>NC_052070.1:655016-1255016 GCF_015852505.1 Tachyglossus aculeatus | reverse complement strand
AACTCTCAGGAAAAGAAGTCACAACTCCTATCCTAAGAAAGAACATCACCTTTGCTGAATTCCTGCTCAAAGAGAGTAGAACTCAGTCATCCATGATGGTTTAGGAACCCTGTCTGGAGACAGAGGGATGGCCCAGATGACTGACCTCTACAGATCTCATTCTCCGCTTTATTCAGTGTGTCTAGTTACAAAGAACAGGAACCTGCCATCTGTAACAGGATAATAATAATAATAATAATGATAATAATGACAGTATTTGTTAAGTACTTAATATGTGCCAAACACTGCTTTAAGCATTAGGGGGGATACAAGGTAATCAGGTTGTCTCATGTGGGGCTCACAGTCTTAATCCCCATTCTACAGATGAGGTAACTGAGGCACAGAGAAGTTAAGTGTCATTCCCAAAGTCATACAGCTGACAAGTGACGGGGCCAGGATTAGAACCTATGACCTCTGATTCCCAAGCCCGTGCTTTTTCCACTGAGCCACAGTGATTTGATTTAATTTGACTTTATGAAGAAGAGGATATGGAATCTGAGGAGACTGAATGATTGACGGAGGAGATGGCAGCTGTTTAAGAAGGATTTGCCAATGGGTATAATTGGGGCACTTCCCCAAAGGTTGATCTGGAAAGGATCAACCAGTGTACATTGCCTGAGAATGCCGAAGCAAAATAACTGCTCACACCAAGGCCATTTGCCTTGTGCCTGGCCCCTCGTAAGCACTAATTAGACACCTTCATTATTATTATGATCATTATTGAAACACTTTACTCTTAGCCCTTGGAAAGCATCCTGGGGCAGAGGAGGGGGGATGACAGGTGACAGGAGATCCAGACCACAGTTTCAGCTAGTCACATTTCTTGGTGGCTGAGGAAAATTGCATCACACTCAGGAGAAGCATGGCCTAATGGATAGAGCACAGGCCTGGGAGTCAGAAGGACCTGGGTGCTAATCAGGGCTCCTCCGCTTGTCTGCTACATGACCTTGGGCAGGTCAGTTCACTTCTCTGTGCCTCAGTTACTTCCTCTGTAAAATGGGGATTAAGATTGTGAGCCCTATGTGGGACAGGGACTGTGTCCAATCTGATTAGCTTGTATCTACCCCAGCGCTTAGTACAGTGCCTGGAACATGGTAAGTGCTTAAATACCACAAGAAAAAAAAGCAAAACAAAAAAACCCTCAGCATTCAAGTCAGTAAATCAACCAGTCAATCAATGGCATTTATTGTGTGCTTACTGTGTGTCAAATATTGTACTACACACTTGGAAGAGTATATAATAGAGTTGGAGAATTCGATCCCTGATCACAAAAGTCTATCTATAGAAATAGACAGACATTTGAATCAAATCTTGGGTCTTCACTCACGACTCACTAGCAATTGGGTCTTTAGGTTGGGGCATCATCATTTCATGGCACACAGCTGTATTTTGCAGAAAGGGAAAAGGGAATGGCAAATCACATTTCCTATCACATTTCCTCTGGGATACCTGAAGGAATCTTTAAACTCTTGAGTAGCCCCTAATCTCTCCATTTTATATCCCCCAACTGCCACTTCAGCCCTTATATGCCACCCAAGCTCTTATGAACATTATTTTACATACTGTATTCTTCCCCCAATCTGTAATTTATTGTAAAGTCTGTCTGTCTCCCCAGCTAGACCATAAACTTCTTAAAGGCAGAGATTACATCTAGTACCTCTAAAGTACTCCCCAAAGAGCTTCGATCAGTGCTTTGCACATGGTATATGCTCAGTAAATATTATGATTCATTGATAGCGACTCAAGGGGAGAAGGTGGTGACTGTTTCAGAAGAGAGAGGTTATGACTGGGGGTCTGAGGCGTTGGGCTTGCAGGGCTGGGAATTTAAAGAACTAAACGTTTTGGTTTCATCTGTCGTCTGTTAAACCTGGAGAAAACAGCAAACTGAGGAAATTGAATAATGTGAGCAGTAAGCCATGTTTCTGGTGGAGGGGCTATAGACTTCTCCATTGCCTTGGACTCTCCCCAAGAAATGTTCCTGAATGGGAAATGCTGGCTAGGAAAGAGGCCCTGTGTCTATATAACCTCCCTGTTGAGGAAGAGAGCAAAAAGGGGGAAAGATGGAGAAGAAAAAGCAGTTGAGAGAGAGGGGGAGAAAGGGACAGGGAGAGAAAAGAGACTAAAAGAGAGAAAAAAGATGAGGGAAAAGGAGAGAAGAGACTGAGAGAAGAGGAAAAGAAGGAGAGAGTAAGGGAGACGAGAGGATAGGAGAGGGAAAGGAGGGCAGGAGTAAAGGAAGAAGTGGGAAGGGAGAGAGGAAGATAGAGAAGAGAGAGAAGAGGGGAAAAAAGGGAGATGGGGTGGAGAGGAGGAGGAAAGGTGGAAGGAGGGCTGCTGAGAGGGAAAACAAGCAATTTTGCCAACAGCTGCAAAACTGGTACCTGTGGACCTGGGCCCTGCCCTGTTGGACTGAAGGGTTAAATTGGTGGGGAAGGGGAGGGGGTGCTAAGGAGAAATTGTCATCTTGGGAAAGAAGCCCAGTGCATCATCACCACCAGACACCCGATAATTTTTATTGGCCCATGATTCTACATGGGGGCCCCACTCCCCACTTGCCTGGCCTGGTAGGAGAATTCCTGTCCACTTACCACCACTGTTCTTGGTTGCGTTGCTGCGGGCAGGTCACTGGAGAACTGGAGTCCCAGACTGGGGTTCAGCACAAGATCCACTGACTGAAAACCAGGTCACAGCTCAGCCCCAAACATATCTTGATGAAGCCTCTTCCCAACTCTAGATGTCTGTTCCACGGCCTATCTTGCAAGCTGGCCTTGTGGCAAAGAAAATCCAAAGTTGATTTTCATTTCCTGTGGCAAAGAAAATCCAAAGTTGATTTTCATTTCCTGTGGCAAAGAAAATCCAAAGTTGATTTTCATTTCCTATGGCAGCATCATGGCCTAGTGGAAAGAGTAGTTGGCCAAATGAGAATCAGCACTCCCAGCTCTGCCCCTGGCCTATTGAGTGACTTTGGCAAGTTGTTTAACCTCTCTGGACCTTAGTTTCCTCATTTATAAATGGGGATAAAATACCTGATCTCCCTCTCTCTTAAACTGTGATCTCCATTTGGGATGCAGACTGAATATGGCCTGTCTGGTATCTACCCCAGTGCTTAACAGAGTGCCCAGGATTTAGTATGTGGGCATTAATCACCAGAACCATTTATTATTTCATCTGAGATTATTGTGTTGCAGCAAGTTTGTTGCTTTCACTTATGAGTCTTTCCTTATTCATTTCTCTTCTCTCTCAGGTTTATTCCCTAACTTTGCTCCGGCCCTTTGTGTACTTGTAACAAACCAGTCGTACTTGTGTCCATACTCTGTTACTTAAGTATTCACACAACTGTGTATTCATTTTCTTCTTTTTCTTTATGGTATTTGTTAATCACTTACTATATTCCAGGCACAGCACTAAGCACTGGGATCGATACAAGCTAATCAGGTTGGACACCATCCCTTTCCTACATGGGCCTCACAGCCTTAATCCCCATTTTACAGATAAGTGAGGTGAAGTGACTTCCCCAAAGTCACCCAGCAGACAAATGGTGGAGTTGGTATCAGAACCCAGGTCCTTCTGACTCCCAGTCCTGTAGTCTATCCACTAGATCATGCTGCCTTTCCTCCTACCGTCTTCCTTCTACCTTTAATTTATTTCAGCAACGCAAAAAGCTTCTTGAGGGCAAGGATTATGTTTACCAAATTATTGTACTCTCCCAAGCTCTTAGTAAATTGCACACAGTAGGAGCTCAGTAAATAGTCTTGATCTCTTGATTGCTTTAACATTCAGAAACCTTGCAGGTGTTGGTAGATAGAATTGTAATGGCTCTGAAATTCTAGGAAAGTCTGGAATGGGCACTTAGTTTATAATCAATAATTAATCAATCATATTTATTGAGCACTTACTGTGTTCAGAGTACTGTACTAGACTCACCTCGCTACTCTCCTACTACAATCCAGCCCACACACTTCTAATGCCAACCCTATTCATTTTATTACCTCAATCTTGTCTATCTTGCTGCCAGCTTCTCACTTATGTCCTTCCTCTGGCCTAAAACACCCTCCCTTTTCATATCTGACAGACAATTATTTTCTCCACCTTCAAAACTTTACTGAAGGCACACCTCCTCTAAAAGGCCTTCCCTGACTAAGCCCTCATTTCCTCATTCCTCAGTCCTTTCTTCATTGCCCTGACTTGCTCCCTTTATTTCACCTCCCCCACCCAGCCCCATAGCAATTATATACAGATCTGTAATTTAACTATTTATATTAATATCTGTTAATGTCTAGTTAATTAGATTCTTAGCTCACTTTGGGCAAGGATTGTGTCTGTTATGTCGTTATATTGTACTCTCCCAAGCCTTTAGTACAGTGCCCTGCACACAGTAAGCACTCAATAAATATGACTGATTAATTAATTAAGTGCTTGGAAGAGCATAATACAACATAGTTGGTAAACACATTCCCAGACCATTGGGGGATTAGGCTAGCAAAAGCGTTTCCAAACCCTGCCCCTTGATTGTCTTCCTCTAGACTATACTCTTCTTGTGGGCAGGGAACTTGTCTAACAACTCTTTACTCTCTTAAGCACTTAGTACAGTGCTCTGCACAGAGTAAGTTCTCAATAAATACTGTTGATTGATTGATTCTGGGGACACCTTGTCTATTTCTATTCAAGTAGCTAGGAACTGATGGAAGCCAGAATAGGCTCAAGTTGTCCTAGAGGCCTTGACCTTGCCTCATCTGGTTAGGTCCCACCCAACCACACCTGGCCCTACCCCATCCAAATCATTCTCCAGGTTATGGTATTGGCCAGTCTAGCCCTGAGAGTCAATTCTCAGGCCCCTTGTCCTAGTTGTTTCTCCACAGGACCCACTGCAATTGCAGGCCGGTGGCCTAGCTCATGCTGCAATTCCATAGCAATAAAACGGAGATGCAACTGTTTGTCTCAAGGAGTGGGCGGTAGAGCCAGGTGGGAATTGATCTTTGCACTTAAAATACAGACTCTGCAAATAGCAAATGCTCTGGGATGACAGAAATGAAGAAAAAAGATGAATTGTTCAAAAATTCTGAAGGGTGCCTCTAGCTCATCATTTCGCCTTGTACTTCATTTCAAACCTCCAGAAATGGGGCAGTTTTCTTTCTAACAAAATTAGAAGAATTTGAATTGGAAAAATGAGAGCAAAGTATTGATAATGGTTGTCATTTATTGATGGTAGAAATTTCATACTTATTCTTAGACAAGACTAATTAAAATATTCACAGTCTACCTAGTTCAACCTGGCACAGTTTTAGTGTCATCTTTTATGTTGCCGTCCTGCCCTCTTTTTTGACTGAGTTTTTCTATTTTACTATCTACACTGTAATTCTTGTATTAATCAGTCAATTAATAGCTTTTATTGAGCTGTTACTGTGTGGAGGCTTTACATTTATGAGTCTGTACCAGAGTTGGTAGGCACGTTCCCTGCACACCAGGAGCTTACAGTCAGCCAAAAAAGCAAGAATCCCACCAATGGTAACTGTGAGGAACATCAGCAACTCTGCTCTGCTAAAGGAGTGACAGAATTTTGAAAAATGCCCAATTTGGAAGTAATGTGAAAAAGTAGAATTTATCATCCTGATCCAGAGAATGAAAAAAAAATCTAAAGTCTCAACTGCCTGGAGTGACCCATTGCCCCAAATTAAAATAGGATAAAGAATATTTTCATGATGTAAAGGGTGGAAAGAAACATGTGTGGATTCATGTGTGGATTCATCCACAAAGATGTGGATTCATTTGCTGTTCTGCATCTGTTTTCCAGTCAATCAAATTTATTGAGCACTTACTATGTGCAGAGCACTGTACTAAGCACTTGGGAGAGTACAATAGAACCAATTTGGTGGACATGTTCCCTCCCCACGAGGAGCTTACAGCCCAGAGAGGAACTTTCTTACAGTCTAGAGGCTGTTTAGGTCCAAAGCTTCAACTACTTTTTAAATCTTTATATTAGCCTGATAGAAGATTCTTCCTAGCAATCCCTGCGTAGGTCCCAACACCCCTTCCCTCTCCTCCCCTTCTCCCTCAACTTCCCTCTCCCCTTCATCTTTTCCTCCCCCACACCACCCCTCCCATCTTCCCCAGCAGGAGGGGTTTTTAAAGGGGCCAGATCATACTCTAGAAAATCCGTGAGAGAGAAAGGCTCTTTACTGGCTGGGAACTGACAAGATGACCGAACAGTCCTTTCCATCTCTAATCACCGATTCCACAACTAAGTCCACATGGTCCCTCAGTCAAACACAGTGTGAACAAACACCCCTTTACACCAGGGAGGAGGTTGAGTTTAACTACTTAGTGCTCCACTGCTTTAGAAAAACACATTCACATCCCTAACTCGAGAGGAAGCAGGTTTCCTATTCTAATCTTTGACAAGGGAGCTTGGGGAGGGTGGAAAGGAAATCCATTAAAAATGGTTTTCCTTGAAAGGCAAAGACATTATTAAAAATTTCCACGGCCATTCACATTTTTGCAAGAAAATAATTTCTAGCCTCTTACAAATATTATTTTTCCAGCTGTTGTTTTGCTCTCTTTGAGTAACTACTAAAAGATGGGCCTTTCAATTTTGCTTTTTTTGAAAAAAAAAATCTTCCTGAACCCTCTAACCTCATCAAATGGGGCTCCTAGCAAAGGCTGTGTTTTGGCATCCAAATGCCAACCCACGGCCTTATGATTCCAAGCTGTCCAAGTAATAACACCACTTAGCACATAAATATTGTTTCTTTTCTATCCAAGTGCTTTAAAAACATCCCGAGGCCACACCTGAGGGAGCCCGTGCCTGGTCTTTTTCTAGGCAAGAGCAGCAGAGGCACTGTGGTCTCAGGAGGCGGAGGGGAACTAAGCAGAATCTGCAATTAATACATGGTCTGCTCCAGAGCCTCCAGAGCTGGGACCTCCTCATCTGGAACCCCCAGGCCCATACCTAGAATTTCCTGACATGGAATTTCCTGAGCTGGGCTCTCAACTCCAGGATCCCAGGGCAAAGTCTTCAGGGGCTGTGAAACGCTCTCTATTTTTAATCAATCAATCAATCAATCGTATTTATTGAGCGCTTACTATGTGCAGAGCACTGTACTAAGCGCTTGGGAAGTACAAATTGGCATCACATAGAGACAGTCCCTACCCAACAGTGGGCTCACAGTCTAAAAGGGGGAGACAGAGAACTGAACCAAACATACCAACAAAATAAAATAAGTAGGATAGAAATGTACAAGGAAAATAAATAAATAAATAAATAAATAAATAGAGTAATAAATATGTACAACCATATATACATATATACAGGTGCTGTGGGGAAGGGAAGGAGGTAAGACGGGGGGATGGAGAGGGGGACGAGGGGGAGAGGAAAGAAGGGGCTCAGTCTGGGAAGGCCTCCTGGAGGAGGTGAGCTCTCAGCAGGGCCTTGAAGGGAGAAAGAGAGCTAGCTTGGCGGATGGGCAGACGGAGGGCATTCCAGGCCCGGGGGATGACGTGGGCCGGGGGTCGATGGCGGGACAGGCGAGAGCGAGGTACAGTGAGGAGATTAGTGGTGGAGGAGCGGAGGGTGCGGGCTGGGCAGTAGAAGGAGAGAAGGGAGGTGAGGTAGGAGGGGGCGAGGTGATGGACAGCCTTGAAGCCCAGGGTGAGGAGTTTCTGCTTGATGCACAGATTGATCGGTAGCCATTGGAGGTTTTTGAGGAGGGGAGTAATATGTCCAGAGCGTTTCTGGACAAAGATAATCCGGGCAGCAGCATGAAGTATGGATTGAAGTGGAGAGAGACACGAGGATGGGAGATCAGAGAGAAGGCTAGTGCAGTAGTCCAGACGGGATAGGATGAGAGCTTGAATTAGCAGGGTAGCGGTTTGGATGGAGAGGAATGGGCGGATCTTGGCAATGTTGCGGAGCTGAGACCGGCAGGTTTTGGTGACGGCTTGGATGTGAGGGGTGAATGAGAGAGCGGAGTCGAGGATGACACCAAGGTTGCGGGCTTGTGAGACGGGAAGGATGGTAGTGCCGTCAACAGAGATGGGAAAGTCAGGGAGAGGACAAGGTTTGGGAGGGAAGACAAGGAGCTCAGTCTTCGACATGTTGAGCTTTAGGTGGCGGGCGGACATCCAGATGGAGATGTCCTGAAGGCAGGAGGAGATGCGAGCCTGGAGGGAGGGGGAGAGAGCAGGGGCAGAGATGTAGATCTGGGTGTCATCAGCGTAGAGATGATAGTTGAAGCCGTGGGAGCGAATGAGGTCACCAAGGGAGTGAGTGTAGATTGAGAACAGAAGGGGACCAAGCACTGAACCTTGGGGAACCCCCACAGTAAGAGGATGGGAGGGGGAGGAGGAGCCTCCAAAAGAGACTGAGAAAGAACGACCGGAGAGATAAGAGGAGAACCAGGAGAGGATGGAGTCTGTGAAGCCAATGAAGCCAGTCTATTTTTAGACTGTGAGCCCACTGTTGGGTAGGGACTGTCTCTATATGTTGCCAACTTGTACTTCCCAAGCGCTTAGTACAGTGCTCTGCACACAGTAAGCGCTCAATAAATACGATTGATTGATTGATTGACCTCTCCCCACCCCAAGGTAGCTAAGCCCCCCATCCTGAAGTGGCAGATGAGTCTGATGGAAGGTTGGGGTGGGGAAGAGCTCTACTGTATAGTGATGAATTGGGGAACGCCAGGAGCTTCATCCCATCCTCATTTTGGAGGCTTTCCCATAATTGGGGGGAGGGGGGAAAACCATTTTTTCACTCTATGATGGTGGCTAAAGCAAGGGAAACACTTGCCAGTCCAGTCCAGTAGCCCTTGAAATCAGGGCTTTACCTAGGGGAGAGAACATCGAAGCTGGACACCCTCTTTGGGTGCCTGTGTCCCTGGCTTTCCAGGGCTACTCAGTTCCCTTCTGCCAGAGAAACCTGCCTTCCTTACCCTTGGCATAGTGGGTAAATCACAGGCCTGGGAGGCAGAAGGTCATGGGTTCTAATCCCAGATCCACCACTCCAGCTCTTAGAACAGTGCTTGGCACATAGTGAGCACTTCACGAATACCAACGTCATCATCACTTGTCTGCTGGCAAGTCACTTCACTGTGCCTCAGTTATGTCATCTACAAAATGGGGATTGAGTCTGTGAGCCCCATATAGGACAGGGGCTTTGTCCAACCTGATTTGCTTGTATCCACATGAGCGCCTAGTGCGGTGTCTGGTGCACACAGTAAGTGCTTAATAAACTACCACAATTATTATTATTATCGTTATTTCAACACAATTGCTCCTCTAAGGGGCCCCACCAACCACATCTTCCAGGACTCCAGGTGGACCATGTCCTTCTCCTCCCAGCAAATGACCTCCTCCCCTGGGAAGGTCACAAGAGATAATCCATCAATCAGTCAATGGTACTTACTGAGTGCTTACTGTGTGATGAACTCTGGTCTAAGAGCTTAGGAGAGTACACTACAATAGAGTTGGTAGACACAATCACTGCCTGCAAAATAGCTTACAGCCTAGAGGAGGATAATAAATCTTCATTAGGGGCCCAAGGATTAATAGGGAGTGGGGGAGTTGGGTAGAGTTCCCGAATTTGGTTGTCAAGCTCCAAGAGTGTCCTTTATCTGACAAGGGGATTCCTAGGTTTCTTGGAGTATTGTCTCTTCAGCATGAAAGAGGGACCCTTCATTGTAATCATTGCCGAATGGATACAGTACTAATGGTACTTAATTGTTTCACTAGGTGGATCTGAGTTGTTTTTGGCAGCTGAGGTGAAAATGATTCCAAATCCATCTAAGGAGCTTATAAGCACACAGCATGTTTGGGACGTTTTGCTACACAGTGGAGTGTTAACACCATTGTATCTCCTGGTAACAACATACGGTCACTTTAATCCTTTCCCATCTCTGGCTATGATCTTGGAAGATTCGACTGGTGGAAGGCAGGGAATGAAATGCCGCATACAAGGAGACAAAGGGAGTATTAGTCTTCATTCCTGAATTGGAATTTTGTGATGGTTTGAATGTTGGCTTCAATAGGTGTCTCTATCAAGACTGACTTCTGTATCTTCCACGCTAGTTTGAGTTTGTACGCGACATCAAACATACCTTTTCACACATGTTCTTTCCAGATTTTTTTTAACACTTACTTAGCAGTTTATAGAAGGAAGTGAATGATCTCCTCAAGCTGCTTACAAATTAAAAAAAAATCTGTGCTTATTAATTATGCAGGATTAGTCTAATTATAATTCAGCAAATTAATTAGCGACAGAAGGTGTTCTGAAACATTGGAGTACATTTGCATGTTAAATGGAGAGGCTAGTCTGTAATATATGTAAATTTATGCATGGCTTCATAGTTTAATTTAAAAATTTGCAGCTGCATATGGTATGGGAGCAGGTGAAAAGTCAGTTTTAGTTTAATGATGCTAACAAACATTGGAGGGGTGTCCTGTCTTAGCAAGAGAATGCAGCCGTGCCTGCTAATGGATGGATCTGTCGTCGGAATAGAATAGTGCCCCAGGGGTCAGGCTCAAGGTCATTCCTGATTGGACCCAAAAGGGTCAGAGGTGGAAATCGGCAAGATGCAGGTGCTGGTGGCCCTACCCAGTCTTAGGCCCCCATTTAAGCTGAGCCCCCACACCCAGACTGAGCTCCCCAAAAAGGCTGAGCTCCCCCAGTGAGGCTGAGCTCCCCACTGAAGTTTCTAGACTGTGAGCCCAGTGTTGGGTAGGGACTGTCTCTATATGTTGCCAACTTGTACTTCCCAAGCACTTAGTACAGTGCTCTGCACACAGTAAGTGCTAAATAAATACGATTGAATGAATGAATGACCTCCCCACCATGGCTGAACTCTCCACGAGCCTGAGCTTCTCAACAAGGGAGCTTACCTACTGAGTCTAAGTTCTCCACCCAGGTGGAACTCCTCAATGAGGTTGAGCTCCCAACTGAGGCTGAACTCCCCCAAATGAAGGTGCATAGATTAATCAGCCTATGGGGGATACAGCAAGTCCCCAGATGGGGCAAAGAAAGGGGCTCATTTTGATGGACTGATATCGGCTCCGGCAACTGTAAAATCAGGCCCAACCTTGATTCTCCTTTCCCAAAACAGGCATTTGCACTTCATTTCAATTTCCCAGAGTCATGGGAAAGTTATTACCGAGTTACGAATTAATGGGAGGGTAGAGAGTTTTACTTGGCAGCCTCCTCCATCTGGCCATCTGATCAGTCAGGGGCAACGAAAGGCTAATGGGGCAATGGTGTTCACTGCTCAGCCTAGCACAGATCCCCTTCATGGCTGGAAGAAGGGAGGGATGGAGGAGAGAATAACAATAATAATTTGGTATTTTCTAAGCACTTACTATGTGCAAAGCACTGTTCTAAGCACTGGTGAGGATACAAGGTGATCAGGTTGTGCCATGTGGGGCTCACAATCTTAATCCCCATTTTACAGAAGAGTAACTGAGGCCCAGAGAAGTTAAATGACTTGCCCAAAGCCATTTATTCATTCATTCATTCATTCATTCAATCATACTTATTGAGAACTTACTGTTTGCAGAGCACTGTACTAAGCACTTGAGAAATGCAAGTTGGCGACATATAGCGACGGTCCCTACCCAACAACAGGTTCACAGTCTAGAAGGGGGAGACAGACAACAAAACAAAACATGGGCTGACAAGTAGCGGAGCCGGGATTTGAACCCATGACCTCTGACTCCGAAGCCTGTGTTCTTTCCATTGAGCCACGGAGGGAGAAGAGGAATACTTAAAGTCAAGCAATCAGTAGGTAGCTGACTGACAGACAAATAGCTTCACTTCTTCCTTACATAAGAGTGACTGCAGCAGGAACTGGGTTTTTTTTGTTTGTTTTTTAAAACCTCTCCTGGATTCAGCTGGCCTATCCCTACCAGATCACCCTGCAGTTGGCCTGTTAGTTAAGCTACCAGCAATCATGCTCCTCCCTCCATTTTTTCTTCGATGAGATGATGGTGGGGGGCGGCGGAGGAGAGGTGAGGAGGAACGTGATCTTTACATGTGGCAAAAATCCTTGGAAGACTTGGGGAGAAAGATGGCAGTGGTGCCCTGGGCTGCTAGTGCTTGGTGTTATTTCAGACCCAGCCCACAGGAGACAATTTTTTGTACATTAATGGTGCCAGACTTCCACCCTACTACAGAATCCCGGCTTTCTTCTTGGAGTCGTTCTCCTGGCAAGCCTCGTGTGGCCAAGCAGTGGCAGTCGGGATAAACACCCGAGGGTCCATCTGCCTTTGCTGGGTGCTGGCCCCCCGAGCCTCAGACCCAGGTGGTCTCTTAGCTGCCGTGTCTCCTGGTCATGGTCACTGCAGCACCACATGGCCTCTGGTTGTGGTGCCACTTTGGGGGCCAGCTGAAGGCCATAAAGCCCTCGGAAATGCCCACCCACTGCCAAGGATGCAAAGGGCAGACTCAGCTGCCATAAAGGAGCCTGCAACCAGTCCAGTGCAAGGCCGGGAACCCATGTGAATGGGACAGACCGTCTTGTTGTCGGGGTGGGCTGCCACCAAAAGTGAAAATGCCTCCGCTGCCAATCCCCAACTCCATCTTGAGGAGGTCAGAGCTCAGTGGCTGAAAGTGCCATGAAGAGTCACAGTGTGATTGGGACACATGACCCTGGGAAATGTGTGGCTTTGCGTAGTGAATGCTTGCTTCTAGTGACAGCCTCAGGTGCAGCCTCAAACACTTTGAAATAATAATAATACTTATGGTATTTGTTAAGCACTTACTATGTCCCAACCACTGTTCTAAGCACTGTGGTAGATGCAAGGTAATTGGGTTGGACACAGTCCCTGTCCCACATGGGGCTCGCAGTGTGGCTCAGTGGAACAGAGCATGGGCTTTGGAGTCAGAGGTCATGGGTTCAAATCCTGGCTCTGCCAATTGTCATCTGTGTGACTTTGGGCAAGTCACTTCACTTCTCTGGGCCTCAGGTACCTCATCTGTAAAATGGGGATTAAGACTATGAGCCCCCTGTGGGACAACCTGATCCCCTTGTAACCTCCCCAGCGCTTAGAACAGTGCTTTGCACATAGCAAGCACTTAATAAATGCCATAATTATTATTATTATTATTATTATTATTAATCCTCATTTTACAGATGAGTTAACTGAGGCACAGAGAAGTGAAGTGACTTGCCATAGGTCACACAGCAGACAATTGGCAGAGCTGGGATAAGAATCCATGACCTTCTGACTCCCTTGCCCGTGCTCTATCCACTAAGCCACAATGCTTTGTCCCCAAGCAGGGGATGGGACCTGGCCCCTGAATCATCTGCAAACCCAGCCCCCTGCCTATGGTTCCCAGGGAAGCCTGTGGTGCTCAGCGAGGCCCTCCAGGGTGGGAGTCAGGGCTTGAGAGGAGACTCTGGATGCAAAGTTAGCGTTGCTCTTCCGTTACCATGACTTAACTTTGACAAACCAGCTCTTCTTTGCGGGGAGGCATCTACAGGGTAGTGGGTGAAGAGGACTCAGAATGTTGTGTGGTAATTGCTTAGTGCTGTTAGTACAGAATGTTAGTGCAGAATGTTAAGCACTTAGTAAAGTACTCTGCTCAGTAAGTACTCAATGAATACCATTGATTGATTGCATCAGTGCCAGGCATTAAAACAAAACATCCAGAATAATTATTATGGCACATGTTAAGTGCTTGCTTGCTACACATCAAGTGGTGTTCTAAGCTTTGGGGTAGATACAGGTCAATCATGTTAGATGCAGTCCCTGTCCTACAGAGGACTCACAGTCTAAGAAGGGGGAAGAACAGGTACCAAATCCCCATTTCACAGGTGAGGAAACTGTGGCCCAGAAAAGTGAAGTGATTTGTCCAAGGTCACACAGGAGACAAGTGGCAGAGCCAGGATTAGAACCCAGGTCCACTGACTCCCAGGCCTGTGTTCTTTCCACTAAGCCACATGGCTTAGAAAATGTAGGACCAAAAAGTAGGATTATAATAAACCTCCTCTCCTTCCCTTCTGTGAGGGAAACAATTCCACAGTTTCAGAGTTCCTCTTGACTACTCTTAAAATGTCCGATTGTACTTCCCATCTTGCTCTCCCATGCTCTCCACAGGGGAAAAAGGGATTGTTATCATCCTGACATTATTGAGAGTAATAATAATAATAATAATAAAGACATTTATTAAGCTCTTATTTTATGCTATAAGCACTGGGGTGGATCACACCCAGTTCCCGTCCCACATGGAGCTCACAATCTATTACAACCTCATTTTACAGAAGAGAAAACTAAGGCCCAGAGAAGATAAGTGACTTGCTCAAGTTCACACAAAAGGCAAGTGTTAACACCAAGGCAGATCAGTTCCATGGTTCCTATAGCATCTAGCATCCAATATTGAGATGGTGAAACTGAAGGCTAAATTCTGGGTCCCCTTCTATTCTCAATCTACACTTACTCCCTTGGAAACTCATCTGCTCTTCTGGTTTCAACTACCACCTGTAAGTTAATGACTCCCAAATCTGGCACACTAGCCCTGACCTCTCTTCAGCTCTGCAATCTCATATACCCATCCAAACTGCCACTAAACTTGTCCAAGCTCTTGCCATATTCCAATTAGATTAATGCACTGACCTACCTGTCTCCCGTCTCTTCTCTCTCCAGGCCATATTTCACTCTGCTGCCCAGATTACTTTTCTAAACATCAAACATCCATTTCCCCACTCCTCTCAAACCTCCAGTGATTGTCTAACAAACAAAAACCCCAACCATTGACTTTAAGGTAGTCAAATGTGACTCAGTGGAAAGAGCATGGGGCTTTGGAGTCAGAGGTCATGGGTTTGAATCCCGGCTCTGCCAATTGTCAGCTGTGTGATTTTGGGCAAGTCACTTAATTTCTCTGTGCCTCAGTTACCTCATCTGTAAAATGGAGATTAAGACTGTGAGCCCCATGTGGGACAACCTGATCACCTTGTAGCCTCCCCAGTGCTTAGAACAGTGCTTTGCACATAGTAAGCACTTAATAAATGCCATTATTATTATTATTATTATTATTATTATTATTATTATTATATTGTACTCTCCCAAGTGCTCAGTACAGTGTTCTCCACACAGTAAGCACTCAATCAATTTGATTGAATGAATGAACTCTCATCCACTACTTAGCCTCACTCTTCCACTACTCTCCAGAATGTTAGTATACATCATTCCTCTTTAGTCAACCTGGTCATTTTACCTTGTTCTTATCTCTATTGCTGCTGACCTCTTGCCAACACCCACCTATCTGCCTGGATCTCTCTTCCCGATTTTTATGGTATTGCTAAGCGCTTGCTGTGTACCAGACATTGTTCTAAGCACTGGGGTAGATACAAAGTAATCAGGTGGGACACAGTCCATGTCCGCAGTGGGGCTTATGGTCTTAATACTCATTTTATTCATTTTAATTCTCTCTGATCTCCCATCCTCGTGTCTCTCTCCACTTCAATCCATACTTCATGCTGCTGCCCGGATTATCTTTGTCCAGAAATCCTCTGGGCATATTACTCCCCTCCTCAAAAACCTCCAATGGCTACCAATCAATCTGCGCATCAGGCAGAAACTCCTCACCCTGGGCTTCAAGGCTGTCCATCACCTCGCCCCCTCCTACCTCACCTCCCTTCTCTCCTTCTACTGCCCAGCCCGCACCCTCCGCTCCTCCACCGCTAATCTCCTCACTGTACCTCGTTCTCGCCTGTCCCGCCATCGACCCCCGGCCCATGTCATCCCCCGGGCCTGGAATGCCCTCACTCTGCCCATCCGCCAAGCTAGCTCTCTTCCTCCCTTCAAGGCCCTGCTGAGAGCTCACCTCCTCCAGGAGGCCTTCCCAGACTGAGCCCCTTCCTTCCTCTCCCCCTCGTCCTCCTCTCCATCCCCCCATCTTACCTCCTTCCCTTCCCCACAGCACCTGTATATATGTATATATGGTTGTACATATTTATTACTCTATTTATTTATTTATTTATTTATTTATTTATTTTACTTGTACATTTCTATCCTATTTATTTTATTTTTTTGGTATGTTTGCCTTTGTTCTCTGCCTCCCCCTTTTAGACTGTGAGCCCACTGTTGGGTAGGGACTGTCTCTGTGTGTTGCCAATTTGTACTTCCCAAGCGCTTAGTACAGTGCTCTGCACATAGTAAGCGCTCAATAAATACGACTGATTGATTGATTGATTGATTGATTTTACAGAAGAGGTAACTAAGGCACAGAGAAGTTAAGTGACAGACAAGTGGCAGAGCTGGGATTAGAACCCAGGTCCTTCTGACACCCAGGCCTGTGCTTTATCCACTATCTAGCTCTATCCATGCTACTTAGAGAAGCAGCGTGGCTCAGTGGAAAGAGCACGGGCTTTGGAGTCAGGGGTCATGTGTTCAAATTCCGCTTCAGCCAATTGTCAGCTGTGTGACTTTGGCAAGTCACTTAACTTCTCTGTGCCTCAGTTACCTCATCTGTAAAATGGGGATTGACTGTGAGTCCCCCATGGGACAACCTGATCTCCTTGTAACCTCCCCAGTGCTTAGAACAGTGCTTTGCACATAGTAAGTGCTTAATAAATAATAATAATGGCTTGGCTTTGCATGGCCTAGAGGAAAGAACACAAGCCGGGAGTCAGAGGACCTGGCTTGCAAATCCTGGCTCTGCCGTTTGTCTGATGTGTGACCTTGGACAAGTCACTTCACTTCTCTGTGCCTCTAGTGCCTCATCTGTAGAATGGAGTGGGAGCCCCATGTGGGACAGGGGCTTTGTCCAACCTGATTAGTTCATATATAGAGAAGCAGCATGGCTCAGTGGAAAGAGCCCGGGCTTTGGAGCCAGAGGTTGTGGGTTCTAATCCTGGCTCCGCCACTTGTCAGCTGTGTGACTTTGGGCAAGTCACTTCACTTCTCTGGGCCTCCGTTACCTCATCTGTAAAATGGGGATGAAGACTGTGAGCCCCATGTGGGACAATCTGATCACCTTGTACCCCCCCCACAGCGCTTAGAACAGTGCTTGGCACATAGTAAGCGCTTAACAAATGTCATTATTATTAATTGGTGGAGCTGGGATTCGAACCCATGAACTCCGACTCCAAAGTCCGTGCTCTTTCCACTGAGCCATGCTGCTGCTTCCTTCACATAATAATAGGGCTGGACTGGTACAGATGAGGCTCAGAGAGGTTGGGTGACTTGCCCAAGGCCACATAGCTGACAAGTGATGGAACAAGGATTAGAACCCATGACCTTTGACTCCCAGGCCCGGGCTCTTTCCACTGAGCCACGCTGCTTCTCTACTATGTTCTAGACTGTGAGCCCTTTGTTGGGTAGGGACTCTCTCTATCTGGTGCCGAATTGTACTTTCCAAGTGCTTAGTACAGTGCTCTGCACACAGTAAGTGCTCAAGAAATGCGATTAAATGAAAATGAATAATAATAATAATAATTATGGTATTTGTTAAGCACTTACTATATACCAGGCACTGTACTAAGCGCTGGGTTGGTTACAGGCCCTGTCTCACAGAGGGCTCACAGTCCTATTCCCTATTTTACAGCTGAGGTAACTGAGGCACAGAGAAGTGAAGTGACTTGCCCAAAGTCACACAGCAGACAAGTGGCACAGCCAGGAAGGGAACTCATGACCTTCTGACTCCCGGTCTGTGCTTCACACAATATGTCATGTTTAGCCATGTTCAAGGCCCTTCTGAAGTCATTTAATCAGTGGCATTTATTCAGTGCTTAATTGTGTGCAGAGCACTGTGTCAAGTGCTTGGGAAAGTGCAGTACAACTGAGTTGGTAGACAAGATCCTTGTCCATAAGTTGCTTAGAATCTACAGGAGAAGATGGACATTAAAATAGATTAAAATAGGGGAAATAATAGAGAATAAGTATATTTACATAAGTATGGTGGGGCTAGAGTGAGTATCAAAGTGCATAAGCGGCACACAACCAAGTGCATAATCGATGCCAAGGGGGGCATTGGGAGGGGAAATCATGGGTTTATCCTGAGAAGTCTCTCAGGAGAGATGTGATTTTTTTGGAGTGTTTGGAAAGTGGGGAAAGTTGGTGGGCTGTTGGATATGAAACAGGAGGGAGTTCCAGGTCCAAAGAGAGAATGTGGCTGAGGGGTTGGCAGCGGAACAGGCAAGATCGAAGGGCAGTGAGTAGGTTGATGTTAGAGGAGCAGTGTGTGCAGGCTGGGTTGTAGTAGGAAATCAGTGAGGTTAGATGGGAGGGAGAGAGTTGAATGATGTCTTAAAGCCAGTGTTGAGGAGTTTCTGTTTAATGTGGAGGTGGATGGGCAACCACTGAAGGTTTCTGAGGCATGAGGAAATATCCTGGAGGCCTATCCTGGAAACCTTCCCTGATTAGTCTTTCATCTCCCTTAACCTAATGCCTTGTCAGCGCTTCTGAATCACCTAAGCACTTGGGTACTTGCCCCCCCAACTCCCTTGTAACACTCACACACACACACACACACACACACACACACACACACACACAAGGTTGCTTCTCACTACCTGTAATTTTTCTTAGTGTCAGTCAGCCTTGCTGTAAGCTTCTTAGGTCAGGGGCCATGTCTACTAACTCTAGAAAAGTGCAAAGAGTAAGCACTAAATAAATACTAGTGAATGACTAATGTCAGCATATCTTGGATTCACATCAAGGAAATGCTCTCTGATTTCTTTTGAGATCCGGATTAAAATGGGAAACCAGTACCTTGAGTTCTGGGTTGGTTCTATATGGAAATCCTCCTCCTTTTTGCCTGCCGTAGCTATTTGTGAGGAGCAAGATATCAATCAACCTTCCTCCTTTTCCTCTATTCTCTCCTCTTCCTCCTATGCTCTTGGAGTATGCCAACAGTCACATCTCAGCTGGTCACCAAGCAAGGCTGATGGCAGTGGAAGTGTGACTTCAGACAGACAGTGCTCTGCACACAGTAAGCAGTCTATAAATACGATTACATGAATGAGTGATACCATGGTCAGGTGAAAGGAAGGGATTCCCGTTGGACATGAGGCAGGCAATCAAACTCATGGATTAAATGTAACTTTAATTCAGTGCATATCATGGCCAGAATTAGCCTGCGGAAGACTAGATCTGAACTCAGGTTATTCAGAGACTGAAAATAATCAAGTTACATTAATGATCGTACAAGGTTGCTACAATTCTCTGCTTGTGGCTTCGGAGGAAATACATACTTCCATGTTTCCAATATCCACCCATGTTTGCCGTACAGTTTACAAGGCCTTATGTCTGAGAGGTTTTGTGACCCTCTAAAGGCTAGTTAAAGAGGACTGGGCTCCTTCCGCCCTGTATTGTGGTGAGGTCATATAATGCATCAACTCTGATGTGTCGAGCATCGTTGCCTCCAGTTGCAGTGTCCTACAGGCTGGGATGCAGCCGATAACCCTGGAGCTGGAGTGTTTTACCGACCAGAAACAGGGAATGACTCAAGACTCAATGACTCATGTCCGTGTGGACACTTGGGTGGTCTGAAGAGAGTTCTTTGAGCTCAGACCAGGCTGTGACAGGAACACTAGCAGGGCAAAAGAGTGATGAATGGAAGGTCTGGGTTTGTTTCTTAACTCCAGCACCAGGATGGGTTGCAATCATTGATTCAGTGAACGGGTTTGACTTGGATAATAATAATAATAATGGCATTTGTTAAGCACTTACTATGTGCAAAGCACTGTTCTAAGCACTGGGGGGATACAAGGTGATCAGGTTGTCCCGTATGGGGCTCACAGTCATCATCCCCATTTTACAGATGAGGTAACTGAGGCTCCGAGAAGTTAAGATACTTGCCCAAGTTCACACAGCAGAAATGTGGCGGAGCTGGGATTTGAACCCACGACCTCTGACTCCAAAGCCCGGGCTCTTTCCACTGAGCCACGCTGCGCGAGAAGCAGCATGGCCAGGTGGAAAGAGCATGATCCAGGAGTATCAGAAGACCTGGGTTCCAGTCCCAGCTCCATCCCTTGCTTGCTGTGTGACGTAGGGCAAGTCGCTTAATTTCTCTGGGCCTCCATTTCCTCACCTTAAACAGTGAGCCCCATGTGGGACAGGACCTAATTATTTTGTATCTCCACTCCCTTGGAAAACTCATTTGCTCCCTTCGCTTCAACTACCATCTCTAGGTGGATGATTACCAAATCTTCCTCTCCAGTCTTGTTCTCTCGCCTTCTCTGCATTCTCATATTTCCTCCTGTGTTCAGGAGGAAGCTACTTAGTTGTTCCACCAACACCTCAAACTTAACATGTCCAAAACAGAGTTCCTCATATTAATACCCAAACCCTATCCCCACCCCTGACTTTCCCATCACTGTAGAAAAGCTCATAAACTTGGCATTAACTTCAATTCATCTCTTACATTCAACCACATATTCAATCTGTTACCAAATCCTGTCAGTTCAAGCTTCACATCACTAAATTCCACTCTTTCCTAACCATCCAAACTGCTACCATGTTAATCCAAGCATTCATCCTATTCCACATTGATTACTGCATCAGCCTCCTCGTTGACCTCGCTGACTTCTGTCTCTCCCCACTCCAGTCCATAGTTCACTCTGCTGCCCAGATCATTTTTCTAAAAAAAAAATTCAGTTTATGTCTCCCGACTCCTTAAGAATTTCCAGTGGTTGCTCAACCAGCTCCTCATCAAAAAGAAACTCCTTACCATCGGCTTTAAAACACTCAATCACCTTGCTCCTTCCTATCTTACCTCACTGATTTCCTACAACTCAGCTCACACACTTCCTCCTCTATTGCCAACCTATTCACTGGACCCAGACTGAGCCCCTTCCCTCCTCTCCCCCTCGTCCCCCTCTGCATCCCCCCATCTTACCTCCTTCCCTTCCCCACAGCACCTGTATATATGTATATATGTTTGTACATATTTGTTACTCTATTTATTTATTTTACTTGTACATATCTATTCTATTTATTTTATTTTGTTAGTATGTTTGGTTTTGTTCTCTGTCTCCCCCTTTTAGACTGTGAGCCCACTGTTGGGCAGGGACTGTCTCTATATGTTGCCAATTTGTACTTCCCAAGCGCTTAGTACAGTGCTCTGCACACAGTAAGCGCTCAATAAATACGATTGATGATGATGATGATGATGGACCTCGATCTATCTCAGTGCTGATTCCTTAGTGACACTGGCCTGGATCTCCCTCTCTCTTCATCTCCAACAGATGTTCACTCTCCTCACCTTCAAAACCTCATTAAAAACACATCTCCTCCACTTTCTCAACTAAACGCTCATTTTCTTTTTTCCACTCCCTTCTGTGTTGCTCTTGCACTAGGATTTGCACCTTTTATTCACCCCTCCCTCAGCCCCATAGCACTTAGGTATATATATATAATTTAATTAACTTATTTTTATTAATGTCTGTCTCCCCTTCTAGACATTAAACTTGATGTGCAGAGAGTATGAATACCAACTCTGTTACATTGTACTCTTAGTAAAGTGCTCTGCACACAAAACGTGGCTCAATAAACACAATTGCTTGATTATACCAACCTCAGTGCTTAGAAGTGCACCTAATCTTAGCCTAGAGAAACAGGGTGGCCTAGTAGATCGAGCATGGGCCTGGAAGTCAGAAGGACCTGGGTTCTAATCCTGGCTCTTCCATTTGTCAGCTGTGTGACCTTAGTCAAGTCACTTAACTTCTCCATGCCTCATTAAGGCTGTGAGCTCCATGTGGGACAAGGACTGTGTCCAAGCTGACAAACTTGTATCTACCCCAGTGCTTAGTACAGTGCTTGGGACACAGTAAGCCCCTAACAAATACCATAAAAAAATACCTCTACCCCAAACAGATGGTGGGACCTTCCAACAAACTAAATCACTTCAATTTCAATCTCCTAAATTTCTTGATCAACAAAAACTAAAGCAAGACACTGACTTGATTTCATCTGAGTATCAGTCAATCAATCCATGGTATTTATTGAGAATTTACTTTGGGCAGAACACTGTACTAGGTGCTTCAGAGAGTATAGTACAGCAGAATTAGCAGACACATTTCCTGCCCATAATGAGCTTACAGTCTAGAGTGGGAGACAGGCATTACTATAAATAAATAATTAGTTTGTAATATATAACATATAATTTAAAGATGTATACATAAGTGCTGTGGAGTTGGGGGTGGGGCGAATATCAAATGTCCATAGGTCCAAAGTAAATGTGAATGCTGATTTTGAGGGGAAGAAGTAGAATGTCCCTGTGGGAAGAGGATGCGGCCGGGATCAGGACACCTGGGTCCCAGTCCTGACTCTTAATGCTTGCCTACTGGTTGACCTTGGCCAAGGCACTTAAAATCTCCAATGGCTCAATTTTCCTCTTCTGTAAAGTGGCATCTCTAACTCACAGATTGTGATTCCCACTTGGGCCAGGGACTGTACTTAATCTGATTACTTGTAACTACCCCAGTGCTTTGCACAGACTTTGGCATACAGTAAATACACAGTAAATAGCTTCATCAAATTAAAAGATATGAGTCTGAGACACATTCCACCTACATTTAAAAAAGTAAATAATAATAGCATTTATTTTGGTTTGTGTTTATGGACAAAAAGGAAAACAACATTATCTCAAACCTACATGGACCATCGGGTTGTGTCTTTCTAAAGCATTTACAAAATTTAAATGAGCTTATTTTGACTTCTTTGTCCTGGAATTTTCCTCCTGTGGGAGGCCTTCCCAGATTAAATTCCACCTTCCCAGGTTCTCATCAGCCAATCTGCGACTTCATCATTGATGTTTTCACCTCTTTGGCACTTCTGCTTATCCTCAATTTAGAATGTGACACTCATTTCAATTTCCATTTATCCTTCCTACTTCTGCCATCAACAGTCATAAAATTTTTTGAATGACGGGTTTATCAGCCTCTCTGAAGGATTGTAAGCTCCCTGAAAGCAGGGGTCATGTCTCTCACTGAATTGTGCCCACCTAAGCTCTTAGTACAGTGTTGTGCTCACAGTAAATGCTCAGTAAATTTTATTGATTGCTAGATCATGATCAGCATGTATAGCTTGGGAGTTGCCCCCTCATTGTCCTAAGAGAATCTGGAGAAGACTCTGAAAAGAAAATATGGAGAGAAAAAAAGCTAACAACGAAAGGAAGAAGAGCAGGGATTGTTGGCAGAGGCTCCCAAACCTATTTTTCGGTCCACATGTTAAATGTCCATGTCTTGCACACACCTGCCAGATTTCTAGGACTCATCATGCAGAATTAGTCAAGTTTCACTCAACCCCCAAAGCCTGCTGATATGCCATGTAAAGTGGCATTAGCTTTCTCCCCTGGGCCCTGCTTTGAACTGTCTGCTGAATCTACAGTGAGGAAAAGCCACACAGAGCAGGTCCAAACAGGTTGAAGGAGTTAAAGTTTGGTGATTTCTATCCAAAGGGTGTCAGAGGTCTGAGTTTAACCATGAATAAAGCTTCCCTGCTGGCTCTGTTACCGACCTTAAAATCAATTCAATTTTCTGTAAAACCTTATCTCCTTCTCTATTGCACCTTCTGTCCTATATGGCACCCTTCTGATCATGCCTCAATAAACATTAATATTCAAGCCAGGCTCAAAATGGTATTGAGTATGCTTTGTAAAGATCTCTATTATAATGAGACATCCCAAATATTGGGGTTCCAGGAGAAAAATGACACTCTGTTCAAAAGAGGAAAGTTTTATATTGCTGGGGGAGGCAGTTCACCAACGCAGCTCAGGCTAGAGATTAAAAATTGAGTTTTTCATATTTCCTCCGGGCAGTGTGTTGGTGTGGCTAGTGGCTGTGCCTGAACGATTGTGAAGAGCAGCCAGAACTATGGGAATGGAGAAACATATTTCCTCACTCAAAAAGTCAAATTGGCGAGATTTGATTCAGACTGCGAGCCAGAAGTGTTGGCTTTCCTGCCTCATTGCTCCACTAGCAAGCATGTCACACTCAGAAGGGCGGGGTGGGTCAGGAGGAACCTCAAATCACAGCACCTTCACAGAGGATCAGGCGGCAGACTGGGTAGACTGGGAGAACTGGGCAGACTGGGCAGAAATTGTATAGCAGACTGGTAAAACCACATTACCTCAAAAAACTCCAGTGGCTACCAATCAACCTACGCATCAGGCAAAAACTCCTCCTTCAAGGCTCTCCATCACCTCGCCCCCTCCTACCTCAACTCCCTTCTCTCCTTCTACAGCCCAGCCCGCACCCTCCACTCCTCTGCCGCTAATCTCCTCACTGTGCCTCGTTCCCGCCTGTCCCGCCATCAAGCCCTGGCCCACGTCACCCCCCTGGCCTGGAATGCCCTCCCTCCACACATCCGCCAAGCTAGCTCTCTTCCTCCCTTCAAAGCCCTACTGAGAGCTCACGTCCTCCAGGAGGCCTTCCCAGACTGAGCCCCCTCCTTCCTCTCCCCCTCCTCCCCCTCCCCATCCCCCCTCCTTACCTTACCTCCTTCCCCTCCCCACAGCACCTGTATATATGTATATATGTTTGTACATATTTATTACTCCATTTATTTTATTTGTACATATTTATTCTATTTATTTTACTTTGTTAATATGTTTTCTTTTGTTGTCTGTCTCCCTCTTCTAGACTGTGAGCCCGCTGTTGGGTAGGGACCGTCTCTATATGTTGCCAACTTGTACTTCCCAAGTGCTTAGTACAGTGCTCTGCACACAGTAAGCACTCAATAAATATGATTGAATGAATGAATGAATGAATCACCTCCATCAGCATCATAGAAATCTGCAGAGTCTGGAAATGAACAAGAAGTGAAAAGGGGACTTTACAAAAGAATGGAAGAATGGATAGCTATGTTTTCTGAATTCTCACCCAAACCTCTTCAAGGAGAGATCAGTGGTGATTTCTGAAAATATGTTCACAGATTGGAAACAAAAAAAGCCTTTAAATACATAAATCAATCAATGCTTTTCTCTCCTCCTCCCCTACCCTACTACTTCACCTTCTTCATTAGGTTTATCATCACCTCTCTTCTTTCTTCCAAGAGAGAAATTAAAATTAATTGGGACATTAGCTATGTTTTTGTGTCTGGAGGAGGGGGTGTCTACTATTAAAGTGTCTCCCTCCCCTACCTGAAAGAGAATCTGTGAAAGTATTGTTGATTTCCACTTATTTTTGTTGGTAAATCCTGCAAAATGTATATCTTTTCCTTTAAAGTTCTAATTCAAGGCGTGGATGTGAGAGTTCTGATGGGACTTGGGGACTGCGGTAAGATTTCGTTGTCATAGTAACAGGAAGGGAAATAGGCCTCGCTCACCTGGGACTTTAACTTACTGCAAAAGCGTTATTTTTTTTTTTTTTGGAAAGGATTCAGCTACAGAAATAAATAAATAAAAAACACATTGTTTGTCAAAACCTATTTTTCCAATATTAAAAATTGAACCCTCAAAATGCCATCCCTTCCATTTAACTTGTTCTGGGATCTTCTCTCCTGCCGATTAAATACAGCTTGTTTTGAAGTTGTCCGCACACACAGGGCATTGCAAGAAACATTGTCTGGAAATGTGTCTCACAAATGATTTCTGAGTCATTCCAGAATTCTCAGGCCGCAGTGTATGTTGGTCTGGATGAGCCTGGAAGGAGCTATATAAATTGTTATCGGTCATAATAACTTCAGTATTCATGGAGAAAGAGCCTGTTCCAGATTCTGCCTTCAGGTTGTAAATATCTGATTTTCTGGGTTTTAAATGAATTGGTTGACAAGAATGAAAACATGGCTGATCTAGTGTGTGTGTGTGTGTGTGTGTGCGCGCGCACGCGCATGTGCGTGCGTGCTTGTTTGTGTGTGTTTGTGTGTTCAGCTGAAAATCCAGAAATCTGAAAAACACACTGATGGAAACTCTTGGTTTATGTTTTGATATTTCTAACAATAATAATAATAATAATAATGGCATTTATTAAGTGCTTACTATTTGCAAAGCACCATGCTAAGCACTGGGGAGGTTACAAGGTGATCAGTCTGTCCCACAGGGGGCTTACAGTCTTAATCCCCATTTTACAGTTGAGGTAACTGAGGCACAGGGAAGTAAAGTGACTTGCCCAAAGTCACACAACCAACAATCTAATCCTAAATGAGATATTTTGGCTTGGCAAGGGTCACTTTTGCTGGGGAGAGACCATTCCAGATAGATTGTTTACCAGGAGGCAGTGTCAAATCTACTAACTGCAACTTTGGTTTCATTAGACTATCCCTTGCTTTATCCAGGGAGATAATAGTGTGTGACTGTTGATTAAAAAACAAACAAAAAAAGTCCAAAGATCAGTAGTGCACTCCCACTATGTGAAAATCACCTGAAATTCACCAAGTCTGAAATGTAATCAGAGCACCAGCAAAATAGCTAATTGAACAGAGTGCAAAAATACATAGTATTTACATAGGATACATTATTATATATCATTTACATCACTGTGTTATATTGTGTAAATAGGCAATAGAAACTGTTCATTTAAATAGGTAATGTATCCCTTTCTCTTCACAGATTCTTTTTAAAATTTTTTCTCAAGTGCAATCAGAATTGTTTGAAAACAGCAGGAAACCCAAGAGATATGCGACGTTTTCAGGTAAGGAGCTAGGGGACTTTCTGTTAAGTAAATCATCCCACTTGCATTCTCTCCTCTCCCTCTCTTTCTCTGTCTCTCTCTTTTTCTTCCCATCTACAATGTGAGCAATAAAAGAGATGACAGTAAATGAGAAGCCATATCAGAGAGTGTTAAAGTTTTCTTCATTTGTAGTGTTTAAGCCTTCTGCCTCCTCTGCTGAATCCCACAGGGAGATGATGTACCAACCAGTGGTGGATATTTGATTTGAGCCCCTCAGGCTACCATTCACACATACAGCTGCCCACAGCAGGAATCATATGTTCTTGATATTCAGCAACCTCGGAATTTTCAAAGTAAATCGCTATGCCTTCTGCAAATAGCACCCTCCCTCTCCATTCTCCCTCTCTGTCTGTCTCTCTCTCTTCTTCCCTTTTTCTCTCTCTCTCTCTCTTCCCCCGTTTCCCTTCACCTCTCTGGATGTTCACTATTCCGTGGCTTCTTCTGGAGTCTTTCTGAAACCAACAACCAAAATAGTCATGGTCACTTTAAGATCTCAGCGTGGCAACAAGACCCATGAGACTGTGACCCAGCTGCTTGGGAGTTTAATCTGCCACTGGTTTCATCACCCTCCACACTGATGTATTGAGAATACGAGCTAATAAAAAACACAGAGCGAGGTGAAGTGTGTCAGGTTGGAAATGCAGTTCACAGGAGAGGAAACCCAATAAATTCCCTTTCCCTAATCTTTTTAGGTGCTGTATTCAATTAATCAAATTTCCTCTCTGACATTTGGTTTCTTGACATTAGGCTCACCTACCTGAACCCTGTAGAGTTTTGATAATCAACTTGCACTTGGGAGCTCCTCCCACCTGAGATACGGCTCATGTTCAATCCTGCTTGACCAGTTAATCTCCCCTAACTCCAAACTAGCCTCTCTCTTGCTTCCATTCTACAGATAGGAAAACTGAAACCCAGAAAAACAAAACAGCTTTTCCTAGCCATCTCCCCCTTTGCCCTCTGCCCTGCTTATAGGCTCTCTGGCAGAGCTGGAAGCTGAAAGAGCTGTCCTAATAATAATAATGGTGGTATTTGCTAAACACTTACTATGTGACAGGCACTGTACTAAGAGCTGGGGTAGAAACAAGGTAAATGGATTGGACAAAGCCCCTCTTCCATTTGAGGCTCACGGTCTTAATCCCCATTTTCCAGATGAGGTAACTGAGTCACAGAGAAGTGACCTTGGACATGTCACATAGCAGAAAAATGGCAGAGCCTGAATTAGAACTGATGGCTTTCTGACTCCCAGGCCTGGCACTTTCTGCCACTAGGTCATTCTGCTTCTCTAATCATAATAATTCTGTTATTTGTTATTATAATGATTAGAGAAGTAACATGGCCTAGTGGATAGAGCACTGGCTCTTGGGCCCCATCTCTGGTCCAATAATGATAATCCATCATAATTATAATAATATAAATTGATTACTATTGTGGAATTATTAATCATTCAACCATTGACATTTTTGAGCACTTACTGTGTAAAAAGCACTGTACTAAGCTCTTGGGAGAGTACAACAGAGCGCTTATTATGGGCCAAGCCTTGTACTTAGCATGGGCCAGATACATGATAATCAGATCAGACACAGTCCCCATCCCACATGAGACTCACAGCCTAAGGGATAGGGAGAAAGGGTATTTAATCCCCATTGTACAGATGAGGAAACTGAGGCACTGAGCAGTAAATTAGGCAAGTGGAAGAGAGGGAAACAATTCCAGCTCTGCCACTTGTCTGCTGTGTGATCTTGGGCAAGTCACTTCACTTATCCGTGCCTCAATTACCTCATCTGTAAAATGAGGATTGAGACTGTGAGCCTCATGTGGGACAGGGACTGTGTCTTGCACTATTTGCTGTATCCACCCTAGTGCTTAGTACCATGCCTGACACACAGTAAGAGTTTAACAAATATCATTATTACTATTACTACTACTAATAATAATGGCCATTGATCATCAGTATCTTGATTGACTACGAACAGTTGGACTACTCTTCATCTATCTGTTCTCTGAGGCACTGATTAGGGTCTGAGGGTCTTGACTCTGAACTCCTGGCAAGAAATGTGAGTGTTTCAATGAGACTTACTGTGCATCAGTCACAAAATTCTTCTCCATGAGCACCGCAGGGGTAGAATCAGCACAACTCGATCGGGGTCAAGAGTTTGCCTAGGTGATAGGACAAGAGATCCCATCCATTGCCTTGTCAGCTAGGCAAATAGGATCTGGAAGCCAATGAATGGGACCAAATAAAGAATCCAAGAATCCAGTTTTGTAGCAAATGAACACAAACTTGTACAAGGACAAATAAGATCTGGCACATCAGCATTCCATTCCATCCACTTACAGTTTGTCTTAGGCAAGTAGGCAAATGGCTCTTTGCAAGGCTGCACTAATGCTGCCTGTTGACAAATGCTGGATTCTTGTCCACAGTGAGTCTCTGAACTCCCCGGTGACCCTGAGTAACCAATAAAATGTATCCGACCTGCAGTTTTCCCCCAATAGAGGGAATGTAACATCCTCAGTAGATGTCTTGTAAGTAAGGGAAAGAGTTCACCAATTCCTAACAGTTTGGTGACTAAGTGTGTGCTCTTGCTTGGTGACACTCTGACCCCAAAATGGATAACCCTCGACTTGTTTCCTAGTGGCTTGGAGGGAACCAGAGTGCCTGAGCCCAGCCGGAGAACAACCTGCCACAAGGCTTAGATTTAGCTTTAATGATGCTCGGGGTGTTATCAGGCCCAAACAGAAACACAGATTTTTATTGCAAACAGAGGATGAAAAGAATTTGGGTACCCCTGCTTATTTTAAAAGCATGAATAGACTTTGTTCATTTTTTGATAAAGTATTCAAACTTTTGACATTGTCATTCAGGTACTAAATGGGCCTTCACCACCCAGCCATATGTTAGATGTTAATTTCACTTAGACTTACGTGAACAGTGGTTACCAAGTTAAGAGCTCCAGGAACTGGGGGCAAGTGAGGGAAAGGTGCCAGATAGGCAGGGAGGGCGAAGACTGACATTGTGTTAATAGAGTCTTTTGCTGGTCCAGGCCCTTGATGGCTTTAAAAGGGACAGCTGCCAATCCTGGAATGACAAGTGTGTTTTAACCGAGATGAAATAGTGTTTGACTTGGCCTACTAGGGGCAGAGGATGTAAATGGATGTTTATTGATCTCATGACTGTCATATTCAGGAAAAATAGCTAAGGAAAGTAGTTGATGTGCAGCTTTCCTTATTTATTTGACTCCTGTAAGGAAAATCAGGTTCAATGAAATTCCCCATAAATCAAAGTAAACTAGTGCATTAGTTTGATTGTTCATTAGCATTTAATGAGCTCCTACTGTCTACAGAACTCTGTACTGGGTGCTTGGGAGAGGACAATGATTGTAAAAGAGGGTCCATGTTCTTGAAGAACGTTCAGGCCAGGTGTCACAAGCATCATTGGTACAGGAGTTGTTTCCTGAGCACCTACTATGTCTTGAGCACAGTACTAGGCACCTAAGATAGAAGAAGCGTGGACTAGCAGATAGATCACGGGCCTGGGAATCAGAAGGACCTGAGTTCTAATCCCAGCTCCGCCAGTTGTCTGCTGGGTGACCTTGGAAAGTCACTTCACTTCTCTGTGCCTCAATTACCTCATCTGTAATATGGGGATTAATGCTGGGAGCCCCATGTGGGACATCGACTGTGACCAACCTGGTGAGCTTGTATCTACCCCAGAGCTTAGTTTCCGTCCTCCACACTCCACCGAAACTGCTTCTCAAAGGTCACCAATGACCTTCTTCTTGCCAAATCCAATGGCTCCTACTCTATCCTAATCCTTCTCGACCTCTCAGCTGCCTTTGACACTGTGGACCATCCCCTTCTCCTCAACACATTATCCAACCTTGGCTTCATGGACTCCATCCTCTCCAGGTTCTCCTCTTATCTCTCTGGCCGTACATTCTCAGTCTCCTTCGTGGGCTCCTTCTCCCCCTCCCATCCCCTTACCATAGAGGTTCCTCAAGGGGCAGTTCTTGGTCCCCTTCTGTTCTCCATCTATACTCGCTCCCTCGGTGAACTCATTCGCTCCCACGGCTTCAACTATCATCTCTACACAGATGACACACAAATCTACATCTCCTCCTCAGTTCTCTCTCCCTCCCTCCAGGCTTGTATCTCCTACTGCCTTCAGGACGTCTCCACCCGGATGTCCGCCTGCCACCTAAAGCTCAACATGTCCAAGACTGAGCTCCTTACCTTCTCTCCCAAACTCTGTCCTCTCCCTGACTTTCCCATCACTGTGGACGGCACTACCATCCTTTCTGTCTCACAAGCCCACAACGTTGGTGTCATCCTTGACTCCTCTCTCTCATTCACCCCACACATCCAATCCATTACCAAAACCTGCTAGTCTCACCTTCATAACATCGCCAAGATCTGGCCTTTCTTCTCCATCCAAATCACTGCCTTGTTGGTCCTTCTAGACTGTGAGCCCACTGTTGGGTAGGGACTGTCTCTATATGTTGCCAACTTGTACTTCCCAGTGCTTAGTACAGTGCTCTGCACACAGTAAGCGCTCAATAAATATGATTGATTGATTGATTGGTCCAATCTCTCATTCATTCATTCATTCATTCAATCATATTTATTTATTTATTTTTGACGGCATTTATTAAGCGCTTACTGTGTGCAAAGCACTGTTCTAAGCGCTGGGGAGGTTACAAGGTGATCAAGTTGTCCCACGGGGGGCTCACAGTCTTAATCCCCATTTTACAGATGAGGGAACTGAGGCCCAGAGAAGTGAAGTGACTTGCCCAAAGTCACACAGCTGACAAGTGGCGGAGCCAGGATTTGAACCCATGACCTCTGACTCCAAAGCCCGGGCTCTTTCCACTGAGCCACGCTGCTTCCCAATAAACCACGCTACTTATTGAGCACTTACTGTGTGCAGAGCACTGTACTAAGTGCTTGGGAAGTACAAGTTGGCAACGTATAGAGACGGTCCCTACCCAACAACGGGCTCACAGTCTAGAAGTGGGAGACAGACAACAAAACAAAATAAAACGAAACAAAACATGTGGACAGGTGTCAAGTCATCAGTCCCATCCCAACTGGATTACTGTATCAGCCTCCTTTCTGATCTCCCATCCTCCTGTCTCTCTACTCTTCAGTCTATTCTTCACTCTGCCTCCCAGAGTATCTTCGTACAGAAATTCTCTGGGCATGTCACTCCCCTCCTCAAAAATCTCCAGTTGTTGCCTATCATCCTTTGCATGAAGCTAAAACTCCTCACTATCAGCTTCAGAGCTCTCCATCACCTTGCCTCCTCCTACCTCACCTCCCCTCTCTCCTTCTACAGCCCAGCCTGCACACTCTGCTCCTCTGTTGCTAGCCTCCTCACTGTACTTCCTCTTGCCTGTCCTGCTGTCGACCCCCTGGCCCACTTCCTACCCCTGGCCTGGAATGCCCTCCCTCCACACATCCACCAAACTGGCTCTTTTTCCCCCTTTAAAGCCCTACTGAGTGCTTACCTCCTCCAGGAGGCCTTCCCAGACTGAGCCCCTCCTTTTCCTCTGCTCCTCCTCCCTTTCCCATTGCCCCCGCTCCCTCCCTCTCCCCTACTCCCTTCCCCTCCCCACAGGACTTGTGTATATTTGTACATATTTATTACTCTATTTATTTTATTAATGATATGTATATAGCCATAATTCTACTTATCTATTCTGATGTATTGACACCTGTCTACTTGTTTTGTTTTGTTGTCTGTCTCCCCCTCTAGACTGTGAGCCCATTGTTGGGTAGGGACCAGCTCTATATGTTGCCGATTTGTACTTTCCAAGCGCTTAGTCCAGTGCTCTGCACACAGTAAGTGCTCAATAAATACTAATGAATGAATGAATGCCCAGTACATCGTAAGTGCTTAGCAAATGCCATTAAAAAAAGAAGAGGATGTTAATAAAAATGATACAGTCCCTACCCAACAAGAAGTTCTCACTCTCATTAGTTGCAACCAGCCTAGTAAGAGTTAAATTTCTCTAACCAATGGAGGCATTGCTATAAGCAGGGAGATTAACTTAGGTCTGATTTAAAAATTACAAAGGAAAACCACCTTTTAGAGCCTACTGGAATGTGCGGTTTTTTTGTCAGAAATTCTGAAGTCAACATTTAGCTACCTAGCTTTAATCTGATGGAATGTTTGGGTTCTCCATCTAACATCCTCCATCTCAAGGGACCAAATTTAAAGAAAATTGTATGGTTATAAATAATGGAAGTGATATTTGGTATGGAGTCTGGAATTTGATGGCCCCCAAAATGTTAACAATGTGTGAACTGATGCCCTGAAGAACCACTCTCCCCATCACTTTAATCACTTTTGAGAGGGAACAGAGCAACTAGCTGGTTAGGGAAGGAAGACCAAGAGAAGCTCCTGTCTAATTGAACTCTAAGGGCCATTGGGGCACACTTAAGGTTTTCTAATTCAAATTCTGAATCCAATGTGATGAGTGACATCAGGGATAACTGGCTTCTCAGCATACACACACACACACAAACACACACACACACACACACACACACACCTTGCTGATGGTTCTTCAAAGAAAAGAAGTCATACTCCAAAGTACATGGAGAGTGACTCTTTATTGGGCATGCAACTAACATCTCTTCCAGCTTCCTCATGAAGGAGCCTTCTATCCCCCAGAATCCCAATTTACATATTCCTTTGCTGCTGCCTGGAACAATAGTGACTGAGGGAAACCTTTTAACCTCACCTCCAGTTCACTGCCTCCTAAGGTGGCACAGGGCCCCGGGCTGTCACAAAATCATCCTGGATTTATTTAAAACTGTGGTTAGGAACTGGATAGAGTAGATAAGTAGACATGATCATTGGCCTGATGACTTGGAACCTAAATGCTACAGACTGGAATGGTGTAAACATGAGAAAGGTCTGGAAATTCAGAGAGGGGAAAAATCATCTTTGCAAGGTGTGTGGCAGTGCAGAGGCTGGTGGTTATGAATCCTATTTCAAGATGATATTTCTAAAAGAAGGATGTTGTTTCGTACTTCCCAAGTGTTTTGTGCAGTTCATTGTGCCCATTGGGTGCTTAGTAAATGCTATCTCTACTCCTACTATCAACCAATTGGTCCATCAGTGGTATTTATTGAACACTTACTGTGTGCAGAGCCCTTGGGAGAGTACACTATAAGAGCGTTGGTACTAGATTACTAGTCAAAGGAGTAGCAGGATTACTACTGTTGCGGCTGCTACAAAGCGGAGCTTGGGCTGAAGGGCAGTGAGAGGTGATTCAGATGTTTTCAGATTAGCATGAAAGACTACCTCAGGCCAGAAGGAGAGGAAGGAACTCTGTCCTCCCCCTGACTTTCCCATCACTGTAGACAGCACCACCATCCTTTCTGTCTCACAAGCCCATAATCTTGGCATTATCCTTGACTGCTTTCTTTCAAACCATCACTAAATCCTGTCGGTTTGACCTTCACAACATCACTAAAATCCACTGTTTCCTCTCCACCCAAACTTCTACCATGTTAATTCAATCACTTATCCTATCCCGCCTTGATTACAGTATCAACCTTCTTGCTGACCTCCCAGCTGCCAGTCTCTCCCACTCCAGTCCATACTTCACTTTGCTGCCAGGACCATTTTTCTACAAAAATGTTCAGGCCATGTTTCCCCACTCCTCAAGAACCTCCAGTGGTTGCCTATTCACCTCCACATCAAACAAAAACTCCTCACCATTGACTTTAAAGCACTCAATCAGCTTGCTCCCTCCTACCTCACCTCACTACTCTCTACTACAACCCAGCCCACACACTTCATTCCTCTGAGGCTAACCTTCTTGCTGTACCTCGATCTCACCTTTCTCACTGCCGACCTTTGCTCACATCCTGCCTCTGGCCTGGAACACCCTTCCTCCTCATAACTGACAATTACTCTCCCTGGCCTTCAAAGCCTAACTGTAGGCACATCTCCTTCAAGAGGCCTTCCATGAGTAAGTCCTCTTTTCCTTTTCTTCAATTCCCTTCTGCTTCAACCTGATTTGTCCCCTTTATTCATGTCCCCTCCCAGCCCCACTGTAATTTATTTATTTATTTATCTGTAATTTATTTATTTCTATTAATGACTGTCTTCCCCCCACACTGTAAATGTGTTGTGGTCAAGGAATGTGTCTGTTACATTGTTATATTGTACTTTTCCAAGCTCTCATAATAATAATAATAATAATGGCATTTATTAAGCACTTACTATGTGCAAAGCACTTTTCTAGGAGCTGGGAAGGTTACAAGGTGATCAGGTTGTCCCAAGTGGAGCTCACAGTCTTAATCCCCATTTTACAGATGAGGTAACTGAGGCACAGAGAAGTTAAGTGACTTGCCCAAAGTCACACAGCTGACAAGTGGCAGAGTCGGGATTTGAACCCCTGACCCCTGACTCCAAAGCCCGTGCTGAATGGTGTTCTGCACACGGTTAGCACTCAATAAACACAATTGACTGACTGACTGACTGACATAGGGTTCACAGTCTTAATCCCTGTTTTACAGATGAGAGAACTGAGGCACAGAGAAATGAAGTGAATTGTCCAAGGTCACACAGCAGACAAGTGGTAGAACTGGAATTAGAACCCAGATCCTTCTGACTCCCAGGCCTATGCTCTTTCCACTAGGCTATGATTCAGGGTCAAAGAGCACAGAGATTCCATCTTCGGAATGAGCTCTGTTTCACTCACCCTTCAAAGGAAGCAGTTCTCTCTCTCTGCCTTATTTTCCAACTCCTAAAAGCTATTGTATAAAACATGCGTGGCATCACCCTCTATTTTTCTTAAGTAAAAAAAAATGTTGAATGTTTCTCTCACACCAGTTTAAGAGGGAAACTAGAGTTTAAATTAACTCCAAATGGTAAAAATCCAATCCAACTCCAGCTGCCTGTGGGTTTCTTCAGCTCAAATCTTTCAGTTTGAGAGCAACGCCAGCTGCTTTGTGATCTCATCCTCCATTTGAAATCTGCTATGCTACTGAGCAGGAGTTTTAAAACACATAATGAAAATCACTTGACTTTCGGCCTTTCCGACCAACAGGCTAGTCCATTATCTACTGGTAAAACAAACCAGATATTTCAAGTTAAGAAATAATAATTATCTATTTGGAGGTAGAAAACCTCTCAATGTCTGTGGATCTCCCACACAGTCTGATGTTCCAAGCATGTAGAACAGATCTAAAAAAATCAGTTCAAACTTTTCCTCTCATTTGTGTGGGGACCAAACATCCAAAATCATCCTGTACCCCCAATATGAAGAGAAACAGAGATGACAGCATATTCTGAAGTCCAGGTAGAGAAGTGCACACATTTTCTAAGGTTAGGAAAGAACCACTCTGAGTCATAAACTGTTTTTAGTCAAGTACCGCATGGGTTAAAATCCAAGACCAAACCCCATTTTTGACTACCCATATTCTTTGTGGATTTCTAAGGACCAATGGCCTTGCAACTCTATATAAAGTTCTGAGGACTAGCAGTCTCGTAACTGTAGGAAGAGTTCTGAGGACCAATGGCATCACAGCAGCCCCAGGAAGAGTTCCAAGGGCTAATAGCCTGGCAGCTCTAGGAAGGTTGCCCTGATTCCCTAGCTGTTTCAGGGCAGGCACACCCCACTCCTGGTGCCTTTCCATTCCTGCTGACAATAGGATGTCTGCCATTGGATATCCAGCTGATTCATTAATTCATTCATTCATATTTATTGATCACTTGTGCAGAACACTGTACTAAGCGCTTGGGAAAGTACAACAATAAACAGTGATATCAGTTGATATTAGGTACCCTCTAAGTACTTGATATTCGCTCCATTTTCAACGCCGCAGCACTTAATTCATTTTAATGTCTCTCTCCCCCTCTAGACTGTAAGCTCCTTGTGGGCAGGGAACATGTCTACCAACTCTGTACTCTGTCAAGTCCTTAGTTCAGTGCTCTGCACTGTAAGCACTCAGTAAATACAATCGATTGATTGACTGATTAGGAGGCATTCTCCAGATGAGATAGTATAATTTGGTGGATTGGAGCCACTGGCTCAAATGAAAGCCAAGCTAGGTCAGAGGCCCCCAATAGAGACACCTAATTAAGAAGGTACCTTGATATTTGTAAGCTCACAACTGGCAAAGTACTATTCTTCCGTTTAGTCCTGACACGGCACTTGGCAGAAACGGAAGACGGCATCTGAGTCCCACAGAAAGACTGAGAAAGACAGTAAATACCAAGGGTATGTGCCTTTTAGGATGGTGGGAAACTGGTGGGGTGAGTCTCCTAGGCAATCCCTTTAATTAATAATGATAACAATAATGATAATAATATAATAACATTTATTAAATTCTGAGAATGAGGTAAATTGAAAGTTGTGAGATCAGAAACAGTCCCTGTCCCACATGGGACCCCTAGTTTATCTTATTTTCCTTTTACAGATGAGGAAACTGAAGTCCAGAGAGGTTAATTGATTTGCCCAAATTCTCAGAGTAGCCCAATGGCAGAGCTAGTACTCAAATCCATGTCTCCTGATGCTTGACTCCCCAGTCGCAGGCTGTTTTCCAGGAGGCCAGACTGCCTTGTGCGAAGAGCTATTCTAAGTGAATTAATGTCCTCAGGCCATCCTCAAGATCCTGGCTTATGGAGTAGAACTTTTCCTGAGGCCCTAGTCCTGGCCTCAGCTCAACCTGGCATACCATGTCTTCATGAGACTGGCTCTTTGTCTTCTGAGCACTTGTTTGACCATCTTTCTCAGGCGAGATTTGCCTCTCTTCAGAACACTCCATGCTCTCTTCCTCCTTCCACAGGTGGAAAATAAAAGCCCACATAACAGTTATTCTTTGGAAAAGCTGAAATAACATGTACGGTAACTGCTCAGTTATAAAGGAAAAGCACATCATGAATTTAATAGCATTTCCAGATGTAAAATGTCATAAAGAATTTTTTTCTATGTTTGGCAATGTAACAGGAATTTTCAGAGACCATTTTCATCATGTTTGGGGTATGCACCAACAGAAGTGGGTGTTTGGGGGTACTCAGCTGTTTGGAGGTCACAGATGACACCCACTGGCACTATATTGGGTCTAGGGAACAGTAGGCTAGGGGAGTAAGAGTGGCTGGCGTCCCAAGGTAGAATCTGGTGGGTTTTCCAAGTCAAAGTTCTTTTCTATTTGGGGTGGGTTCCAAACGATGTAATTCCCCTCCAGGGTATATGTTGGGATTGTCATCCTCTTCAAAGCAGAAGAGGTAACCATTCTGCACATTTCTTATTCTGACTTTCTCCCTTTCTGCCTTTTCTGGTATGAAACTTTGGATCTTTCCAGTAATCCGTGGGTGGGAGCGCTGGGAGAGGCGAGGCTGGGCAGTTAGGGTCATGGTTCGGAGGGTGGAGGGGTGCTGACGAGATCATGGATTTGTGTGATCTGAATGAGCCAGAGCAGAGTTGTCAGAGAGGTGGAGATTCAAAGGCACAGTAAGAAATACATGGAGAAAAATACAGCCATTCTATGTAGATGGCTAAGGCTAGGCCAGCTTGAGGAGGTGGAAGTCAAGATTACCCAGCTAGTGCTTTCAGGTCTCTAGATTGTAAACTCGGTGTGGGCAGGGAATGTGTCTACCAACCCTTTTGTAGTGTACTCTCCCAAGTGCTCAATATAGTGCTCTGCTCATAGTAAGCGCTCAATAAATGCCGTTGATTGATTGATTGATTGATTGATGGCTCCTTTTGCCCCAGTGCAAGACATCAAGCAGTCAGTGGTATTCTTTGAGCACTTATTGTGTGCCAAGCACTATACTAAGCACTTGGGAGAGCACAACACAATAGAGTCAGTAGACAAAACAAGCCAAAAATCCAGAGTGAATGGAATTGTCCTTTTCTTTCTCCTCTGGACCTTAAATTTGTTGTGGGTAGGAACGTGTCTACTGATTCTGTTTTGTTGTGCTCTTCCAAATGCTTAGGAGAGTGCTCTGCTCACAGTAAGCATTCAATAAATATGATTGATTGATTGACTGATTGATTGAAGCAGAAGGAGTTCTGACCCAGACTGGGCAGAGTGGATGCCACTCTTAATTCTTGAAGCCTGCTTTCAGATATGTAGGAGAACAAGCAGCAGGAGGCCTACTGTCTTGTGGGCGTGCTTCAGAAACTGGCTGTGTCTGGGTTGGATTCTCTTTGGATTACAGTGCTCAGGAATCCAGCTACCATGCTGGCTTGGTTTGAGGCAGTCCAACCTCTTCCCCTCTAGACTGTAAGTTCACTGTGGGCAGGTAATATGTCTGTTATATTGTTGCATTGTATTCTTCCAAGCACTTAGTATAGTGCTCTACTCACAGTAAGTGCTCAATAGATACAATTGACTGACTGACTGACTAAGCTGTTTGTGGGTAGGGATCGTGCCTTCCAACTCTATCGTGTTGTACTGTCCCAAGTGTTTAGTAGATTGCTCTGCACACAGTAAGCACTCAATAAATACCACAGATTGAGTGACTGAGTCAAAATCAATGATGTAGAAGCAGCATGACCTAGTAGATAGAGCACGGACTTGGGAGTCAGAAGGACCTGGGTTCTAATTCCACCTCTGCCAATCACTTGCTGTGGGACCTGGGGCAAGTCACTAAACTTCTCTGGGCCTCGGTTTCCTCAACTGTAAAATGTGGATACCTGTTTTCTCTCCTACCAAGACTGTGAGCCCCATGCAGGACGGGGACTGTCTCTGACCTAATTAATTTGTACCTTCCCCAGAGTTAAGAACAGTGTTTGACACATAGTAAGTGCATAATAAATACCATTAAAAAACTCAGATTGATAACGGTATCAGTCAAAGTCATTAGCACCTATAAAAGGAACTGTGTGTCTGGGCCACCCAAACAATCATCAACTGGACCATTCATTGGCATCCTGTTAGGCAGAGCCACCAGAGATGCCATGGAGGAAAGCCAATATGTGCTCCTAGAGATGGCACAAGGATTATCATTATTGTATGGTAATTTAATAATAGTAATTGTAGTATTTGGTAAGTGCTTACTATGTGTCAAGCACTGTATTAAGTGCTGGAGTAGATACAAGATCATCAAGTTGGGCACCTTCCCTGTCCCACATGGGGTTGGCAGTTCAAGGAGGAGGGAGAACAGGTATCCACATTTTACAGTTGTGGAAACTGAGGCTCAGAGAGCTGAAATGACTTGCCCAAGCTCCCAGCAGGAGACAAATGGCAGAACCAAGATTAGAATCCAGGTTCTCTGACTCTAAGCCCCGTGCTCTTTCCACTAGGCAACACTGCTTCTTGATGAAGAAATGACAGACATTTGCAGCCATGGGAGGTGGCTCATTCTTCTTCATGGAGGCTTTGCCAGTTTTGGAGACTGCCTGAGGGTCACATCAATCACTAGGCATCCCCAACTGGCACCACATTCACTTTGCTCAAGGAAAGTCATATTTTATGATCTTTGGAGAACAAGTGGTATTGATGGATGTGAGATGAGAAAAGCATTGGCAAAGAGGCCTATAAATAGTTAACAAGGTAATGGTAAGAAATGTTGACCTTGATTTGTTTAGCTAAGATGTAAAGATTTTTGAAGGTCAAAGGTGTTCTTGTGTAGTGTTTTGGAGTCTAACTGTGTCTGACCCTCTAACATTAAGCTGCTGTGGCCTGCAGTTTTGAAGAGTGAAGCAAACCAGGGGGAAAGAGAGAAGGGGGAGAGAACAGGAAATGGAGTGAGGTGTTTCAGGAAGTTGTCAGGAGTTGACTGATTGATTCCAGATGGGAAGGGTCAGTCTCCATGACCCAGGAAATACTCACTGGGGGAAAGTAGTTGGCTTGTGCAAGGGGCAGGCCTGTGAGCTGCGAGGCCGTTGGAATGCACATTTCACTTCCTTAAGTCTTAAAACATGGAGAGTTTTTCACTCTTTCTGAACCAAACAATTTCATTGTTGTCATCGCTAATCAGAAGGTGTGGAGCGGAGTTAAATGGGAAGCTTTGAATGTATTTAAGATCTCCTCACCTCAATAATATAAAACTTGCCTGATGGCAGGACAGCAAAGAGGCTAGCCATGACAGCGTTCTCTATGCGGTCTCCGTGCGTGTGTTGCGAATGATTTTCCACTCAAGCTCAACTGGTTGGTTCCACTGCTTCCGTTCTGAGATATTCAGATTATCAAAAATAGACCTAGAAGAGTATAAATCCGGGTATATATTGATTTACATTTGGATGTGATTTAAAGTCTTGTCATAAATATTTCAGGCACTGAAATAATTCAGGTTAATTCCCCTGCTGCCTTAGAAGGGCTATCCTAGCCAGTGAGAGATTAAAATTTATTTCCATTGTTAATAGAAAATAATGAAGTGCATCAGAACTGTCAGGGTATGTCATTCGGGAAATGTTCACTTTGGAACCGAGACTCACTCCACCCAAATGGAAGATGATGAAACCAGTTGGCACGTGAAAAGCCCACATTTCAGGACAGGAATGCATGAGAAGCATTAGTGTACAGTATGACAAGAACCTTGTGGAATGAATTAAAGTGGCCTCCGCAAGAACATTCTTTACATCCACATAATCCTCCAACAGAGCCAGGTTTCCCTTAAGTGTGCTGAGTACAGTTTATCAACAACTAAAGTCTGAAGCCCTCCCTCATTTTTTTTCCTTCAGAGCGTGACAATCGCATCTTTGAAAATTCATTCTCAAAGTCCGTAACATGGCATATATTCTTCTTATTTTTCTCGTTGAAATGTAAGCCTATTATTTCAAAAGACTTTTGGAGGTTTAAAGTGTGCAGTGGTGATCCACTTAAAACTTCACATTTATCTTTTTGGGTTAGTTACTTTTTGGCTCGAAGGAATGTATTTTCCTTCAGCTCTAATGAGCTCTTGTATTTTATTGAACTCGCTCTGATAGGGCTGTGTCCTCCACTGAGCTTATCGAGATAAGGCAAATGTTCACATTTTCTATGTTTTTTGAGGTGCTTTTAATCTAAAATCAGAGTATTAACATGTAAACAATTGAACTACAGAATTAGTGCTCAAAAGAATGCTCCTTTGGATTCTTACACCATCATACTGAAAGACATTTTCTCAATAGCAAGGACCAACACAAATGAAAATGACCTTCAAATTTACCCTTATGTCATCAAGGCGGAGTCACATTCATTTAAAGAATACTTTTATATTTATTTTTAGAATGCTCACATTTATATTGCACCCAAGAATCTCAAAGTACTTGAAAATAATTGTGCAGATAGACACTCACTTGTATGCCTGGGGTCCAAGTGTGTTGAGGATGAATAAGGAATGCAGATTTCATTAGTTTTTCTCTCTGCTATGCTTGGAGGGAAATTCTGAAGATATTTTCTTGGGCTGGTAGATTTTTGGCTCATATCTGCAAGTCTTCTCTAAAGGAACACACACTATGTCTTCGGGAGCTAGAGCGAGGGGGGTGGTTAGGAATTGGTGGTCTTATTAATCAGTCAATCATATTTATTGAACACTTAACTGTGTGCAGAGTACTGTACTAAGCACTTGGGAGAGTTCAATATAACAGAATTAGTAAACATGTTCCCCTCCCACAGGAGTTTCATTTGACAGAAAAGTACACTGGGACATAGAGATAATAATAACAATGATGATAATAATAATAATAAATGTAGTATTTGTTAAGCACTTACCCTGTACCGGGCACTGTTCTAAGTCCTGGGGTGGATATAAGCAAATCGGGTTGGACACAAGTCCCTGTCCCATTTGGGATCACAGTCTCAACTCCCATTTTACAGATGAGATAACTGAGGCTCAGATAAATGAAGTTACTTGCCCTAGGTCACCCAGCAGACATGTGGCAGAACCAGAATTAGAACCCCTGACCTTCTGACTCCCAGGACTGTGCTCTATCCACTAATAATAAGAATAATAATGGCATTTATTAAGCGCTTACTATGTGCAAAACACTGTTCTAAGCACTGGGGAGGTTACAAGGTGATCAGGTTGTCCCACGGGGGGCTCACAGTCTTAATCCTCATTTTACAGATGAGGTAACCGAGGCCCAGAGAAGTTATGTGACCTGCCCAAGGTCACACAGCTGACAATTGGAGGAGCCGGGATTTGAACCCATGACCTCTGACTCCAAAGCCCGTGCTCTTTCCACTGAGCCATGCTGCTTCTCAAGCCACCACAAATGAGAAGTGAAGCCAATAGAACAGGGGTCTCCAGTCTTCTAACCCACTTGACAACCGTGTTTCACTTTGAAGTGTTCAGATTCAGAATTTCGCTTTTGAACCGGGCACGGCCTCAGTTGTTCCAAACGAGGGCTCAGGACCAAAGCACAGCCTCACTACTGCTCTCTTCTGGCCCAGAACGGTACTGCTGATGAAAATGCTACCCCCTGGTGGCCGGAAAGTGCAAGTAACTTGGGTGCAGGAGTGTGTGCCTGGAAATAGCCTGTTGGAGTTCTGCGTCTTCACCTGGCTGTGTGAGTGTGGCTTAAACCGAGGCTGGGCGAGACAGGCGGAGGGCCACATATCACATCAGCCAGTGCTGCCTGGATGAAATCAATCAGTGATATTTACTGAGTGCTTACTGTCTGTGCAGAGCACCGCGCTAAGCATTTGGAAGAGTACGATCCAATAGAGTCGGTAGACGTTCTCTGCCCACAGAGAGCTTACAGTCTAGAGGAAGAGTTTACAGACTAAATGAGATTAATACCCCACAGAGAGGCAAAGAGCATTAAAATATCCCCAGAGTTAGAACTGAAGCTCCGTGGAATTTAAATGAAAAATTGAACTCTGGATTGCATGCTTGAAGTAGTGAGAATAAGGATGATAGCATTTATTAAGCACTTACTATGTGCTGAGCCCTGGGATAGGTATAAGGTTATGAATCAAACACAGCCCCTGCCCCACATAGAGCTCACAATCTATCTTATCCCCATTTTACAGATGAGGAAACTGAGGCCCAGAGATGTTGTGATTTGCTCAAGATCACACGGTAGATTGGTGATGGAGTGGTACTCGAATTCAGCTCTCCTGACTCCCAGTCCTGTGCTCTTTCCACTAAGCCAGGCTTTCTGCCCTAATCTTCTTTTTTCTTCACATATAGGTTGTGCTGTCCACCACGGTGAACGTGGATGGACACGTGTTGGCTGTTTCTGACAACATGTTTGTTCACAACAATTCTAAACACGGGAGGCGAGCGAGAAGACTCGATCCATCTGAAGGTAATGGCCAGTAAAGAAGGGCAAGTATGTGCTCTCCATATGCTTCCTTCCTTGAATTCCACCTTTACTTCTCTGGATATGGGGGAGAGCCAAAGAAGGGGGGATGGGGGAGGTTGCAGGGGATGTGGAGTTCACCAGGCCATGTGCATTTAAGAAGGTGTAAACACTAAAGCTAGTGTGCATTTGCACAATCACAAATCCACAAATGCAAACCCTCACCCCAGAAGCTTGCCGTTTCTTCCATCCAACACGGTCTTCATTTTTTTTTTTTTTTGCCAGCCTGGCTTTTCAGGCAAATTGAGTAATATGACATCTTAGTTAAACAGGAACGCTACAGTGCCAGGCATGTATGAATAAGTGTCAGTTGTTCCCTTAAACAAATTGCGGGAAAAACATAACAATGTGCAGAATGAAACTGACACTAATTGATTTTTGTTTGCTTGGGCAAGGAGAAATCACGGTCAGCTCTGGGTAGTTTAGTTTTCTGAGCACGTTTAAGCAATTACAAATACCTGTAACTGTTAAGCTTCAAGTTGTCCAAAAAAATGAAATGCATCGGTTGGGATGACTGACAAACTTAAGTCAATCCCATCCAGTTCTTCTCTTCCCAGCTCAATCGGCCAGCAAAAGCACCAAGATATTAAGATGTTCATTGAACGGACAAGCCAGGTTATTATTTCATTACGGTGTTTTGCTGCCCCTTTTGCAAACGTGCCCTGTATCGGCCTAGAGAAGAATTAATGAACTGGAAGAAAATGATTGAATCAGTAAAGAATTTGGAGTGGTGTTAATTCTCCCCCAGCGGGCATTGAAACGGGAGAAGAAATTCCCAGTGTACCGAGAGAGGAACCCGTCCAGTTTCTCCTTGACTGATTGGATGTGATTGACTGGCTGCTCAAAGTAGGCTCATGTTTTTGGAGCCCTGCCAAAGTTCTCCTCCACCTTTGGCCCTGTCAACATTGGAAATGGGGTGATGGATTGACTTTGCTTGTGGCCTGGAAACCATATTGGGTTCCTGATGGGATGTAAAGTCCAGAGGCCTCAAACATATGGAAGAGGAAAAGAAAATTTAACCTGCAAACTTTGGAAAATTATTAGAAATTGTCTTTTGGAAGGGAAAAAAAAAGCCTCCAAATGACCCAGCCTGTGGTAGATTCATTCATACCATGACCCTCTCTCCCGCTCTTTCTCAAGCTCTCTGTCTTCTTCTCTCCCCCACCAGCCCTTCCTCCCTGCCTGGAAATCTTAGATGGACATTTTTTTACGCTTATAAAAAATTCGCTAATGAAAACAGAGAGTTTTTCAAAACACCCATTGCACCATCAGTTCAGGGTTTCACTTTTCCTTCCTTCTTGCCAGCCTACTAGGGTTTAATGTCACAGCACTGAAAGGCTGATAACGAATAACCAATTCGGTCACCATGGCCAGGCCAACACAGCCCATTTCTTGATTCTGGGGTAGCAACCAGTCTTCAGGGCTGATGACTTACAGGATCCCCTAAGCCCCGAGTTCCCCTGGCACAGAATGCCCAGAGGGCGTCTTCTGTCTCCTCAGCCACACCGTGCATCAAAGCCATCAGCCCAAGTGAAGGGTGGACTACAGGAGGAGCCATGGTCATCATTATAGGAGATAACTTCTTTGACGGCCTTCAGGTTGTGTTTGGGACCATGCTCGTGTGGAGTGAGGTAGGCACGTATGGGTGGAAAGAGGCGTAAAGGTTTGGGTGGCACCTGAACCAGAACCAGGAGGTCGGGGTTGGTTTGGATGTGGGGGTGGGGTGGGGAGAGGGGTGGCTTGAGAACTTTCCATAACGACCGTGTGTCCTTCTTGCTTACCCTTCAGCTGATAACTCCTCATGCTATCCGAGTGCAGACTCCCCCACGACACATCCCTGGTGTGGTGGAAGTGACATTATCCTATAAGTCCAAGCAGTTCTGCAAAGGGGCTCCTGGAAGGTTTATCTATACAGGTAGGTGAACACTTCTAAAGTAGGACGCAAGCCGAGTTCAGCTTCACCTTTACCATTAGGTATGATCCTTATCCTTTTTTATACTCTGGGTCATCTTCCCAGTCTCTCCCCCAGTAGGGGAGAAGTATGGTCTGGAATGCTGATGTGGAGATGGTTCCCCATTCCTGAACACTTACTGTGTGATGTGAGGGAAGGCATTTACTCTTTATGCCTTCAAAGCCTCATTGAAGGCACAACTCCTCCAAGGGGCCTTCCCTAGCTAAGCTCTCTTTTCCTCTTCACGCATTCCCTTCTATGTCACCCTGACTTGCTCCTTTTATTCACCCCACTTCCCAGCCCCAGAGCACTTATGTCCAGATCTGTAATTTATTTATTCCCATAAGTGTCTGTCTTCCCCTCTAGACTATAAGCTTATTGTGGGCTGGGAATGTCTCTGTTCATTGTTATATTGTACTCTCCCAAGCACCTAGTACAGTGCTCTGCACATAGTAAGCACTCAATAAGTACGACAATGAATTTACTTCAGTTTCCCTATTCATGCAATGGGAATGATACTGGGCGATCTAATTAACAACCATAAAGTACCTGAAGAGAAATAATGTGCTAAGGAGGAGAAATGTTCTTAGACTTGTATTTGGCTGGGCTGTATAAACTAATTCAACTTGCACTTTGACAATCCTTCCCACCCCCAGGCCCACTGTAACCCTTATGTCTATATCTTTTGCTCTCTTACTCCTGTCTGTAATTTATTTTAGCATCTGTCTCATCTACTAAATTGTAAATTCCTTAAGGGCAGGGATAGCGACTACCAAACTCTATTGCATTCTCCCTAGAGTTTAGTATAGTGCTCTGTCACAGTAGGAGCTCAATAAATACTATCAATTGGTTGATTTGATTGAATCATTTTAGACTTTGAGCCCCCCATGGGACAACCTGATCAGCGCTTAAAAAAGTGCTTTGCACATAGTAAGTGCTTAATAAATGCCTTTATTATTATTATTATTAATTCCTAGGAAAAAGAGCCCAGTTCTTTGGCAGTAATATCCAGAGACAGGTTCTTTCATCCTTTTAGTTATCAGTAGGTTTTATCGAGTATCTCCTGTATGCAGAGCACTGAACCAAGTGTCTACTGTATATGGAATGCTACATTAAATGTCTACTGTGTCCAGAACACTGTACTAGGCACTTAGGGGACAAAAGAGAAGTACAAGGCATAATTGCTGCCTGTGAGGAATTTACCTTCCCATGGGGAAGGCAGGCAGGCAGACAAAACCAAACACTCTGTAGTAGAATTTGAGAGAAGAAATAAAGGATAAACAGGTAGAAAAATAAAATCACTAATGAATGATCCAACAGAAAAGTGGACAAGAATGCTAAAATGTCTGAGGAAAGGCCTGGTGAGAAAGATAGGAGAATTGGCCAGAGAACGCCTCAATCAATCAAGTGGTGTTTTTTTTTTTTTTAAATTGGAATTTGTTAAACACTTACTATGTGCCAGGCACTGTACCAAGAGCTTGAGAGAGTGCAATAAAATAGCGTTTGTAAGACACAATCCCTGCCTTCAAGGAGCATATGGTCTGTTTGGTGGGGAAGACAGACATTAAAGTAAATTTCAGATCAGGGAAGCGAAAGAGAACAAAGCTATGTACACAAAGTACTGCGGAACTGGGGTGGATGGGCAATGGTGGTGAGTATCAAAATGCCTGAGGGGCACAGACCCAAGTTTATAGGTGATGCAGAAGGGAGGGTGAATAGGAGAAATGAGGGGTTATTCAGGGAAGGCCTCTTGGACACGATGTGATTTTGAAGGGCTTTGAAGATGCGGAAAGTTCTGTTCTGTCAGATACGAAGTAGGAGAGAGCTCCTGTAGGAGATGACATTTTAAATGGTTTTTGGAGGAGGGGAATTTGGTGAGGTGGGAAGGAGGGGTGTTCTGGGAGGGGGAATAAGTGCTTTTTGCAGTTAGGGTGAAGGGAAAAGGGTTTGTTGGTCCCTCACAATGGCACTGTGACAGAGCCCAGCCTTGCAGTGCACAGATACAACTCGACATGTGCTCTACAGGGCCATTGCAGAATGTCACCATCGTGGTCTGCATTTTCCAGGGAAAGTTTTGGGTCTCCCCTTCCTCCATGTGTACCCAGGACTACTGCTCTGCTTCCAGCTGCTGCTCCTGCTTGGGAAGGGCAGTCCAAACTCTTGGAAGGAGCTGGGATTTTATTTTTCATAAAGAAAGGTGCCAAGAAGTTTGGTGCCCTGTGACTAGGGAAAACAGAGTTTATCCTGACTCATTCAGAATTATTTCCTTCATTACAGCTTATTGCATTCTTTTTGTTTCATTGGAATTGCTTTTGGAACCTGATTTTGGTTATGTCAACTTACCCCTAGTGTGTTTTATTTTTTATTGAGAAGTTCTTATCTTTAACATTTGTATAAACTCCTCTCCCTTTCTCTCTCTGTGGGAACCTCCTCTCCTAACAATGGCAGTGTAGTAGATGTGAGAGAATCCAGGGAGGACACAATTGGAGTTTGTGGAGCAAATTTGATATTCAGACTGTTCAGTGCCCATCTTTGAATACTAATAGTTATTATTATTATTATTACTATACTTGTTAAGCACTTACTATAAGTCAAGAATAGTTCTAAGCACTCGGGTAGATACAAGATAATCAAGTTGGACACAGTCTTTGTCCCACGTGGGGCTCACGGTCTAAGTAGGAGGGAGTAGGATTTAATTCCCAATTTACAGATGAGGAAACTGAGGCACAGAGAAGTGAAGCCTCCAGACTGTTAACTCATCTCCAGACAGAAGCTTGTTGTGGGCAGGGAATGTGTCTACCAACTCTATTTTATTGTACCTTCCCAAGCACTTAGTATAGTGCTCTGCACAGTAAGCATTCACTAAGTACCACTGATTGATGGAATGATTAATTGATAGGGTAATAATGATAATGATAATTGTGGGGTTTTTAAGCGCTTACTTAATAAAGTACTGCCGAGCACTGTACTAAGTGCTGGGGTAGGTACATGATCATTAGGTTCCACATGGGGCTAACATTCTAAGTAAGTGGGAAAACAGGTATAGAATCCCCACTATGCAGAAGAGGGAACTGAGTCATAGAGCAGATAAGTGATTTACCCAAGCAAGCAGGGTACAGCAGGCAAATGGCAGAGATGGGATTAGAATCCAGAGCCACAATATGTGATATAGTTTAGGGGCCTATCTGCCTGAACTAAAATATCTCTTATGGTCCTTTGAAGTTTTTTTAAAAATTCATATTCCCATTTTATGAATTGGGAAACTGAGGCACTACTAGGTGAAGAGATTGACTGAAGGCCATTTGGTAGATGAGTGACAGAGCTGATATTATAATTTGGAATTTGCTATTATTTAAAGTGATCCTTAAGCCCTTCTGTCTTGCTTCAAAACCAGTCCGTAAGATTGGACCAGAAAAAGATCATAAAGGTTGAATTTTGGTACCATTTTGAAGGACATTCCCAAAGTCCTGGGGAAGAAAGGAGGATCTGACTCTGGCTCAGAACCTATTTGTACTGGTTTATACTAACTGGTATTTTTAAGCACTTCCTATATTCCAAGCATGGTACTAAACACTGGTATAGATAGAAGATAATCGGGTTGGGCGCAGTCCCTGTCTCACGTGGGGCTCACAGTCTAATAGGGAGGGAGAACAGGTGTTTAATCCCCATTTTACAAATGAGGAAACCTAAGGAACTTGCCCAAGGCAACACAGTAGGCAAGTGATGGAGTCGGGATTAGAACCCAGGTCTCCTGGGTCCCAGGCTCTTGCTCTTTCCACTAGACCATGGTGCTTCTGTGCACAGTTAAGGAAAGGCCAAAAAGAGATTTGGACATGTGAGGGAGGAGCCTGTTGTGAGACATGTGGGGGTAGAGGATGCAGGGAGGCGGAACATGATGGGAGGTTGGTGGTGGGCCCCTCCGGGCCCCTTCATCTCTAGAAATGGTGCCATATAGCTGCCAAATCAGGAAGGAAAACAGAAAGAAAAATGCCCCAGCAGGGTTATATAGGTGGCTCAGGAGATTGGAAGGACTAGACAATGCCTGATGATGGTACTTGTTAAGGGCTTACCATGGGCCAGGCACTGTACTAAGCGCTGGGGTGGATACAAGCAATTTGGGTTGGGCACAGTCCCTGTCCTACATGAGGCTCACAGTCTTAATCACCATTTTATAATAATTATAATTACTATTATTATCATTATTGTACTTGTCAAGCACTTACTATGTGCCAAGCACTGTTGTAAACTCTGGCATAGATACAAGTTAATCAGGTAGGACACAGTCCCTGGCCCACATGGGGCTCATACTGTTAATCCCCAGTTTACAGATGAGGTAACTGAGGCCCAAAGAATTTAAATGACTTTCCCAAGGTCACACAGGAGACAAGTGGTGGAGCCGGGATTAGAAACCTGGTCCTCCTGACTCCCAGGCTCGTGCTCCATCCACTAGGCCATGCAGCTTTGTAGTCAAGGAGGTTGCTGGATCAATCAGTCGATCAGTGAATGGTATTTACTGAGTGCTTACTATGTGCAGAGCACTGTACTACAATTGGAAAAATACAAAAAATAGAGCTGATAGACACCATCCCTGCCTCTCCCTAGGGAGCTAACAGTCTGTAAGGAGAGACAGACATTAAAATAAATTACAGATAGGGGAAATAGTAGAGTATAAAAATATTTATATAAGTACTGTGGACCTGGAGAGAGTGTATCAAAGTGCTACGGGGGGCACTGCCGAGTGCCTCATTGCTGCAGAAGGGAGGGTGGGGAGGGGAAATGAGGGCTGGATCAGACAGCTGGAGCTCAGGATGGATGTAATGGGAAGCTGACACCTAGGGTGGGGGTCCTGAGCCCCACGTGAAACCAGCTGATGGTCCCCACCAGACCCACCGAGTGAGCACTCATCTGACAATCAATCAATCATATTTATTGAGAGCTTACTGTGTGCACTAATTGCTGGACAAGAGGGTGTCTCTATCCAACGGCTGAAGACTGAAGAGCCCCCGGAGACACCAGAGTTGACTGCTCTGAAATCTGAGCAGAATCTTAGCACAGGCTGCTGTGAGCCACCCTGGCTTGGCAGATAAATAGAACTGACGGGTCTGGCTGTGTTTCCTGAGGGAAGGAGAATGGTGAGGGGATGAGAGGTCCATCAGGGAAGGCTTCCTGGAGGAGAAGTAATTTCAGGAGGCTTCTGAAGATGGAGAGCGTGCTGGTCTGTTAGATTTGAAGTGGGGAAGGGAGCTCCAGGAAGCAGGGAGGGCCTGAGAGAGGAGTCGGTAGCAAGAGAGACAGGGCAGGGCTCCTCGCATGCCGAGCACTGTGGAGCAGTGGGGGTATGGAATTATTTTTAGCGGACAAGGCCAACAACCGGCCAAAACAAACACGTTCTGCACGTGAGAGATAAAGGAGTCCTGAAGAATTGGAGGCACAGCCACTGTGTGGGCCAGATTAGTGTTGTTCTTTCAAAGAAGTGTTTCAGGAAGAGCCCGGGATCAAAAGCCACTCCCACTCCGCTCCTTTATCTGAAAGGCTCCAATCCCCGTAGCCTGGGAGGCCCCACCTTAATGGGTCTGGCCCCACTAGGTTGCTCTTACCTGGTGTAATTAGGCAGCATTGAGAAGTCAATTCCCTGAGGTTGCTGCTGCCAAGAGTCGCAAAAACAACATCCAGGCTCCAAAAATAATATGTTTTCTTCGCACTTGTGACATCACAGGTCTGTTTTTCTCACAGCAAGGTTTTATAGGGAGCAGTTTACTGCTGCTTAAGGAAGTGAAAGGTTAGTATTTATGTATCCATGCAGTCTCATTAACGAGAGTACAATCTTGCACATTGGGTCTCTGAAGAAGGCACTGATGGCTCTTTCCATCATGTAGCCCCTTAGGTTTCTATTCATGAGCTTTCCCCATGGAAACATATAATGGACACGTTTTAAAGAAATGGAGCTTTTCTTTAGCACTATTTACAAGGCCCTTCAAAATTTTTTATGGTGGTCATGTTTCACAGTGGACTTGGGAAAGGGGTCACTGCCATAGGTCCATTTAACAGCTGAGAAAAACGAGGTCTGAAGAAGTAAAACCAAGAGGGTGCAAGGTTACAAACTGCATCAGTGGATTGCATGCAGGAGAAGCAGTGTGGCTCAGTGGAAAGAGCCTGGGTTTGGGAGTCAGAGGTCATGGGTTCAAATCCCTACTCTGCCAATTGTCAGCTGTGTGACCTTGGACAAGTCACTTGACTTCTCTGTGCCTCAGTTACCTCATCTGTAAAATGGGAATGAAGACTGTGAGCCTCACATGGGACAACCTGATCACCTTGTATCCTCCCCAGCGCTTAGAACAGTGCTTTGCACATAGTAAGCACTTAATAAATGTCATCATCATTATTATTACTGCATCAACAGGACTAGAACTCAGAACCTTTTAGCTTCTGAGGTGGAATTGAGTCCACCGAGTTATACTGTACTACCTCTGCTGATTCTGCTAAATGTTAGCAAACACCTCTCTAACACGATAGCCAGTTTATGGGAATGTCCTCAATTTGGAAGAGTGAGGAGACCACAAATCCGGTTACTATGTTAGCCACCACTGAGGGGCTGTGACTAAAAGCCCTGAACAGGGGTTAGGGTCTGCTGCTCCCCTCTTAATCAAAGAACAGTCCAATCATAACAATCCAACTGTCAATGAACATGCCTGAATAATTCAGGCTAGGGACCTCTGCAATGATTTTTGTCATGATGACTGACCCCTAGCATGCTTCTAGAAGCAGTGTAGGTGTAATGCGATTGGAGGAGCAACATTGGCAACAGCCAATCACAACACAAATGTCAGAGACTCCCAGAGTGAGGTTGTAGGTGGCCTTCATGCCAAGTTCTGGATAGGCCCTGAAATATGGAACTTGATCTAGTTAGCCAGATTTGGTACTGGCCCAAGCCAATTCCAAGATCTGGTCACATGACTCTGAGGCACTTTACCTAATGCCATTTGTTTTGCTTAGCCTCCACACGATTTAAAGGCAACTTCCCCTCTGTACGTCTTCTCCCTGGGAACAACCACGTGCTACAGCCAACTTAAAACTCTCTTAGTTTCACCCCAACAGCCTGAACTGTGACTTCGCTGTGGGACCTTGGCCTAGACACTGACCATCTCATTGCCTGCCTCAATTTCCCCATGTGCAGGCAGGAGTGCTCCTGCCCTCACCCACCTTCGCAGGATGCCCTCTGAGGACTGCTGAAGGCCACTCAAAGGCCAGGCCCAGTAACATTATCAAGTGTTGTCTGGTCACACCATAAAACCTACCTTTTTGGGACAGGGATCTGGGTTGGCGGGTCTGTGATTTCTAAGTCATGGCAGCCTTAACTTCCTGGACTGATGAAAAGCATTAGTTGAAATCCATAGAACATCCAATCCTCTAATTTCTTTTTACACAAATATCAGGTTGCTCTGAAATGATGATGAGCCTCTAAAATGATATCTATCACATAAAACAACAGGAGAATTGTACCTTAAAGAAAGTCTCCAGAGGAAAAACCAGACCCTCTAATAATAATAGTGATTGAGGTAAGAGTTAAACACTTCCTATGTGCCAAACACTGTACTAAGTGCTGGAGTAGATTCAGGATAATCAAATTGGATTCAGTGCCTGTTCCACCTAGAGCTCCCAGGCTAAAGTCCCCACATTTTCGGGTGGTGTAGGTAGGTATCCCTCAGGCCCCCCGGACTCATCATCACCTGCTCCAGCTGCTCCCCTTAGAGGGCGAGGTGGGGCTTCAGGGGTTTCACCCTCCCCACCCAACCTTTAGGCAGGACCCTAACACCTGGCCAAATTAAACGGTTTCAATTGGGATTCCCTTTATTTCCATGCCCTCATTCTGGTGTCTCCAGTAATGAGTTGCGGAATGGTCCAGAGATGGCCAGCAGGAGCAGGGAAGGAGTCTGAGCAGAAGGCCTGGATGCTCTGCCGTCCGGATAATCAACCCCCAGATAATAGAGCAATGATCATACTGGGCTTCAAGGATGCCAAAAGGAACACGCCTCCTTCTCAAAAACCTTGACTCTGCTGATGACTGAGCTGAGTTCCAATATTAATAGCTCATCTGGTTTGCATTTAACATGGTCGTTTCTCTTTTAAACGGGCTAGCCCTGAAAATCCCATTTAAGAAATGAATCTGTTTTGGAGTTAAAAGCACCCAAATCAAGCATCAAAACCTGGCCCGAGGACAACTGCTCCTACCTCCAAATGGAGCGGGCTTGAACCAACAGCCCTCTTGATATCCTGCGGCTCTATCGAAGTTGCCCCCTGATGGGAAATTCAGATGCAGACTTTCAGCAGAAGGGAAGGATGATGGCTCAGTTGTCGGCCCCTGAATGACGGTTCTTTCTCAGCAAACTCGAACAGCTACCTAATGGCATCCGGGCAAGCCCAGGGCACTCAGCGATAATATTCTAAATACACATTACCGGGAGCATGTGCGTTCACATCACAGCTCCACTGTGGCATTTAGATTTACCCTTGGAATTTATCTTTCATTTTTACAGTTGTCTCTTTAACTGTGGATATTACTCTCTTCTTCAAACAACCTGACTTGCCAAAGCACTTTTTCTTTAAACCAAAACATAATTAAATATTAAATTAATATTTCATTTAAAATTAAATATCAAAGTCTTCACTATAATCTTTCACTTGTGCAGTTCAGGTACTCGAGTGATAATCTCTTTCCTGTGTCCACAAAGAGAGATTCCACCTCTTAATAATGTGTTTACCTTTCATCTTTCTTTCAAATTCCCAAACATGGAACTTTTGCTCCATTAAACTGAACGGAATTTGGGGACCGGTGAGGGGGAGGTCGTAGATCCACCCTTACGGATCACAACTATCAACTCTGTTATAGTGTAATCTCCCAAGGGCTTAGTATAGTGTTCTGCACACAGTAAGCTCTCAATGAATACCGCTGATGGATGGATTGATTGCTTAGCCATTTGAATACTGTTTTTTCATGAGGAGAGGTGGCAAAAAGCTTTAACATTTTTGTGCATCCCCATTCCTTTGGATGAACTAATGTTGAAGTCCAGCATCTTTTTATTTTTTTTTCCTTGAGCGATATTTTGTGGTTCCCATTAGTTATTTTTAGTAAGTGTTTTGTTTTGCTTTATTTTTTAAAAAATACTGAAATCTGACCATGGAAATTCAGATCCATTTGTTGGGTCTCAGCTAAGTAACCTTATATTAGATTCACAATCAAAAGGAGAAGTGACATAAGACCAGGGCTCTCAAGAGAATTATTATGAAATCTCAGGGTATTGATGAAAGTTTTTCAAGGCTGATCCAAATGGGATTTAGATTCTGTGGCAGTTGAAATGTGTATTATTAAACTCCTTAAGCAAACCCGAATCACTCCCAGTGGAGGATTAAGACGTTCTATGTCTAGCAAAGACTAAATTCTCAGGTCTGGGTTTTCTCTACTGAACTCTCTCTTGATTACCTTCTGTAATATTTAACTTCTTGCCATGCCATAATTATTTAATAAAAAGTAAATATAAAATATATTTCAGTGGGGATATGACCTTTTACCTTAATGTTACGTTCCCGAAGAAAGGCATAGACAAATAGAGCTTATGGATCAAAGCATAATTCTAATTCACTTTCTGGGTTCACTCTGCCAACATTTCTCTGCTTGAGCCTGTCAAACACATTGCTGGCATGACTTCAGGCAAGCAGCACTTAAAAAGAGACAAGCGGACAGGGATAGGTTTCAAACTGGCTCAGAGTAGTAGAGTAGATCTTCTTGTGTCTTAATAATCCAAGGTTTCTTAGTAAGTCTTCCCAGGCATTCCTTAGAAAGTCAGCATCTGCTTCTCAATCCAAGGACCAAGATGAGAAAGCCAATTCAGATTCAAGTCACTAAATGGAAAAATAGCCTCAGCGATTACACCCCTCACAAACTTCCAGTGGCTGTCCATCCATCTCCGCATCAAACCGAAACTCCTTACCATTGGTTTTAAGGCATTCAATCAGCTCTCTCTTGCTCCTGTCGAACCTCACTGATCTCCACACATTTGGCTCCTCCAGCACCGACCTACTCACTGTACCTCTGTCTCGTCTATTCCGCTACTGACTCCTTGCCAGATCCTCCCTCTGGCCTGCAACTCTCTCCCCCTTCATATCTGACAGACCACCACTCTCCGAATCTTCAAAGCCCTCCTAATATCACATCACCCCTAAGTGGATTTCTCTAAGTCCTCATTGCCCCCTCCCTCCTTTCTGCATTACCTCGGCACTACTGTTAGCTCCTTGAGATCAGGAATCAGTGTCTACAAACTCTATTGTAACATAGGCTCTAAAGCACTTAGTACAGTGCTCTGCACACAGTAAATGCTCCACAAGTACCAGTATTTCCCAGGACCTATGCGACTGAAAAGACCTACCCCCAATTCTGCTTGATTTAGGTGAGCTTGGGTCTCCTTTCCCAGCCACGCCACTGTCCTATGCCTGAAGGTGATTTGCTGAAGAGGATCTGGGCAGGCAGATTCATCACTGCAGCTGCTCCTCCCCTTCCCCCGGCACATGTGTTTCTGTCCTCTGGTTAGCGTCTGGGCTGGCCTTTGCAGGGTCTTTCATAAAACCACCCCAATGATAATAACAGAAGCTCATCATTTTGGTTCCCAGTGCACTTTATAATAATTAGGCTACACATGAACAAACTGAACTGGAGGAACAAAATGAAGTAGCCAAGCCTACTCAGTATAATGTTAGGAAAAAAGAGGGATTAGCAGTCCAGCAGCCCAACTGTTTCTTTCATTCAGGGAGGTGGTAGGGCCTAGTGGGAAGAGGATTGTCAGGAGTCCAGGAGTCAGGAAACCCTCTTGTCATCCCGACCCTGCCTCCCTCTTCTGGGTGAGCTTGGGCAAGTTGCTTAACCTCTATCAGCTTCTATTTCCTCATCTTTAAAATGGAAATCAGATTCTTGTTCCTCTCCCTGCCCTTAGAGTGTGAGTCCCATGTGGAACAGAGGCTATGTCCAAACTGATTATCTCATTTCTACCCCAGTGCTTAGTACAGTACTTGGTTCCACTATAAGCACTTAAGAAAATACCATCATTATTCTGAGAGGGTTCAACGGAGTCCAGAAAAATTACACATGTGGATTACAGGTTGCTAGATACAGAACTGTATAACACTTTGACATTTCTGAATGTTGGCATAATCAGAACACTGAGCAGTTTGATTCACAGTAACCTAATGTACACCTATCTTATGACTTGTTAGCTGACATTTACAGGTAAAATAATTGTGGTATTTGTTAAGCACTTACTCTGTGCCGAGCCCCTTATTAACTGTTAGGGTAGATACAAGATAGTCACGTGATGGGGCTCACAGTCTATCTAGGAGGAGGAACAGGTATTAATTCCCCATTTTGCAGAGGAGGGAACTCAGGCACAGAGAAGCTAGGTGACTTGCCCAACGGTCACGCAGCAGGTAAGTGGTGGAGGTGAGATTACACCCATGTTCTCTGACTCCTAGGCCAGTGTTCTTTTCAGTAGGCATGTTGCTCCCTCTAGAATGTAAGCTCATTGTGGGAGATGAATGTGCCTGATATACTGTCCTTTCCCAAGTGTTTAGTACAGTGTTCCTCACACAGTAATCAATAAATGTGATTGGTGGACTAAATATGATTGACTGACTGACTCTTCTAAAGCCATGAGTTCTAACTGTGTTTCTTTGTGAGGGGGTATCATCATCATCATCATCATCATCATCATCATCATCATAATGATGGTATTTTTTAAGTCCTTACTATATGCCAAGGACTGTTCCAAGGGCTGGGGGGATACAAGATAATCAGGTTTTCCCACACGGGGCTCACAGTCTTAATCCTCATTTTAGAGATGAGGTAACTGAGGCACAGAGAAGTTAAGTAACTTGTCCAAAGTCACACAGCAGACAATTGGTGGAGCCAGGACCCACGACCTCTGACTCCCAAGCCCATGCTCTTTCCACTGAGCCATGCTGCTTCTAGCTGCTGGATCATACTATCCAACCTTAGAAAAAAAGTGACTACGGTCTACTGTGGTCTCTTAACAGTGTGTATCAGGGAGTAGACTGGCATAGAGAAGATGTTCAGTATGAGGTCTGATGTGGCAGTTGGGATTGGCTGATTGGTAAAGTACACACAGCCCAGAGAATACAAGAGGCACTCTGGTCCTTCATCATCTCCGCGAATCGACCAGTTGATTGAATTTAGCAAGGCCTCAGAGCTGTCACTGAGTTCTGGATCCTAGATTCAGAAGTTCTTTCTTTGTGTACTAGATGGATCACAATGAAAAGCCTTGGCTTATGCCCAGGGACTTTTGTTTTGCAGCATTGAATGAGCCCACCATAGATTATGGCTTCCAGAGACTCCAGAAAGTAATTCCACGGCACCCTGGTGACCCTGAGAGATTAGCAAAGGTAAGCAATTCTGGAAGTGACTCAGAGGGAATGCCTTTCTGGATTTTAACTCAGGTACATTGACCCCAAATGTGGAACCCCCACAAACCCATATCCCCCCCACCCCCGCAACACATGCCCACACTGTGTCACCATGATTTACTATTATATTATTTATATTATATTATTGTATTATTTTAGCTTTAATTCTATTTAATTCTATTTATTCTGATGTTTTTGACACCTGTCTACTTATTTTGTTTTGTTGTTTGTCTCCCCCTTCTATACTGTGAGCCTATTGTTAGGTAGGGACCTTCTCTATATGTTGCTGACTTGTACTTCCCAAGCGCTTAGTATAATGCTCTGCACACAGTAAGCCCTCAATAAATACGATTGAATGAATGAATTTACAAAGCTTCACTTCGGTTTTCCACTGTATGTAGAGGTGGGATAAATGCTGAGTGTTTATTAACTCCCGGCAAATTGCCTCACCCTGTTTTCCCAAAGGAATATGCACCCTTCTTGTAGGATAACTGGGAGGTCCTTATCTTAAGACAAGGCACACTATTCTGCTAGGAATTGCACCTGTTGATGAAAGTGACACTAAGTGAGAGTCACTAAGACAGCAAATCCAGTGACACCCATGTGGAACAGGGACTGTATCTGTCCTGATATTGTTATGTCTAACTCAGAACTTAGAAAATGCTTGACACATAACAATTGCTTAACAAATATTACATTGCCATTATTATTATCACTATTATAATTTAATATTGCAGGGTATGGTTATTGGCACAAGAGCTTCCCAACATCCAGACTGGCCCCAACCTGTCCTCTTTCCCATCCTGCTGTTTTGTATGATAGCGTTCATTTCTGCCAAACGTAAATGAGGTTTTGGTCTGGCACTCCTCCTGGAAGATCATGTCCTAACCTCCATTGTTTCAACACTATCCCAAAGTCCTTGGAAACAAGCAATCCCTTAGGGAGGGGAAAAAATATTTTTAATTGAATGATGTGCTACATTTTGAAGTTATGTGCCTTAAAGAGACTCAAGCAAATGGCCTTGGCTCAGTATTTTAGTTTTATTGAATTAATCATTGCATATCATGACATTTCAGCAGAACGATGATCTCAAGGTTTTCCCCCAAAATATTTGAAAAACTGAAGATTTGGAATTTTAGATATTCAGGTGCTAAAATGATAGCTTACTTTTCTCTGAGCTGTGAGTATAATCGAAATGTCACAATTGCTTCTACAAAGCCATAGATTTTCCTTTTTAAAAGAAAAAAATCCACGATATAATCATCATAAAGTAAGTTAATAGCAATTTAAAGGGATGAAAGAAAGCAAGTAGATGGCTAGAAATAGGAGAGGAAAGGGTTACTGATTACACTGTCCCTCCGATGTAAACTAACAAGAGAAAGTAATTGAAATAATTCTTCTTCATTGGAATCAAATTTCTCACAAGGCAAGTCCAAAATGATTTCAGAACTCTGGATAGCTCCGCAACAAGAGAATGAACTCAGGTCAATCAATCATCAGAGAAACGTATGACTTATGCATAGGGAAACTCTGGGGAAAAGGCTACCAGTTATTTCCACCCAGACCTGCACCAATTTGATTCCCACCACGCTTGGGCTCTGGAGAGCTCTTCTAAGACACAAATCAGCAAAGATGCTCACAAAAGTGCAGTAGAACATGTGATACACACAGGCACACAGTCACGCACAAGCGCACACACATACAGGCACATACGTATATCAGGAGATTAATACTATGGACCTAACACAATTCCCTAAATATTTCTGGGGCTGATAAATGACCAATTTTCATCAGTCAACACCTTCAATATTTGCCCACAGGCCAATCTTTGCCAAGAAAAATTCTCCTTTTTGTCATCCTTCCCTTTAATACCATGTGGTCCTTTTCCCTTTCTCTCTTCCAGGAAATGCTGTTGAAAAGAGCTGCAGATCTAGTGGAAGCCCTCTATGGAACACCCCACAATAACCAGGTTTGAAAGCATTGCCAACAGAAGTTCCCACTTTTCTTCAACTCTCCCCATTATAGCTTTTGAATTTGACATTTGCTAGGAGTGTTAACCAGTTACAGCATAGTCTGGAGGAAAGAGCGTGGGACTGGGAGTCAGGACACTCGGGTTCTAATCCCAGCTCCACCACTGACCTGTTGGGTGACCTTGGGAAGGTACAACTTCTCCAGGCCTCGAGTTCTTCATCTGTAAAATGGGGATAAGTTCCCTGTATCTCACTTCTTCTCAGACTGTGATCCCCATATGGGGCAGGGACCGTGTTCAATTCGTTTGTCCAGTATCTATCCTAGCACCCAGCACAGTGCTTGGAAGAGAGTAAGTGATTAATATGAACCATAATGAACTAAACAGCCCCATTAACCCATGGATCATTCCATAGGACATAATCCTGAAGCGAGCCGCCGACATTGCTGAAGCTCTCTACAGTGTCCCCAGAAACCCCAGCCAGATACCCACTTTGTCCAGCTCCCCAGCTCACAGTGGCATGATGGGAATCAACTCCTATGGTAGCCAGCTAGGGGTCAGCATCTCGGAGTCAACACAAGGGAACAATCAAGGTAATGACTTCTTGACAGTACTGAGGCAGACTAACACTAAGAGTCTAATCCTTTAGGGCTATGAGTTGATGACTGAGTCCTGTCACTGGACAGGAAATGTTCCTTAGAGTAGTAATAAAGTCACAGATTTGACCAATTATCTCACTGCTCGGTGGTGTTGATGAAAATATTGTTATACAAAGTTGGACTCAGATTAGGGAGCTTTGGGGATTGCCTGCATTGAACATCTTTAAGAGCAGGACTAATAGTCATTCATTTGGAAGGTTTTATTACAGTGCCATCATAAAACTATGTTCCTGAAACTTTTTCCCTGATCAAATAGAAGTTTACTTGGATTGGACTGGGGACTGGTAAAAGTTCACTTAGACTGGACATCTGATGCCAAATGACAGTTCACTTGGATTGGATTGGTGATGGGTGACAGACCACTTGGATTGGACTAGTGATGGGTGACAGTTCACTTGACCTGGACTGGTGACGAGTGACAGATCAGTTGGATTGGACTAGTGATGGGTGACAGGTCACCTGGATTGGACTGGTGACAAGTGACAGTTCACTTGAATGGATCTGGTAATGGGAAACAGTTCACTTGGATTGGATTGGTAATGGAATAATGATGGCGAAGAGTTCACTTGGATTGGACTGTGACTGGCAACGGTTCATTTAGATGGACTAGTGACAACTCACATGGACTGGATTGGTGAGCAGTTGCCAAAAGGATGTCTTTGCATTTCTGTAGGTGAAATGGATCCACATTTGAAAAAATACCAAATTAGTTCTCTACCAGATTCTGATCAAATTTGCCTAATGCATAAGTATGTAGTCCTGAGTTTGTGAGGATAGGTAAACATGCATAGATTTCACATAAACAAAGGAGAAACTTCTTATTTTGGATAGATCTGACGATTAATACATCAGGGTGAGTTCCAGTCATTAATACTTCATTAACCTCTACATTTTTTGGAGTTAGGATAGGACTCCTCATTCTTCAAGTCACAAGATTTAACCAAGTTGGGTATTGCATGAGAGTGAAAGAGACATAGCCAGCCATCATTCCTGATGGGATACTCCAGACCCCAGAATGAGGCATAAGAAAAAGAGATCAATCAATCAATAGCTTTAATGAGTGCATACTCTCAGCAGAGCACTCTGCTAAGCACTTGGCCAAGTATAATATAGTAGTCATGATCTCTGTCCTCAAGGATCTTACAGTCTACTGTGTGCAAAGCACTGTACTAGGCACTTGGGAGAGTACAATTGGCTAAGTAGACACAATCACTGACCTCAAGGAGTTTATATTCCAGTGGGGTGACTTTCCTTTGTGTCAGAGGCATTAGCGTGACTTGATTCCACTTGGCACCTGCTGCCTTTTTTTCATTTAGGGATTATCCTTGGCTAAAATATGTCGATTCATGGGTAGCTGGTTACCTGAGAAACAGTGTGGCCTGATGGAAAGAGTCCGGGTTTGGGAGCCAGAGAACCTGGGTTCTAATCCCAGCTCTACCACTTGCCTGTTGTATGACCCTGGGCAAGTCACTTAACTTCTCTGTGCTTCAGGTTCCTCAACTATGAAATGGAGATTCAATACTTGTTCTTCCTCATACTTAGACTCTGAGCCCCATGTGGGACAGGGACTGTGTCCAAACCAATTATCTTATATCTACCCAGTGCTTAGTACAGTGCTTGGCACGTAGTAAGTGCTTAACAAACACCACTGTTATTATGTAGATTTACAGACTGTTACTTGTTTAGCTGGTGTGCAAATTCAGTTACTTGGGTAGCTGGAGTGTAAATTCACAGGCAATTAATCTAGGTAGCTGGACTAAAGGTTCACAGTTACCTTGGTACAAGGAATGCAGGTTCTCAGGGATTTAGTTACCCGGAAACCCAGTGTACAGATTCACAGGCAGTTAGCTACCTGGGATGGTGGATCACGGCATTGGCCCCAGAAGACGGAAAATTCTCCCCAAGAAATATGCAGTCGAGCCCTGCCTGGGCCTTCATTTCCTTTGACTTTCTTTTCTTCTGCAGGCTACATCCGCAACACCAGCAGCATCTCTCCACGTGGCTACTCCTCCAGCTCAACACCTCAACAGTCTAATTACAGTACCTCCAGCAACAGCATGAATGGGTACAGCAATGTCCCCATGTCTAATCTGGGGGTCCCAGGGTCACCAGGGTTCATCAACGGCTCGCCCACAGGATCTCCCTATGGAAGTAAGTTCCCCACTGCCCCTCTTGGGAAAGGACTACCACCAGTTATGTGCTGTGACTGATGTGCCATGCGGTCTGCTCCCTGCTGCCGCTGCTGCTTCTCTAGCATTCCCTTTAGCTGCTGGCCCAATGCCCGGCTGTTGTTAGCTCAGAACAGCGCCTCCAGAGGGGAGGCCAGGGGAGGGGCAAGAGTGAAGTGAATGGCTTCACTGAAGAAGGGAGGAAACCAAAGACAAAAGAAGAGATGGAAATTGCTCAGGTTTGGTTTAGACTGTGCTTCCCCTCTTTCCTTAGCGAGCTGGGGATGGCTGGGGCCAGGGTGGGTGGGAGGGGTTGTGAAGTCCTTCTCTCGATCTTCCAGGACCCCAAGACACCCCCTGGAAATAGGTTCGACCGCTTTGGAAGCTGCATTCACTCTTGCAGCTCACTAGGAATACCTTTAGGATACAAGAGCAGAAACATTTTGGGAAGCACGTCAGACCGATGCTATTTCACTGTGCGGTAACCATCCGGGGACTTTAAGTGTGATATTGGCAGCAGGCCTGGAAGATTGAAATATCTTAGCATGAAAATGCCAGGGGAGGCATGGGGGAAGGGAGGAAGGGAGGGAAGCATGGAGGCAGGAAATATTTGTTGAGAATTTATTTTTGGTTTTAAATTCCATCTAGGCAATAGGAGATGAATCTCTTTTGGGTAGTGTGACCCCTAGTGGGATCATAGCTGTGAGGTTGCCACTGATTGAACTGGCTTAAAATCTCACCAATTGTGAGGGTCGGAGAGAGTCATGGGGAGGAGGCGGCTGGAGAGGAACGGGGGGAAGCCTTGGTAGCAATTGAGGGAGCAGCAGATGGAGCAACCAATCGTGGGGTAGAAGAGGAGCATGGAGGGACAGGAGGAATTGGGTCAGCAGTGGTGGGAGCTGCAGACAGAGCAACCAATCATGGGGTAGAAGTTGAGCATGGAGGGACAGCAGGAACTGGGTCAGCAGTGGTGGGAGCTGCAGACAGAGCAATCAAGCATGGAGGGAAAAATGGAGGCATGGACGGACAGCAGGAACTGGGTCAGCAGAAAGTAGGTGAGGAGTGGCAGGAGCTACTGGAGGAGCAGCTAGAGGCTGCCATCTTGGGGCAGGGGAGGTAGGGATTTGAGGAGAAACGTGACTGTGGAGACCGAGCTGGGTCTCCCCGGCTTGCCTTCTCCCTGGTCCTTTCCGGTCCCCCTTCAGGCTTCTGGGGCCTGGTTTCCACCTCGGAGAAGTAGCAGGACTCTGATTTAGTTCAAACCTCCTGCATGTGAGTGGAGGTTTCTGATACAATTGAACTAGTCAGGTTGCATGAATGCAGTAGAGGATAGCCATTTGGTCTCACACAGGTCAGAGGTACCTCGAAGGGCAATCTGGCTCTTTGAGGCCTTTACCCAGGGGTTAATGAAGCAAGGTTGAATTGGGGACATTTGGGGGAGATTCCAACGGCTTTGGCATCGTTGATTCCTCCTCGTGACCTAAACAGTGATTTCCTCTTCAGTAAGAAATAAGAGCGTATGCTAGGTAGCTTGTTCTAATAATGTGGGCTTCCGCTTCCTGAGCAGAAAACTCTCCTGTCTGAATCAATCAATCAATCAATCGTATTTATTGAGCGCTTACTATGTGCAGAGCACTGAAGAGAGCATTTATATCACTGGACAGTAGTAATAATAGTAGTAGTAGTAGTAACAGTAGCAGCAGCAGTAGTAATAGTATTAGTAGTAATAATAGTAGTAGTAGTAGTAGTAATTGTGGTAGTAGCAGCAGCAGTATTTTGTAGTAACAGTAGTAGTAGTAGTATTGTACTTGTAGTAGTAGCTGCTGTATTTGTAGTAACATTAGTAGTAGCTGCAGTAGTACTAGTAGCAGTAGTAGTAGTAGTAGCAGTACTTGTAGTAATAGCTGCAGCAGTAGTAGTAGAAATAGCAGTAGTTGTAGTGGTAATAATAATAATAGTAATAACGGTAGTAGCAGCATAGAGTGGTATATATGGAACTCTCACTTGGTGTGGTGCACTGTACTAGAAGCTTGGGAAGGACAGAACAGAACCAAGAAGTGACATGTTCACTATCCACAAGGCGCTTACCCTCTAAAAGATCTATTTGATTTAGTGAAGGCCTCTTCATTTAGCATGTCTCCCCCAGTGTAACTGAGTGGATTCTAGACCCTCTAAATCATCTGTAGGACTTCCAAAATATGCCTAGTGTCATGGGCATATGGCTAAACATCCCAAGCAGAATGATTGATTTCATATTTCAGCCCATTGCAAAATATGAAGACCCTGTTTGAAAAGGAAAAACAAACCCCATGAGGAAAGTTATATTCCATTTGTCCAGTTGCCGTTGTTTGAAATCTCAACTCTGTGGGTTTTTTTTTTAATTTTTCAAAATAGTCTGATGGGCTGGACCCTGCCACAGGGTAATTACTTGTCCAAGTAAATTAAAAAAAGAAAATCCAACTCCCACAGTCATGTTTAACTTGCACGGCTGCCAAGATGGGGGTATCCAAAACCTGCATCTTTATTGTTTTTGCACTCACAGAACTTCAAAAAATGGCCAAACAGATGTTTTTCCCATTTTACATACAAACCTCACTTCCTGGCTGTAGCAGTGCATGCCAAGTTTCAGCTCTGAGCAAGTTTTTATGGCTGAGTTGTAAACCCCTGACAATAGGGGTTATAATGAAATGCTGACAGACCCCTTAACTTAACTATACTAAGCACTGGGGTGGATACAAGCTAATCGGGTTGGACACAGTCCCTGTCCCTCAAGGGGCTCATGGTCTTAATCCCCATTTTACAGATGAAGTAACTGAGGCCCAGAGGAAAAAAAAATGTGGTATTTTGTAAGCGCTTTACTATGTGCTGGACACTATACTAAGTGCTAGGGTGAATACAAACAAACCAGGTTGGATACAGACACTGTCCCACACAGGACTCACAGTCTTAATCCCCATTTTATGGTTGAGGCACAGAGGAGTGAAGTGAGTTGCCCAGAGTCACACAGCAGACAAGTGGTGGAGCTGGGATTAGAACCTTGGTCCTCTGACTCCCAAGCCTGTGCTCTATCCACCAGGTCACACTGCTTCTCAGCGTGGTTGGTTTGTGTTTTGGTTTTCTTTTTGGTCTTTGTCCATATGAAGGTAAATAGCCAGTGAAGTACCCTGGAGAGAGTAGGTGTAAAATCAGCTACTTAAAGCAATGATATATCTTACAGTCCATTCCAAAAATTCACCTGAAAAGCCAGGAAGATTCACCAGGAAACCTTTGCAGAGTACAAATGAGCAATGCCAGTGGCCCAGCATTGAAACTCATAGCCCATTGTGGGGCTATAGGAATCCCTAGCTCACATAGGCACGAAACCTTCATACATATTGGGTCTAGCCTTAAAGTGAAATGCTGATTGAAACATGCCTGTCCTTGGAAAGAGCATAGGTTTCAGTCAAGTTATTCTTCCAGGCTGTAGGTTTAGCCTGCTGGAAGGGGAGGAACATCTCTCCATTGAGGTGCACAGAACTGAGTGGTCCATCTGGTTTAACTCAATTAGGTGGCCACGCTGCTTCAGACGGACTGCATTTTCCTCATCTGCACTATGCCACCTTAGGTTTGGGCTCACAGTTATTACCTGGTCTTGATAGAACACCTTTTGAAATCTGACAATTTATCATCCGGACAGCAGCAGCCTGCACTCCATCATTCTTGGAGCCAAGTTGGGTGGACACTTACTTTGCTGGGTCAATCTGGTGGATTTAACGCAGGCTCCCACAGGCAACTCAATGTAGTCTAAATTCTCAGGGTATACACAATGAGCCACGAGGACAGAAAGGATGACTAACCCATTTTTTCAGTTCCTCACATTACATGGAGACCTAACTTGAAAAGGAAAAAAAAACCCAGAGAGGAGTATTCTAATCCATTTAATTGGATTTGCACAGCATGAGTGGATATTTGGGTCCTGGACTATGTGGATTGCCCAGACCAAAAAAACAAACAAAAACAAAACAAAACCAAGAGGAATAGTCTAATCCATTTAACTGGATTTACACAGCAAGGAGTGGCTATTTGGGTCCTGGATTATCTGGATTGTCCAGACACAGCTCACATTCATGAGTTACTATTAATTCTCTGGGAATTAATTAATGGAGGGTATTTATTGAGAGCTTACCGTGTGCAGAACTTTGTGTTAAGTACTTGGAAGAGTACAGTACAATAGAATTTGAAGATACTATCCCTGTTCACAAGGTGTGTACAATCTAGAGGCGGATACAGATATTAAAATAAATTACAGATTCACAGATGATTCCCAAATCAACCTCTCTTTCTCTCCAGTCTTGCATTTCTTCCTGCCTTCAGGACATCTCTTCTTGGTTGTCCTGAAGACATCTCAATTTTAATACATTCAAAACAGAACTCCTCATCTTCCCATTCAAACCCTGCTCACTCCCTGACTTTCCCATCACTGTAGACAGCACCACCAGCCTCTCCATCTCACAAGCCCTTAACCTTAGCATGATCATTGATTCACCTTTCTCTCTCATTCAACTCACATATTTAACCTGTCACCAAATTCTGTCAGTTCCATCTTCACAGTTACAAAATTCTGCCCTTTCTGCCCTTTCCTTTCCATCCAAACTGTTACTACATTAGTCCAAGCACTTACCCTATCCAATCTTGACTACTACATCTGCCTCCTTGTTGCCTTCCTACCTCTTGTCTCTCCCAACTCCAGTCCATACTTCGTTCTGCTGCCCAAATGATTTTTTCTGCAAAACCATTCAGTCCATGTTTCACCATTCCTCAAGAACTGCTCTCCAGTGGTTGCCCATTCACCTCCTCACCAAAAAAAAACTCCTTACTAACATCTTTAAAGTACGCCATCAGCTTGCCCCCTCCTATCTTACCTAGTGTTGTCAACAGTGATGGAAAAGGCAGGGGAGGCCAGGGTTTGAGTGGGAATAATAATAATAATAATAATAATGACATTTGTTAAGAGCTTACTATGTGCCAAGCACTGTTCTAAACATTGGGGTAGATACAAGGTAATCAGGTTGTCCCACGTGGGCTCACAGTCTTAATCCCCATTTTACAGATGAGGTAACTGAGGCCCAGAGAAGTTAAGTGACTTGCCCAAAGTCACACAGCTGACAAGTGGCGGAGCTGGGATTAGAACCCATGACCTCTGACTCCCAAACCTGTGCTCTTTCCACTAAGCCACGCTGCTTTGAAGAGTTCTGTTTTGGACATGTTTGGTTTGAACTGTTGGCTGGACATCCAAATAGTGATGTCCAAAAGGCAGCAGGAAATGCAAGACTGCAGAAAAGAAGAGAGTTCAGGGCTGGAGAGGGAAATTTGGCAATCGTCTGCATAGAGATGGTAGTTGAAGCTGTGGGAGTTAATGATTTCCTGAAGAGAGTGGGTGTAGATGGGATTCATAAGGGGACTCAGATCTGAGCTTTGAGGGACACTCAAAAGTTAGAGGGTGAGAAGAAGAGAAGACGACTGCAAAAGAGACTGAGTGGTGGTCAGAGATATAGGAGCAGAACTTAGAGGAGTGAAACCAAGGTTAGATAATCCTTCCAGGAGAAGGGGGTGTGGTACTAATATAGTACTAGTATGATAGCTTTTATTAAGCCCTTACTGTGTGCAGAACACTGGACTAAGCATGGGGAAAGAATACAAATGTGGAAATTCAACAGGATCTCTGCCTTTCATGGGGGAGGGGAGTACATTCTAAAAGTAAAAATGGGGAGAGGAGACTTGTGACAGACATTTAAGGAGAAATGAAACTAAACACTACAACAATATAAAGACAAAAGCAAAGATCAGCAGGGAACTGTGACAGGAGAAGCAGATTTCTGGCTTTTTGTGGCTTAGAAACCAGAGTTGCAACCATAGCCACAGTGACCACTACAGCAGCAGCAACACAGTCTTTCCAAGGATTTGTGAAGGTGGCATCAGGCTGTGGCTGCTTTTCTCCATCCCACCATGCAGGGCAGGGCAGGGCAGGATGGAGGGTCCTCATTGAGTTCCTCATAGTTTATTTTATTTTAATATCTGTCTCCACCTTTAGACTGTAAGCACGTTGTGGGCAGAGAATGTGTCTACCAACTTAGAAGTACTGTCCTCTCCCAAGCACTTAGCAGAGAGCTCTGCACACAGCACTCAATGAATATGACTGATTGATTGGTTGATAGATGGATGAAGAGGAGAGCCAGAACAAGATTTCAGAGGAGGCAGTGTGATGGTCAGCTAGAGGGCTCTGAGAGCTGTGTTGGAGAGAAGTGGGTGGAAGGTACCCAGAGGAGTGATATAGCCATCTGGTCAATTTGGTCTGGGCCCCATCTCTGGTCTCTGCCTCTACCTCCTATCTCCCTGCCTCCCAAATCGATCTAGTAAACAAAAGTCAGTAGACCCGAGTTATATTTCTGGATCTATCCCTAAACCCCTCCATGACCTTGGGGTCAATTTGGTGACTCTCAAGATTTCTGAAATTCCCCATTTTGATTCCAGGATACTTCACCTTAAATGGTCTATTTGGAGGTTTAGCCCAGTAACCTCAGTTCTAACCTCTTGCACCAAAAACGTTGAAGGTGCAAAATAAAATGCCCTAAATGATTATGCTTATGACTTTCTGGAGTATGTGACACTAATAGGTTGTGGGCTTCACTGTGCAAATTGCTTTCTTTTTGGCAGTTACACCACTTAGCTCTTTGGCATCGTTTCAGTCCTTTCTATGTTATTATCGGTATGTTTTCCTAACCATTACATCAGAAAGATCTGGGGTGTTGCTTTTATTTCCCTTGAGCTCTAGGGAGGGTAGGCGGGGACAACTAGACTAAATATTAATAAACTTTTATATCCTCAGAGTGAGTGGTCCATAAAGATGCAACTTTTTGCTTGAGAGGAGGGCTGTAGCATTCTGGTGGAGGAAACAGGCCATTATGAGGCCAGGCATCCTTCAGGGGAAGAGAAGGGACCTTCTTCTCCAGGGAGGATCTGGTGACTTTAAGGCACTTGAGAAATGTCCTCCATTTGGAGGCATCAAAATCTCGACTAGGATCATATGCTTTCTTTTCCAGTCATGTCTTCAAGTCCAACTGTCGGCTCTTCCAGCACCTCCTCCATCCTCCCATTCTCCTCCTCAGTCTTCCCTGCTGTCAAACAGAAGAGCGCCTTTGCTCCTGTCATCAGACCCCAGGGCTCCCCTTCTCCAGCTTGCTCTAGTGGCAATGGCAATGGATTTAGAGGTAAGAAAACTAACCTTTATGGGAGGAGGATGAAAAAATTGTTTTCTGTTGGAGAACTGAGTAATAGTAAAAGATATCATCATCATCATCCTATTTCTGTAGCTTCCAACTACAAAGGGATCCTTTGGTATTTTCACCATGAGACATGCACAGATTTTTTGACCAGCTCCACCCTCAATTAAAAAGCAAGGTAGAGGGAACAGAGATACCAAGAGATCTACCTACAGACCTGAGGTCACAGAATTTATCAGGGGTGGAGCCAGACATAGAATCCAGGAGTTCTTGACTCCCAGCTTTGTAGTCAGCCCACAAAGCCATGCTGCTGTTCCAGGGGGTGGGCTGGACCATCACCACGGGATGCCACGGGCCACCATTTGCTCCTCACCTAGTCTGCTTGCCATCTGTAGTGCATACACATTCCAGTGGTAGAACTGGATAGGATCCACCCAGAGTCACCAGCCGTTAGGAGGACTCTGAGTTGCAGGCATGGCAAATTGATAGCAGGTGCCCAATCAGTGGGGTGGGGAGGGGAGGATAAGAGTGTGTCTCTAAAAAAATTAATATCACAGTCAAACCCACTTGTGAGCAGTGCAATAAAATGTAATATGACATGACGTAACACAAATGTGATGAGTACACGAGTATCTAATCATCTCATCATGAGGTTAAGGCAGCTGATGGCTAGAGAGCAAATTGAAAACTGCTGAGCACCATGGATCACTGACTGACCAGATTATTTTAAGGCTGTTCGGCACATTCTGACGTGAAAACACATGTCACGAGCAGTGATGGCTAAAAACCAGGAGGTCAGAAGTTCATTTAGCAATGAAGACTAAAACCCAGGGGGTCGGAAGTTGAGTTAGCAATGATGGCCAAAGCCCCCAGGTGGTCAAGGGTTCAGTTAGCAAAGTTAGCCAAAACCTGGGGAGGGGGGGCGAGGGAGGTGTCAGCAGTTTGGTGAGCAATGATGGCCAAAACTCAGGGGGTCCAAGAAAGTCAGAGATTCAGTCCACCTTAGTCAAATTCAGCCTCTGAGCTGAGCTCGGCAGAACTGGTGGGCAATGTTGGTTGGATGGGTCGAACACTCCCCTAATAGCCCATCTTTTAGTACCTCCCCAACCCCTACCTGGCTAATGAAAAACTTCTGGGTCCACTGGGTCTCACTTCTGCTCGTGAAAGCAGTGGGAACTGAGTGAGTGCCAAGGACCCCCCTCAAGAGTAGAAGAGCCGGGGGCCCAAGGAGGATATTCAGGAATCACTGAGCGTTCCCGACGGAATATAAGCCTCAATACCACACTCTGAGTTTCAGTCCAGAATGTGACTGTGGAATCAGTTATTGAGAGAACAGACCTGACCAGGCCCAAGAAATAGCTAAATAAGAGAAAAAACTGTCAGAAGAAGCAAACTGAACATTCTGGAAGCTCACGAGAAAGGTGTCAGCCCGGGAAAGGTGTCAGTCTATCAATCAATCCATCGTATTTATTGAGCGCTTACTGTGTGCAGAGCACTGTACTAAGTGCTTGGGAAGTACAAGTTGGCAACATATAGAGACAGTCCCTACCCAACAGTGGGCTCACAGTCTAAAAGGGGGAGACAGAGAACAAAACCAAACATACTAACAAAATAAAATAAATAGAATAGATATGTACAAGTAAAATGAATAGTCTTCCGCTTGCTCTGAATTCAGACCCAAGCCTGGTGTTAGAGTGTCCAGTGGCTAGTCCCATAGAGGGGATAGTTACCAGTCATCAGCCTGGTGTGTTTTTGTTTTGTTTTGTTTTTAATGGTATTTGCTAAGTGCTTACTGTGTGCACTGTACTAAGCAAGGCTAAAATCCAACTGCCAGTCATTCCCTGCAGGTCCTTTCTCCTCTCCATCTAACGATGTTGATTGCCACAGCCAACACTGGCTTCATTTATTTGCATGAAGTAGGGTTGAGTTAACAGCCCTCATTAGAAGGGGACTCATTGAAAAGGCACAGAATCTAAACAGGAGCTATAGTTTAAAGGGTTTCTCCCAATATCCCCAGAGTAAGAAAATTAGAATAATGATATGACTCTTGCCATCCATCATCGAATACACGTTTCTGGCCACCTTTGAAAATTCCTTTACACTCTTTAAGAAAGGAAAGATTCACATCCTGGAACTTATTAGGGAAGCGAGAGCTGACCATCCAAAGATTCCCTCAGTCTTGCCCTGTGCAGAGAACCAACATGACCTCCAGCCCAGACCTGGCCAGCAGAAAGTATGCAAAGCACATTTTTCCTGGTTTCCAGGGGTAGTACTCCTGCCCCTCCCCCACCCCATCACAACTCCCTCCCTCTTCCCCTTCCACTTTCTCCAGGACTGGCCAACTTGCCAAATCTGAAACATGGCTGCATTTAAAGTGAGCAGGGCAGATCAGAATAGCTTCCAATTAATTCAGTGTGCTTGGCTCAGCTACAAGAGAGCTTAAGGACACCTTTAATTTCACAGAGCACTTTTATTCCCAAAGTGTTTCACATGATTTAGGGATGAACCCCATTTCACAGATGAGGAAAGTGAAGAGAAGCAGAGGTAAATGACTCTCCCAAGGTCACACAGCAGGCAAGTGGAAAAGCTGGGGCTAACAACCCCATCTCCTGACTTCTAGGCCAGTGCTCTTTCCATTAGAACATCCTGCTGTGTCTCTAGTACTTTTCCTGTGGGTTGGAAGAGCCACCATCCTCTGCTTCTCTTCTCCACTGCATGGGAGATCCCATAGACATGTGATCATGGGGTGGGAAATCCCACTCTCCCCTTTATCTTCAGGAATTCCAGCTCAAGAGTGAGAAGAGAAGGAGGGACCCAGGATGGGGTTTAAATTGGAGGGCTAGTTATTCTGGCCCAAAGGCTTCTTACAGACATTGGCAGCATGCAGAGGGGTCACCTTTCCCACCACCACTCTGAGAACAATGGTGAGAGTTCTCATCCTGGAAGGAAGCTCCGGTGGATGGACATAGTCCATGACCCTTACAGGCTGCAGCTCTTGGGGTCATGGTGGGCCAGGAGGATGATAGGACCTATCAAACCTAGGACCTGAGAGAAAAGTCTAATGCAATAGGGACTCCCCTTTATCTAAAGAAAAGAAGGCAGAGGGAAATGATCATTGCTGTTCATTATAGGAAGAACAATTTTACACAGGGGACAACTAGTTGTTTTGTCTCTCCCCTGAAAACAAAACCCAAGGGAATAGGCTTAAACTGCAACTTGAAGGATTTGGATAAGATCGAAGGAAGAACACCTAGGTTGTGGTGGTTGCTTTGATAATAATAGTAATAACAATAACATAATAATAATTATGGTATTTGTTGAGTGCTTGCTATGTGCCACGTGGTAATGATAATAATAATAGCTATGGTATTTGTTAAGCACTTATTATGCACAAGCAGTATACTAAGCTCTGGAGTAGATATAAGATAATCAGGTCAGACACAGTTCCTGACCCATATAGGGCTCAGAATCTAAGGGGAAAGAAGAACAAGTTTTGAATCTCCATTTCACAGGTGAGGAAACTGAGGCGAAATGAAGTGACTTACCCAAGGTCACACAGCAGGGAAGTGCAGCTGGAATTGGAACCCAGGTCCTCTGACTCACAGGCCCTTGCTCTTTTCCCTGGACTAGGCTGCTTTGCTAAGAAAGGCTGAAGAACGTCCTTCTTTGGGGTTCATAAGAGCAGGGCAGAGTGTCAGCCTTAAGATCGGCTTAAGCACGATCCTATTTAAAGATGGGGGAGTGACTAAATAACATCCCACAGTACCTCCCAGCCAAATAATTCCAGGATTCCAAAAATTTCTCATGAGCAGAGATCAGCTCTGATACTACATCTAGCATAAAGCTCTGTGTTTGTTCCAGGGTGGAAGCAGAGTGCTGCAGCCAGGTTGGAATTGCTAGGCAAGAGATCTAGTAGAGGAAAGACAAGACCCGGAAGAAGCTCACTCCCTCCATTTTTTTTAATGGTATTTGTTAAGCGCTTACTTTGTGTCAAACACTGTTCTAAGCTCTGGGGTAGGTATGGGTTAATTAGTTCAGACACAGTCGCTGTCCTTCATGGAGTGTACAGTCTAAATAGGAGGGAGAACAGATATCCCCATTTTACAGTTCAGGAAACTGAGGCACAGAGAAGTTAAGTGACTTTCCAAGGTCACACTGCAAGCAGTTGGCAGAGCTGAAATTAGAACCCAGGTCCTTCTGAATCCCAGGCCCATGCTCTCTCCACTAGGCCATGCTGCTTTCATTCAATTTAAACTCATTCTCCCGTAGTGGCTTTGATTCTTTTGCGTTTGGCTCCTCAGAGCAAAAAGTGTTAGTCTTTTGCTGCAAGGAGACAAGTCAGATGCAAGCAGCCAGTGCAGGGCTAGAAGAAAGGAAAGAAACTTGAAACCTCGTATTTCTTAGGCAGCTTGTGGCATATCCCATTACCCCATCCAGGCTGCCCTTTCAACAAGTTCCTTGGTAACCCTCTGAGGGACCTGAAGAAAGCAGTTGGGAAAAGGAAGGAGCTGTGTGGCTTTAAATTAAACAGCCAAGTTAAAAGTGGAGAATATCTGCTGGAAATCTTCTGGCCAGAGATTTATACCTGGTAGGCTAGATCCAATCTGGAGACGGCGTTAATCAAGCATTTCACTGCTGATTGCAGGTTGTCAAGGTAATTTGAAAAACTACACGTCTAATTCTTTCTCCAGTTCCCTTAAGGAAAAAAAGAAAAGGAAAGAGAAAACCCTCACTCTAGGATAATTACTGGGGTTGCTATATCCCCGACTCTTCAGGGAGTGTCCTGAGTTGAAGCACTTTTATTGAAAAGTTACATCGATTCGATATAAAGTAATTCAGGCAAAAATAATTACGGCTCTGCTAGCTGTGTAAGACCTTAATCCAGAACTCACAAACATTCAATAAAGGCTGAACAGGCTGGGAAATAGGTTACCAGCAGTGTTGCCCAAGAGAGCCGCAGAGAGGTAAAGAGAGAAAGACAAGGATTCAGGCATGGAAGGGGGAGGCCTTCTGCAATATGCCACTCGGTCAGCATGAAGTAGCAATGTCCTGAATCAATGGACAAATGGATCTGGGATAAGCTTTCAGTTAAAGGAAAAAAGAGGATCACTCAAGCTATTAAAACTCTCAACCTGTCACCATGTTGCTTCAGGGTCTCAGGATCTGGATCCATTTGGGGGTTCTTCAATCAATTAATTGTCTTTATTGAGGGCTTACTATGTGTAAAGCACTGTACTAAGTACTTGGAAGAGTTTTATGCAACAGAATTAGCAGACATGTACCCTGCCCATAACGCGTTTACAGTCTAGAGGGGGAGACAAAGGGGTATTTGTTAAGGCCTTACTAGGTGCCAAACACTGTGCTAAGTGCTGGGTTAGATACAAGATAATCATGGCTCACATTTTCTACGAAGCCTTTCAGATATCAATCTGGTTTGTGCAGAAAAAAAAATTTGAACAGAACAGGGTACCAGGTATCAAATCCACGTTTTGCAGATGAGGGAACTGAGGCCCAGAGAAGTGAAGTGACTTTCCCAAAGTCACACAGCAGGTAAGTGGCAGAGCCAGGATTAGAACCCAGGTCCTCTGATTCCCAGGCCTGGCTCTTTCCACTAGGCCACGCTGGTTCTTGCATGTTAATCACCTGGGTGGTAACTAGGCACTGTGGGCTGGGGATGGGGAGGTGGAGAACGGCCCCCTCCGTCGCTCCCCCTCCCATCTCAGGATGAGCAGGTATTCTGTGGATATTTCCTCTGCCTCCTGGATGGGGGTCTGGGATGGTGCAAGTGCAGATTTGCCCCAAGGGGAGAGTTGGAGCCAAGAATGGCACACCCAGAAGCCCGACTAGCTTTGCCAATCATGCACCCGCTGAGAGCTGTCAGGGTCTGAAAGGGATACTTGATCAAAATAGCCAGACTCGTCCTTCTAAAAATAATTCAGTGAGGTTGTGAGGGATGGAAATCCAGATGTATATTAAGAGAAAATTCAGTGTTATTGACAATCTTGAGACTAAAGTTTTCAGTTGCCTGAAAATATCCCCTATCCCGCCTTGAAAATGTATGTTTTTAAAGGAGCCAGAAGGGAGGAAGATTTCCTTGATGTCTCCTTGGGGTCTCCCAAAGGGACTTTCCCTTTTAAATCTTTGTTTTGGAATCTAGTGACTTAATGAGTTGGGCATGTCCCAAGGCTGCCCGCTGCCACAGTGGCACCCGAATTGCTTAGCCCCAGCTGCGAGGCAAGGCAGCTGGAATCTGCTCCGGCCTTGGTGACAGATGCCCTATGGCCATTGGCAGATGGGGGCGGAGGGAGGAGGAGAGGAGAGAGGAATGCCGTAGGGAATGATGACCCTGTCCTACTACTACTACTAATAATGATAACAGTCCCCCTTTTAGACTGTGAGCCCACTGTTGGGTAGGGACTGTCTCTATATGTTGCCAATTTGTACTTCCCAAGCGCTTAGTACAGTGCTCTGCACATAGTAAGCGCTCAATAAATACGATTGATTGATGATGGTATTTTTTAAGTGCTTACTATGTGCCAAGCACGGTTCTAAGTGCTGGGGTAGATACAAGGTAATCAGGTTGTCCCACGTGGCGCTCCCAGTCTTAATCCCATTTTACAGATGAGGGAACTGAGTCACAGAGAAGTTAAGTGGTTCGCCAGGATTAGACAAGCAGACAAGTGGCAGAGCCAGGATTAGAACCCTCATTCTCTGACTCCGAAGCCCAGGCTCCTTCCACTAAGCCACACTGCTCGTTCCTGCCCCACCCCCTCAGGCACCGACTGGCCCGGGGCCACCAAAGTCTCATGTCTCCCCCACTCTTTGTTTGCAGCCATGACTGGTCTTGTCGTCCCCCCAATGTAAAGAGGATGAAGAGTTGCTTTTCCCCAGCACAAAACTACTTATTCTGATGGACCACTAATAAGGAAAGCACTACAAGCTCTTTGGGGAACCCCAGGCCCCTAAAGGAACACTATATATGGATCTGGATATGCAAGGAGCCTGCATCTTCACTCGGTCTCTCATTTCTCCTGTAGTTGCGACCAAGCTACACAAACTGCAGTCCTGTTTTGGACAAGGGCGGACAATGCCCTCGATCTGGTCAGTTTTAGGAATGGAAATGCAAGTTCTGACAATGGACCTTACAAAAAAACCTTCCTATGTTTGTAAAATATTCAAACAAATTGGCAAACGATTCAAACTTGATATTTTGGATACTATTTGATTTTCTTTGTAGGAAAGAGTTGAAGTTTCTATTTTCTATGAAGCCTTTCAGATATCAATTTAGTTTGTGCAGAAAAAAAAAATTTGAACAAAACAGGGTACCAGCATGGAAGACTTTCTAAAAACAAAACTGAATTGAATGATAAAATGTTGTTGTCTGTGTGTTTGCTTATAGTTGACTCTTGAAAAACACAAAAAAACAAAAATTTAAAATGTTTTACAATTATTTAAATGAATAAATGTGTAACTTATTGTAAGTAGAGGTAGAAATGAAAACCTTTTTGGAAGGGGATTTTCTCTTCCCATTGTACAATGAAAATGATGCAAAAATATAGGAACAAGTTGAAAGGTTTGTGACGATTTCTGCAGCTATGTCTTGGCCACACCTACCTACTCACCCACCCCTGTGGTGTTTTTCGTCAGGTGCAAGGAAATGTGATTTCATGGATTCTTTTAGAACAACTCAATGAAAAGTCAGAAAATCAAAAGGGAACCCACATACACACACGTGTGCGCACACACACACACACACACACATGCCACATGCACACATGCCACACAGACACACATGCACACACACACACACACACACACACACACACACACACACCACACACACATACATGCATGGGCACATTAGTTCACTCTTCAGCCACAACCATATTGGATTTCAACTTAACTTGTGTATCCCATTTAGTTTTCCATTTCTATTGCCATTCTAGCCAGGAGGGGCCTTTCACCCCACTCCAGAGCCACACAGTATCCTCTGACTCCATCACATTTCAGTTGTATTAGTGTTGGCTTTTCCACATCTCACCTTAGGCTCTTGCTTCCAAGCTCTCCACCCATCATTAAAGGCTGAGAGCCGGGTGGGCATGAGAGGCTCCACAGTTTGGAGCTAATGATGCAAGACCCAGTAAAGATATCTGGAATGAGGGCTTGGTGATGGACATTTCTCCCCCAACTCTCAGGACTTTAGATCAAGCACCAACAGAGTCACTTTGGTGACTCGAAGTCCACATTGGCCACTAGCCTGAGTGAGGAGGCCTGTGTTCCCGACCAGGTTACTTTCCCTCCTTGCCTGCTAAATACCCCAGCTAAGCGATGAAGAAGCTTTCTGGTCTGAGCTCACCTCTGGAGTCTCACCTCCAGATTGGTATCTGGCCTCTCCCACTGGCATTAAATTCATTTGGTTAAATACACCCAGACCCACTCGTGGGCACCCAGACACATAAACACACACACACACACACACACACACACACACACACACACACACACAGAGGAAAAGTTGAAGCCATTGAGTATAGTTCCCAGGTGAGACTGCACTGGGGAGTGGAGTCGAGAGGGAAGAACGAAAAATCCAGAAACGCCTCCACAAGCCGCTAGTTCCAAGCAACACAAGTCTGAATGGTAGGAGACCCATTGAATGGATTTACTTCCCTAGACATTTCAGTTGTATACCCATGATGTGTCTGCTAGATTGCTGAGATGCTTCGGGCTTGAGGAGGTGACTTTAGATGCATTAGTTGCCAACAAGGGGCAAGTCACAAAGAGGCTTCAAATGCCCCTAGACTCTTAGTTGTACAATTCAAATAAGGTCATCATGAGTCTGCTGGCCCAACAGGAGGCCAGGAGGAGCTCACACATCTCCCCCAACCATGTTTTTTTGGGGGTGGACCAAAACAGAGACTAATAGAGCTCTCATCAAGCTGGGCACATGGAGAGACATATTGAAATAATGAAAAGAAAATCTTTATCACTTTTCTAAGCCACCCACATTCTCATGCCCACCTATCTTCCCTTTTTGATTTCTCTTTTTTTTTTATTCTGAAGCTTTCAGAAATGACCTGAGTAGGATTTCTATGCACCGAGAAAATCCAAAGTTTTGGATAGCTGGAGTGCACGTAACTACTGCTTATGGAAAAGTCTAGGGCCCCAATGGGTCCAGACCCGAAGAAACATCCCCAAGAACATCCCAATTGTAAACACGTAGAAAAGGGGAAAGCAAACATAACTGTCCAACAATAGAGGCTGACCAACATTCAGCATGTCTGGACCTGGATTTGAGCCAATCAAACATAAGGAAAATTTTTTGAAAAAGTAGCATTGCTTTAGGATCTGTGAATTTTGCTCTTGCATGGAGATGAGTACAGTACTGTCTTCAAAATGATTGTAGAACTTGTTGGTAGCTTTAACACCGAAAAATGTGTGTAACTGAATACCCAGAAGTCCTGGATCACTCAGCTAGGATGTTGGCAACAACGGAAATATTTAAATGTACAAATTTGTGTGTAAGGATTTTTTTAGTGTATTAAATGAAAAGCTACTCTATCCTTTTTAGTCATTGCTGTTTAATAATCCCCATCCCAGCTTATTTTGTGCCACTTGAAATACAAGTATTTCTATAGGTAACTACAAACTTTATCCTGACTTTGTAAGAGGAATTGTGTTTTTTTCTTTAAAAGGGATATTTTATTTCATTATTTATCTTGTTTTTGTTATAGCATCTTAATTCTCCCCTTTTCTTTGCACACTTTAATATGCATGGTTTAAAAACCGTTTTCTCCTCTCCTTTTGTAAAGTAAGGTCTCATTTCTCAAACTGTATAGTTCATTTTATCATTTGGCTTTGTCAGTTATATACAGTATAAAGTTGCTATGCACAGAGCATTTTGTAAAGATAGCTTTTTTTGGTTTACTGTTTTTAATGGTCTTACTTATGGAAGAATATCTCGTTTGTAAAATGAATATGTCTACTTCAGTTTTAAACTTTAAATTATCCTAACAAAAAAAAAATAAAATTTTTGTACTGTAAAATGGGACTGGAAAGTCAATTGCCTGAAAGTTCCAGAGCTTCCATTTGGATCCCTCCCTCATCACCCCATGGACTTTCTGGCAGCCTCGAGGGTAAGGGATCCTGTGAGTTCCAGGCCTGGTTCTGGCCAAGTTACTGGTCAAACCTCCATTGGTAATAATTAATAAGAATAATGATGGTATTTCTTAAGCACTGTCCTAAGCACTGGGGTAGATGTAAATCAATGGGTTCTGGCATAGTCCCTGTCCCACATGGGACGAACAGTCGAAGTAGGAGGGAGAGCAAGTATTGAATCTCCATTTTACCAGATGAGGAAACTGAGGCACAGAGAAGTTCAGTGGCCTGCACAAGGTCACATTGCAGGCAAGTTTGAAGCAGTGTGGCTCAGTGGAAAGAGCCCAGGCTTGGGAGCCAGATGTCATGGGTTCTAATCCCGGCTCCACCACTTGTCAACTGTGTGACTTTGGGCAAGTCACTTAACTTCTCTGTGCCTCAGTTCCCTCAACTATAAATTGGGGATTAAGACTGTGAGCCCCATGTGGGACAACCTGATCACGTTGTATCCCCCCAGCACTTAGAACAGTGCTTTGCACACAGTAAGCACTTAACAAATGCCATCATTATTATTATTAAGTGATGGAACTGGGATTAGAACCCAGGTTCTCTGACTCCCAAACCCAGGCGTTTTCCAGTAGGCTGCACCACTATTCACTGATGATGAAAACTCCCTCAAGGAGCCACTTAGAGTTTGGGAGATGAGGTTCCACTTTGCCACTTCTTTCCACCCCTCTGGAAAAGACATTGGACTCACTATATCAGTTTCAAGATCCCACTGGAGACAGGAAACTCCTTTTTTTTTTGCACCCTTTATTCAACCCTCCCTCAACCTCACAGCACTTATGTACATAGACATTATTTATTTAACGTGTCATATTTGACAATTACTCTCCCTGACTTCAAAGTCTTATTGAAAGTATATCTCCTCCAAGAGGCCTTCCCTGACTAAGCCCTCATTTCCTCTTTTCCCACTCCCTTCTATATCACCCTGACTTGATCCCTTTATTCACCACACCCACCCCCAGCCCCACAGCACTTATGTACATATCTGTAATTTATTCATTTATATTAATGTATGTCTCCCCCTTTAGACTGTAAGCTCACCGTGGGCAGAGAATGTGTCTGTTGTATTGTTGTGTTTTACTCTCACAAGTGCTTAGTATAGTGCTCTGCAAACAGTAAAAGCTCAATAAATATGATTGATTGATTATTTACATTAATGTCTGTCTTCCCCTACAGAATGTAAGTTCACTGTGGGCAGAGAACGTGTCTACCAACTATACTGTATTATTCTCCCCCAAGTGTTGGCATACAGCAAGCATCAAAGATTAATCGACTGATTGATCATAAGAAGGATGATAGGTGCTCAATAAAGCCAAATGCCTGACAGATTGGTCAACAATCATCATATTTATTAAGCACTTACTGTGCTCAGGCACTGTCCCAGGTGCTTGGGAAGAGTACAATATAACAGAGTTGGAAGACATCATCCCTGTTCACAATGAGTTTACAGACTGTGGGGAGACAGACATTAATATAAATAAATAAATTACAGTTATGTACATAATCAATCAATCAATCATATTTATTGAGCGCTTACTGTGTGCAGAGCACTGTACTAAGCGCTTGGGAAGTACAAGTTGGCAACATATAGAGATAGTCCCTACCCAACAGTGGGCTCACAGTCTAGAAGGGGGAGACAGAGAACAAAACCAAACATATTAACAAAATAAAATAAATAGAATAGATATGTACAAGTAAAATAAATAAATAAATAGAGTAATAAATATGTACAAACATATATACATATATATAGGTGCTGTGGAGAAGGGAATGAGGTAAGACGGGTGGATGGAGAGGGGGCTGAGGGGGGAGAGGAAGGGGGGCTCAGTCTGGGAAGGCCTCCTGGAGGAGGTGAGCTCTCAGTAGGGCCTTGAAGGGAGGAAGAGAGCTAGCTTGGCGGATGGGCAGAGGGAGGGCATTCCAGGCCAAGGGGATGACATGGGCCGGGGGTCGACGGCGGGACAGGCAAGAACAAGGCACGGTGAGGAGATTAGTGGCAGAGGAGCGGAGGGTGCAGGCTGGGCTGGAGAAGGAGAGAAGGGAGGTGAGGTAGGAGGGGGCGAGGGGATGGACAGCCTTGAAGCCCAGGGTGAGGAGTTTCTGCCTGATGCACAGATTGATTGGTAGCCACTGGAGATTTTTGAGGAGGGGAGTAACATGCCCAGAGCGTTTCTGGACAAAGACAATCCGGGCAGCAGCATGATGTATGGATTGAACTAGGGAGAGACACGAGGATGGGAGATCAGGAAGGAGGCTGATGCAATAGTCCAGACGGGATAGGATGAGAACTTGAACGAGCAGGGTAGCAGTTTGGATGGAGAGGAAAGGGCGGATCTTGGCAATGTTGCGGAGCTGAGTCCGGCAGGTTTTGGTGATGGCTTGGATGTGAAGGGTGAATGAGAGAGCGGAGTCGAGGATGACACCAAGGTTGTGGGCTTGTGAGACAGGAAGGATGGTAGTGCCGTCAACAGAGATGGGAAAGTCAGGGAGAGGGCAGGGTTTGGGAGGGAAGACAAGGAGTTCAGTCTTGGACATGTTGAGTTTTAGGTAGCGGGCAGACATCCAGATGGAGATGTCCTGAAGGCAGGAGGAGATGCGACCCTGGAGGGAGGAGGTGAGACCAGGGGCAGAGATGTAGATTTGGGTGTCATCAGCGTAGAGATGATAGTTGAAGCCGTGGGAGTGAATGAGGTCACCAAGGGAGTAAGTGTACATAAGTGCTGTGGAGCTGAGGGAGGGGTAAATAAAGGGTACAAATCGAAGTGATAGGATGGGGCAGAAGGGAGTGGGAGAAGAGAAAATGAGGGCCTACATATGATTCAATCCTTCACGAGTGAGGCACAACCAAACCTCAGTAAAAACATTTACAAGTTCACCCCCATTTTCTCCCAGTTAATCGTCACTGTGGAGATCTGCGGGTCAGTTTGCTCTTGGTATGGTCTTCCTTACCCTGGACAAGTAGGTGGGCTACACTAAACCGAGCCCTGCAGGAAAAGGGCTAAGAATATACCCAAAGACTCTCTGATCAATCAATCATATATATTGAGTGCTTACTGTGTGCAGAGCACTAAACACTTTGGAGAGTAAAATATGACAGGTTGGTAGACATATTACCTACCACAACAAGCTTATAATCTAGAGGAGGAGCTTACAGTCTCTCCCTGTTCATAAGGCAGAAACATGAATCTCTGTAGTAACAGAACCAAAGTCAGAATCAATAGGATTCACTGAGGGCCTACTTTGTGCAGAGCACTTTACTAAATGCTTGGGAGAGAACAACAGAGTTAGTAGATATGAGCCCTGCCCTCAAGGAATTTGCTATCTAGCAGGAGAGGAGGACACTAGAATAAATTACAGATAGGAGGAAGAAGATAAAGGGGATATGCCCGTGAGTCATTGTTTAGAGTTGATTCAGATGTCTGAGGGAACACTTCCCAATAAAGGAAAACTAATTCTTTCCTTAGTCATAGCAAGTTTTATTGTAGTTGATTAACTATCCATTGCATCAATAGTATTGACTGAGGCCCTGCTATGTGCTGAGCTCTGTACTAGGGGCCTTGGGAGAGTACAACAGAAGTGAGAGATTCGCTGTCTGCCCTCGTCAAGCTACAGGTTGAAAACCCCTTCCTCCACCACTCTATTCTAGGGTAAAAATGATTTATTCCCTAGTTGCTGCTCTCCACCACACGCATGTCATGGCTGAACTTGCAGTCATGAGACCAACCCTCTTTGTCAGACTCTATCCGATTTTCTGGGGCTGAATGTTTCTCTTTTCCCTATATCTCATGTACCATACCCATGGAGGGTTTTGAGTTGAACTCCACTGACAGCTGTCCAGGAGGCCTCACTGAAGCTGAAGTTGATTTGACCATGGTGAGCACCAATTTCCATCCATCAATCTTATTACCAGCTCTGAACTATGAGGACAAAGGAAACTGCTCCCTGCCCCCAAGCAGGGGCTGGCCAGCACTGGGCTTCCACCTGGGTCAAGGTAATGTGCACTCATAGCTGACAAACCACCACTCTCCCCACTTGAAAGCTTATGGAAGGCACATGTCCTCCAAGAGCCATCCCTAACTAAACCCTCCTTTCTCTTTTCCCACTACCTTCTGAATCTGCCTGACTTGCTCCCTTTATTCATCTCCCTCGCTCAACCCCACAGAATTTATGCACATATCCAAAACTTATTTATTTATGTTAGTGTCTATCTCCCTCTCTAGACTGTAAGATCTTTTTGGGCAGGGTCTGTACCTGTTATATTGTTATATTGTATTCTCCCAAGTGCTTAGTACAGTACTCTACACCCTAACTGTGGGTGTCCCTCAAGATTCAGTTCTGGGTTCCCTTCTATTCTCCATCTACACCCACTCTCTTGGAAACTCATTTGCTGACACGGCTTCAACTACCACCTCTATGCAGATGATACCCAAATCTACATCTCCCGCCCTGACCTCTCTCCCTCCTTGTAGTCAGGTATTTCTTCCTGCCTTCAAGACATCTCTACTTGGATATCCTCTTACCACCTCAAACGTAAATTGTCTAAAACAGAACTTCCTATCTTCACCTCCAAACCTTGTCCTCCCCCCGACTTTCCCATCATTGTAGACAGCGCCACCATCCTTTCTGTCACACAAGCCAATACCCTTGGCATTTTCCTTGACCTCTCTCTCTCTCATTCAACCCTCATATTCAATCCATCACTAAATCCTGTCGGTTCAACATTCACAACATCGCTAAAATCCACCCTTTCCTCTCCATCCAAGCTGTTACCATGTTAATCCAATCACTCATCCTATCCCACCTAAATTACTGTATCAGGCTCTTCTTGATCTCCCTGCCTTTGTCTCTTTCCACTCCATTCCATACTTCATTCTGCTGACTGGATCATTTTTCCACAAAAATGCTCAGTCCATGTTTCTCCACTCCTCAGAAACCTCCAGTGGTTGCCCATCCACCACATCAAACAAAAACTCTTCACCATTGGCTTTAAAGCACTCAATCACCTTGCCCCCCAACCCTGCCCACCTCACCTCACTACTCTCCTACTATAACCCAGCATGCACACTTCACTCCTCTAATGCTAACCTTTTCACTGTACCTCAATCTCATCTATCTCGCCAGTGACCCCTTGCTCACATCCTGTCTCTGGCCTGAAATGCCCTCCCTCCTCAAATCTGACAGACCATTATTTTCCCCCCTCTTCAAAGCCTTGTTGAAGGCACATCTCCTCCAAGAGGCCTTCCCTGACTAAGCCCTCCTTTCATCTTCTCCCACTTCCTTCTGAGTCACCCTGGCTTGCTCCTTTCATTCATCCCCCCTCCCAGCCCCCAACACTTATGTACATATCTGTAATTTATTTATTTAAATGAATACCCATCTCCCCTCTAGACAGTAAGCTCATGGTGGGCAGGAAATATGTCTGTTTATTGTTATATTGTACTTAGTACAGCTTAGTACCAAGCACTTACTACAGTGTTCTGCATACAGTAAAAGCTCAATAAATACGATCAGCTGACTGACAGTAAATGTTCAATAAATAGCGTGGCTCAGTGGAAAGAGCCCAGGCTTGGGAATCAGAGGTCAGGGGTTCAAATCCCACCTCCGCCAATTGTCAACTGTGTGACTTTGGGCAAGTCACTTCACTTCTCTGGGCCTCAGTAACCTCATCTGTAAAATTGGGATTAAGACTGTGAGCCCCTCGTGGGGCAACCTGATCACCTTGTAACCTCCCCAGTGCTTAGAACAGTGCTTTGCACATAGTAAGCGCTTCACAAATGCCATTATTATTATTATTATTAAATACAATTGATTCATTGATTGATGTCCCGTGTGGGAGATGGGCCATGTTCAACCTGTTCCCAACTTGTATTTTTCCCAGCCCTTAGGACAATGTTTGTCACTTAGTAAGAGCTTAATATTATAATTATTGCTATTATTATTACTACTACTAATAACAACTATGGATCATTAGTCTTGCCCCAAATCTGCCCTAAGAAATGTGATGTCTGTTCCCCTGCTTGACTGATAGACTGTTTCTTGGACCTTTATCCCGCCCTTAGCCCTGATCTTTCATCTTCTCATCAGAGAAGCAGTGTGGCTCAATGGAAAGAGCACGAACTTTAGAGTCAGAGGTCACGGATTCAAATCCCACCTCTGCCACTTGTCAGCTGTGTGACTTTGGACAAGTCACTTAACTTCTCTGGGCCTCAGTTCCCTCATCTGTAAAATGGGGATTAAGACTGTGAGCCCCACATGGGACATCCTGATCACCTTGTAACCTCCTCAGCGCTTAGAACAGTGCTTTGCACATAGTAAGTGCTAAATAAATTCCATTATTATTATTATTATTATTATTATTATTATATCACCCCACTCTCCTGTCCTATCACACTTCTCCCTTGGAGACTGTAAGGTCTAAATTGACCATTCCTCTCTAGACTGGAAGCTCCTGTGAGCAGGGAATTTGTCTACAAACTTTGCTGTAATAATAATAATAATAATGATAATAATAATAATAATGATGGCATTTATTAAGTGCTTACTATGTGCAAAGTACTGTTCTAAGCGCTGGGGAGGTTACAAGGTGACCAACTTGTCCCACATGGGGCTCATGGGTTTAGTCCCCATTTTACAGATGAGGTAACTGAGGCACGGAGAAGTTAAGTGACTTGCCCAAAGTCACACAGCTGACAATTGGCAGAGCCAGGGTTTGAACCCATGACCTCTGACTCCAAAGCCTGTGCTCTTTTCCACTGAGCCACGCTGCTTCTCTGCTAGTCTTAATCCCCATTTTACAGATGAGGGAACTGAGGCACAGAGAAATGAAGTGACTTGCCCAAGGTCACACAGCAGACATGTGGGGGAGGCGGAATTCGAACCCATGACCTCTGACTCCCAAGCCCGCACTCTTTCCACTGAGCCATGCTGCTCACTTGCAATTGTACTGGACTCCCCCAATTGCTTGGAAATTCCAGCCCCTCGATACACTCCAAACCACCATTTTCCCCACCTCTGAAGCCTTATTAAGGTCACATCTCTCCAGTTCAGTCCTCTCTTCCCCTACTCCCTCTCTTCTGCCTCACCTATTCACTTGGATCTGTAACCTTTGAGAACTTGATATACACTCCACTCTCAGCCTTACAGAACTTGTATACATATCCATAATTTATTTATTTATATGAGTGTCTGTCCCCCTCTAGATTGTAAGTTGCTTGACGGCAGAGAGCTTGTTGTATTATTCTCTCCCAAAGGCTTCATATGGGGTCTGCACACGGTAATCACCCAATAAATACCACCGATTGATCTTATTATCAAGGGCATAGGCCTAACCCTCAACTAACTCAGAAGTAGCAAAATACTTACAATACAGGAAAGAGAAATAGACTTCAGTGAAAAAAAATAGATTCTTCCTCCCACAAAAATAACAAAAGGATTCTTTTATTCTTTTGGGGCCTTGGTAGCTGGAGAACAAATTGCAAATGAGTCAGCCTTCCTTCTCCACAGCCATTCTCTGCAACTGAAACCTCCCAACTTCCCTTCCATTTCCTCCTCTTGTGCCCTCTTCTATTCCTCTCCACTCTCCTTCGATTTTTCTCCCCACTTTTCTTTTTCTTCCGTCTCCTCCCCACATCTCCAATTCTTTGCTGTTCATGTGAATTGCCTTTTGGATTTGGACACATTTTCATCTTGCTACATTTTCAGATACTTGGAAAATAGCACTGGAGAAAGGATGAACAATTATGTAACTATGGTCTGTAAAACTGAAAATCACCACATAATGGCTGAATCTCATCCCATCCTGAGGATGGGGTTAGCATACCTATCCAATGGATCAGGTTCTGCTAGAACAAAGGCTCCTACAGCTGTCGCTTTAATATAGGTGGCGGTGGAGGGGGGAGAGTGTGGCATTGAATAAGGCCTTGTATGGACTGAGTTAGTGCTCTGCAGAGCTACTTATCATGGGAAAGGCATAGGACCATTGACCAAAACATTCCTGGTCTATGGAAACCTTCTTCTTGGTCAGTCTGGGCAAGTTGACAATGAAATACATTTAAGTGGAGACAAGGTATAGGTATAAAGTTTGGGAGTTAAGAACTCTGTGTGTGTGTGTGTGTGTGTGTGTGTGTGTGTGTTTATTGCCTTTACATGTAATACTTTGCATTACCAATCAGGGTTGGATTTACTTTTATCCATATTTGAACTAGTAAAATGTACCAATGAAGCATTTCTAAACTGCAGGAAACCTGTTTGATTACAGAAATCAAAGCTGTGTGAAAAATCTGGTTTGGCAGTGAACAAATAAACATGTTTGGAGGGTGGCTAGGGCCAGATTTTACTGATTGTTCTTTAAACTTGGGAGAAGACTCTCAAATGATACTAGTAGAAAGGTCCCTGGCCTGAGAATCAGAGGACCTAGGTTCTAATCCTGGCTCCATATTTACCTGCTGCATGTCCTTGGGCAAGTCACTTCATTCTCTGTACCTCAGTTCCCTCATCTGCAAAATGGGGAACCAATGCCTGTTCTCCCTCTTACTTAGATTGTGAGCCTCAGGTGGGACTTGATTAACTTGTATCTACCCCAGCACTTAGTACAGGCCTCGACATAGAGTAAGCACTTAACAAATAGCAAAATTATTATTAAATCCTATAGTCTTCCCTTTAGTATTCTGATCATCTTATTGCCTGTGGACAAAAGCACTTTCCTTCCAGTCCCTGCATTTGTCTGCTGTAGCTTTTTGCCCAGAAGTAGTTTCATGGTATTGGTGCTAGGCCTTACCACCAACCTTCGATGGTTTGAACTAAAGAAAGAAAAGGAAAAAGAAATGTAATCTCTGTACAGTCACCCAAACTCACTCAAATAATCGATCAGTTGTATTTATTGAGCCCCTACCATGTACAAGATATTGTATTTAGTGCTTGGAAGAGTACAACACAACAATATAACAAACACATTCCCAGCCCAGAATGAGCTTACAGTCTACAGGGGGAGACGGGCATTAATATAAATAAATAAATTATTGATTACGTACATATGTGCTTTGGATCTGTGGTGGAGTGGGAAGGAGAATAAAGGGAGCAAGTCAGGGCAATCAATCAATCAATCAATCAATCGTATTTATTGAGCGCTTACTACATGCAGAGCACTGTACTAAGCGCTTGGAAAGTACAAATTGGCAACATATAGAGACAGTCCCTACCCAACAGTGGGCTCACAGTCTAAAAGGGGGAGACAGAGAACAAAACCAAACATACTAACAAAATAAAATAAATAGAATAGATATGTACAAATAAAATAAATAAATAAATAGAGTAATAAATATGTACAACTATATATACATATATACAGGTGCTGTGGGGAAGGGAAGGAGGTAAGATGGGGGGGATGGAGAGGGGGATGAGGGGGAGAGGAAGGAAGGGGCTCAGTCTGGGAAGGCCTCCTGGAGGAGGTGAGCTCTCAGCAGGGCAGTGTAAAAGGGAGTGGGAAAAGAGGAAATGAGGACTTAGGGAAGGCCTCTTGGAGGAGATGGGCCTTAAATAAAGCTTTGGAAGTGGGTAGTGTATTTTTATCTGTTAGATATGAAAAGGAAGGGTGTGCCAAGTCGTAGTCAAAATGTAGGTGAGAGGTTGGCAGCAAGAGAGATGAGATTGAGGTACAGTGAGTAGATTGGCTTTAGAGGAGTGAAGTATGTGGCTTGGGTTGTAGTAGGAGAGTATCAAGGTGAGGTAGGGGGCAAGGTGATTGAATGCTGTAAAGCTGATGGTAAGGAGCTTCTGCTTGATGCGGAGGTGGATGGACAACCACTGGAGCTTCTTGAGAAAGGGGGGGAACATGGACTGAACATTTTTGCAGAAAAATGATCAGGGTAGTAGAGTGAAGTATGGACTGGAGTGGGGAGAGACAGGAGGCAAGGAGGTTCAGCAAGGAGGCGATAGAGTAATTAAGGTGAAATGTCTACTGTGTGACTTTGGGCAAGTCACTTCATTTCTCTGTGCCTCAGTTATATCATCTGTAAAATGGGGTTTGAGACTGTGAGCCCCATGTGGGACAGGGACTGTGTCCAACCTGATTTGCTTGTATCCACCCCAGTGCTTAGTACAGTGCCTGGCACACAGTAAGTGCTTAACACTAACATTATTATTATTATTATTATTATAAGTACTTGGATTAATGTGGTAGCAGTTTGGATGGAGTGGAAAGGACGGATTTGAGTGATGTTGTGGCAGTTGAACTGACTGGATTTAGTGAAAGATGGAATATGTGGGTTAAATGAGAGAGAGGAGTCAGGTATAATGCCAACATTATGGGGATTGTGAGACAGGAAGGATGGTGGTGCTGCTTACAGAGATGGGAAAGTCAAGGGGAGGACAGGGTTTGGGTGGGAAGATAAGGAGTTCTGTTTTTGACAGAACTCTCTCATTCACCCCACACATGTGTGGCTTAGTGTCAAGAGCCCGGGCTTGGGAGTCAGAGGTCATGGGTTCTAATCCTGGCTCTTCCGCCTAACAGCTGTGTGACTTTGGACAAGTCACTTAACTTCTCTGTGCCACAGTTACCTCATCTGTAAAATGGGGTTGAAGACTGTGAGCCCCACATGGGACAACCTGATGACCATGTATCTACCCCAGCTCTTAGAACAGTGCTCGGCACATAGTAAGTGCTTAACAAATACCATCATTACTATTATTATTATTATTATTATTATTTTTTTTTTTTTTTATCCAATCCACCAAAACCTGCCAGTCTCACCTCCACAACATCGCCAAGATCCGCCCTTTCCTCTCCATCCAAAATGCTACCTTACTGGTTCAATCCCTTATCCTATCCCGACTGGATTACTGCATCAGCCTCTTTTCTGATCTTCCATCCTCCTGTCTCTCCCCACTTCAGTCTATACTTCACGCTGCTGCCCTGATTATCTTTCTACAGAAACGCTGTGGGCATGTCACTCTCCTCCTGAAAAATCTCCAATGGGTGCCTATCAACCTTTGAATCAAGCAAAAACTCCTCACTCTCAGCTTCAAGGCTGTCCATCACCTTGCCCCCTCCTACCACACCTCCCTTCTCTCCTTCTACAGCCAAACCCACACACTCCACTCCTCTGCCACTAACCTCCTCACCATGCCTTGTTCTCACCTGTACTGCCATCGACCCCTGGCCCTTGTCCTACCTCTGGCCTGGTATGTCCTCCCTCCACACATACACCAAACTAGATCTCTTCCACCCTTCAAAGCCCTACTGAGAGCTCACCTCCTCCAGGAGGCCTTCCCAGACTGAGCCCCACTTTTTCCTCTCCTCCTCTTTCTCCCCCTCATCCCCCCTCCTTCCCTCTGCCCTACCCCCTTCCCCTCCCCACATCACTTGTATATATTTGTACGTATTTATTACTCTATTTTTTGTGCATATTTATTACTCTATTTATTTTATTAATGATGTGTACATAGCTATAATTCTATTTATTCTGGTAGTATTGACACTTGTCTACTTGTTTTATTTTGTTGTCTGTCGCCCCCATCTAGACTGTGAGCCCATTGTTGGGTAGGGACCATCTTTATCTGCTGCCAATTTGTACTTCCCAAGCGCTTAGTACAGTGTTCTGCACACAGTAAGCACTCAATAAATATGACTGAATGAATGAATGAATAACAGAGAGTTCATGGAGGGTTAACATGGAGTTGGAGGCCATTGGATTTGGTAAGAAAGTCATTGGTGACCTTTGAGAGGGTAGTTTCCCTGGAGTGGAGGGGAAGGAAGCCATATTGCAGAGGGCCAAGGAGAGAACTGGAGGAAAGGACATGGAGGCAGCAGGAGTAAAGAAGTTGTTGAAGGAGTTTGGTAAGGAATGGCAGTGGGGAGGTGGGATGGAAGCTTGTACTCCAAAGAATCCTTCTCCTCCTTAGGACAGCAATAGATACTCAAGTTCATCTGGGGTGGCTTGGTGGCAACCGTTCTGGGCTGTTCAGGCTTCAGCTTTCAAAAATGGCCCCTGCCATGGACTGGGCCAGCTCTGAGCCCTCTTGGGGGCTCTGATGGGCTGGGAGGATTCTGTACAGTCATGAACAAGACCAAGATTTCCCCAGAGCCTTCTAGGAACATAAGGGTCCTCTGAAATCTCTCTGGGCTCCATGCATCCTCTAACTAGGATCCCCTAACCCAGATGCTTATCCTGTCCCTGGGTGGTGTCTACACCCTAAGCCAACCTCAAGTCTGGGGACTCCTGGGGGGCTCAGTCCTCGGGGCAACAACCGTGTCCTCTGAAGGTGAGATCATTATATCTGTAAAAGTCTCTCCCTACCCAGAGGTCCTCTCAGCTAAAGATGCTGACCAGAACCTTACCCACGCACATGGTTGTTGGCATGGATGGAGAGGCAAGAATCATGTAATTCAGGAACAAGAAAGTGTCAGTCAATCAGTTGTAAATATTGAGTACTTACTCTGTGCAGAACACTGTACTAAGTGATTGGGAGAGAACAGTGCAACAACATAACAGACACATTTCCTGCCCACAATGAGCTTTAAGTCTAGAGGACTGTGTCCAGTTTAAGTACCATGGATTGCAGTACCTCCAGGAGTGATTCTTCCTACTGGCCCTCACTTTGATTTTAATTTTTAGCATTTTCTGACTGTTCTATCCATTCGACCTCACTGTTTTTCCTAGTGTTCTAAGAGTTGATCCAACAGCCTGGATATTCACTTGCAAAAGGACCAACGGTTCCCAGTGAAAACTAAATTTTGGCCTGGGGTGTTATTTAGGTTGGCAGCCAGTCCATGCCTGAAGGGTCAGAGGGAAGAATTCCTCCATAGGGCGGGTGAAGTGCTGGGAGAGAGGGAGAGGGGCTAGAGAAAACACAGTAAACTGGACAGTGAACTTGCCTTCCCAGTGCTCCAGGGCTAGACACCTGGAAGTGAATGTTGGTGAGAAATCAGAAACGGCACCAGTATCAATCGATCAATGGTATTTATGGAGTGCTTACTATGTGCAGAGCACTGTAATAAACACTTGGAAGAGTCTAATACACCAGAGTTGTCAGACACATTTCCTGTCCACAGTGAGCTTATAGTCTAGAGGATGTTTATCAGGATTAATTAATAATTAATTAATAATAGTATTTTTAAGTGCTTACTATGTGCCAAGCACTGTTCTAAGCACTGGGATAGATGGTACTTGTTAAGCACTTATGATGTGCCAAGCACTGTTCTAAGCTCTGGGATTGGGGCTCCAACTCTTAATAAATTCCACTTAACAGGACCCCATCATAATCTCATTCTGATGCTGATGAGCAAGAAGATTCAGCTCCATTTAAAGATGCCCAGGTTTGAAGGCATCCTATGTCAATAAACTGCATCCTATGTCAATAAACTGTGCAGTAACCCAGCAACTCACGCTGGGAGATATACTACTGGCCTGGCCAGTGATTGTACAAGCTTTACCAAACCTTTGCTATCCTTATTCCAAACTGTTAAGTGTCACTAAACAATTTCATGTAGGCTTTTTGAAGGAAAGCTCTTTGTGGACAGGGAACAAGTCTTTCAATTCTGTTTTACTGTACTCTCCCAAGCACTCAGTACAGTGCCCTGCACATAGTAAGTGCTCAATAAATACCATGATGATGATCATGATGAAATGATTGTTATTAGTCTTCTAGACTGTGAGCCCATTGTTGGGTAGGGACTATCTCTATATGTTGCCAACCTGTACTTCCCAAGCGCTTAGTACAGTGCTCTGCACACAGTAAGTGCTCAATAAATACGATTGAATGAATGAATGAATGAATGAATTGTTATTAGAATTTCCTAACAATAAAGCACCTTTACCCTTAGCATTGGCCAGGATGCTAGAAGTCAGTCCTATTCAATGTTGAGCTCCCTGGTTGAATTCAAGTCAATAGTGATAACTATTTTTATGGTTTTTATTAAGGACTTTCTCCAAACTGTATGCTAGCATAGTTACTAGATAATCAGATCAGCAGATATGGTCCCCCTTTGAGGGAGGGAGAGCAGGGATCTTATCCCCATTTTACCGATGGGGAAACTGAGGACAAAAGAGGTTAAGTGACTTGCCTGAGGTCACCAGCAAGACAGTAGCAGAGCTGGGACTAAAACCCAGGTCTCCTGAGTTTATGTACATGGACAGCAGCCTCTCTGCCAACTGTGACAGACCAATTAATAATAATTATAATAATAATAACGATGGCATTTGTTAAGTGCTTACTATGTGCAAGGCACTGTTCTAAGCGCTGGGGGGAATACAAGGTGATCAGGTTGTCCCACGTGGGGCTCACAGTCTTAATCCCCATTTTACAGATGAGGTAACTGAGGCTCAGAGAAGTTAAATGACTTGCCCAAGGTCACACAGCAGACATGAAGTGGAGCTGGGATTAGAACCCATGACCTCTGACTCCCAAGCCCGTGCTCTTTCCACTGAGCCATGCTGCTTCTCAATCAGCCACGCTGATTGATTAATCAATCAATGGTATTCATTAAGTGCAGAGTACTATATGCAATGCTTGGAAGTGCACAGACATCAGAATTGGAGGACATGTTCAACAAGTCTAAAACGAGCTTAGAGTCCAGAGGGGGATACAGATATTAATATAAATAAATTAATTACAGATGCATATATAAGTGCTATAGGGCTGTCATAGATGAAACTGAAGGGAAGTTTAGATTGAGATGGAGGTTAGGTGAGGCAGGAGACATAGACCATGCCAGTAGGATAGACCAGGTGGATGGGATGGACCCTGTACAAGTAAAATAAATAGAGTAGTAAGTCCGTACAAATATATACAAGTGCCGTGGGGAGGGGAAGAAGGTAGGGTAGATAATAATTAGTGTTAAGTGCTTACTATGTGTCAGACATTGTACTAAGCTCTGGGATGGGTACAAGCAAATTGGGTTGGACACAGTTCCTGTCCCACATGGACCTCACAATCTCAATCCCCATTTTAAATGGGTTGCTATAGCGCTTTTATCATCAAAGTGCTTTCACATTAGTTGGCTCATTTCAACCCTCACAACAACCCTATGAGGTAGGGACACGAGGCAGGTATTAATATCTTCATTTTACAAATGGAGAAACAGAGAAGTTAAATGACTCACCCATGGTCACACAGCAGGCTACCAGCACAGCTCTGTCCCAAACCTGGGCCTTCTGGCATTTGGATCAGCACCCTGATGCTTCACCTTATGGGCTTGTGAGACAGGAAGGATGGTGGTGCTGTCTACAGAGATGGGAAAGTCATGGGGAGGTAGGGCAGGGGGTGATGGGGAGGAGGGGAGGAAAAAGAGGGGTCAGTCTGGGAAGGACTCTTGGAGGAAGTGAGCTCTCAGTAGGGCTTGAAGGGAGGAAGAGAGCTAGCTTGGCAGATGTGTGGAGGGAGGGCATTCCAGGCCAGGGGAAGGACGTGGGCCAGGGGTCGATGGTGGGACAGGCAAGAATGAAGCACAATGAGGAGGTTAGTGGCAGAGGAGCAGAGGGTGCAGGCTGGGCTGGAGAAGGAGAGAAGGAAGGTGAGGTAGGAGGTGGAGAGGTGATGGAGAGCCTTGAAGCTGAGAGTGAGGAGTTTTTGCTTGATTCGTAGGTTGACAGGCACCCACTGGAGATTTTTGAGGAGGGGAGTGACATGCCCAGAGCGTTTCTGCACAAAGATAATCCGGGCAGCAGAGTGAAGTATAGACTGAAGTGGGGAGAGGCAGGAGGATAGGAGATCAGAGAGGAGGCTGTTGCAGTAATCCAGTCGGGATAGGATGAGAGATTGAACCAACAAGGTAGCAGTTTGGATGGAGAGGAAAGGGCGGGTCTTGGCAATGTTGCGGAGGTGAGACTGGCAGGTTTTGGTGATGGATTGGATGTGTGGGGTGAATGAGAGCGTGGAGTCGAGGATTCATTCATTCATTCATTCAATCATATTTATTGAGCGCTTACTGTGTGCAGAGCACTGTACTAAGTTCTCTACTATGCTTGGGAAGTACAAGTTTGCAACATATAGAGACAGTCCCTACCCAACAATGGGCTCACAGTCTAGAAGGGGGAACAGTCTAGAAGAGGGAGGATGACACCAAGGTTGCGGACTTGGTGCTCAATAAATACAATTGAAGGAATGGTTAACAAAAAACATTTATAGATCGTTTACTGTTTGCAGAGCAATGAACTCTGCACTGCTTAGAAATGTACACTACAACAGGGTTGGTAGACATAATCCCTGCCCTCAGATCAGGGCACTTACAGTCTGTTGGGAGAGACAGATATTGAAATAAATTGTGGATAGGGGAAATAGTAGAGTACAAGGATACATTTCTTTTTTTTAATGGTATTTGTTAAGTGCCTACAATTTGCCAGGCATTGTTCTAAGTTCTGGGGTTACTGTTGTTGTCTTATGCTGTAGAGTTGTGTCTGACCCATAGCGACACGATGGACACATCTCTCTCAGGACACCCCACCTCCATCTGCAATCATTCTGGTAGTGAATCTCTAGGATTTTCTTGGTAAAAATAACGGAAGTGGTTTACCATTGCCTCCTTCCATGCAGTAAACTTGTGTCTCAATATTTGACTCTCCCTTACCACTACTGCCCAGCACAGGTGAGTTTTGACATGTAACAGATTGCCTTCCACTCTCTAGCCACTGCCCAAGCTAGGAATGGAATGGATATGCCTCTGCTTGACTCTTCCTCCAGTAGTCAAGGCTGGTAGAGTACTGGAAACTCTCCAGGTGCTACCTTGAGAGGGGAAGCTCTGGGGTAGATGCAGATAATCAGGTTGGACAGAGTCTAAATTCCACATGGACTTACAGATTAATGTAACTGAGGCACAGAGAAGTTAAGTGACTTGTCTAAGGTCATACAAAGTGGCTGAGTGGGGATTAAAACACAGGTTATCTGATTCCAAGGCCCAGGCTCTTTCCACTAGGCCACGCTGCTTCCCGCCTGCCTTCAGGACATCTCTACTTGAATGTCCTGCCAACACCTCAAACTGAACAGATCCAAAACAGAACCCCTCATTTTCCCAGCCAAACCCTATCCTCCCCATGTTTCTTTTTATGGTATTTATTAAGTTTTTATTGTGTGTCAAGCACTGTTCTAAGTACTGAAGTAGATAAAAGTTAATCAGGTTTGATACATTCCCTGTCCCAATGGGGCTCACAGCATAAACAGGAGGGAGAACAAGTATTGAATCCCCTTTCTGGATTTGAGGAAACTGAAGTATAACAAAGTTAAGTGACTTGCCCAAGTTCACACAGCAGGCAAGTAGTAGAGCCAGGATTAGAACCCAGGTCCTCTGGCTCCCAGACCATAATATATTCTGTAGGCCATGCTACTTTCTATCAATTTTCCATCACTGTAGACAGCATCACCATCCTCCTTGTCTTCACAAGCCTGTAACCTTGGCTTTAACCTTGACTCATCTCTCTCATTCAACCTGCAAATTCATTCAGGCACAAAATCCTATATATTCCACCTTTATAACATCTCTAGAATCTGTTCCTTCCTCTCCCTCCAAACTGCTACCATTCTGATCATATCCTGCCTTAACTACTAAATAAGCTTCCTTGCTGACTTCCCTCCCTCCTGTCTCTCTCTCCACTCCAGTCCTTACTTCACCACTGTCCAAATCATTTTTCTAAAAAAAATTCTGTCCATGTTTCTCCACTTCTCAAGGACCTCCAGTGGTTGCCCATCCACCTCTGCATCAAACAGAAATTCCTGGCCATTGGCTTTAAAGCACTCAGTCATCTTGCCCCCTCCTACCTTACCTCACTGATTTCCTACTATAACCCAGCACGTTCACTTTGCTCCTCTAACACCAACCTACTTACTCTATTTTGATCTCATCTTTCTCACCACCAATTCCTCACCCACGCCCTGCTTCTGTGCTGGAAATCCCTCCAGCTTCATACCTGACAGATGAACACTCTCCCCACCTCCATAGCCTTATTAAAATCACATCTCTAAGAGGCTGTCCCCAACTAAGCCCTCATGTTCCTTACTCCTTCTCCCTTTTGTGTCACCCTTGCACTTGGATTTGTACCTTTTACTTACCCACCCTCAGTTCTACAGCACTTATGAACATAACTGTAATTATTTTAATATCATTCTCCCCCTCAAGACTGTAAGCTCCTTTGGGAAGGGAACATGTTTCCCAACTCTGTTATATTGTACACTCCCAAGCTCTTAGTACAGTGCTCTGCACACAGTAAATGCTCAATAAATCAGACTGATTGATTGATCAACATTAGTGCTGTGAGGATGGGGTGAGTGTCAAAGAGCTTAAGGGGCACAAAACCATGTTTTTCAAAGTCTCAGGGGGGAAGCCAGGTAAGAGAAATGAAGGCTTAGTCAAGGAGGGCTTTTTGGAGGAAATGTAATTTTTAAGAGGGTTTTGAAGATGGGGAGAGTGGTGGTCTGTTGGCTATGAAGGGGAAGGGAGTTCCAGGTCAGAGGGAGGATGTGAGCTAGGGGTCGGTGGCAGGATAGGAAGAAGTTCTAATTACAAAGCCTGAGTTGCTGGGAAGCTATGCCCAGGGAGTTTATGGAGTTCTTTCAGTTCTCCTCTCCAGAGCTGTCAAAGAAAAGGTTAGACTGTGATCTCTCCTGGGCTTCTTTGGGGCAGTGCTTCCCAGGACTTTGCTAGAGTCCCTCAGACCCAATCAAATGAACCTTTGACTTTGTCGATGCCAACTACCTAGGGACTTTGGGGTATAATAGTAATGACATTTGTTCAATCAATCAATCAATCATATTTATTGAGCACTTACTGTGTGCAGAGCACTGTACTAAGTGCTTGGGAAGTACAAGTCGGCAACACATAGAGACAGTCCCTACCCAACAGTGGGCTCACAGTCTAGAAGATTGTTAAGTGCTTATTAGGTGCCAGGCACAGTATTAAACACTGGGGTGGATATAAGATAACTGGGTTGAACACTATCTATCCCACTTGGGACTCAGTCTCAATCCACATTTTACAGATGAGGAAACTTAGGCACAGAGAAGTGAAGTGATTTGCCCAGGGTCACACAGCAGACAAGTCCTTGCTCCATTAGGCCATGCTGTTTCCCATACAAATTGATTTGACAATCTAGAACCATTGGAGACTAGATAACCCAGCAATAGAGGGTCCCTGGGTACCCCACTGCACAGAACCAGACAGGGTTTAGAAGGAATTCTTATCAATATCATAATAGAAGTTTTCTCATCCTCATCACACTGCCTCTGGCTCTAATAGTGGACCTATTACCATCTAAATAACTCTGAAGTCATTTATGTGCTCAGCAAATTCTCTTTCGTTCTATCAACCAGAGGCCTAAAACAACAGCAGAAGCTTCTCAAAGCTTGTTTTAAGCATTGCAGTTTGTCAGCACCTAAACTCCAGTTTAATAAATGGTGAAACAGTAGCTAGTCTTTCAGGGCTTATGTGGAGCATCTAGAAAATTGGCAGGTGAGTTAAATATTTCCCTTCGTGACAACATGCAGCTGTTGAGGTGCAAAGATGTGAGACTCTGATAGGGCCAAGTTGTAGAAATAGCAGGGTCTTGTTATCTCTGTTTGGGGGACTAAATTTTATGGCATCTGGTGACTATACCAGGGTGGAGACAGAACCGCCTAAGGGAAGCTGGTATTTGCCAAAATCCCCTAAAATGAAGGGAAACAGGTAACCCTACACTGCCCTTTCACAAGAGGGACCAGAAAGGTCAGGAGAGTTCTGAGAAAGTGAGATCGTAATGCTCAGGCATAGTTCATTTAACCGTATTTATTGAGGCTTACTGTGTGCAGAGCACTGTACTAAGCGCTTGGGAAGTACAAATTGGCAATATATAGAGACGGTCCCTACCCAACAGCGGGCTCACAGTCTAGCATAATGTGAAAAGCAGTGTGGCCTAGAGGAAATACCATGTTCTTGGGAGTCAGAGGACCTGGATTCTAATCCTGACTCTGTCTCTTGTCTGCTACATGGCCTTGGGCAAGTCCCTTAACTTCCCTGTGCCTCAGTTCTCTCATCTGAAAAATGTGGATTCAATATCCATTCTCCCTCCTATTCAGAGTCTTAGCCCCATGCAAGACCTGATTACTTTGTATTTATTACCTTTATTTATTAATTGATTACCTTGTATTTGAAAAGCAGCATGGCATAGTGGCTAGATCCCGGGCCTGGGAGTCAGAAGGTCATGGGTTCTAATCCCTACTCCACCATTTGTCTGCTGTGTAACCTTGGGCAAGTCACTTTACTTCTTTGAGCCTCAGTTGCCTCATCTGTAAAATGGGGATTGAGACTGTGAGCCCCATGTGGGACAGGGATTGTGTCTAACCCAAGTTGCTTGGATCCACCCCAGTGCTGAGTACAGTGCCTGGTACATAATAATGATGGCATTTGTTAAGTGCTTACTATGTGCAAAGCACTGTTCTAAGCACTGGGGGGGATACAAGGTGATCAGATTGTCCCACGTGGGGCTCACAGTCTTCATCCGCATTTTACAGATGAGGTAACTGAGGCTCCGAGAAGTTGAGTGACTTGCCCAAGGTCACACAGCGGACATGTGGTGGAGCCGGGATAGCATAGCAGGCACTTAATAAATACCATTCATTCAATTCATTCAATCATATTTATTGAGTGCTTATTGTGTGTAGAGCACTGTACTAAGTGCTTGAATACCACAATTATTATTGTTATTATTTACCCCAGAGTTTAGTATAGTGCTTGACATATAGTGTTTCACAAGTACCACAATTATACTAAAGTTGCCTGTGTTCTTCATTCATAAGTACATTGATGCCACCATTGTCTGAGCCCTTCACCATACAAGTAATCACCTCCCACACAGTCCTGGGGTGGTAGAGCAGTGTAGCTCAGTGGAAAGAGTACAGGATTTGGAGTCAGAGATCATGGGTTCAAATCCTTGCTCCACCAATTGTCAGCTGTGTGACTTTGGGCAAATCACTTAACTTCTCTGTGCCTCAGTTACCTCATCTGTAAAATGGGGATTAAGACTGTGAGCCCCCTGTGGGACAACCTGATCACCTTGTAACCTCCCCAGTGCTTAGAACAGTGCTTTGCACAAAGTAAGAGCTTAATAAATACCATCATCATTAGTATTATTATTATTATTCTTAAAGACAAGGATCATTTGACAACTAGGGAAAACAGGATGGAGGGAGGTGAGTGGCCCATAGACACTCGGTGAGATTGAACAGTTTGGTAGAACAGCACTCGCAACCAGAGGCCCAAACAAAAGCCCTTGAAGACTGGTGGCCGCTATGGCTATGGGTATTCCCTGGACTCTGAGCCCCGAGCAGCCTGAAATTCTGCTCCATTAACCACAGTACCTAGCTGATATTTGGTTTTACTGTGTGTATTGGTTCTCATCTTTTATATTGTTTTAGTGTTTTATTGTTTCATCATTCCTTATATGTCTGTCGTCAGTCCCCTAACTCCACTTATATTCTTAGGTTATGAGTTCCCTGAGAGACAAATACCATGTCTAATTCCTCATCTGTGTATTCTTTCCCAGGGCTTAGTGAAGTGCTCCTCACACAGCAAGCGCTTAATAAATACTATTCCTACTACTCCTACCACTGATACTATGTCTAGGTTATGGAATGACTTTGCTTACAAGGCTTCTTTTTTCAAATAAACCATGAACTTTCACACCTTTCACTGCCTCACGAATAACCAAGCACATGGCCTTTAAGCTGAACACTGACAGCTGCACTGGCTTGACATGTCAGGGCTCACTGAGGAGCTTCAGTTTGAGTTATCACTTGCATTTGCTGCCATTGACGTATTCCAAAAGGAACTTTGTGGATCCAATCCCCTTCCTCTATGGAGGAGCAAGGAGCACGCCTCTCTTCATGGAACAAGCATCATCACTTCACAAACTAAGAATCAAGCTGGATTTGGGGTGAATTGTGAAAACGGCTCAGTCCTTCCACTTTCTCACCTATTTTACAGTCACATCAGCTGTGAAGAGCCATATTTCAAACCACTGTCCAAGTTGGGCTTGAAAGACAGGAACATTCCAAAGAGAAACACCAACTCCAGTTCCCTAAGCTAGAGAGATCAAAAGGCAAAAGTAACCCACTCTCCACCCTTTTAAGGTTAAAACATCAATAACAGCGACAAAACCATGCGGTCATGCTAGCAATCACTATGTCTCTGTTAGCCACTTTCTCACAGCCATTTCCAGGGCAGGCTATGGTTTGTCTGAGTGTTATTCTGAAGTGACTTATACTCCTAAGGCAGTTTCCTGAAAGGAACCCAAGAGATAAACCCTGCAATGATTCTTCATCACAAAGTGAATTCAACCTGAGACCATCCAGCTTGCTGATGAGTAAGAAACTAAGCTGGAGAACTAAAAGCCAGAGTATAATCTGCTCGTTCAGACATGTATTAAGTGCTTGCAGCATGGAAGTCACTAAAAAAAGGGGGAAAAAATAACTGGGAAAATGTCAGCAAAAAACAAGAACCAAACCCTAAACTGCACACAGAAAGCAGCCATCCATTACTGCTGGACCAATCTTCAGGACCCCCAGAATTCATCATTCCAGGAATAAACGTCCACCTCTTCTGTAAAGAACAATTCCTGACTTCTTGTTGTTCACTGTTCCAGACAACTGTCTGTCCCCACTGGAGAGAAAAGTCCCTACCCTCTCACTGCTTATTGTTCCAGACAACTGACCATCACTGTTGGAGATAAGCAGCATGGCCTAGCGGGTAGAGCAGGGGCCTAGGACTCAGAAGTACCTGGGTTCTAATCCCGGCTCCACCACTTGTCTGGGCAAGTCATTTAACTTCTTTGTGCCTCAGTTACCTCATCTGCTAAATGGGGATTAAAACTGTGAGTCCTATCAGAGACAAGGACCGTGTCCAACTGGATTAGCTTGTATCTACCTCAGTGCTTAGTACAGTGCCCGGCACACTTTCAGTGCTTAAGAAGTACCATGAAAAAATCAAAAAAAACAAAAAAACCCTGTAGTCCTTGGCCTCTTACTCTTCACCATTCCAGACAAAGCTAGGTCACTGCTGGACTGAACAGTCCTTGGGTTTCTCATCAGCCTGGCACAGCTATCTTCAGTTCAAACTACTCAACCACCCCCGTGATTTCAGAGTAGGTGCTTGTGTTCTCCTCCCTCACAACAACAACAATAACAACATTGATGGCATTTGTCAAGTACTTACTATGTGCCAATCACTGTTCTAGGTACTGGGAAGGATACAAGGTAATCAGGTTGTCCCATGTGGGGCTCACAGTCTTAATCCCCATTTTACAGATGAGGTAACTGGGCACAGAGAAGTGAAGTGACTTGCCCAATATCACACATCTGACAAGTGGCAGAGCCAGGATTAGAATCCATGACCTCTGATTCCCAAGCCCGGGCTCTTTCCACTGAGCCACGCTGCTTCTCTGCTTCTCAACCGTCCTGTACTCCGGGGGGTTGGCAATATGGGCACCATGGCCCAGCTTCCCCATGGGGATTAAAATGGGGATTAAGACTATAAGTACCTTGTGGAACAGGAACTGTGTCCATCCTGACAAACTTCTATCTACCCTACTGCTTAGCACATAGTAAACACTTAACAAAGATCATAAAAAAATCAATCAATCAATGGTATTTACTGAGCACTTAACTTCACAGAGCACTGTGCTAAGTGCTTGGGAGAGTTCCCTGCCCGTGAGAAGCTTACAGTAGAGGGGAAGATGGACAATAAATAAATTACAGTTAGGGCAAATGGCCAAATATAAGAATATGGACATAAGGGCTGTAGGACTGAGGGTGAAGTGAGTATTAAGTGCTTAGTACAAATAGTGTACAAATCCAAAGCAGGAATGTCAGTGTGGAGGAGAAGAAAGAGACAGACAAGGATAAGGAGGACAAGGAGGAGAGGGACTGTCCAAGGCAACTCTGGAGGAGGAGAAAAAGAAGGGAGGAAGGAGAAAAGAGGAGGAAGAGCAGCCACAGTGGAGGAGGGAGGAAGGGAAACAGTGGCCACTGAAGGAGTGGAACCCACTGATCAATCAGCCAATCAATCACTAGAATTTACTGAGCACCTACAGTATGCACAGCAGTGTGTCAAGCACTTGGAAGAATACAGAAGTTAGTACACATGATCACTGCCAGAGTAGTATGCGCTGGGGTGGATATAAACAAATCAGGGTGGACACAGTCCCTGTCCCAGACAGTGCTCACAGTCCTAATCTCCATTTTACAGATGAGGGAACTGAGGCACAGAGAAGTGAAGTGACTTGCCCAAGGTCACATGGCAGACAAGTGGCAGAGCCGGTATTATTTGTTCTGATGACTTGACACCGGTCCACATGTTTTGTTTTGTTGTCTGTCTCCCCTTTCCAGAATGTGAGCCCATTGCTGGGTAGGGACCGTCTCTATATGTTGCCAACTTGTACTTCCCAAGCGCTTAGTACAGTGCGCTGCACACAGTAAGTGCTCACTAAGCAGCGTGGCTCAGTGGAAAGAACCCGGGCTTTGGAGTCAGAGGTCATGGGTTCATATCCTGGCTCTGCCAGTTGTCTGCCGTGTGACTTCAGGCAAGTCACTTAACTTCCCTGGGCCTCAGTTCCCTCATCTGTAAAATGGGGATGAAGACTGTGAGCCCCACATGGGACAACCTGATCACCTTGTAACTTCTCCAGCACTTAGAACAGTGCTTTGCACATAGTAAGTGCTTAATAAATGCTATCATTATTATTATTATAAATATGATTGAATGAATGAATGAATGAATGAACACAAGTCCTTTGACTCCCAGGTTAGTGCTCTATCCGCTAAGCCATGCTGCTTCCCATAATAACAATAATAATAATAATGATACAAATAAACTGGTATTTGTTAGGTGCTGACTTTATGCCAGGCACTGTACTAAGCTCTGGAAGATGCAAGATAATTGGGTTTATGCATTCAATCATATTTGTTGAGTGCTTACTGTGTGCAGAGCACTGTACACAGTCTCTGTCTCACATAGAGCTCACAGTCTTGATCTCCACTTTACCAGTGAGGTAACTGAGGCACACAGAAGTGAAGTGACTAGCCCAAGGTCACACAGCAGACAAGTGGCAGAGTTGGGATTAGAACCCAGGTCCTTCTGGCTCCCTGGACCATGCAGAGCACTTTGCTGAATATTTGGGAAAGTCCAGTGGAGTGAGTAGATACCTCCTTGCCCTCGAGGAACTTGGAGTGTAGTGAGGAAGGCAGACCCTATCATACAGTGCTCTGCACACAGTAAGTGCTCATTAAATACAATTGAATGAATGAATGGGAGAAAGAAGGGCAGTGGATCTGAGTGGGGAGGCCCTAGGGTCTAGGGCCTGAAGTCTAGGGCATGTTTGAGAGTGCTGGTGATGAGAAGGTTCCTGGCCATCTGTCTGACTCCATCCCTTCCAACCTATGTCCAACAGGCTGAAGCAATGACTGCTCGGACTCTGCCCATCCTGATCCTTCAGTGATCTCTGGCCACTAAGTGAGGTCTACCCCTCAGCCCCCCAACATCTACTCATCAGGCCATTGGTTGCCACCAATTTAAATTTAGTGGTAACTCACCCTTTGTGCCAGCAGCCCTAGAGACACCCAATCCCAACTGAGAAGGCTCTAAGAGGAGCAGAAACAGTTCTGCCTTGAGAGGTGGTGACTTGGCTTCAGGCCAGCTCCCCAGTTGATGAATTCACCGACCGTTCCCATCCTATTCTTCCATTCCTTCATTTGTCAATGGAGAAAGTCAATCCAGGTTCCTGCAGCACTCGTGACTATACATCCTTTCAGATGTACTTTCAATTATTCATTTTGACAATTACTGCAATTATTTTTAGGCTCCTCTCCTCATGTAGACCGGAAGTTCCTTGAGAGCAGGTAACCCATCCCGTCTTTATTCTGCCCTTCCCAAATGCCAAGTGAAGAACACTGCACCCAGTGGGGGGCTAAATAAATTAATTCATTCATTCATTCATTCATTCATTCAATCATATTTTACTATGACCTCTCTGCCACTTGGGCCAGTTAAAAGAAATTAAGAACACTGAGCTCTGGGGAGAAAGTCATGTGAGGCGCCCTGGACACCTAACATCCAGCTGTCCTGTGGGACATAGGTAGGTTTCCTTACGAAGTAGGAGAGCCACATTGGTCCCCAGGTTTCTGCTTCTGGTTCAGGGACAAAGCTGCAGAGCACGGGTTGGATGAAAATGTGTGGTTCTCCACAATTCTACTGTCCTCTCACTCTTTTGACCTCTCTGCACGCAGTAGATGCTCAATGCTCAAATACTTTTGATTTGATTGACAGAGCAATTCAACATCAGTGTTACCCACGGCAGAAAGAAGCACCACAGAGAATTACATTCCTTCCCCCTGCAGCCACCTTTTACAAGCTATTCTTGGCCCTGGCTGGATCCAGCTTGCCTTAAGGGAGCTGGATCAGGAAGCCCTGGGAGGAAGATTACTTAGTTCCATAAATTAGCATGCATGTAAACACATGCACTTTAGGTAGAGGAAGTGGAGAAAGGGGTATTTGGGGGGCACCAAGTACCAATGCTGACTCGATCCAACGCTGCTGATCATCCAAGCCCTCCCCAGTTCGGTGTGAGCTCTCCATGTCCCGATCTCTGGATCTCCACTTTCCAATCTCTGGATCTCCACCTCCTGATCCCTAGATCTCTTTGTCCTGATCCCTGGATCTCTGGCTGACTCCCTTCCACTGACCTACATCCTCCAGAGAGAGCCCCTGCACGGCTCTGAAACATTAGGAATTTGATTGAAATCTAACAGCAGGGTACCTGTGACACTGCAATTGCTGCAGTCATTTCTTTGTCTTTAAAATGCCATATAATTGCTAATGTAATTAGTGATGTATACAGAGGGGGCCTGTGCAATTACTGAGTCCTAAGATCAAGTAATTAATGTTCTGTCAACAAAACAGCAACTGTTTCATTAACAACTGCTTGGATTTGGAAACAAGCATAATCAGATGCAGACAGATCAACCTAAACACTATCAACTCAGCTGAATTTTCTGTCATTAAAAAGTCAGCTCCGGCTGCCACAAAAACAACCCAACTTTCAGATCTCCCTTCCAGGGCCAATGAAATGGTTGCAGACACTGGATCTGCCTTTAATGTATCTTTCATTCATTCATTCAATCGTATTTATTGAGCCCTTACTGTGTGCAGAGCATTGTATTAAGCGCTTGGGAAGTACAAGTTGGCAACATATAGAGATGGTCCCTACCCAACAGCGGGCTCACAGTCTAGAAGGGGGAGACAGACAACAAAACAAAACATATTAACAAAATAAAATAAATAGAATAGTAAATATGTACAAGTAAAATAAATAGAGTAATAAATCTGTACAAACATATATACAGGTGCTGTGGGGAGGGGAAGGAGGTAGGATGGGGGGATGGGGAGGGGGAGAGGAATGGGGGGCTCAGTCTGGGAAGGCCTCCTGGAGGAGGTGAGCTCTCAGTACGGCTTTGAAGGGAGGAAGAGAGCTGCTTGGCGGACGTGTGGAGGGAGGGCATTCCAGGCCAGGGGGAAGATGTGGGCTGGGGGTGGACAGCGGGACATGTGAGAATGAGGCACAGTGAGGAGGTTAGCGGCAGAGAAGTGGAGGGTGCAGGCTGGGCTGTAGAAGGAAAGAAGGGAGGTGAGGTAGGAGGGGGCGAGGTGATGGAGAGCCTTGAAGCCGAGAGTGAGGAGTTTTTGCCTGATGCATAGGTTAATTGGTAGCCACTGGAGGTTTTTGAGGAGGGAGTAACATGCCCAGAGCGTTTCTGCACAAAGATGATCTGGGCATCTGAGTGAGCTCAATCAGCCAATCGTATTTATTGAGCATTTACTGTGTGCAGAGCACTGTATACTATGCACCTGGGAGAGTATGGAGTTGGTAGACATGCTCCCAGCCCACAGTGAGCTTAGAGTCAGTCTAGAGGGGAGCTTACTGTCTAGAGGAGAGGTGGCATTGCTTAGGCAGTCATTGAGTCAGTTGAATTTATTCAACGTTTACTGTGTGCAGAACACAATACTAAGCGCTTGGGAGAGTACAATATAAGAATAAACAGATATATTCCCTACCCACAATGAGCGTACAGTTTAGAGTCTAAGGTCTAGCCCTCCAAAGGGCCAGTGGGCAGGCTCAGGCCCTGGGCCTTGGGTGGCCTGGGCAGGGTCACTGCTTACTGTGGACACTGGGCAAGCCCATTGAGAGACCCATTGGAGAAGGGTAGTGGGATTAGTGGCAGTAGTATTCACTGAGCACCCCCTGGGAGCAATACCCAGAATTAAGCTTTTAGGAAGCAGAAGATAGAGAAGTGAGTCATACCCTGCCCAGCAGGAGCTTCCGCTGTAATAGGGAGATTGAAGATATGGAATTTGACAAGGTCATCTTCCTCTATCCTTGACTCAGCTCTGCTCAGCTCTCTAAAATATTCTCCAGACTACCTGGGGAAGTCGACGAAAAAATGTTTGTTCTCAGGATCCTGTGCAAGCCAAGTTTCCCGCTTTCCTCCCAGGAATCAGAAAATGGACTTGGGAAGACATATTTATAACCCCAGTGAATCGATCAGTGGTATTTATTGAGTGGTTGCTGGGTGCAGAGCACTTAACGTAGCATTTGGGAGCGGACAATGGCAATAGAGCTGGTAGACTCGATTCCCTCCCCACAAGGAGAACCTAGAACTGCAAGGTCAGAAAAGGGGGTTGATGCCACCCTCGGAGATAATGGGGTAGAAAAAATCCTCCACGTTCACCAAGTCCATCTTGGGGGTGATTTCTTCAGACTCAGGCCCTCCCTGGTGTCTTTTTTGGGCTCTGTCCTCACCCACGGAGTTCTCGTGTAGTGGTTAGAGCTCAGGCCTGGGAGTCAGGAGGTCATGGGTCCTAATCCTGGCTCTACCACTTGCCTGCTGTGTGACCTTGGGCAAATTATTTCACTTCTCTGTGCTTCAGTTACCTCATCTGTAAAATGGGGATTAAGACTGTGAGCCCCACATGCGGAAGGGGCTGCGTCCAACTTGATTTGCCTGTATTCACCTCAGCTAGTACAGTGCCTGGCACATAATAATAATAATAATTGTATTTGTTAAGTGCTTACTATGTACCAAGCACTGTTCTAAGTGCTGGGGTAGATACAAAGTGATCAGGTTGTCCCACGTGGGGCTCACAGTCTCAATCCTCATTTTACAGATGAGATAACTAACAGAGAAATTAAGTGACTTGTTCAAGATCACACAGCAGACAGGTGGCAAAGGAGGGATTAGAACCCCCGATCTCTGACTTCCAAGCCCGTGCTCTTGCCACTAGGCATAGTAAGTGTTTTACACATACCATAATAATAATAATAATAATTACCTGGCTCCAGTCTGGAGGGCCACTTCACTTGCTGTCCATTTCTCGATGTCTCACCCTGGTGAGGGACAGGGAAAATGAAGTCAGTCAGTCAATCACATTTATTGAGCACTTACTGTGTGCAGAGCACTGTACTAAGCTCTTGGGAGAGTACAGGACAACACTAGATATGTTCCCTGTCCACAATGAGCTTACAGTCTAGAGGGGAAGACAGACATTAATATAAATAGATAAATTACAGATACGTACATAAGTGCTGAGGGGCTGGGGTGGTGAATAAGGGAAGCAAGATAGGGTGATGTAGAAGGGAGTGGGAAAAGAGAAAAGGAAGGCTTAGTCAGGGAAGGACTCTTGGAGATGAGCCTTCAATTAGGATTCAAAAGTGGGGAGAGTCATTGTCTGTGGAATATTCATTCATTCATTCATTCAATCATATTTATTGAGCACTTACTATGTGCAGAGCACTATACTAAGTGTTTGGGAAGTACAGGTCGGTAACATATAGAGACAGTCCCTACCCAACAACGGGCTCAGAGCCTAGAAGGGGGAGACAGACAACAAAACAAAACATGTAGACAGGTGTCAAAATAGTCAGAACAAATAGAATTAAAGCTATATGCACATCATTAACAAAATAAATAGAATAGGAAATATGTACAAGTAAAATAGAGGGAAAAAACAGTACAAATATATACAAGTGGTGTAGGGAGGGGAAGGAGATAGGACGGGGGGATGGGGAGGAGGAGAGGGAAAAGGGGGCTCAGTCTGGGAAGGCCTCTTGGAGGAGGTGAGCTCTCAGTAGGGCTTTGAAGGGAGGAAGAGAGCTAGCTTGGCGGATGTGTGGCAGGAGGGCATTCCAGGCCAGGGGAAGGATGTGGGCCAGGGATTGATGGTGGGACAGGCGAGAATGAGGTACATTGAGGAGGTTAGCGGCAAAGGAACGGAGGGTACGGGCTGGGCTGGAGAAGGAGAGAAGGGAGGTGAGGTAGGAGGGGACGAGGTGATGGACAGCCTTGAAGCCAAGAGTGAGGAGTTTTTGCTTGATTCATAGGTTGACAGGCAGCCACTGGAGATTTTTGAGGAGGGGAGTAACATGCCCATATGATATGATATGAGGATATGAGGAGGAGGGCTTCCCAGGCCAAAGGCAAGAAATGGGTGGGCGGGCAGTGGTGAGCTAGATGAGCTATCCATAAAGACCTTGGCCATGGACACTGCAAAAGAACATTTTTGGAAAATGCAAGGCAGGAATTTAGGTTCCTTCCAGGGACACAAGATCTTCTGTGCCCAGTGGCTCTCCCCATTCCCAGGGCCAGACAGTCCTCTAGTATACTGGGGAAAACCTAATGGATCAACAGCCTCCACATGGGCTGGTGTGGGCAGAAGCCTCCATTGGCCACCCTGGGTGGTAAGGGCTTGCACTGAGCCAGCTGGAGGGGGGCAGCAGATGAAAGCCAGGGGTGCATCTGCTTCTCAGACCCCTCTGTGACAGGCATTCCACAGCCAGCCAGGCCCTCCCCACTTGGATAGATTCTTTTCCATGGCCAAGTGGTTAGAGTACTAGCCTGGATAGAGTACGAGCCTGGGAGTCAGAAGGTCAGGGGGTTCTAATCCCGGCTCTGCCCCTTGTCTGCTGTGTGACCTTGGGCAAATCAGTTCACTTCTCTTGTCCTCAGTTACCTTATCTGTAAAACGGGGATTGAGACTGTGAGTCCTACATGGAACAGGGACTGTGTCCAACCCAATTTGCTTGAATCCACCCCAGTGAGGGGCACATAGTAAGAGCTTAACAAATACCACAATTATTATTATTATTATTATTATTTTCCTCTGCACTCACCCAAAAATGCTCCCTGTACCACAACTGTTACAAATAATGAGGCCTCTCCATGTTTTCAAATGACCTCAAGGAACGCTTATCAGCTAGAGAACACAGGACCTTCCTAGAAGGATAGAGCCTTTCCAACATAGAGCATGGCTGCCATCTCTCACTGTGGAATGAGAAACTGCACCCATGGCTACTGGCCACAGAGCCAAACTTTGAAACACATACACACACACACACTCTCAAACCCCCATACACACACACAGGCATACACACACTCAGTTCCATGAATTAGCATGCATCCAAACACACGCATGCACACATATATTTACACACACACACACACACACACACACACACTCATCCTTTAGAGGTTTTTTTATTCCCTTGCGTGTGTTGTTCCATTTTAGAGCAATTACCCAGCACTTAAAACTGTGATTAATAGCCCCTTTAGTTTCAGAGAAAAAGGAGTCTTGCCTACCATTTGCTTAAATATTCAATCCACTTCTAGTGCCTAGCCAAGCACCATGTGCTACACAGGAGTGCTTAATAAATATTATTTGACAGTAGGATGATTCGAAAGGAAAAAAACAAAGGGTTAAATTTTGGAAAAGAGAGAGAGAGAGAGAGAGAGAGAGAGAGAGAGAGAGAGAGAGAGAGAGAGAGAGAGAGAGAGAACTGGGTGAGGAGGTTTATGGGGAGGGAGCTTATTTCTCCAAAGCTCACCAAAGTGAAAAAACCCAATTCATCATTAAATAATAATAATAATTGTGGTAGTATTAAGCGTTTACTATATGCCTGTTACTATACTAAACCCCAGGTTAGGTACAAGATAATTGGGTTGGATGCGGTCCCTGTCCCACCTAGGGTTCCCAGTCTCAATGCCCAATTTACAGATGAGGTAACTGAGGGCCAGAAAGTTAAGTGACTTGCCCAAGTTCACAGAGCAAACAAGTGATGGAGCTGGGATTAGAAACCAGGTCCTTCTTACTCTCAGGCCCATACTCTATCAACTAGCCCACACTGCTTCAATCGGTGATATTCATTGAGAACTTATTATATGCAGAATGCTGTACTAAACACTTAGGAGAGTACAATACAATAGAGCAGGTAGACACAACACCTTCCCACAAGGAGCTCACAGACTACAGGGATAGACAGAAATTAAAATAAGTTAGAGTTAGGGAAAGAAATGGCTTATTAGTTTCTGTATATAGGGGCTGTTGGGATGGGGTTGGGGTGATTATTAAAGTGATTCAAGGCTACATACACAAGAGCATAAGAGAGGAAGAGGAGAGGGCTAATAGGGAAAGTGAGGGCTTAGTGAGGGAAAGCCACAGATTGAGGGCTTCAACAAGAAGCTTCAAATATTGGAATAGTGAACAAAATCCAGTAAGTAAAATTCCTTCTCCCCCAGCCTCCCTGCCTACTTGCTAATTCCTCTGAGGACTTCCCCATGCTAAGCCATCATTTCCCCTACTCCCTCACCCTTCGGCATCACCTCTGTACTTGTTTTGTGCCCTTGATTCACCCCATAGCATTTATATGCATATCCATAATTCATATTAATGTCCACCTTCTCCTCTGGACTGTAAGCTCCTTGTGGGCAGGAAACACATCCACCAACTCTGTTACATTGCACTCTTCCAAGCACGTAGTACAGTGTTCAACACATGGTAAGGCTCACTAGGTATGAATGATTGATTAATTAATCTTGTTCTTGCACTGTATTATAAGGACAGAGACTTTTTGCTTTAGTGCTTGGATTCACATGCTTCTGTGTCTGAATTGCAGTTTCCTTTCTCAATGTTTTATGACCTTTTTAAATGGTATTTGTGAAGCTCTTACTATGTGCTAAGCACTGTTCTAAGCATTGGGATAGATTCAGGATAATCAAGTCGGACACAGTCCATGTCCCACATAAAGCTCACAGCCTTAATTCCCATTTTACAGATTAGGCAACTGAGGCCCAGAGAGGTAAAGTGGCTTGTGCAAGGTCACATAGCAGACAAGTGGCGGAGTGGTATTAGAACTCAAGTCCTCTGATTCCCAGGTTTGTGCTGTGTCCTCTAGGCCATGCTGCTTTTCAATAAAAGGCCTTGAAAAGACTTCCCCAGGCAGATGTTGACTTCAGCTGGTAACCTCCTAGAAGGCAGAGATTCTGCTCTTTGAACCATGCTTTTTACATTCCTCAAAGCAACTTGCCCAGACACATATTTGGGCTTATTCAATCACACCTTGGGCTGATAATGTGATTGCTTTTGATTATGAAACAGAATGTTCTGCACCAAGTAAGAACTCAACAAGTGTAAGTAATAAGAAAAAAAACAACAACAATAATAATAATGATACTAAAAAACATTTCAGCCCACTTATTCAAAAAAATGGAAGCTTTGCCACAGAACCACTGTGACAAACTTGGAACAACATACTAACGGCACCCGGGACATACCTGACGGTATAATTAGCTCATCTCCTCTCCATCTGGAGAGGCTCAGCTCCCATGTATCAGTGGGGAATTCTGCGTATGTTGCTAAGGTCCTCTTTGGGGATTCCATCTTTAAAGGGGCCCGAGAGGAGGAGTCAGACCAGCTAACAAATAAATCAGTGAACAACGCAGAACGTGGGGTGGGTCTTACCGAATGGAGAGAGTTCTATAGAGGCCCATCCTCTACCAAGCACTACTAGTGAGCTCTCTCTCTCTCTCTTTCTCTCTCTCTTTCTCTCCCTCCCTCTCCCTCTCTCTCTCACACACTTTGGCCTCAGCTCTTTCTGACCCTAAGTGGGCCCAATGGGAAAATATTGCCTACCTTCCCAAGACTTATTGCTTAGTCATAAATCTCTCCTGGTGCTTGCAAGAGAAAGAGGCAGACAGAGATGTCTGGTCAATGCTGAAGGGTCAGCAAAGACTCTTTAACTCTGGTCTCATAACTTGAGAAATATTTTATCACCCTTGTGAGTCAAAGCTCTGAAAATCAATAAGCCTTGAAAGTTGCCCATATTGATCTGAAAGCTGGAGCAGGATTGAAATATTCATGGCAGGCCATGTGTGCGAAGAGGATGAGAGAGGTGGGGGAGGGTGAAGGGGAGATCAGGAGGTAGATTTCTAAGTAAAAGCCATTCGCATTTTCATTAAAAATAGATTAATTCTATTAGTCGACTAAAATCTCACACTTAAAAGGAAATGGGCTTGTTTGTCAGACAAACAGGCCACCGGCAAACCCAGAGAAAACATTTATTTATTGGTATTTAATAGCAGAAGAGCCAGGGAGACTTGATAAAATTAGCACCACGGCCCTGGGGGATTTGTGGGGTTGCTTTGTTTGCAAAGCCAATTTGGACACTGCTGCTTTGATCTTCACTTTCAGCATTTGAGCAGGCGTGTTAGTATCACTCATTTCACAGGAGAATTGGGATTCAAGTTTCTCCAACAATCTAAAAAGCAGTACATTAGAAGCGAATTGTCTGTCCGTAGTCTTAGAGCCTCAATACCCTTGATACTAATTTGATGTGATGCATTTCACCAGCTGTGTCTACCTGAACGCTATCTTATACCCAGGAGACCTGTGGTACTGCTAGGAAGTATAAAACTTGCATTTCTTCCCCCCTGAAAGTGATTGGATGAAAGGCATCCGTAATTTAAAATCTGCATATTGATGTGACATATGCTACAAATATTTGAGAAAAATCATGCAAGGAATCGAACAACAACAACATATGGAAAAGCCGTTCCAAGTAACGAGTCCGAGTTAAAAATAATCTGCTACCTGTGTATCCCCTCTCCCACACTGATTGGTGCTCGCAGGAGGGGGTTAAGATTCAGCCTTTCAAACCAGTAAACCCTTCTCTCCCCTTCCTCCCCCCCCCCCCCCCCCCCCCGCCAACTCTGGAGCCTGAGATTGGGAAATCTACAGTGAATCTTAAAAATCCCAGGATTCTGATGAGGCTTCATCCGCTCCATGATATCCAGGTGCCAGGGGGAGTCACAAGGAGAGCAGCAGGCATGGGTTTTCAGGAAAGGGGGTGATGGTTTGGATCAATTGGTTGCAAATTTGCTCCTAGCTTGGGACTCTGGCTAGCACAAAATGATCTTGTCTGACCTTTAGCAGTTAAGAGGAGAAGGCAGAGGCATGGCATTTATTGTGCACCCACTGAAAGCACTGCACTGTACTAAGCTCTTGGCAAGTACTACAGGGCCTCAATCAATCAATCGTATTTGTTGAGTGCTTACTGTGTGCAGAGCACAACAACAACACAGCAATAGAGCAGATACATTCCCTGCCCACAGAGGCTCAAGACTGTTCCCCTCCCACAAGGCGCTTACACTCTAATGTCTACAGAAGGGGTCCTCTCTGAGATATAGGCACTGTGAAAGGACTAAAAAAAAGGAGCTGAACGTTTCTGTTTCTGCTCTCCAAGAGCTTACAGTCTAATGGAGGGAACAGTCACACATTCATCAACACACAAAGCCAATTTTCCAGACAACATACAGGCCCATCTTCTAAGAATTCCAAGAAACCCACTTCCAATAAACATCTCGCCTTATTTTCACCAACACGGGTCACTTGATCTCAATAGCAGAGTGGTCTAGTGAAAGGAACATGGGCTGGGAACCAGAGGACCAAGATTCTAATCCCAGCTGCTCCACTTGTCTGCTGTGTGACCATGGGCAAGTCACTTCACTTCCCTGTACTCAGTTTTCTCACCTGTAAATTGTTTTTGTTTGCTTGTATTTGTTAAGCGCCATGCACCAGGAACTATACCAAGCACTAAGGAAGATAACAATCTAATCAGGTTGGACACACTCCATGTTCCACATGGGGCTCACAGTCTTCATCCCCACTTTGTAGTTGAGGAAACAGGCACAGAGAAGTTAAGTGACTTGCCCAAAGTCACACAGCAGACAAGTGGTAGAATGGGGATTAGAACCCAGGTTTTTTTTATTGCTGTATTGTACTTTCCAAGTGCTTAGTACAGTGCTCTGCCTATCCACTTGGCCCTTAATTACTATAATTATTATTATTTTAAATAACTGTCCTTAGCACCAAGTTATATATCCATATGTAGACTCTCCTTACTTATCTTGCTATTTATTCATTTTCCATGCTCTTTCTACTACCAACTGCATCCATGTTGTTCCTCTTCCTCTGCTTAGAAACAATTTATATCTGCCTGTCCCCCTAAATTAGATTGTGAGCTCCTTAAAGGCAGGTGCCATATGTGACTTACTTCTATCCAAAACACTCGTCATAATGATCTGCACATAGTAGGCACTCAGTAAATACTGTTATTCAATTGCAACAGAAAATACATTGCAGGAATTGATGAACACCTGTAAGACATACAGTGATACAAATAGAAACCATAAATGGAACATCAGAGATAATGAAAAATATGAAGGAATTCCTAAAAAACGGCAGCTCCTTGTTCCCTGTGGGATTGGAATGGAAAAGCAAGGTAGAGGATATCATTTTGGAAGGACGGAAGAACACAATTTTGACAGGATGAGTCGGTGAAAGAGAGATGAAGTTGTCCTGCCAGTCCTAAGATCTAGATGAACCCATTCCAGATCTTACTTTCCACAATTAGGCAGTACAGTGGATGGAATTGGCTATTAGGGGAGTTGAAAAGCTGGCTGAAATCATCCTGATATTAATCCCAACATCCAAATTTACTTCTTTTTCCATCCACTCCTTTTCCTCAAACTGGGGGCTAACGGGACAGAGTCTTAAGCAGACCAGGTTAGCACTATTCAGGGTCAAGTAATTGACTCTCAACATTAATTGGGTGTGTTGTAGGAATAATCACAATACCTTGGATTTATGTATTACCTTTTCTCTGAAGAGCTCAAAGATATTAGCTCGTTTATCTTCTCAACATCCCTGGGGTCTCCTGGGGAGATGGGGAGGGAGGTGGTGAGAACAGGTATTATCACCCTCATTATCCTCATTTTACAGATGGAAGAACAGAGCTAGGCTAGGAGAAGCTAAGTGCCTCAACAAAGTTAGTGGTGGAAACCGGTCTAGTTTCCAGGTTTCCTGATTTCCAGGTTGAGGTTTATGGCCGAGTCTCTGACAAGGTTTACTCTGATAGAAAAGAAAGGCATCTAAAACACTGCTGTCCTGCTGCTGCATCTTGCAGTGATTATACTTATCAATCATTCCTGCAGTACTTTTGCATGTACACATAATTCGCTCTAGCCAGCACTATTTCCACAGAGACTTGGCCTCCAAAACAGAAGCAGTGTGGCTTAGTGGAAAAAGCCTGGGCTTGGGAGTCAGAGGTGGTGGGTTCTAATCCCACTCTGCCACTTGTCAGCTGTGTGACCTTGGGCAAGTCACTTAACTTCTCTGTGCCTCTGTTACCTCATTTGTAAAATGGGGACAAAGACTGTAAGCCCCACATGGGACAACCTGATGACCTTGTATCTACCTCAGTGCTTATAACAATGCTTGGCACATAGTAAGTGCTTAACAAATACCAACATTATTATTATTATAAGCATCTCAGAGTACAGTGGGGAGGAGAGCAGAGGGCTGTGTGCCACACTTCTTCAGAATCTCTGTCCAGGAAATGCTTGGGCCAGGGACAATGGTGACAGGGATAATAATGGTGGTATCTGTAGTGACCTGACTGTGTGCCAATCACTTTACTGAGCTCTGGGGTAGATACAACATAATCAAGTCCCACATGGAGGGAAGTAGCACAGGTATTTAATCCCCATTTTGAAGATGAGGGAATTGAGGTGCAGAGAAGTAAACTTACTTGCCCAAGGTCACACAGCAGGTTAGTGGTAGAGCCAGGATTAAAACCCAGGTCCTCTAACTCCCAAGCCCATACTCTTTCCGCTATATACCGCTCCTATGATAATAATAATAATAATGATGGTATTTGTTAAGTGCTTACTATGTGCAAAGCACTGTTCTAAGCACTGGGGTGTTTACAAGGTGATCGGGTTGTCCCACAGGGGGCTTACAGTTTTAATCCCCATTTTACAGATGAGGTAACTGAGGCACAGAGAAGTTAAGAGCTTAGTACAGTGCTCTGCACATAGTAAGCGCTCAATAAATACGATTGATTGATTAAGTGACTTGCCCAAAGTCATACAGCTGACAGTAGGTGGAACTGGGATTTGAACACATGACCTCTGACCCCAAAGCCCGGTCTTCTTCCACTGAGCCATGCTGCTTCTATGATGATGGACCAAAAACAATGGCAGTAAGGACAATGGGCTGGGAACAGTGGAAGAGGGCCAGTGGTGGCAGTGACAATGGGTCAGGAACAACGGTGGCAGGGATGATGGGCCAGAGACAGTGGAGGAAGGGACAATGGGCTTGGAAGAGACTCCAAGAGACTCTCCCTCTTCTAGACTGTGAGCCCGTCTCTATATGTTGCCAACTTGTACTTCCCAAGTGCTTAGTACAGTGCTCTGCGCATGTTTAGCGCTCAATAAATATGATCGAATGAATGAATGAATGAAAGAGACAGTGAGTCGGGTACAATTGTGGCAGGGCCAATGGGCCAGGACCAAAGAACAGGATCAATGATGCTAAGGACAATGGGACGTGGACAATGGACCAAGGAAAATGGTGGCAGTGCCATAGATACACCTGCTAATATCTGTGAGGCCCAGCCCGAGGAGAACCATAGACCAAAGGCAGAGTCTCCCATGTGACTGGTTGCCTCAGGATTCCCTACCGAGGTCCAGCTGCTGCCCGTTATGGACGGGGTGCACTGAGGCAACACGGAGGCTGGGAGGGTCCTGGGGCCATGCTCCGGAGCTCTCTGTCATTCCCTCCCTCCCTTCCTTCCTCCATCTGACTGGACTATCATGTAGGCTCAAACAGACTGGGGCTCAGCTGTTCAGAGTCCGCTGAACAGAAGCAGAATTCTCTTAGTGAAGCTTCCAGAATCAGGGGGGCATATTATCATTGACTTCTCATTCTAGAATCCAGATAAGAGGACAGTTTTTCTGGAAGCCCCTTTCTGGAGGCCTCAGAGTGTATTTAGGACAGATCAGGATCAGTATGGAGAGACCTTAATTCCTAATGCTTCCTTCACTCCCAGAGGGAGTTGTTGGAGCAAGGGTTTCTGCAACCTTGTTTCCTCCTCCCTCTCCCCCTTCCCAAACCATCTTTCAGTGGGGGTCTGCCTCAGAACATATTTGTCCTACAGATTTCCACCAGGAAGTCTTTCTTTTCAGATGCCTAATTTATGGTTCAGGTTGATCACAGCCCTGCCTCTATTTCTTCCCATTCAACTCCCTTCTTGACCCTCTACCCTCCCCTCTGGCCTACTTAACTCCACTGAAACTGCTCCACCCGAGGTCACCAATGAGTTTCTTGCCAAATCTAACAATTTACTCCTCTTTAATCCTCGTTGACCTCTAGGCAGACTTTGATACTGGACCACCCCTTTCTTCTGGAAAACTATCTAATGTTGACTTCATGGATACTGTCCTCTCCTGATTCTCCTCCTACCTCTCTGGCTACTCATTCTCAGTCTATTTCTCCAGCTCTTCCTCTGCTTCCCACTCCTAACTCTGGGGGCTCTCAAGGTTCAGTTCTAGGTCCCCTTCTAAACTCCATCTACACCCATTCCCTTGGGGAGTCCATTCACTCTTATGGTTTCAACTACCACTTCTATGCAAATGACTCCCCAGACTACCTCTCCAACCCCAACCTCTCTCCTGCTCTGCATTTTTGCCTCTGCTGCTACCCACAGGACATGTCTACATGAGTATAGAGCTCTACTTACCTCCAGTCTCTTTCCTCTCTGGTCTACACTTCACTCTGCTGCCCAAGTCAATTTTTCTAAAACACTGTTTCTTGCCCATGTCTCCTCTACTCCTCAAAATCCTCCAGTGGTTGCCCAATTCCTCTCTATATCAAACAAACTCCTGACAATCAGCTCTCTATCAATCAGCTCTCCAGTCGCTACTTAACCTCACTCCTCTTCCTCTACAACCCAGTCCACACACTTCACTCTGACATCAACCTCCTCACTGTGCCTCTGTCTCGTATCTTTCACCATTGACTTCTTACTCTTGCCCTCCCTCCTGTCTGGAACTCCTTTCCCCTTCACATCTGGCAAGCCACTACACTACCTGTCGTCCAAGCCCTTCTGAAATCACATCTCCCTCAGGAAGCCTTCCATGATTAATCCTTCATCTCCCCAGTCAATATTCCTCCCTACCGTCACCCCACCACTCCCTCCTCACCTAAGCACGTGGGTAGTCAACACTCACAATTCAGTGCACTTATGTACATTCCTTTATAGAAGTAACATGGTGTAGTGGATAGAGCTCAGGCCTAGGAGTCAGAAGGTCATGCGTTCTAATCCAGGTTCCACCACTTGTCTGCTGTGTGATCTTGGGCAAGTCCCTCCCCTCACCATTGCCCCCACTTGCTCCTTTTGCTCTACCCCCCTCCCCGCTCCACAGCATTTGTGTATATATGCACATATTTATAATTTTAATTCTATTTATTTTTTATTAATGATATGTATATATCTATAATTCTGTTTACTTATAATGATGCTACTGATGCCTGTTTGCTTGTTTTGATATCTATCTCCCCCTTCTAGACTGTGAGCCCACTGTGGGCAGGGATTGTCTCTATTTGTTGCTGCATTGTACTACCCAAGTACTTAGTACAGTTTTCTGCATACAGTAAGTGCTCAATAAATACAAATGAATGAATTAACTTCACTTCTCTGGGCCTCAGTTACCTCATCTGTAAAATGGGGACAGACCGTGAGCCCCACATGGGACAGGGACTGTTTGTATCCACCCTCCTGCTTAATGATAGCATTTAATGATAGCATTTATTAAGCGCTTACTATGTGCAGAGCACTGTTCTAAGCGCTGGGGAGGTTACAAGGTGATCAGGTTGTCCCACGGGGGCTCACAGTCTTCACCCCCATTTTACAGATGAGGGAACTGAGGCCCAGAGAAGTTAAGAGACTTGCCCAAAGTCACACAGCTGACAAGTGGTGGAGCCGTGATTTGAACCCATGACCTCTGACTCCAAAGCCCGGGCTCTTTCCGCTGAGCCACGCTGCTTCTACAGTGTTTAGTGCTTAGCACAGTGCTTAGTGCTAGTGCTTAGTACAGTGCCTGGCACAAAGTAAGCACTTAACAAATACCATAATTATTATTATTATTATTATTTACTTACCCCTACCTACAACTTATTTAAATATTTTTCTCCCCTGCTAAAGGGAAGATGCTAAAGATGCTAAGATGCTAAAGGGCAATATTCTATTGTACTTTCCCAAGTCCCCTCTCAAGGTCACACCTGGAGAGTTTCCAGTACTCTACCAGTCTCGTCTATGGAAGGGAGAGTCAAGCCGAGGCATTCCCACTCCATTCCTAGCTTGGGCAGTGGCTAGGGAGTGGAAGACAATCTGCTACAATTCAAAACTCAACTGTGCTGGGCAGCAGGGGCATGGGAGAAGGTCGAGGACAGAGACTCATGTTGACTGCATGGAAGGAGGCAATGGTAAATCACTTCCATATTTTCACCAAGAAAACTCTATGGATACACTACCAGAACAACTGCAAATGGAGGTGCGATGTCCTGGGAGAGATGTGTCTATGGCGTTGCTATAGGTCAGAGACAACTCGACAGCATAAGATGAGAAGAACTTTACCAAGCAGCATGGCGTAGTTGATAGAGCACAGGTCTGGGAATCAGAAGGTCATCATTCTAATCCCTGTTCCTCCACTTGTCTACTGTGTGACCTTGGGCAAGTCACTTCACTTCTCTGGACCTCAGTTCCCTCATCTGTAAAATGGGGATTGAGACCTTGAGCCCCACGTAGGACAGCGACTGTGTCCAACCTGATTTGCTTGTATCCACCCCAGAGCTTAGTACAGGGCCTGGCACATAGTAAGCACTTAACAAATACCACAACTATTACTATTAGTTGTAGTAGTAGTAGTAGTAGTAGTAATAGTAGTAGTAGTAGTAGTAGTAGAAGTAGTAGTAGTAGTAGTAGTACAGTGCTCTGCATAAACACTCAATAAATATGATTAATTGATTGCTACAACTTGGCCGGAGAAGGAGAGGGAGAGTAAAATGAGTTTAACCTCACTCCAGTCAATTTTACTACTTTTCAATATAGCTGTGGAAACATGGCAGTTTGGGAGAAAGGTGAGCCCTCTCGGCTAAAATAACACTTTGGGATATTCTGTGAATTTCAATAATCTCCAAGTGATGATATTTTGGGAGCTCTGAGGGAAATGGAGGGGAGTGGGGCAGGCATCTTTTAAAGGCTGGGCCTCTTGGGATCAGAGTGGCAAAGAAAGATAAAAGGATAGAAACCAAAGCAGAGAGAGAGACAGAGAGACAGAGTGATGGGGGATAGAGAAAGACAGAGAGACAGAGTGATGGGGGATAGAGAGAGAAAAAAATGGAAAACTAGGGGGCGGGGTTTGAAACCCAGTTCTTCCACTTGTCTGCTGCGTGACCTTGAGGAAGTCACTTTACTTCTCTGTGCCTCAGTTACCTCATCTTTAAAATGGGGATTAAGACTGTGCATCCCATATGGAACATGGACTGTGTCCAGCTTGATTAGCTTGTATTTACCCCAATGATTAGTACAGTGCCTGGCCCATAGTAAGCATTTAACAAAAACCCTGAGAGAGAGAGAGAAAGACAGAGCAGGAAAGTGATGGGGATACAGAGTGAAAGAAGAAAAAGACAGGAAAAAGGAACCAAAGAGAAGAGGGTCATCAGAACTGGAGTGACTTACATACCCACAAACACACATAAACAACTCCCCCTCACAATCAGAAACAATGCCCTCAAGCAAACACACAGACAAGTTACATGGATACACATACATACACACACAATCACACACACCCAGCCCTTCAGTCATTGGAACTACTCTTTGCCCTCCTCCTTGGTTAGCACACATCTTCAGGCTGCTCCGGCTGAGGAAGTAACACTCTCCTCTTCTCTCGCTCCCTCTGCATCTCCCTGACTTACTCCCTTTATTCATCCCTCCTCCCAGCCCCATAGAATCTAGGTACATATCTGTGATTTGTTTATATTAATGTCTACATCCTGCCCTGGACTGTAAGCTCAATTTGGGCAGTGAATGTGTCTGTTTATTGTTATATTCATTCATTCTCTCCTAAGTGTTTACTACAGCGCTCTGCACAGTAAGCACTCAATAAATGATTGAATTAATATATGAATGAATGAAAGCCACAGAGGGTGCCACGTACCCAACAGCTTCTTCAACCAGCCATGCTCCCTGCTGACCATAGTGTCCAATGCACCACTCCCTCCTTGAGACTCAGCGTCCACTATGGCATCTGGTCTATTCTAGTCCCTTCTTAGTGCCTGCTGATTGGTGCCAAAGCCAGAACCTCAGTCATTCCCAAAAGTCTCCCTGACATCATCTTGTGAGTGCATGAGTGTGGGTGTCAGCCTCCTCAGGCCCCCAAGCTCCAGAGTCATTGCTAAGTGGGACACCAATGCTCTCAGGCAGCTGGCCCTCTTCTTCCTCCCTCCAGGGGCCACCTGCATTTGGAGACCAATCTCTGCTTGGCCACCTGGAGTCCGCCCACAAGGAGGAAGCCTCTACTCATCTCAGTCCCTTCCTTTCAGCCTCCCCTCCTGGGGAACAAGTTCTTCCTTAACAGCCCCAATCCCTGGAGCAACGAAGCAGGAATCCAGCCTCCCACCTCTTCTCCAAACCCTCTCAAGAGCCAATCATGCCTGGACCTCGAGTCACTCACAGGCCAGGCCTTGAGCACAGGGAGCTTACCTGCCTGCTTGCCCACTTGTCTGCCTGCCTGGCCTATCCAATCTTCCCACACCTCTCCATCTGGATTCCACCCCTCAACTGATACACCCCAGGAGCCTGGCTTGAAAAAAAATTAAACTTTAAACTGCAGCAATGCACCGGGATGATGGCCAGAAGGATTTTTCTCCAATAACCCCTAAATCCCTCCGCTGATCAGTATGCGAGCATGCGGGTCCATTTAATATGTACACATTCTCTCCCTCTCTCTTTGGTGTACTGCCCCCAGACTTGTTATTTTACATTTGTCTGCATTAATAGCTACATTTTCCATCTATAAGCCCAGAAAACAGCTACATTCTTCTCAAGTGTGACGGCCTCTAGGATATTTTCTCCAGCAAGAGTCTGAAGTGAGTTGGGAGCTCTTTATTTTGTCAGCACAGAACAAGGGTCACAAACCAATTCCCAGGTCCAGCCATTGCGTGCAGGGTCATGCCTGGGATGATTTTCTTTTTACCTTCCACTACCCTGGGCCACTGACCTTCCAGGTGGTAGCCCAGAGAACGCACCTTGAAATCTAGCAGTGAATGATGGTGAAATTATTGCCCAAATTGGATCCTCTGAGGAGCTTGAAACCAGCTTAGTTCACACAAAACCAGATGGGGCAACCACAATGTCAAAAGAGGTAGCCACAGGCTGCACTCATGACTTCTACATGCTCCTTTACCAACCCACAAGTAACGGACACGTGTGACATTACTAGAGATGAGGGCATTTACTAAGCATCCAGATGCAGTGTCCTGTACTGAGTGCTTGTGAAGTGCCATAGTAGTAGTTGCAGTAATAGGCATAGGAGTAGGAGTAGTAGCAACAGCAGCAGCAGTAGTAGCATGGCAGCGACAATCAGCGTCGCTTAGTGGAAAGAGCACAGGTTTGGGAGTCAGAGGACGTGGGTTCTAATCCCAACTCCGCCACTTGTCTGCTGTGTGACCTTGGGCAAATCACTTAACTTCTCTGTGCCTCAGTTACCTCACCTATAAAATGGGGATTAAAACTGTGAGCCCCACTGTGCAAAAACCTGATTACCTTCTATCTACCCCAGGGCTCAGAATAGTGCTTGGCACATAGTAAGCACTTATCAAATACCATCATCATCATCATCATTAGTAGTAGCAGCAGTAGAAGTAGCAGTACTTATCAAGTGCTCCCTTGGTTAGGCTCAATTTACTAGGGTCTTTGGGAAGTATAGAATAACAAAGTGACAGATTCTTGCCTATAAGAAGCTTACCTTCTTATGTGGGGACAGACAGAAGAGTATTCAGAAATATTCAGAAATATTCAGAATATTCAGAACTAGAGTGACCAAAAATTAATAACCAAATAAACATGCATTATGAGGTTGGGTAGAGATGAGTACATCAGTGCTGGAGATGTGGAAAACACAGTAAACAAGTAACACAATGCTTCATGACGTTGTCAAACTGTACCTTTCACTGCAATCTGCAGAACCCAGGCCACATCCCCGAACCCTCCTTCCACTCCAGAGCTGACATGAGCACCCCACCAGGTCCCTTGAACACAGGTCCTGCTTCCAAGTTGCAGGACTCAGTGGAGGGGGGTTGAGAGCTAGAAATGAAAATCCCAGAGTGAAAGGCTGGTGCCTGATGCTGTATCAGTAGTGGGCTTATTGAGGGGGACCGGTTGAAAACCAGACGATCTGGCCTAACACCACACAAATGACCAGCCTGGGTCAAAGCAGAGCGACACATAGACCCTGCTGAACAAGACATGGAACTTGTCAACTCCATGACTTGTCTGAACATAGGAGGGTCTTTAATGGCCAGGAGTAATTGGGGTTGGAGTTTGATGTCGTCTCCCAGCACATTTGAATACTTCGAGGACCATGAGGCTTAAGACTGATAATGAAGGCTACATGACTCCATCCCAGAGCAGCATTGGGGAAACTGGACCCCCAGACTGGCATCCATTACTATCGTAGGGTCTCTTGCAAATGCCACATTTCCAAAGTGCTCAGAGGCTTAAAGGGGGAAAGACTTTCTGGCAGCCCTCCTCCCCTTTCCCTTCCTCCTCATTTCCCTCCCCCTCTTCCCTTTCTCTCCCTCCCTCCTTCCCTCCATCTCACTTCCCCCTCCCACCCCCCCACATCCTCCCCCAACCCCCACTCCAAAATGCCCTCAGGTAGGCTGTCTCTAATCAAATTACACTTCTCAAGCTGTTCCCTCAATAAATTCCAGAAGAGTTTAATATTTTTCCCACAATTGGCGTTAAACTATAATTGCTTGCTATATCTTTTGCCCCCTTTTGACTAAATGGTGTTAGATTTGCCACTTTGTATAGCCCTCAGGAATCTGACCTGTCATTATATAAACTTCTAAAAATACCAGTTAACACTTCACCATTTCTGCTTTGGTTTCATTTAATTCCCACAAATGTGTCTTATTCGAGCCTGATAACCACTCGCCTTTGGAACATGAAACCTTTCGCAAGACATTGTTGTTGTCATCTGCCTACTGGATTTCTCCTCTCTTAACATGCCCAGTTTGAGAACGTTGGTCTCTTGAGGCAGTTCTCTCTCTCTGGTAAAAATGAGAAGTAGAAAATAAAGGGAAGCTTTGAACATTGCCATCCTTTCCTTTTTCTTCTCCACTCAATTGCCCACTATTATTTCTCTGGGATGATATTCTCGTGTCCCTCTCTCAATCAATCAATCAATTAATAACATTTATTGAACACATTGTGTGCAGAGCCTTTACTAAGCAGCTTGGGAGAGTACAGAGTTGATAGAAAAGTTACCTGCCCACAGTGAGGTTAGAGTCTAGAGAGGAGACAGACATTAGTATAAATAAATTATAAATAAATATTTTGTATTTATAACTATTTATACTTATGTGCATAAGTGCTGTGGGGCTGAGGGTAGGACAAATATCATATGCTCAAAGGTCACAGATCTAAATGCATAGACAGGGCAAGAGGGAGGGAGAGCTGGGGAAAAGAGAACTTAATCAGGCATTGTTTCAGATGGGACAAAACATGGAGATTAGGTGGCCAACAGAATCTCCGAAGATTATTACTCTTGGTTAGTTCAGTTCTTCTAAAGAGTCCATGTTTACTCTGCTGATGCCCCTTTAGTCAAAATATTGGGAAAATTCCTCTATTAACTCCTGGTGGTGATTTGGGGTTGGATTTTTTTCTCTTTTTTCGATCAATCTAGCCCTTCTTATTTGAAAAATCTCTCTTTTCTTGTTTGGAGTATTTCCTGAAAGGATCTCTTTCCTTCAGGTCTAGACTTCCCAGCGTTCTTCAGATTGCTCTGGAGCGCTTTACCAATCAATAGGGTTGTGGTTATTGTAAACAAGTTATGAATAAGCACACTTCTTTCCTCTAATGCTGACCTTGTCCCTCTACCTCGATCTCTTCTACCTCGCCACCGGCCTCTCAACCACTTCCTGCCTCTGGTTTGCAATGCCCGCCCTTCTCATATCAGACAGACAATTGCTCTTCTCCACTTCAAAGCCTTAGTGACTGCACATCTTCTCCAAGAAGACTTCCCTGACTAAGCCCTCCTCTCCTCTCCTCCCACTCCCTTCTGCAGTCACCCTGATTTGCTCCCTTCATTCATCTCCCCCCCAACACCGCCCAGTCCCATGGCACTTATGTATATATCTGTAATTTATGTATTTATTTATGAATATTAATATTTGTCTCCCCCTCTAGACTGTGAGCTCACTGTGGGCAGAGAATGCGTCTATTTATTGTTATATGGTACTCTCCCAAGCCTTTAGTACAGTGCTTTGCACACTGTAAGCACTCAATAAATATGAATGAATGAATAAGTGATTTTGTAGTCACACACTGCAATGAGCGTTAACTCATAAAGAATATCCACTTCTCCTTCCTCCTCTACTAATAATAATTGAATAGTGATAAAATTTACTGCTTAGAGAAGAAGTGTGGCTCAGTGGAAAGAGCACAGGCTTTGGAGTCAGAGGTCATGGGTTTTAATCCCAGCTCTGCCAATTGTCAGCTGTGTGACTTTGGGCAAGTCACTTAACTTCTCTGGACCTCAGTTACCTCATCTGTAAAATGGGGATGAAGACTGTGAGCCCCCCGTGGGACAACGTGATCACCTTGTAACCTCCCCAGAGCTTAGAACAGTGCTTTGCACACAGTAAGTGCTTAAATAATGCCATCATTATTATTATTATAATATGAAAAGCAGCTTGGCACAGCGGATAGAGCATGGGCCTGGAGGTCAGAAGATCATGGGCTGTAATCCTGACCCTACCACTTGTCTGTTGGGTGACCTTGGGCAAGTCACTTCACTTCTCTGTACCTCAGTTACCTCATCTGTAAAATGGGGATTGAGATTGTGAGTCCCACATGGGGCAGGGACTGTGTCCAACCTGATTTGCTTGTATCCACCCCAGTGCTTAGTACAGTGCCTGACACATAGTAAACGCTTAACAAATACCATAATTATTATAATTGCAATCATCATTATTATTATGGCTTTTACTTAGCACTCACTATGTGCTAAGTGCTGGGCTAGATACAAGGTTTTTAGATCTGGCACGGTACCTGTACCACCCGGGACTAACAGTCTATTTTATTCCATTTTACAGATGAGGAAAATGAGGCCCAGAGAAGTTAAGTGACTAGCTCTAGATTACATAGCAGACAGCAAACAAGTGGTGCAGGCAGGATTAAAACCCAGGTCCTTCTGACTTCCAGCCTTAAACTCCTGTACTCCATCCTAGGTCACATTGCTTCTCTGGTAGGTATTCACTAAGTACAGTTGACTGACTGATTGACTGATTGATTGATAGGTTGATGTGTAGTATCCACAGAGAAACCCTGCTCCCACACCACTCCCGACCAGAAACCCAGACTGAGAGAGTGAAAGATACTGCGTGGAGCTGACCCGATGAACTTTTTCCAGACATCGAATACTTCATGCTGTGAGGCTGCTAATGGTGCTTGTGTTAGAGGGAGGTGAACAAAGGTCAGCGGTGTGGAATGTGCCGGGTCCCGGCAGCATTCACTGGGCTGAGTGGGGAGTGGGGAGCCGGGAGCAGAGAGCGCAGGCTTGGGTCCCCGCTGCCACCGTGAGCGAGGAGTTTGCCCTACAGACATGCCCGGCGCCCCCAGAGGGGAGTGGGCCCTTGCTGGGCTGACAGTGAAAGGTGATAGACTGCCAGGGAGGAAATTAGCAAGCAAACCCAAACAATTAATGGAGGTTCCAAGTAGGGTCTTCTTTTCATTTCACAAGCTTTGGCCTAGAACATAGATCTTCTCGGCCTCCATTAGCCTCCTCGCTGTCTCTCCTGAAATACCTGTCTTTAGGACTTGTGTGGCCTCAGTTTCTGGCAGACACTAATATGCACCAAAGACAAACTTTGGAAGAAACTCTGGGCAAGGATGTCCCTGCCCCAGCCCGTTTCTTCAGTCCCCCTTTAAGAACAGCTCAAGCCAAAAATCAGTTTGACTTTGGTTTGGTCTTGACTGAATCTCAGCTCCCTCTCTTAGTTGCTTGTCTGCTTTCTCAGCCACATTCTCCCCTCCAGAGACCCAGGCAGCCTCGTGTCCAGCTGTTTCAGCCACCCCCTTCCCCTCCAGAGATATGGGCAGCCTTGTGCTCTGCTCTCTCTGCCACATTCTCCAACCACACTCTCCCCTCCAGAGAGCCGGGCAGCCTTGTGCTCTGCTCGCTCAGCCACAGTTTCCCCTCTGGAGACTCGGGCAGCCTCCTGCCCACCTCCAGGTAGCATTGGCCTGTGCCACTGCCTCCTGTGGTCCCGGAAGAAAGGCTCGGAGGCCTTGGAGGTTGTTCAAGGTTGCCAGTCTGGGAGCAGCTCCTGCCCGTCTTTTAACAGCTCGTTAAGTGCAGGTGAGGAAGGGACCAGCTGCCACTGGAGCTAGTTAAATTAATGGCAGGATTGGGGCCTCCCGGTTGTCCCCCATGGCTAACACTTTATATGTTCTTGTGGTACTTCACTGCCTAGGATTGTATTCTTCCTTCTTGGTCAGCCAGGGACAGGGACACACACAAGCACATGGGTGTGTATGTATCCACACATCAGTACACACACATACACATGCACACACAATTCTTCAAACAATTTTTCCTGAGTCCAGTTAGTGAGGCCATATTTTCCTCCTACTTAATTTCCCTAGAGACCAATAGGATTGGAATTTGGCTTCTGATTTCACAGGTCCCTGGATCCTGGCAAGCAAGAGATGGCTTCCTGAGCAAGTAAATGGTAAGTGAGAGTTGATGGCCACTGCAGGAGCCTGAAGTTGTGGCCTTCACTTTCCCTCTTTGCAGAAGAGGGATAATTCTCAACAACTACCTCTCTTGACAGGGTTGGCAAAGCCAAGCAGTAAACCTGATCTGCCAAAGTCCTGCCCTAGTGGCAGGTAACGACACAGCTGGGTGAAATTTGGAGGAACCCTACCTGGAAAATATCCCCAGAAAAATGGAAAAGGTCTGATTTTCTAATCATCATGCCTCATCCGGGCTCTGTACCCCAAACTACCTTCTCTTGATGCATGAATTGAGAACCTCAACACTGCCCTCTCCACCAAACTCAACTCTCTCACTCTTCTGTCCCCCTGCTGAACTCATACCACTCACTTGCAACCCTGGATCACCCCCTCAATATGCTTCCTCTGTTCCTGTGCATATGCTGTGGAGCACTGTTGGAGGAAATCCAGACACTAGGCTGTCCTCCTCCACCTCAAATTAATCCTCACTTGCTTCAATTCTGCCCTCTCCTCTACCTGCCAACAATACTTCTCCATTCTTATTGACTCTCATAACAATTGCCCACTCCAGCTGTTCCAGAAGCTCAACCCCCTCATTAATTAATTTATTCAATCGTATTTATTGAGCACTCCTCCTCAAATCCCCATCCTCCCTCCCCCATCTCTTGCCCCAAATGACCTGGCCACATGCTTTCCTGAGAAAATTGAAACAATCAGACATCCCTAAATCGTCCCCTGCACCTTCTTCAACTTCCAATTTTCACAAAATATCTCAAAAGGAGAGCTCTCATCTCCTCTGTAAATCTACCCCCTTCACCTGTGCTTCTGACCCACCTCTTCATACCTTATCAAAACACTTCAGCATTCCCTTCTTCTCTCCCTGACTGGCACCGTCAACAGTTCATTTTCCAATGATTCCTTCTCCACTGCTTTCAAGCAAGCTCATGTATCCCCTCTCCTAAAAAAAGCCCTCCCTTGACCCCCATGGCTCCCTCCAGTTAATCACTCATATCCCTCCTGCAATTCCTCTTCAACTTCCTAAAGAAAGTTGTCTACACCCACTGGAGAAAATGATTAAATTGTGGGTGAAATTTTGATACTTCCTCAGTCTTAGGGTTAATCTATTTTTTATACTTGATATGAATTTATTTAGAGTACATGGTTCTGGGAAAGTTGTGGGGAGAAGAGTGTGCAGGCACTTTCAGGCTTGCTCCATTTTGGTCCATTGAGTTCAGTTGATTTCCTGGAGCTCCTTAACTAAAGCACTGAAGGTGTATGAGATAACAGAGACTTTTCCCAGATAGACTCAATTTCCTCCTCATGTGAGTGAGCGTTGGTACTGTGAAAGATGATTAACCACTCACAGAACCCTCTTTAGGGAGGCTCTAGCTGTAGAAATACAATGCAGATCAATCAATTGATTGTATTTATTGAGTCCTTACTGTGTGCATAGCATTGTACTAAATGACCTCGTTGTGGGCAGGAATGAGCCTGTTTGTTGTTATATTGTACGCTCCCAAGTGCTTTGTACAATGCTTTGCACACAGTAAGCACTCAAAAATATGATTGAGTGAATGAATGGAGTGGTAGTTATGCTCTCTGCCCTTGAGGAGCTTACAATCTGATGGGGGTAGACAGACAATGAAATGAATTATGAAATGAATTATGAAATATATGTTATGGGTACATGCAGAGCCTGCCATTTATATCCCACCAGAAGCACTTGCACATTTACCTTCCCTTTCTCCCTGATTTGTCATATAATAATAACAATAATAATAATAATAATAATAATGATAATAATAATGTTGGTATTTGTTAAGCACTTACTATGTACCAAGCACTGTTCTAAGAGCTGGGGTAGATACAAGGTCATATGTTATTCCAAACAGAATGAAATATCTGTAAGATCTCCAACCACAGTTGCTCAGTGGGGTTGATGGGGCGATGTTGGCACAGATATAATCTCAGCCTCTATGTACATAGCTATGAAGGGCAGACACTGATGAAGGAAGATTCCTCCAAGATCATCCCCCAGTGGCCAGTGGTCAGTGGTACTTATTGAGTGCTTATTATGTGCAGGGCCTGTACTAAGTGCTTGGGAAAGGACACTAGGACAGATTTAGTAGACACAATCCCTGTCCATAAGGATCTTACAGTCTAGAAGGAGTAAAATGTGGGTCACCAGATTGGAGGGGATCAAGGAGAGAATTGGAGGAGAGAAAGTGGAGGCAGCTGTCTCTGAGCAGAGCTGTACTGATTTTTTTCCATGGAATTTCTTAAGCATTTACTATGTGCCGACCATTTTTGAACTTCTCCTTAGCTCCTCACAGACCAGAGAGTAAGAGAGTCCCACTGTCCGCCCTGGGCCGACCAAGGGGAGGCCTCATGCTACTGGCTATTCTTGGCCCTTTCTGGGCAGGGGCAAGGGCCGGTGGGACCGGCCAGCTGCAACCAAGTCACTGCTGGGGTGGAGCCCAACACAACAGCTTGAGCTGGAGGAGAGGCAGGAAGCTCAAGGGACTGAACTCAGACGTGGGGCTCGGGGCCACCGCCCCCAGCTCCAGTCTATCTATGACTGTACAGCCACAGCCCTGGGCAGTCTGCTCCCCAGCCCTTCTGGGTTTCTGTCAGGCAGAGAAGAGGCAGGTGGTTCTTCTGAAAGTTATGTTTCTTTCATATTCAATTGGGAGTTTCTAGATGGAAGGGACCGTGTCTGGTGGGTTGATTCATTTGCCGAGAGGAGCAATGGGTCCCAGCTGAGCACCTACTCCATAACCGTACATTGGACACCTGCCCAGCTGGACGTGGGGTGGGCTGTTCCAGAAGGGAGGGAGGAAAAGAGGGAGAGCCTGGGGGGGGTGGGTCAGAGTGGGAGTTACGGGACAGCTCTTCCAGTAGATCCAACTTCATGCTGGTGGGTTGGCCTGAAAAGCCCTTGTGAAGAACTGCCCAAAGCGCCATATGCATCTATGCATGCATGTGTGTGTGTGTTAGTGCGCGTATGGGTGCATGCACTGTTTCCCTCGAGCTTTTCTCCCACGTCCCTTTAGTCTTCTCGAACAGGATTCAGACTGGCAATATAAAATGCAGGGAAACGAGCCGAGGTTGTTAGCATCCCAACTTCCCAGCGTAAACTCTGTTTGTGAGCCTCAGAGGCTTCTTAAAGAAGAGGAATAACGTCAGTTTAAACCCTCCCCTGAACCTGAGGATGCTTTTAAAGGCTGATTTATGATCTTTGGCTGGACCAGTCCCAGTTATCCCCTAGTCTCCCGGGCCGCCCTGTCGACAGTTTTATCAGAGCTGAAACGAGCGGCTGGAGCAGAGGGCTGCTCCAGGTGGCCTTGCCAAACAGGGGAGAGGGCATGAGGGCCCAAGGCTAGCACTATGGCAGCTGGAACACCCTGGGCTCCAGGCTGGCATGGCCAGCAGTGGCCTAGGTGACTACTGGTAGCACCCTGGCACTCTGGGACTTAGGCTTTCATCGCTCTTGGTCAAGCAGGGCTCCCTGTGCTCTTAGGACAGGGGAGAAAGCCCTGAGCCCCTTCCTGAGGGAGCCTCTGGACCATTAGCAGATGTCTTCTTCTGCCGGTTCTCATCTTTCCATCAGCTTATGGTGCTGGCCGCTAGGCTCCAAGCTTTGGGCAAGCAAGTGCCTGTCTCCCAGAAGGATAGGAGGCCCATTGAAGGCACATCTCCTCTGAGAGGCCTTCCCAGATTAAACCCTCTTTTCCTCTTCTTCTAATAATAATAATAATGATGGCATTTTTTAAGCACTTACTATGTGCAAAGCACTGTTTTAAGTGCTGGGGAGGTTAGAAGCAGATCAGGTTGTCCCACGGGGAGCTCACTGTCTTAATCCCCATTTTACAGATCAGGTTGTCCCACGGGGGGCTCACAGTCTTAATCCCCATTTTACAGATGAGGTAACTGAGGCCCAGAGAAGTTAAGTGACTTGCCCAAAGTCACACAGCTGACAATTGGCAGAACCGGGATTTGAACCCATGACCCCTGACTCCAAAGCCCGTGCCCTTTCCACTGAGCCATGCTGCTTCTCACACTCCTTTCTGTGTTGTCCTGACTTGCTACCTTTATTCATCCCTCCCTTCCAGCCTCACAGAAATTATGAAAATACCTATAATTTATTTATTTATATTAATACCTGCCTACTCCTCTGAATTGTAAGCTTATTGTGGGCAGGGAATGTGTCAATTTAATGTTACAGTGTACTCTCCCAAGGACATAGTATATTATTAATTATTGTTATGGTATATGGTAGGGGGGTCGTTGACCCCGGGTCCCCATCCTCCCCCTGGCCTGGAATGCCCTCCCTCCACACATCCGCCAAGCTAGCTCTCTTCCTCCCTTCAAAGCCCTACTGAGAGCTCACCTCCACCAAGAGACCTTCCCAGACTGAGCCCTCTTTTTCCTCTTCCCCTCCCCATCTCCCCGCCCTACCTCCTTCCCTTCCCTGCAGCGCCTGTATATATATTTGTACAGATTTATTACTCTACTTATTTTGCTTGTTTTACGCTGCTTGGAGAAGCAGCGTAGCTCAGTGGAAAGAGCCCGGGCTTTGGAGTCAGAGGTCATGGGTTCAAATCCCGGCTCCGCCAATTGTCAGCTGTGTGACTTTGGGCAAGTCACTTCACTTCTCTGGGCCTCAGTTCCCTCATCTGTAAAATGGGGATGAAGACTGTAAGCCCCCCGTGGGACAACCTGATCACCTTGTAACCTCCCCAGTGCTTAAAACAGTGATTTGTACATAGTAAGCGCTTAATAACTGCCATCATATTATTATTGTACATATTTACTATTCTATTTACTTTGTTAATGATGTACATCTAGCTTTATTTCTATTTGTTCTGACGACTTGACACCTGTCCACTTGTTTTGTTTTGTTGTCTGTCTCCCCCTTCTAGACTGTGAGCTTGTTGTTGGGTAGGGACCGTCTCTATATGTTGTCAACTTGTACTTCCAAAGCACTTAGTACAGTCCTCTGCACACAGTAAGTGCTCAATAAATATGATTGAATAAATTAATGAATGAATATTTGTTAAGCACTTACTATGTGCTTAAGCGCTGTTCTAAGCACTGGGGTAGGTACAAGGTAATCAGGTTGTCCCACATAGGGCTCGCAGTCTTAATCCCCATTTTACAGATGAGGTAACTGAGGCACAGAGAGGTTAAGTGGCTTGCCCAAGGTCACACAGCATACAAGTGGCAGAGCTGGGATTAGAACCCACATTCTCTGACTCCCAGGTCTGTGTTCTTTCCACTAAGCCGCGATGCTTCTTATGTAGTATAGTGCTCTGCACACAGTAGGTGCTCAATAATTAGATTTACTGACTCACTAGTGGCCCAAGGATAAAAGCCAAGCACTGGACCCGCATTCTTGAACCAAGGGGAATTGCTATTATCCTGGACATTCTGCCGATCCCCAGAGCCCAGCTCACTTCCCAGGTGGCCCGGCCACTTTCCCAGAAGCCCAGCAGGCTTTTATCCTACTTCCTATCTCCACCCAAGGTGCGGGGAAGGCAGTGACTCTGCTAAGAGCCTGCGTTCCCTGCAGCTCCCTCCTTCCTCTGGGTGATGGCAATGGAGTCTCACTTAGGGAACCTCAGATAGGCATTGGGCCTGACACTTCAGGAGGAGGAGTCGAAAGAGGAGGAGAAGGAGGAGGAGGAATCAAAGAGCCGGTGGTGGTGGTAGTGGTGGTGGTAGCTCAGGAGTAGCAGTAGTAGTTGTATTCATTCATTCATTCATTCATTCATTCCAGTATTTACTGAGAGCACTGTACTAAGCACTTGGGAGAGTACAAAGCAACAATTAGCAGACACATTCCCTGCCTACAACAAGCTTACAGCCTTGTCAGGGGGAGACAGACATGATTAAAAATAAGTAAAATTACAGATAAGTAAGTGCTATGGGGCCAGGAGGGGAAAAGAGTGAAGTGAACAAGTCAGGGTGACACAGAAGGGAGTGGGAAATGAGGAAAGGTGGGGCATAGTCTGGGAAGGCTTCTTGGAGGAGATGTGCTTTTAATAAGGCTTTGAAGAGGGGGAGAGTAATTGTCTGGCAGATTTGAGGAGGGAAGGCATTCCAGGCCAGCAACAGAACATGGGTTGGGGTCAGCGGCGAGGAAGGCGAGACCAAGGCCCAGTGAGAAGGTTAGCATTAGAGGAGTGGGTGGAGATGGAGAATAGAAGGGGACCCAGAACTGAACCTTGAGGGACTACCTCAGTTAGGGGGTGGGAGGCAGACGAGGAGCCTGCGAAGGAGACCGAGAAAGAATGGCCAGAAAGGTAAGAGGAGAACCAGGAGAGGACAGAATCAGTGAAGCCAAGCTTGGACAATGTTTTCAGAGAAAGGGATGGTCCACAGTGTCAAAGGCAGCTAGGAGGTTGAAGAGGATTAAGACGGCATACAGGCCATTGGATTTGGCAAGAAGGAAATCACTGATGACTTTTAAAAGGGTGGTTTCTGTGGAGTGAAGGGGAAGAAAGCCAGATTGGAGGGAGTCAAGAAGAGAATTGGAAGAGAGGAATTGGATACAGTGGGTGCAAATAACTCACTCTAAGAGTTTGGAGAGGAATTCATTCATTCATTCAATCAATCGTATTTATTGAGCGCTTACTTTGTGCAGAGCACTGTACTAAGCGCTTGGGAAGTACAAGTTGGCAACATATAGAGACGGTCCCTACCCAACAGTGGGCTCACAGTCTAGAAGGGGGAGACAGAGAACAAAAAACATATTAACAAAATAAAATAATTAGAATAAATATGTACAAATAAAATAGATAAATAGAGTAATAAATATGTGCAAACATATATACATATATACAGGAATGGTAGAGGAATGGTAGGAGGGAGATGGAGCAATAACTGGAGGGAACCGTGCAGTCAAGGGAGGCGGATTTTTTTAGGATGGGGAGACATGGGCATGTTTGAAAGCAGTGGGGAAGAAGCCATTGAAGAGCAAATGATTGAAGATAGCTGTTAGGGAAGGAAGGGAGGGGGCTAGAGTTTTGATAAGGTGATAAGGAATGGAAGGGGTGGCTTTTGAGAGGAGGCAGGAGATCTCCTCTAGAGATACTGCTGGGAAGGATGGGAGAGTTGAAGTGGGGGTAGTAGTAGTCATCATAGAGGTGGTAGTGGTGGTAGTTTAGGAGGAGTGGGAGTAATAGTTGTAGTGCCCGTGGTGATAGTAGTAATGGTGGTAATAGCATTAATCAAATGCCCACTGGAGACAGGGAATTGTGTCAGGTGCTTGGGAAGAACAACACAGGGAAGCCACACATTCCCTGCTCACAGGGAGCTTCCTCTGTAACAGGGAAGACGACATAAAGACATTTATGTCTAGACATTATGTCTAGAGAACAGCGTGGCTCAGTGGAAAAGAGCCCGGGCTTTGGAGTCAGAGGGCACGGGTTCAAACCCTGGCTCTGCCAATTGTCAGCTGTGTGACTTTGGGCAAGTCACTTAACTTCTCTGTACCTCAGTTACCTCATCTGTAAAATGGGGATTAAGACTGTGAGCCCCACATGGGACAACCTGATCACCTGGTAACCTCCCCAGCGCTTAGAACAGTGCTTTGCACATAGTAAGCGCTTAATAAATGCCATTATTATTATTATCATTATTATTTACAGATAAGAGCAACATGACCTAGTGGAAAGAGCACAGACCTGGGAGTCAGAGACCTGGGTTAATGATGGTATTTGTTAAGCTCTTACTGTGTGCCAGGCACTGTTCTAAGCCCTGAGGTAGATACAAGGTAATCAGGTTGTCCTGCGTGGGGGTCACAGTCTTAATCCCCATTTTACAGATGAGGCAATTGAGGCCCAGAGAAGTTAAGTGCCTTGCCCAAAGTCACACAACTGATAAGTGGTGGAGCAGGGATTAGAAGCAGCGTGGCTCAGTGGAAAGAGCAGGGGCTTTGGAATCAGAGTTCATGGGTTCAAATCCCGGCTCTGTCAATTGTCAGCTGTATGACTTTGGGCAAGTCACTTAACTTCTCTGGGCCTCAGTTACCTCATCTGTAAAATGGGGATTAAGACTGTAAGCATCCCCATGGGACAACCTGATCACCTTGTAACCTCCCCAGCACTTAGAACAGTGCTCTGCTCATAGTAAGCGCTTAATAAATGCCATTATTATTATTATTACTATTAGAAGGCACAACCTCTGACTCCCAAGTCCATGCTCTTGCCACTAAGCCATGCTGCTTCTGTTTCTGATCCCGATTCTGCCACTTGCCTTCTGAGTGACCTTGGGCAAGTCAGTTAACTTCTATGTGCCTCATTTTCTTCATTGTAAAATGTGGATTCAGTACCTGACTCCCATGCTATTTAGACTATGAGCTCCATGTGGGACAAGGACTATGTCCAACATGATTAACTAGTATTTATCCCAGCGTTTATTACAGTGTTTGACACACAGTAAGCAACGGCATGGCCTAGTGGATAGAGCATGGGCCTGAAAATCAGAAGAACCCAGGTTCTAATCCTGGCTCTGCCGCTTGTCTGCTGTGACCTTGGGCAAGTCACTTCACTTCTCTGGGCCTCAGTTACCTCACCTGTAAAATGGGGATGAAGACTGTGAGCCCCATGTGGAACAGGGACTGTGTCCAACCTGATTATATTGTATCCCCTCTAGAGCTTTGAGCAGTGCTTGACACATAGAAAGCACTTAAAAATAACATAATTATTAAATACCAAGATTATTATTATTATAATTGATCATAATAAATATCACAGTTATTATTGAGTAATCAAAATTAATAATAATTCATCATCAATCGTATTTATTGAGTGATTACTGTGTGCAGAGCACTGTACTAAGCGCTTGGGAAGTACAAGTTGGCAACATATAGAGACAGTCCCTACAATTGAATAAATATATAGCTATGTAATATATGTATTCATAAGGCATGTGGTGAACTGATTCCCTTCGCCTTTAACTTCTCTGTGCCTCAGTTACCTCTTCTGTAAAATGGGAATTAAGTCTGAGAGCCCCCCCGTGGGACAACCTGATCACCTTGTAACCTCCCCAGTGCTTAGAACAGTGTTTTGCACATAGTAAGCACTTACTAAATACCATCATTATTATTATTATTACTATTATTATTATAAGGCTCCAAGAAACCTTCCCTGACTAAGCTCTCCTCTCCTCCCACTCCCTTCTGAGCAGCTCTTACTTGCTCCTTCATTCATCCTCCCTTCCATCCCCACAACATATATATATATATATCTGTATATGTCTGTAATTTATGTATTTATTTCTTTATTCATCTATTTATTTATTCATTTATATTGGTGTCTATCTCCCCCTTTAGACTGTGATCTCGCTGTGGCCAGGAATGAGTCTGTTCATTCATTCATTCAATTGTATTTATTGAGCACTTACTGTGTGCAAAGCAATGTACTAAGCACTTGGGAAATACAAGTTGGCAACATATAGAGACGGTCCCTACCCAACAACAGGCTCAAGTCTAGTATGTTGTTATATTGTACTCTCCCAAGCACTTAGTACAGTGCTTTGCACATAGTAGGTGCTCAATAAATACAATTGAATGAATGAATAAGGGCTAAGGATGGAAAAATGTAACTGTGACATTCATTCATTCAATTGTATTTATTGAGCACTTACTGTGTGCAGAGCACTGTACTAAGTGCTTGAGACAGCTGTTGAGTTTCTATAAGTTGGGATGCTGGGAGTTGATCAAGGAAGGCTTGTTGGAGGTGGGAGGATTTGAGGAGCATTTTACATTTGAGGAGAGCTGTGTTTTGGGAATGGGGTCTCAGGACCAAGAACGTGCTTGGAGGAATCGGTGAGACCCCCGCCCCTGTCCTTCAGGTTCCCGCTGGGGCATGGAGTGCAGTGAGTGAGCAGGTGGGCAGGGGCACAGCACACACCAAAGTTCGTGCACTGTCTCTGCCCACATTAGGCAACTGCAGAGCAGGTCTGGGGCCAGAACCCAGGGCCCCTCGTTCCCAGGGCAGGGCTACTCCCATGGGCCAGTGGTAGGGCTTACCTTCTTGGTACAATGGTACAGCCAACACAGGGAAACCTGCTTTTCATTTTTGTGCTCTTTGCCCATTCATGCCTCCGATCAATCCATTGTATTTATTGAACACGTACTGTGTGTAGATCACTGTACAAAGTGCTTGGGAGAGTATAATATAACAGAGTTGATAGACATGTTCCCTCAATGAGCTTACACCTAGAGGAGGGGGCAGACATTGATATAAATAAAGAGATTGCAGATATGATCATAAGTGCTGTGGGGCTGAGAGAAGGGTGACTAAAGGGAGCAAATCTTCCGGTGCTGAGCAGTAACTAGAACCAGAAAAAAAAGTGTCCTTTGAGCTGTCCTGACTTGAATGTCACAGAGCCAAATTAAAATATTTTAACTGATTATCCTTAATAATAGAACATTCTTTCTTCCCCACACCACATTTCCCCACATGTGTTTTTTAGTTAGTTGTAGGAATGATTAAGACCTTGCTCCATACCAAGCACTGTGCTAAGCACTGGGCTCAATATGGGGTAATCAGATCAGACTCAATCCCTTGTCCCACACTGGACTTCCAGTCCGAGTGGGGCAAGTTGGGTAGGTAGAGGAGTAGGAATGAATTACATGCAACAATTAATAACACATTCAACGATTCCAAATGTCCTTTCTGAATGGCATCTTCGGCTCCTGAGCACCTTCTTTTCCTTAGAAAATGCTCTGGCCTAATCGTGTCAACATGGAGATTCACTTTCAGCTCAGTCAAGACCGTTTAGGGGAACTCAGCATAAAAATAACACGGAAGCCAAAGACTGAGGAATGTTTGTTTTGCTAGCAACACAGCAGGCTTCGGAACTAGCAAGCCTCTTTTTCAGGTCAATTAAACTTGTGTTCAATAAAATAGCACTGGGGATGAGAGGCTGGAAACATGACTTATTGATTGCTTCTCTGTTACACCTGGACAGGGGCGCTCTCGGTTTAACACAGTTAAAAATGATTTCCAAACTGAAATTTCCACAGCCTCTCACGGCCACCCAGGCCCTCCTCCGAGTGTGAAGTGCAGAGTCTCAGGGAGTGTGTGCACTTTCAAACAGTGTGAGCCTTTCGACCTAGGCTCCTCCTGCCCACAGGGGCAAAGGCACAAGGATGGACTGGGGAAGGGCTGATTGCTTTATTAGTAGAGTGAAAGAGAAGATTACAGTATAGCAAGGCAGAGCATCAGGGTTTAAATTTGCTCCATACCAAATTACCCAAGGCCATTAGTGAAGTTTCTAAGCCCCAGGAACTGACAAAATGAACAGTAAAATAAAGCCAATCATCCAGAGCCTGAGTGCAGGAAAATTGTCCCTTCTCCAAAACTGCTCCCCTCCTGGTGGCATTTGGACTCTAATCAGGTTCACAAAATTTGGAAGCTTGTTCTGTTTCCCCCACCCTGGGACCATCTCCAAATGGACTGGGACTTTGTGAGAAATGGGGATTCATTCCATTGTCTGTCTCATACCGCCCACCTTCCTAACAGGGAATGGCCATCAGTCATCAGTATTTATTCATTCATTCATACAGTCATTCATTCAATTGTATTTATTGAGTACTTACTGTGCGCAGAGCACTATACTAAGTGCTTGGGAGAATACAATATAACAATAAACAGACACGTTCCCTGCCCACAATGAGCTTACAGTCTCCTTGGGGGTAGGGAGAAGACAGACATTAATATAAAAAGTAAATTACAGATTAGTACGTAAGTGCTGTGGGGCTGGTATGGGGGAAGAACAAAGGGAGCACGTCAGGGAGGTGCAAAAGGGAGTAGGGAAGAAAAAAAGAGGTCTTAGGGAAGGCCTCTTGGAGATGTGCCTTCAATAAGACTTTGAAGACAGGGAGAGTAATTGTCTGTCAGATTTGAGGAAGGAAGGCATTTCAGGCCAGAGGGAGGATGTGGGCAAAGGGCTGGCAGCAAGATAGATGAGATTGAGGCACAGTGAGAAGGTTAGCATTAGAGGAATGAAGTGTGTGTGCTGGGCTTACTCTGTGTCCAGCATTGTTCTAAGCAGGTGGGAAAATACAATACAACAGAGTTGGTAGATTCATTCATTCATTCATTCATTCATTCAATCGTATTTATTGAGTGCTTACTGTGTGCAGAGCACTGTACTAAGCACTTGGAAAGTACAATTTGACAACAAATAGATACAATCTCTACCCAACAACAGGCTCGCAGTCTAGAACCGGGGAGATGTGATCCCTGCCTATTATGAGCTTACAGTTTACCTCCTGACCATGAACTCCCCCAGAGCTGAGGGCCAGACTCACTGGCCCACAGACCTGTGAGATTCCAGGACATTAATTAGACTGTAAACTCCTTGAGGCCAGGGACCAATGCCAGGGAACTGTGAGGAGTCAAGTCAGCATGGCCTGCCAGAAAGGGCTCAGGGATGGCTGTCAAGAAGTTGGGCTCTCAGCCCTCCCTTACTCCTGACCTGCTATGGGTAAGTCACTCAACGTCCTGGGACCTTAGTACTTCTATTTAGGCACCATCATGATTAGGATTTTTTGAGTGCCTCCTTTAGGTGAAGCCATGGGCTAAGTGCTTAGAAACTTATAATAAGTGTTCTGCATACAGTAAGCACTCAATCAATACAATTGATTGATAACAAAAGTACAAAACATGGCCCCTTGAGGTGCTTGCAGACTAATGGCCAGGCTGGCAGAGCCCAAAATAACAAGGACAAAAGCATAGTTCAATTAATCAATCAATCATATTTATTGAGTGCTTACTGTGTGCAGAGCAGTATACTAAGCGCTTAGGAGAGTACAATATAACAGACTTGATAGACACATTCACTGCCCACAGTGAACTTACAGTCTAGATGGGGAGAAAGACATTAATATGAATAAATAAATTCTAGTTACATCGGATACAAACAAATGTAAGCCAAAAAAGAATGAATTAAAAATAGGTTGGCTCTTTTAATAGCAACCCATTATTCATGATTCATGTTTAGCTTTGTGGGTGTACTATCACCATCTGATACTTTTGTATCAAAAGCCCCCAAAGTCAATTGCTCCCTGTCCTTATTAACAATTAACAATAAATATTATTGATTGACTGTTAAACCACTCCGCATGACACAAACATCCCAGTGGCTTCAGGCAAAGAACTGGAAATAAGGAAACAGATAGACCGAATGCTTTCTGATAATAATAACTGTGGTATTTGTTAAGTTCTTACTATGTGCCAAGCACTGTACTAAGTGCTGGGGTAGATAGAAGACAGTCAGGTCAGACACAGTCCTTGTCACGTATGGGACTTACAGTTTAAGTAGGAGGGAGAATGAGCATTCAGTCCTCATTTTACAGATGAGGAAACTGAGGCACAGAGAAAAGAGAAGTTAAGTGACTTTCCCGAAGTTGCCCTGCAGGCAAGTGTCAGAGCCAGAATTAGAACCCAGGTCCTCTGACTCCCAGGTCCATGTTCTTTCCACTAGACAACACCGCTTCCTCGCTCTGGGTTGCATTTTAAATAAGGTGTACTTGCCTTCTATCTATCTCCTCCAAACAAGCTGTGAATGGGTTTTGCTCTTACCTGCTGACATCTCTGAAAATGGAATTTCTAGAAAACGGGCTGATTTATCGCAATGCCAATTCAGATCTCTTTCCTGGAGTTTCTTCCCATCTTGGGAGCTTTTAAGTGAGACAAAATGAAGCCAAAAAAGGCCTTGGCTCTCTCCCTCCTGGCTTCCCAAAAGAAGCAGAGCATGGCAATGAAATTTTGGTTCCAAATATGGGAGGAGTAAAGCAGTGTTCCTGGGCTCCTGTCCCATTGCTGGGAACGGCGGTTCTGGGAGCCGACCTGGGGATGGAGCTCTATCGCCGGAAAGCCCCCTTCTTTTTAGAGATTTTTATTACAGACTTTAAGGGAAGAGTTTAGAAGGGGCTTGGGGCCAGGGGGAGGAGGGAAGGATGCTGTAATAGGAATTGTAACACTCTCAGTTTTAATATCTTTTTCTTCAAAGCAAAGATTTGATTTGATCTTTCATCATCTCAGCTGTTGTTTACCAGCTTTCTTCAGATGCTGTTTGAACTAAACCCCCCACATTTCCTAGAGTGAGAGAGGAATTCCCCTGACACTTCCGTCCCATTCACTTGGAAGCTTAGTAGTCATGATTGAGTGATGCCACTAACAAGAAGAGGATAAAACATTTAAACGTGCAGTCTCACCTTTCAATCAAATAGAAACTGGCCAAATTAGAGCTTTAGAGCTACTCATCTCCTCAAACCTCCTGCTTGTTTACAGCTCTTAGAGAAAATGAACCCAGGGGAGAGGGTAGGTGTTTTGGGGGACCAGGTTGAGATGGTGCCTGGAGAGGGGAGCGGTTGGGAGAGAGAGAGAGAGAGAGAGAGAGAGGGAGAGAGAGAGAGAGAGAGAGAGGGAGGGAGAGAGAGGGAGAGAGAGAGAGAGAGAGAGAGAGAGAGAGAGAGAGAGAGAGAGAGAGAGAGAGAGAGAGAGAGAGAGAGGCAAGGGAAAGAAAGGGAGGAAGAAAAACTGAGTTAACAGTAAGACACCTAGGGAAAGAGCTGAGAAGAAAAGACTTTTCACATCACTGTGGGTGTTTCTGGATGAAAAGGGGAAGGGAAAGGGGAGTTTTAATCTGTTGAAGTGGTAAAGTGTGTTTTCAAAACAGTGAGTAACTTGAGTTATCCAGAATTCAGGTGAAATTTGGCTCTGCAGAGCCCCTCACTGCCTAGTGTTGTTTATTTTCTGAGTAATCATGCAGGCGGCCATGATGTGAGATAAGGATGTTGGGAAAAAGGAACAGAGGTGTCCAAGCACAAGATGAGAAATCATAGGTTTGCAATTTCTTCAGGTCAGGTTCAGCTTTCCGACATCTCCCCACTCAAGAACCTCCAGCGGTTGTCTGTCATTCACTCATTCATTCAATCGAAGTTATTGAGCGCTTACTGTGTGCAGAGTACTGTACTAAGCTCTTGGAAAGTACAATTCGGCAACAGAGAAAATCCCTACCCAACAACGGACTCACAGTCTAGAAGAGGGAGAAAGACAACAAAACAAAACAAGTAGACAGTTGTATTTATTGGGTGCTTACTGTGTGCAGAGCACGGTACTAAGCATCTGTCCACCACTGCAACAAACAAAACAAAACAAACAAAAATGCCTTACCATCGGCTTGAAAAGACACAATCAGCTCATCCCTCCCTATTTTATGTCCCTGATTTCCTACTACAACCCAGCCCACATGCTTCATTCCTCTAATATGAACCTACACTCTCTGCCTTGATCTATTCTGTCTCACAGTCGACCTCTGGCCCATGTCCTCCCTCTGGACTGGAACTCCCTCCCACTTCTTATGACTGACCACCACTCTACCCACCTTGGAAGCCTTATTAAATCACATATCCTCCAAAAGGTCTTCCCCAATTAAGCAGTTTTTCCCCCAACTCCCTCTCCCTTTTGTGTCACCCATGCACTTGGATCTGTACCGTTTAAAAGCCCCACTCCCTAAGCCCCACAGCACTTATATACTTAAGCATAATTTATTTTAATGTCCACTTCCACCTCTAGACTGTGAGCTCCTTGTGGGCAGGGAATGTGTCTACCAACTCTTTCATATTGTATGTACTCTCCCAAGCACTTAGTATAGTGCTCTGCACAAAGTAAATGCTAAATACTATTGACTGATTGATTGACTGATGGGCTAATTTAAAGAGTTTAAATTCCGTATGAGCCGACTGATTAGGCAGCTTTTATGTGAGACCTTTAAGCATGGCGTAGTGAATAGAAAACCAGCCTAAGAGTCAGAAGGTCATGGGTTCTAATCCTGCCTCCACCACTTAATGATAATGATGGCATTTGTTAAATGCTTAGTATGTGCCAAGCACTGTTCTAAGCACTGGGGTTGAAGCTCTCCATCACCTTGCCCCCTCCTACCTCACCTCCCTTCTCTCCTTCTACAGCTCAGCCCATACATTCTCTTCCTCTGCCGCTAACCTCCTCACCGGGCCTCATTTATGCCTGTCTCACCATCGGCCCCTGGCCCACATCCTACCTCTGGCCTGGAATGCCCTCCCTCCACACATCCGCCAACTAACTCTCTTCCTCCCTTCAAAGCCCTACTGAGAGCTCACCTCCTCCAGGAGGCCTTCCCAGTCTGAGCCCCCCATCCTCTGCTCCTCCTTCCCTCCCCATTGCCCCCATTCCCTCCTTCTGCCCTACCCCCTTCCCCTCCCCACAGCACTTGTGTATATTTGTACATATTTATTATTCTATTTATTTTATTAATGATATGTATATATCTATAATTCTATTAATTTTGATAGTACTGTCACCTGACTACTTGTTCTGTTTTGCTGTCTGTCTCCCCCTTCTAGACTGTGAGCCCATTGTTGGGTAGGGACTGTCTCTATATGTTGCTGAATTGTACTTTCCAAGAGCTTAGTACAGTGTTCTGCACACAGTAAGGTCTCAATAAATATGATTCAATGAATGAATACAAGATAGTCAGGTTGTCCCACATGGGGCTCACAATCTTCATCCCCATTTAACAGATGAGGCAACTGAGTCACAGAGAAGCAGCGTGGCTTAGCAGAAAGAGCCTGAGCTTGTGAGTCAGAGGTCGTGGGTTCTAATCCCGATTCTGCCATTTGTCAGCTGTGTGACTTTGGGCAAGTCACTTAACTTCTCTGCGCCTCAGTTACCTCATCCGTAAAATGGGTATTAAAACTGTGAGCCCTACGTGGGGCAGTCTGATAGCCTTGTATCTACCCCAGCACTTAGAACAGTGCTTGGCACATAGTAAGCACTTAGCAAATACCATAATTATTATTATTATTGAGTTGCCCACAGTCACACAGCTGAAAAATGGTGGAGCAAGGATTGGAATTTATGACCCCTCACTCCCAAGTCTGTGCTTTTTCCAATTGGCCATGCTGCTTCTAAAATAACTGTGGCATTTGTTAAACACTTACCCTGTGCCAGGCACTGTACGAAGCACTGGGGTGGATGCTAACAAATTGAATTGGACATGGTCCTTGTCATTTTACCCTCTCTCACTCCTTTCCCCTGTAAATCTATATTACTCCCTCACAGAGATCTCCGCTCTCTTGACCCCACCCATCTTTCTGAGCACCTCACACCCCACCTCGCCTCCCTTTCTTCTCTACCCAATCTTGATGATCAGATTACTGCTCTCAACTCTACCCTCTCTACTCAGCTAGACTCTCTTGCTCCCCTTTCCCTTCGCCACTCTTGTACCACTAACCCACAGCCCTGGATCACTGTCACTGTCCTCCTCCTTTGTTCTTATGCTCTAGCTGCTGAACGCTGCTGGCAAAAGTCTAAACACCATGCCAACTTCGTTCACTTCAAGTTTATCCTTTCCTGCCTTAACTCTGCCCTCTCCTCTGCCAGACAAAACTATTTCTCCTCCCTTATTGACACCCATGCCCATCATCCCCGTCAGCTCTTCTCATCATCATCATCAATCGTATTTATTGAGCTCTTATTATGTGCAGAGCACTGTACTAAGCGCTTGGGAAGTACAAATTGGCAACATATAGAGACAGTCCCTACCCAACAGTGGGCTCACGGTCTAAAAGGGGGAGACAGAGAACAAAACCAAACATACTAACAGAATGAAATAAATAGAATAGATATGTACAAGTAAAAGAAATAAATAAATAGAGTAATAAATATATACAAACATATATACATATATACAGGTGCTGTGGGGAAGGGAAGGAGGTAAGAAGGGGGGATGGAGAGGGGGACGAGGGGGAGAGGAGGGAAGGGGCTCAGTCTGGGAAGGCCTCCTGGAGGAGGTGAGCTCTCAATAGGGCCTTGAAGGAAGGAAGAGAGCTAGCTTGGCGGATGGGCAGAGGGAGGGCATTCCAGGCCCGGGGGATGACGTGGGCCGGGGGTCGATGGCGGGACAGGCGAGAACGAGGTACGGTGAGGAGGTTAGCGGCGGAGGAGCAGAGGGTGCGGGCTGGGCTGTAGAAGGAGAGAAGGGAGGTGAGGTAGGAGGGGGTGAGGTGATGGAGAGCCTTGAAGCCCAGGGTGAGGAGTTTTTGCCTGATGCGCAGATTGATTGGTAGCCACTGGAGATTTTTGAGGAAGGGAGTGATATGCCCAGAGCGTTTCTGGACAAAGATAATCCGGGCAGCAGCATGAAGTATGGATTGAAGTGGAGAGAGACATGAGGATGGGAGATCAGAGAGAAGGCTGATGCAGTAGTCCAGACGGGATAGGATGAGAGCTTGAATGAGCAGGGTAGCGGTATGGATGGAGAGGAAAGGGCGGATCTTGGCAATGTCTTCTGTACATTCAACTCCCTTCTCAGGCCCCTGCTTCCTCCCCCTCCTCCTTCCCTTACCCCCAATGATCCGGCCTCCTACTTCATTAATAAAATCAAATCCATCAGGTCTGAGCTCCCCAAAGTCACTCCCCTCCCTTCTCCAACCCCCGGCTCTCAACGCTCTCTGCTACTCTCCCATCCTTCCCAGCAATATCCTCAGAGGATTTCTCCTCCCTCCTCTCAAGTGCTACTCCAGCCACCTGTGCTTCTGACCCCATTCCCTCTCATCTTATGAAATCTCTTGCTCCGTCCCTTCTCCCCTCCTTAACTTCCATCTTCAACCGCTCACTCTCCACTGGTTCCTTCCCCTCTGCCTTCAAACCTGCCCATGTCTCTCCCATCCAAAAAAAACCCCTCTCTTGACCCCACCTCACTTTCTAGTTATCGCCCTATCTCCCTCCTACCATTCCTTTCCAAACTCCTTGAACGAGTCATCTGCACCCGCTGCCTCGAATTCCTCTACGCCAACTCTCTCCTCGACCCTCTCCAATCTGGCTTCCGTCCCCTACATTCCATGGAAACTGTCCTCTCAAAGATCACCAATGACCTCCTGCTTGCCAAATCCAATGGCTCCTACTCTATCCTAATCCTCCTCGACCTCTCAGCTGCCTTTGACACTGTGGACCACCCACTTCTCCTCAACACGCTATCCGACCTTGGCATCACAGACTCTGTCCTCTCCTGGTTCTCCTCTTATCTCTCCGGCCATTCATTCTCAGTCTCTTTTGTGGGCTCCTCCTCCCCCTCCCATCCCCTTACTGTAGGGGTTCCTCAAGGGTCAGTTCTTGGTCCCCTTCTGTTCTCAATCTACACTCACTCCCTTGGTGAACTCATTCGCACCCACGGCTTCAGCTATCATCTCTATACTGATGACACCCAAATCTACATCTCTTCTCCTGCTCTCTCTCCCTCCCTCCAGGCTCGCATCTTCTCTTTCCTTCAGGAATTCTCCATCTGGATGTCTTCCCACCATCAAAAACTCAACATGTCCAAGACTGAACTCCTTGTCTTCCCTCCCAAACCCTGCCCTCTCCCTGACTTTCCCATCACTGTTGACAGCACTACCATCCTTCCCGTCTCACAAGCCCGCAACCTCGGTGTAAACCTCGACTCCGCTCTCTCGTTCACCCCTCACATCCAATTCATCACCAAAGCCTGCTGGTCTCACCTCCACAACATTGCCAAGATCTGCCCTGTCCTCTCCATCCAAACCGCTTCCCTGCTCATTCAAGCTCTCATCTTATCCCGTCTGGATTACTGCATCAGCCTCCTCTCCGATCTCCCATCCTCCTGTCTCTCCCCACTTCAATCCATACTTCACACCGCTGCCCAGATCATCTTTATGCTGAAACGCTCTGGGCATGTTACTCCCCTCCTCAAAAATCTCCAGTGGCTACCAATCAACCTACGCATCAGGCAAAAACTCCTCACCCTCAGCTTCAAGGCTCTCCATCACCTCTCCCCCTCCTACCTCACCTCCCTTCTTTGCTTCTACAGCTCAGCCCGCACCCTCCGCTCGTCTGTTGCTAATCTCCTCACCGTGTCTCATTCTCACCTGTCTCACCGTCGACCCCCAGCCCACGTCATCCCCCTGGCCTGGAATGCCCTCCCTCCGCACATCCGCCAAGCTAGCTCTCTTCCTCCCTTCAAAGCCCTACTGAGAGCTCACCTCCTCCAGGAAGCCTTCCCAGACTGAGCCCCCTCCTTCCTCTCCCCCTTCTCCCCCTCGCCATCCCCCTGCCTTACCTCCTTCCCCTCCCCACAGCACTTGTATATATGTATATGTGTTTGTACATATTTATTACTCTATTTATTTATTTATTTATTTATCTATCTATCTATCTATCTATCTATTTATTTATTTATTTATTTATTTATTTATTTTATTTGTACATATTTATTCTATTCATTTTATTTTGTTAATATGTTTTGTTTTGTTGTCTGTCTCCCTCTTCTAGACTGTGAGCCCACTGTTGGATAGGGACTTTCTCTATATGTTGCCAACTTGTACTTCCCAAGCGCTTAGTACAGTGCTCTGCACACAGTAAGCACTCAATAAATACGATTGAATGAATGAATAAATTTTACAGATGAGGTAACTTAGGCCCAAAGAAGTGAAGTGGCTTGTCCAAGGTCACCCAGCAGATAAGTGGTGGAGCTGGGATTAGGGTCCATGACCTTCTAACTCCCAGGTCCATGGTCTCTCCACTGTTGTAGACATCCACACTTATCTGCTGTGTAGCCTTGGGCAAGTCACTTCACTTCTCTGTCTCAGTTACCTCATCTGTAAAATGGGGATTGAGACTGTGTACCCCATGTGGGGCAGGAACTGTGTCCAACCTGATTTGCTTTTATCCACCCCAGTGCTTGGTAAAGTGTCTGACACATAGTAAGTGCTTAACAAATACTCAGTGGAAAGAGCATGGACTTTGGTATCAGAGGTCATGGGTTTGAATCCCAGCTCTGCCAGTTGTCAGCTGTATGACTTTGGGCAAGTCACTTAACTTCTCTGGGCCTCAGTTCCCTCATCTGTAAAATGGGGATGAAGACTGTGAGCCCGCCGTGGGACAACTTGATCACCTTGTAACCTCCTCAGCACTTAGAACAGTGCTTTGCACATGGTAAGTGTGCTTAATAAATGCCATTAAAAAAATAAGATTAATAAAAACCCTGCTAACCCTTCGGTTATGTTCAAAAGATCCTAGGGAATGAGATATCTGAGTCTTGGCCAAGAAGAGCTTAGTGGGGAGTCTTTTTCTGAGCCGTTCTTCTGCAGGAGCTTGCCTCCCTCCTTCTCCTGTCTCCCTCCTCCCATCCAACTCTACCCTGCTGCAGGAGCAGAAAAGAACAAAAGCAGGGATCCAGGCTGGGATCTGTGCCCCTGGGCACTTTGGGTCCTTGGGGCAGGGCTGGGGGGAGGCTGCGTTGGGGGGTTGTCCAATGGCCACAGATCTGTGGGCAACCAGGCTCACCTTCCCCACTTTTACAGAGTCCTCTAGATTGTAAGCTGTTTGTGGGCAGGGAATGTGTCTGTTACATCATTTTACTGTGCTCTCCCAGGAGCTTAGTACAGTGGTCTGCACACAGGAAGCACTCAATATATATGATTGACTGACTGACTGAGTCCAGTATTGGCAGTGACTTGACCAAGGTCAATGAGGCAGTCTGAAGCCCCAGGCTGCCTCTCCATACACTGGTGCAGCATCTGAATTCTGCAGTTTGCAGTTGCTGGATTTTCACTTGTCCAAAGAGTTGTGTGTATTACATTCTTACTGCTCTGCACATCTGTCCTGCTGAGGTTGTCAGCCCCTTCGGCAAGGACTAGGCATTAACTGACTTTTCAGTATTCACCTCAGGCCTTATTACAATGCTTTGCACACTCTAATTCTATGATGAATGTTAGAAATAATATAAATAAGCACCATGTGGCTCCCAACTCCCAGGCCATTTTGGGAGCTGTCTTATCCCAGACCACTCACTCCTATCCCCCCAATCCCGCATTCCACCATCAGCCATTCAAACATGAAGCTGCTGCTCCTGATGATGAAAATTGCAACTGAGATCAGGGAGGACAGTCTTAGCTACTTGGATCAATCAATCAATCAATCAAATGTATTTATTGAGCAATTACTATATGCAGAGCACTGTACTAAGCATTCAGAAGACTACAATAGATTTAGTAGATACAAACTCTAGCCTCCAGGGGCTTACAGTCTATTTAGCTTGGTAGCTTTGGTCTGTTGAATTTGTAAAACTTGTTGTTCATATTTTGTGCTACTGTTCTATGCCTTTCCCCATTTAGTGCATGCTGTATTAGGTAGGACTTTGTGTGATCTGTTATCTCATTTTTGATGCCAGCACTTAGCCAGTGCATAGTGCCAAACAAGCCCTTAACAAACACCATAACTTATTCAATAAATCTACAATTACTCAATGTAGAATTTTGTCCTGAGAAATGGAGCTAAACCATTAAGGTCTGTAACTGTATTGGCAGCTTGAGGAAATAGTGTTCACTGAGCACGAACATCAATCAATAAATCTATCCATAGTATTTGTTAAGTGCTTATTGTGTACAGAGCACTGCACTATGCACTTGGGAGAGTACAAAGCAAGTGAGTTGGGAGATGCATTCCCTGACCACAATGAGCTTACAGTCTAGAAGGAGAAACTTACATTAATATAAATGAATTAATTAAAAATATGTATAAAAGTGCTGTGGGACATAAAGCAGGGTGAATATCAAGTGCATAAAGCATACAGATCCAAATGCAAGGCGATGCAGAAGGGAGGGGGAGTAGGCGAAATTCATTCATTCATTCATTCAATCGTATTTATTGAGTGCTTACTGTGTGTAGAGCACTGTACTAAGCACTTGGGAAGTACAAGTTGGCAACATATAGAGATGGTCCCTACCCAACAGTGGTCTCACAGTCTAGTAGGGGGAGACAGAGAACAAAACAAAACATATTAACAAAATAAAATAAATAGAATAAATATGTACAAATAAAATAAATAAATAGAGTAATAAATACATACAAACATATATACATATATACAGGTGCTGTGGGGAGGGGAAGGAGGTAAGGCAGGGGGATGGGGAGGAGGAGAGGAAAAAGGGGGCTCAGTCAGGGAAGGCCTCCTGGAGGAGGTGAAATAAGGGTTTTAGTTGGAGAAGGCCTCTTGTAGGAGATGTGGTTTTTAAAAGGCTTTGAAAATGAGGAGAGTGGTGGTGTGTCAAATATGTACATGCAACCATTTCCTGGTCCTGGTCCTGTAGCCTGAGGCCAGACCCCAAATGAATGGTCCTCAGAGAGTAGAGGGCCTGGGAGCCAATGATGGGAGCCCTCATATCTGGGTTTGTGATGTCCTAGGGGACCACTAGTGATTTACCTGGTGAGTGAGCAGGCAGCTAGCTACCTGAAGGCAGTCCACACTGAATGGGTTATCCATGGGTCCTTTGGAATCTCCTCCTCTGAACGTCTTTAAGAATAAAAGGTTTGTCTTCCTGAGGTGGTAGTTGTGGTGGTAGTGGTGGTGATGGTGGTGGTAGTAGTGGTAGTAGTAGCAGAAGAAATATCATCAATGGTATTTATTGAGAGTTAACTATATGCAGAGCACTATCCTAAGTGCTTGGGAGAGTACTAGTAGAAGCAGTTAGTAGTAGTAGCAGTACAAAAAGAAGTATGGCCCAGTGGAAAAGTTATGGGCCTCAGAGTCAAAGGACCTGAGTTCTAATGCTGCCTCCACCACTTTTTTTATGGAATTCGTTAAGCACTTACTATGTGTCAAACACTGTTCTAAGTGCCAGGGTAGCAACAATTAGGTCAGACACAGTCTGTGTCCTGCATGGGACTCACAATCTAAGTAGGAAGTAGAAAAGGTATTCAACCTCCATTTTACAGTTGAGGAAACTGAGGCACAGAGAAGTGAAGTGACTTACCCAAATCACACAACAGGAAATTGGCAAAGCCAGGATTAGAACACAGATCCTCTGACTTACAGGCTAATGCTCTTTCCACTAGGCCATGCTGCTTCACACTTGTCTGTTGGGTGGCCTTGGGCAAGTCACTTCACTTCTTTGTGCCTCAGTTATTTTATCTGTAAAATGGATTAAAACTGAAGGCCCCATGAAGGACATGAACCGTGTCCAACCTGATTAGCTTGTATCTACTCATAGCTTTATACAATGCCTAGCTCATAGTAAGCACTTTTCACTCATTCATTCATTCAAATATATTTATTGAGCGCTTACTGTGTGCAGAGCACTGTTCTAAGTGCTTGGAAAGTACAATTCAGCAGTAGAGAAAATCCCTGCTCACAATGGGTTTACAGTCTAGAAAAGGGGAGACAGACATTAAAACAAGTAAACAGGCATCAATAGTATCAATGTAAATAAATAGAATTATAGATATATACACATCAAAACAAGTAAAAATACATTAATATAAATAAATAGAATTATAGATATGCATATATATACACAAGTGCTGTGGAGCGGGGAGGGGGAGTAGAGCAAAGGGAGAAAGTCGGGGTGATGGGGATTGGAGGGGAGCTGAGGAAAAGGGGGGCTTAGTCTGGGAAGGCCTCTTGAAGGAGGTGAGCCTTCAGTAGGGCTTTGAAAGGGAGCAATGTGATTGTTTGGAGGATTGGAGGAGGGAGGGTGTTCCAGACCAGAGGTAGGACGTGGGCCAGGGGTCAACGGTGGGACAGGAGAGAACGAGGCACAGTGAGAAGGTTACTGAATGCTATAAAAAAGTGGTAGTAGTAGTAGTAGCAGTAGTAGTAGTAGTAGTAGTAGTAGTAGTAGTAGTAGTAGTAGCAGTAGTAGCAGCGTGGCTCAGTGGAAGGAGCCCAGGCTTTGGAGTCAGAGGTCCTGGGTTCAAATCCTGGCTCTGCCAATTGTCAGCTGTGTTACTTTGGGCAAGTCACTTAACTTCTCTGGGCCTCAGTTCCCTCATCTGTAAAATGGGGATGAAGACTGTGAGCCCCCCGTGAGACAACCTGATCACCTTGTAACCTCCCAGGTGCTTAGAATAGTGCTTTGCACATAGTAAGCGCTTAATAAATGTCATCATTATTATTAGTACTAGTATTACTACTACTACTACTACTACTACTGGGGAAGCAGCATGGCTCAGTGGAAAGAGCATGGGCTTGGGAGTCAGAGATCATGGGTTCTAATCCAGACTCCGCCACTTGTTGGCTGTGTGACATTGGGCAAGTCATTTAACTTTTCTGGGCCTCAATTACCTCTTCTGTAAAATGGGGATTAAGATTGTGAGCCCCACATGGGACAACATGATCACCTTGTATCCCCTCAGCACTTAGAACAGTGCTTTGCACATAATAAGAACTTTACAAATACCATCATTATTAGTAGTAGTAGTAGTAGGAGAAGTAGTAGTAGTGTTTTGCACATTGTAAGCACTTAATAAATGCCATCATTATTATTAATAGAAGTGGTAGAAGTAATAGTAGAAGTAATAGTAGTAGTAATAGCCATTCAGTTGTATTTATTCAATCGTATTTATTGAGCACTTATTCTGTGCAGAGCACTACACTAATAGTTGTAGTAGTAGCAATAGTCATAGTAGCAGCAGTAACATTTATTGAGGATTCGCGGATGTGGTTGCATTGTATTAGACAGGAAGAATAGAGCCTCTTACCTGTAATTAAATTTAGTGTCTATCTCCCCTGCTAGATTCTCAGCTCCATGAGGGCAGGGATTTTACTTATGAGGAGCAGAGACTGTGTCTAATTGCCATCTGTGCAGTCTCTCCCAGCACTTAGTAATAATAATAATAATAATAATAATAGCATTTATTAAGCGCTTACTATGTGCAAAACTCTGTTGTAAGCGCTGGGGAGGTTACAAGGTGATCATGTTGTCCCACGGGGGGCTCACAGTCTTCATCCCCATTTTACAGATGAGGTAACTGAGGCCCAGAGAAATTAAGTGACTTGCCCAAAGTAACACAGCTGGCAATTGGCAGAGTCGGGATTTGAACCCATGACCTCTGACTCCAAAGCTCGTGCTCTTTCCACTGAGCCACGCTGCTTCAGTAGAACAGTAGAACTGTAGAACAGCCACATTCTCTGCCCACAATGAACATACAGACTAGAGGGGGAGATAGACATTAATATAAATGAATAAATTACAGACAAGTGGCAGAGCCGGGATCAGAAGACGGGCACTTCTGACACCCAGGCCTGTGCTCTATCTGCTACGGAACAAACCAAGCAGCAGAAAAACCTCAAAATCCCAGTTCCTTCCACAACCTTTCTCATTTCTCTCCCGTATCTCGCATTTGTTGCATTTATGAAGCCAAAAATATTGAAGTTCTAATAAGCAGAAATATAGAAAATCAAAAAGCTGGTTTTTCAGACTCCAGACTGTAAGCTCCTTATGGGCAGGGAACGTACACTGCTCTACACACAGTAAGTGCTTAATAAATGCTATTACTACTACTACTCTCTCAAGCACTGAGTTCAGTGGTTTGCATACAGAGGGGCTCAGCAATAATAATAAGAAGCAGCATGGTTCAGTGGAAAGAGCTTGGGCTTTGGAGTCAGAGGTCATGGGTTCAAATCCCAGCTCTGCCGATTGCCAGCTGTGTGACTTTGGGCAAGTCACTTAATTTCTCTGGGCCTCAGTTACCTCATCTGTAAAATGGGGATGAAGACTGTGAGCCCCCCGTGGGACAACGTGATCACCTTGTAACCTCCCCAGTGCTTAGAACAGCGCTTTGCACATAGTAAGCACTTAATAAATGCCATCATTATTATTATTAATAATAATGACATAACAATAATAATTATGGTATTTGTTAAGCACTTACTATGTGCCAACTAGCATGGCCTGATGGAAAAAGCATGGGCCTGGGAGTCAGAGGACCTGGGTCCCAGCTCTGCCAATTGTTTGCTGTGTGACTTTGGGCAAGTAACTTAAATTCTCTGGTCCTCAGTTTCCTCAATTGCAGATTGGGAATTAAATCCTGTTCCCTCCTATTTAGACTGTGAGCTCCATATGGGGAAGGGACTGATAAACTTGAATCTTCCCCAGCACTTAAAACAGTGCTTGACGCATAGTAAGCACTTAGAAAATGCCATAAAAACTGCTGTACTATGTGTGGGGGTAGATACAAAATAATCAGGTCCCAAATGGGGTTCACAGTGTAAGTAGGAGGGAGAACAGGCATTGAGTCCCCATTTTACAGATGAGAGAACTGAGGCACAGAGGAAGTGACATGACCTGTCCAAGGTCACGCAGCAATCATATGGCAGAGCTGGGATTAGAACCCAGGGCCTCTGACTCCAAGGCCCATACTCTTTCCACTAAGCCATGCTGCTCCTTGAGTGACAAGGGACTAGAAAGCAGAATCAAGATGGGCAGCATATCCTTTGGGAGGCTGTCACACAGAGTGTGACGGCAGTGTGGTATCCAGTTCCAGATTGAACTAAAGTTCTATCGAGCTGTAGGGCTGTCCCGCCTTCTCTCCAGCTGTGAAACCTGGACACCACACAGGCACCACCACATCCGGCTCCTTGACCAGTTCCATTAGCATCATTTACGGGCCAGAGTCAATATCAAATGGCAAGACAGGATCAGAAACAATGAAGCCCTAAAACAAAGTCTCTCCTGGCTCTCCTGAACACAGCTGCACTGGAGGGAACATGAGAAGACAGATGACAGCAGGAGACCCAAACAGCTGCTGGGTCAAGAGCCAAAATGGGGAAACTGAAAGTGAGGAGGGCAGAGGAAACGTTTTAAGGATATGGAAAACCAAGCCTCAGCCAATGCTGCATCCCAACTAAAAACTGGGAGTTGATTGCTGAGGGCAGACCAGCATGGAGCACTGCCATCAAGAAGGGAGTGTAGCTCTTTTTGAGCAGAACCTTTGAAAGGATTGTGAGAAAAGTAGGCAAAAGTAACAATGGCACCTAATGCATCAAACAACAAGGGGCAGATCAAGTGTGTGCCCAGTGCAGTTGCGACTGTAGGTCCCAGATTGGCCTTTTCAGTGGGTGAGCTTCACTTTCAATGGCGTCATCCTCATATCTGAAGGCCAAATACATATTTTATAATATAGAGAGACATGGTGGGAAATATTCCCCAATGCATTCTCTCTTCTCCCTCAAATTTCAGGTGAGTGAATCTCAAGATTTACACGCTTCAAAACAGATGGTTATTTAAATTATTTGAGGTTTTCATTCTTGGCTATACTGCATTATTGTCAGGGAGTACACAGAAATAATGCATCTTGAGAGGCTTGCATAAGAATGCCAGCTCACTAGGATAAAATGAGCAACCAGTGAAATAAGAAATGACGGGTCTAATGAGCATCTAACATCTGCGGAGACACAGAGGTACCCGAGGACCTGAAGATCTCTCTCTGCTGAGAGGTCTCAGCCATCCCAAGACCATCTAACATCTGAACCACTGCCTACCATGACTACCTGCTGGATGCAAAAAACTCACTTCCGAACTGTTCTAGCTGAGAAATGGCCATTCCTTCATCTTTCCTCTTCATTCATTCATTCAATCATATTTATTGAGTGCTTACTGTGTGCAGAGCACTGTACTAAGCGCTTGGGAAGTACAAGTTGGCAACATGTAGAGAAGGTCCCTACCCAACAGTGGGCTCTCAGTCTAGAATGGGGAAACAGAGAACAAAACAAAACATATTAACAAAATAAAATAAATAGAATAAATATGTACAAATGAAATAAATGAATAGAGTAATAAATACATACAAACATATATACAGGTGTTGTGGGGAGGGGAAGGAAGTAAGGCGGGGGGATGAAGGGGGGAGGAGGGGGAGAGGAAAGAGGGGGGTCAGTCTGGGAAGGCCTCCTGGAGGAGGTGAGCTCTCAGTAGGGCTTTGAAGGGAGGAAGAGAGCTAGCTTGGCGGGTGTGCGGAGGGAGGGCATTCCAGGCCAGGGAGATGATGTGGGCCGGGGGTCGACAGCAGGATAGGCGAGAACAAGGCACGGTGAGGAGATTAGTGGCAGAGGAGCAGAGGGTGCGGGCTGGGCTGGAGAAGGAGAGAAGGGAGGTTAGGTAGGAGGGGGCGAGGTGATGGAGAGCCTTGAAGTGGAGGGTGAGGAGGTCTCTTCCTACAGCCAGGCCTGAATTCACAATGGAGAACACTGTACAGGTATGGCTGTCTGACACCCTAGTGACAATTACCCACCTTTTTACATATCAACAGCTACCTGCCTTCCGGGCAACCCAGCTCTCTGTTTATTCCTGAGCATTCCCTTCTTTATCCTCAAAGACCCAAGGACCTGCATTCAACCCAAATCCAGCAGTTAATCAAAGGAACCACCAGATTAAATAGTTATTGCTGCTGACAACCTCATCTATAATCCTTAAATTTCTCTGACCTCACCATGTCCACTCAATCCCCTTCCTCTAATCAGCCCATATCCCTGAACTTCCTTCCCAGCAAGCCCCCACCCCACTCCATCCAACTCTTCTCCACCCTTCAAGCCATTCCCTCCCTCCTGTCCTACCCATTCCTGTCCTTTTTCCCAGGGCTGCCCCTCAACCCTCTCTATGCCACTTATTGGCTGTGTGACTTTGGGCAAGTCACTTAACTTCTCTGTGCCTCAGTTACCTCATCTGTACAATGGGAATTAAGACTGTGAGCCCCATGTGGGACAACCTGTTCACTTTGTATGCCCCCAGAGCTTAGAACAGTGCTTTGCAAATAGAATTTAAAAAATACCATCATTATCATTATTATTACTCCCCTTAATCAATCAATCAATCAATCAATCAATCATATTTATTGAGTGCTTACTGTGTGCAGAGCACTGTACTAGTGCTTGGGAAGTACAAGTTGGCAACATATAGAGACAGCCTATATCTTAAATCACTCCCACCCAGCCCCTCCCACTGCCCCCCTTCTCCATCCTCCCACCACCCCCATCCCTGGCCACAGCCTCAGCGAGATTATTTTATGCAGAGAACTGTTCCAAGACTTGGGAGTTGTCTACCAACTCAATATAACAGAGCTGGTAGACGCATTCCCTGCTCCAAAGGAGCTGACACTCTAGAGGGGGTGACAGACATTAATAGGAATAAATTCTTTACAGACTGTGAGCCCCACGTGGGACAACCTGGTCACCTTGTGTCATCCCCAGCACTTAGAACAGTGCTTTGCACATAGTAAGTGCTTACCAAATGCCATCATTATTTTTATTATGTGAATGGGAAAGGAGCTCCAGGCTAGAGGCAGGGTGTGGGCAAGGATTTGGCAGTCAGATAGTTGAGAATGAGGTAGAGTGAGGAGATTGGCACTGGAAGAGTGAAGTGTATGATTTGGGTTGAAGTAGAAAATCAAGGAGGTAGGGTAGACTGGGTAACCTCAGGAGGTTGGGTAAGGAGTTTCTATTTGATGTGCAGGTGGATGGGAAACCACAGGAGGTTCTTGAGGAGTAGGAAAATGGACTGACTTGTTTTGTGGAAAAATGATCCAGGCAGCAGACTAAAGTATGGACTGGATTTGGGAGAGAAAAGAGGCAGGGAGTTCAGCAAGGAGGCTGATGAATCGATCAAACAATCAGTGGTAGTCATTGAGTGCTTGCTATGCACAGAGCATTGTACTAAGCGCTTGGGAAGGTACAATACCAAAGAATTAGCACACAAGTTCCCAGCGCATAACAAGCCTGCTGTCCAGGTAGGGAGACAGACATTAATATGAATAAATAAATACTTTATAATATGTTATTTAAAGATATGTACTTAAGTGCTGTAGGGTTGAGGGTGGGGTGAATATCGAATGTCCAAAGGGCGGAGATCAGAGATAGATGATGCAGAAAGGAAAGCAAGCCAGAAAAAGAGGACTTAATTGAGGAAGGCCTCCTGGAGAAGATATGACCTTAACAATGGTTTGGAGGTGGAAAGGGTGGTGATCTGGCATATGCAGAGGAGGAGGGAGTTCCAAGCCAGGAAGGGATGTGGGAAAGGGGCTGATGGTGAGATACACAAGATAGGGGTACAGTGAGTAAGTTGGCACTAGAAGAATGGAGTGGGTGGGCTGAGCTGTAGTAGATCAGTGAGGTGAGGTGAGGAAGGATGGGGTGAGCTGATTGAGTGCTTTAAAGCCAGTGATGATGTGTTTCTGTTTGTTGTAGAAGTGGATGGTCAGTCATTGGAGGGAGTGCTTAGAACAGTGCTTTACACATAGAGTAAGCCCTTAATAAATGTCATTATTATTATTAATAGGAAGACATGGATTGAATGTTTTCACTGAAAAATGATCTGTGAAGCAGAGTTACTGGAGTTGGGAGAGACAGAAGGCTGGGGGTCAGAGAGGAGGCAGATGCAGGTAAGGAAGGTGGGATAAGATAAGTGCTTGGATTGGCATAGTAGCAGTTTGGATGGAGAGTGTAGGGCAGGTTTTAGCAATGTTGTGAAGTTGGAACCAATAGAATTTGGTGATAGATTGTATATGTGGGTTGAATGAGAGAGATGAGTAGAGGGTAATGCCAAGATTCCAGGCTCGTGAGATAGGGAGAATAGCGGTGCCATATACAGTGATAGGAAAGCCAGGAGAAGGACAAGGTTTGGGAGGGAAAATGATAAGTTCTATCCTGAATATTTTCAGTTTAAGGTGTCAGCAGGACACCCAAATAGAGATGTCCTAAAGGCAGGAGGAAATAGACCATGGGCCTGGTAGTCAAAAGGTCATAGGTTCTAATCCTGGCTCTGCCACTTGTCTGCTGTGTGACTTGGGCAAATCACTTCACTTCTCTGGGCCTCAGTCACCTCATCTGTAAAATGGGGATCGAGACTGTGAACCCCATGTGGGGCAGGGGTTGTGTCCAACCCAATCTGCTTGTATCTACCCCATAACTTAGTACAGTGCCTGGCACATAGTAAATGCTTATCAAATACTATAATGATTATTATTATATCAAGACTGCAGAGAAGGAGAGCAATAGGGCTGAAGATGTAGATTTGGGAATAATCCCTGTAGAGATGAGTTCTCCAAGGGAATGGGTACAGATGGAGATGGCTCCCTTCTAGTTCCCTAATGGCTCTTTTGCATGATCCCACCTCCCCCAGCCCTCTCTTTCCTCTGAAGCTCATATCATCCACTCTACCATCCACTCCAGTTAAAAGTCACAGTCATTTACCACCCCCACTTCAGACCCCTCCTCCACCTTTCTAAACCATTTTAATCTCTTTCTCACATTCCTTCTCTTTCCCCATTCCTACATTATTCCTTGGGGACTGCAATATCCATGTGGATGTTCCCCACAACCTTTCCACTGCCTGCTTTCTATTAGTCTGAACTCCACTGACTTCCTGCTCCAACCCACTTCACCCGCTCACTCAACTGGGCACACACTCAATCTCATTATCGCTAGTTATTAAGCACGACCCTGGAGGTCAGAAGTTCATGGGTCTTATCCAAGCTCTGCTACTTGTCTGCTGTGTGACCTTGGACAAGTCACTTAACTTCTCTGTGCCTCAGTTCCCTCATCTGTAAAATGGGGATTGAGACCATGAGCCCCATGTGGGACAGGGACTATGTCCAACCCAATTTGCTTGTAATCCACCGCAGTACAGTGCCTGGCACATAGTAAGAATTTAACAAATATTATTTAACTTGACACAGAGAAGCAGCATGGCTCAATGGAAAGAGCATGGGCTTGAGAGTCAGAGGTCATGGGTTCAAATCCTGACTCCACCAATTATCTGCTGTGACCTTGGGCAAGTCACTTAACTTCTCTGTGCCTCAGTTACCTCATCTGTAAAATGGAGATTACGATTGTGAGCCCCACGTGGGACAACCTAATCATCTTGTATCCTCCCCAGCGCTTAGAACAGTGCTTTGCACATAGTAAGCACTTACCAAGTGCCATTATTATTATTATTAATAATAATAATAGTAATAATAATAAATATCACAATATTGTCATTATTATTATTATTACAAGTTCTACCCTCACCAACTCTGCAATTTCTCTATCCAAATAAAATCTTCTCATCTGCCATCTCTTCCCACCACACACACCCTGCAAATCTGTCCTGTTCCCTGACAAAGACGTCCAATCGTTTGACCCCCTCCAACAAACTGAAGTCATCATGCTCCATTTGGTCTCCACACCCAAGCTACCTACTCTAGATGCACAAATCCATACTCTCAACACCGCCCCCTCCACTGAACAACAGTCCGTTGCTTCCCAGTTCCTGATCTCATGCCACTAAGCCTGCTACCTTGGGTCACTTCCAAGTCTGCTTTCTCCTCTTCTCCTGTACTGTAGCTGCAGAATGGTGCTCGTGGAAATTCAGATATCAGATCAACCTCATTCATTTCAAATTAATACTCTCCTGCTTTAATTCTGTCCTTTCCTTCATCTAGCAACATTATTTCTCCATTCTTATTAACTCCTATGTCCATTGCCGGTACCATCTGTTTCAGATGTTTCAGATATTTAATTCCTTCCTCAAATCCTCTGTACCTCCCACCCCCATCTCTTGCCCCTCTAGACTTTAACATCATTGTGGGTAGGGAATATGTCTACCAACTCTGTTATTATACTCTCCCAGGTGCTTATTACAGTGCTCTGCACATAAATGCTTAATAAATAAAATTGATTGATTGATTGCCCCTAATGACCTGCCTATGCACTTTGTTGATAGAATTGCTACCATCAGGCATGATCTCCCTAAAATCTTCCCTGCTCTGCTCAAGTCCCTCCCTCCTCCTGACCCTTCTTTGACTCTCCAGTCTTTCCCAGCAGTATCTCAAGAGATCTCCTGCCTCCTCTCAAAATCTACCCCTCCACCTGATCCAATTGCTGATCCAAGCACTTCCCATGTCCTGCCTTGACTACCACCAAATCCCCAATCCCATTGCACCTTATCAAAACACTTGCCCATTCCCTTCTTCCCTCCCTGACAGCCAGCATGGCATGGTGGATAGAACATGGGCCTGGGAGTCAGAAGATCGAGGGGAATTCAAAAGATCTTGGGTTCTAATCCAAGCTCTGCCACTTGTCTGCTGTGTGTGACCTGTGTGTGTGTCTGCAATTCACTTCACTTCTCTGGGCCTCGGTTTCCTCATCTGTAAAATGGGGATTGAGACTGTGAGTCCCATGTGGGACAGGGACTGTGTCCAACTTGATTTTCCTGAATCTACCCCAGCCCCTAGAACAGTGCCTGGCACACAGTAAGTGCTTAACAAATACCGGAATTATTGTTATTATTATTATTATATTTAACCATTCACTTTTCAATGGCTTCTTCACCATTACTGTTCAACATGCTCATTTATCCTCTATCCTAAAAAACTCTTCCTTTACCTCATGCCTCCCTCGTGTTATCCATCCCAGCACCTTCCTAGCACTCCTCTCCAAAATCCTTGAGAAAGTCTATACCTACTGTCTCCACTTCCTCTCCTCCAATTCTTTCCTTGGCTCCCTCCAATGTGGTTTCTCCCCACTTCGCTCCATCAAAACTGCCCCCTCAAAGATTACCAGTGGTCTCCTTCTTGCTAAATCCAATAGTATTTGTTAAGCACTTACTATGTGCCTGGCACTATACTAAGCACTGGGGTGGATACAAGCAAATAACATTGGACACAGACCCTGTCCCACACAGGGCTCACAGTTTCAATCCCCATTTTACAGATGAGGTTACTGAGGCACAGAGAAGTAAAGTGACTTGCACAAGGTCACACCACAGACAAGTGGTAGAACCTAGATTAGAACCCATCACCTTCTGACTCCCAGGCCCATGCTCTATCCACCACATCATGCTGCTACTCCATCCTAATCCTCCTCAACCTCTCAGCTGCTTTCAACGTTGTGGACCACCCTTTCTCCTGGAAATATTGTCTAATCTTGGCTTCACTGATACTCCTATCTCTCTGGCCTCTCATTCTTTGACTCTTTCGTGGACTCCTCCTCTGTCACCGATCCTCTAAATATTGGCGTGCCTGAAGGTTCAGTTCTGGTTTCCCTTCTATTCTCCACCTACCCCCATTCTCTTGGAAAATTCATTTGCTCCCAAGGTTTCTACCACAGTTCTATAGGATGATTCTACATCTCCACCACGAAACTCTCCTTCTCTCTGTAGTCTCCCATTTCCTTTTGCCTTCAGTACATCTCTACTTGGATGTTCCAACAATGCTGTGTTGGAACAAACTAAAAATGTCTAAAACATAACTCCTCATTGTCCCACCCTTATCCTGTTCGCGCCTGTCTTTCCTATCAGTATAGACAACACCACTGTCTTCTCTGTCTCACAAGGCCATAATCTTGGTGTTATCCTCATTCAACACACTTATTCAATCTACCACCAAATCCTGTCAGTTATACTTTCACAACATCATTAAAATCCATCCTTTACTTTCCATCCAAACAGCTACTATACTGAACCAAATTTGCCTTAGATGGCTTAGCTACTGCATCAGCCCCTTTGTTGACCTCCCAAATCCAGTACTCACTTCACTTAACTCCCCTGATCATTTTTCTAATAAACTATTCGATCCATGTCCCCCAACTACTAAAGAGCCTTCGGCCGTTGCCCATCCACCTCCACATCAAACAGAAACTCCTTACCATAAGCTTTAAGACACTCAATCACCAAGTTCCCTCCTATCTTTCCTTGTGGATTTCCCGCTACAACACAGCCCACACATTTCATTCTTCTAATACCCATCTACTCTCTATACTTCAATCTCATCTATCTCGTTACTAACCCCTTGCCCCTCATCATCATCATCATCAATCGTATTTATTGAGCGCTTACTATGTGCAGAGCACTGTACTAAGCGCTTGGGAAGTACAAATTGGCAACATATAGAGACAGTCCCTACCCAACAGTGGGCTCACAGTCTAAAAGGGGGAGACAGAGAACAAAACCAAACATACTAACAAAATAAAATAAATAGAATAGATATGTACAAATAAAATAAATAAATAAATAAATAGAGTAAAAAATATGTACAAACATATATACATATATACAGGTGCTGTGGGGAAGGGAAGGAGGTAAGATGGGGGGACGGAGAGGGGGACGAGGGGGAGAGGAAGGAAGGGGCTCAGTCTGGGAAGGCCTCCTGGAGGAGGTGAGCTCCCTCATCTTGCCTCTGTCCTGGAACTCCCTTCCCCTTCATATCTGACAGATCACCACTCTCCCCACCTTTAAAGTCTTATTAAAATCACATCTCCTCCAAGATGCCTTACCCAGCTAAGTCCTCATTTTCACTACTTCCTCTCTCTTCTGCATCACCCATGCCCTTGAATCTGTACCCTCCAGGCACGTTTAGATTCATCCCACCATCGGCCCCGCAGCACTTATGTACCTATCCGTAATTTATTCATTTAAATTCATTTCTGTCTCCCCTCTAGACTATAAACTCATTGTGGGCAGGGAACATTTCTTCCAACTCTGTAGTATTGTCCTTTCCTAAGTGCTCAGAACTGTGCTCTGCACACAGTAAGCACTCAATGAATTCCATTGATTAACTGATGGGTCCCTAACTGTTTTATCCTGTGGCTTCCCCAGCATTTCATACAGTGATTGGCATAAAATATGTCATTATGATAATGATCACTATCATCCACGTGATAATAACAAATAATATTAATAATTGATGATAATAGCAAATGATAGTAATAACAAATGACTAAATTCTATTGCTAGATGCCTTGAAATAACTTCAATTTCCTGCACAATGATTTTTGAATTTCATGTAATGTGTGTACCTCTCATTTCTGGACAGCCCCAACAAACCCAGGATTAGTGGGATGCCAGTGATGCCAGTGGAAACCACTTTGGTCCTGGGGGTGTTGACAATGCAGGCACAGTCATGGTTTCTGACCCATCGTACAGTCACTCGTCTCAATGTCACCAGATGACTTTGCAAATCAATTAAACAATCAATTATATTTATTGATCACTTACAATGTGCAGAGCACTGTATTAAATGCTTTGGAAAAATCAATGCAACAGAGTTGGTAGACACTTTCCCTGCCCACACTGAGATTATAATCTGGAGTTCTCCTCTGGCATCCACTTCAAGAGAACCACATATGTTTTAATCCACTCTCAGACTTTTGAAAAACAATTTGGCCTTCCCACCCAACTCAAGGTCCTTTAATTTCTATAACATATTTCCTGCGAAGTTTAAAGTGGTAACTCAGGTAACTTTACCTGCAACTATAGTTCATGGGTGGGAACCTGATTTAACACATATGTTTGTACACATGCACATGTATCCACACACCCCCACATCCTTAGAAGGGAATCAGGGGAGGCAACACCCATGGGATGAGGTACTAATCAATCAGTGATATTTACTGAGTGCTTACTGTGTGCAGAGTACTGTGTCCTAAGTGTCCTAAGTGTATGGGAGAGAACAATATAATAGAGTTGGTAGACATAAGAATAATGATGGTATTTGACATGATACCTTCCTACAAGGAGATCACAGTCTTGGAGAAGCAGTATGGCTCAGTGGAAAGAGCACGGGCTTAGGAGTTGGAGGTCATGAGTTCTAATCTGGGCTTGCCACTTATCGGCTGTGTGACCTTGGGCAAGACACTTCACTTCTCTGTACCCCAGTTACCTCATCTGTAAAATGGGGATTAAAACTGTGAGCCCAATGTGGGACAACCTGATTACCTTGTATTTACCCCAGTGCTTAGAACAATGCTGGGCACATAGTAAGTGCTTAACAAATGCCATCATTGTTAATTATTATTAATAAGTCTATCGGGAGAAACAGACATTAAAATAAATTACAGAGAGGGGACCAATGTAGGGATTACCCAGGGACTAAGTTAGGGATCACCAAAAATTCATTCACAGACAATTAATCAATCAATCAATCAATCGTATTTATTGAGCACTTACTGTGTGCAGAGCACTGTACTAAGCGCTTGGGAAGTACAAGTTGGCAACATATAGAGACAGTCCCTACCCAACAGTGGGCTCACAGTCTAGATTAATCAATCAATCAATTAATCAATCAATAGTATATATTGAGCACCTACTGTGTTGCAGTGCACCATACTAAATACTGGGAAAAATACATTTGTGAGAATAAACATGGCCCTTGCCCTTTTTGGGCTCCCAATCTAACAATAATGGGGAATGGTCGATGGGACAGGTGATAAACACATAAGGCAAGGTGAAGCAATCACCATAAAAGACAAGGACAATGATATGGGGCAACTATTGCAGACAACCACCCTCTGTCAACAACGTACAGGAGCTGTTGTAGGAGAACCCCTGCCTTCTCCAAAAGAGGGAAAAAACCACACTCACGCCCCCAACCACCTCCCGGTATAATTCCCAATCCAAGAATGAGACATGTCAAGAAATCCACAGCAATCAATCAATCAATCATATTTACTGAGCGCTTATTATATATAAATATATGTATGTATATATATATACAGAATATCGAATAATAGAGTTAGTAGATATGTTCCCTGCTCATAAGTAGTTTACAGGAGCTTACAGTCATGCAGTTGACTGGCTTATCTCTATAGTGGTGTAGGAACCAGTGGGGTCTGGTCCACGGAGCAAAGGCCAATGCCCTGTGGACCTCTTTTTACATCCTCCAACACTCCTTGCCCCTCCCAGTTTCCACTGAAAGTGAACTTCCTCTCCTCCCATGTCAGACTGGGTGGTCTGGGGTGTTGGGAGATGTGTATGCATATTTCGGGGATTGGGGGGGGGTGGTCCTCCGGTTGCAAGGCTGACAGGGTCATGGTCAGGTTAGCTAGAATTACCTTCTTGGGTTGATTGTCCATAAAAGAAATGGGGAGTGAGATTTCCTGCCCCTCTGATACTGGCAATATCAATAGTTTTCCTGATGGTGATGAGATTTTCTATTCTTGTGTTAACCCTATTGTCCTTTCACTATTTTGCTTGAAATTGCCTGATCCCACCATCCTTTTGTGTTCTATATACTCCTGGGTGTCTCCTGGTATCTGCACTGGCCCCATAATCATTCCTTTTTGTTACTGCCAGGAGTTGCCTGCCCCACACCATTGTCCTACTTCTTCCAGTGTTCCCCATGCACACAGTTTGAGTACCAGCAGATCCATATGCAAGGGTGACACCTGAACTAGTTACATCATCACAATTGGAATTTCCTTGAGAAGAGGTCCCCATATAGGATCATCAAAAGAAAAAGGGAAGTTGCTTCATTCATTGATTCATTCAGCAGCATTTATTGAGTGCTTGCTATGTACAATGCACTGTACTAAGCACTTGGGAGAGTACAATACAACAACAGATAGACACATTCCCTGTCCACAATGAGCCCACAGTATTGAGGGAATCATATTTATCTTGGGCGAGCAAGATAGGAGTGCCCATCAGAAACAGTTCAACAATCTCATACACAATACTGCCTGAAAGCCCTAGGTGCTCTCAGGTCATGCTTCCAATGGCTTCAGAAACCCCAATATCAATCAATCAATCAATGGTAGACTGTGAGCCCATTGTTAGGTAGGGACCACCTCTATATGTTGCCAACTTGTACTTTCCAAGCGCTTAGTACAGTGCTCTGCACACAGTAAGCTCTCAATAAATATGATTGAATGAATGAATGGTATTTATTGAGCACTTACTGTGTGCAGAGCACTGTACTAAAAGTGCTCTGCACACAGTAAGCACTCAGTAAATACAATTGAATAATATAACAGAGTATTATCCTGAAAACTCCCCTGTAGACTGTAAACTTGCATTAGTCAGGGATTGTGTCTGTTATATTGTTATATCATACTCTCCCGTTCATATAGTACAGTGCTCTGCACACAGTAAATGCTTGATAAATATGATTGACTGACTGACTGAAGGACTTTTTGTCAGACTGAAAACCAAGGGGGAAGAGTCTGGAAAGCATTTGGGAATTTGGATTTCTTTGGCTATAAAGGGCCTAAGCCTTGGCTGCAAACATATGCATCTCCCAGATGATGCTGGGATAGTGTACCCTGGCATGTGGGGCCAAATGGGTTACTTTAATGAGGAGGATCTGTCATAAGCCATGATCCTGGTGTGTGGTTCCTTTGGTAATGATTCCTAGAAGGACAGTCCTGTTCCCTGATTGGATCAGTGGTAACAGTAACCTAGGCACCCTCCCATTTGCTCATTCTCCCTCTCCCCACAGAGGCCAACAAAGCTTTTTTATGGCTGACATCCTGGCCTACACATTTAAAACTGGCTTCAAAACGGGGAGCGGATGGGTTAATCAGGCTATGAAAGCTTCGTATGTCCCTGGGCAACTTTAGTTTGACTTCCAAAGAATCATAAATTGCTAACCCGATGTTATATTTCTGTTCTGAATGATCCAATTGGCTGCCTATTGCATTGATCAAATTCACTGAATAATTAATTGTTCAACTTTCCACTGGACCTTTGTAAGTGCAATTATTTTTTTCCAAGGTCTCACACATCAGTGACTGGGTTAAAAATAGAGTCAACTGAAGTGACCAAATTTACTCACAAAAATCGATCAAATTCCATAAAGGAATAATTAGGACATAAATGGACAATCCACACCTCCCATACTTGGCCTCCAGTGGACAGATGACCATTCGGATCAATGAGATCCATAGTTTAGGATTAAAGGAATACAAAGTCAAGTTATCCTGACATGCTTCCTTCATTTTTCAGACAGTACAAAGGAGAAAGTTGTATTAGCCTGATGTCACTGTTACTCTTTGGTGAGGGTTGAAAGATTTCAAACCATCCAATCAGCGGGCTGAATGAAGCCGGCAAGGAAATTTGAGGAAGATATGGAAAAAAAACTGCTTTTCCCAGGAAGCAAAGAAGCTGAGGGCTTTTCATTCATTCATCCATTCATTCAATCATATTTATTGAGCGCTTACTGTGTGCAGAGCACTGTACTAAGCGCTTGGGAAGTACAAGTTGGCAACATATAGAGATGGTCCCTACCCAAGAGCGGGCTGACAGTCTACAAGGGGGAAACAGACAACAAAAAAAAACATATTAACAAAATAAAATAAGTAGAATAAATATGTACAAGTAAAATAAATAGAGTAGTAAATATGTACAAACATATATACATATATACAGGTGCTGTGGGGAGGGGAAGGAGGTAAGCCGGGGGGATGAGGGAGGTGGGGGAGATGAAGGGGGGGAGAGGAAGGAGGGGGCTCAGTCTGGGAAGGCCTCCTGGAGGAAGTGAGCTCTCAGTAGGGCTTTGAAGGGAGGAAGAGAGGTAGCTTGGTGGATGTGCAGAGGGAGGGCATTCCAGGCCAAGGGGAGAATGTGGGCCAGGGGTCAACGCCGGGACAGGTGGGAATGAGGCACAATGAGGAAGTTAGTGGCAGAGGAGCGGAGGGTGCAGGCTGGGCTGTAGAAGGAAAGAAGAGAGGGGAGGTAGGAGGGGGCAAGGTGATGGAGAGCCTTGAAGCCGAGAGTGAGGAGTTTTTGCCTGATGCGTAGGTTGATCGGTAGCCACTGGAGATTTTTGAGGAGGGGAGTAACATGCCCAGAGTGTTTCTGCACAAAGATGATCCGGGCAGCAGCGTGAAGTATAGATTGAAGTGGGGAGAGACAGGAGGATGGTAGATCAGAGAGAAGGCTGATGCAGTAATCCAGTCGGGATAGGATGAGAGATTGAACCAGCAGGGTAGCGGTTTGGATGGAGAGGAAAGGGCAGATCTTGGCGATGTTGCAGAGGTGAGACCGGCAGGTGCCGGATTGGATGTGAGGGGTGAGTGAGAGAGCAGAGTCCAGGATGACACCAAGGTTGCGGGCTTGTGAGATGGGAAAGATGGTAGTGCCGTCAACAGTGATGGGAAAGTCAGGGAGAGGGCAGGGTTTGGGAGGGAAGATAAGGAGTTCAGTCTTGGACATGTTGAGTTTTAGATGGTGGGCAGACATCCAGATGGAGATGTCAATCAATCAATCAATCAATCGTATTTATTGAGCGCTTACTATGTGAAGAGCACTGTACTAAGCGCTTGGGAAGTACAAATTGGCAACACATAGAGACAGTCCCTACCCAACAGTGGGCTCACAGTCTAAAAGATGTCTAAAATGTCCTGAAGGCAGGAGGGAGGGACAGAGAGCAGGGGCAGAGAGGTAGATTTGGGTGTCATCAGCATAGAGATGATAGATGATAGATGAAAGCCCCTGGGGCTTTCTGGGAGGGACTTGCTTCTGCTTCCACATGCGGGAAGGGGTTCTACACCCACCTCCGGAGGAGAGTTAACTAGCAGTAGCATTGGTACTTTTTAAACCTTACTAAATGCATGTGAAAAGATCGGGAAGAAAATTAGACATGCGCCTGGGCCCTTGAGGGCCTCTTTATCTAAGAATAAGAGGACGGACATACAAGGAAAGTGAGTTCACAAAAACCAAGAAAACAACATAAAAACATGAATGCAAGAATAATATCACAGGTGTTACAGTTTCCTGAACCTTGGCATTACCCAGAACTCGTCCGCTTCAACCTGCATTTTCAGTCTCTCTCCAAATCCTGTCAGTTCTACTTTTAAATCATCTCTAGAATTCACCCGTTTCCTTTCCATCCAAACTGCTACTCTTCTTTGCACTCTCCCTGGGCCTATTAAAGTCTCCCAAAGAATTAGTACAGGGTTCTGCACACAGAAAGCAAACAATAAATACCACTGATTGACTGATTAACACCACACTGACCCAACTATGTGTTATATCCCATCTCGACTCCCGCATCAGCTTCCTCTTGGACTTCCCGGACTCCAGCCCCTTTCCTCTTCAGTGCTTCCCAGATCATTTCCTTAAAAATTTGCCTTTTCACACTTCCCCAGTCCTCCAAACCCTCCAGTGGTTGTCCATCCCTCTCTGTGCTAAGCAGAAACTCTTTACCGTTGGCTTTAAGGCACAGCTCTGCTCCTTCTACCTATCCTCACACCTCTCCCACTGCAGCCCAACCCGCTCACCGTGTTCCTCTAACACAAACCTACTTATCGAGTCTCGATCTTGCCAATCTCACCATCACCCCCTTGTTCACGCCCTCCCTACTGCCTGGAACTCTGTCCCCCTTCATAACTGATAAATCACCACTCTCCTCATCTTCAAAGCTTTATTCAAATCAGATTTCCTTCAGGAAGCTTTCTCTGACTCATCTCTCAACTCCCTACCCTACTTTTTCTCCTGGTATATCTTTATACTTGGTAGATTCCCCTACCAGTAAATTATTTAAGTGTTTGTCTTCCCCGCTTCTGGAAGGCAGAGATCAAGTCCATTTACTCAGTCCATTAATCATTGGTATTTATTGAGTGCTTTCTGTGCAGAGCACTGTCCTAAGCACTTGGGAGAGTACAATAGTACAAGTAGACATGATCCCTTTCCTCAAGGAGCTTATAATCTAACTTACTCTATTGTACTCTACCAAGTGCTTTGCATCATGCTCTGTACAGAATAAGGGCTCAATACTGTTGATTGATGGATTGCTTAAAAGCAGTATTGAGAGCAGCAGTCTTGACTTGCTCTCTCCACTGCCTTGACCCCTCTATCTTATTTGTGAGGTCAAGGGTAGAGGCAGGAGTGGGCAGGTGTGAGGCCTAGGAAGTGACTGTTGCTGCAGCCCCACTTAGGGACCTTGCAAGTGGCAATTGGATTGGAGGAACATTCTTGTCCAATGTGAGCAAGAGAAACTACAGGGTTGCTGTTGGTCAGTGAGGGCTTGAAGAACAACTGGTCGTGTATGCACCTACATCCTTTCCCTTTAATACAGATTTGTTGAAGTCTTCCTCTAAAGAGGTAGAGTCCTCCTTTCTCTTCAGATTCATCAACTCCTCATTAAATAAACCCTAGGGTTCAAGAAACATTGCCCATAACAGTACTTCATCCTTCCAATGCATTCTCTCTGATGGAGCCCTGCTGTCGCCTTGATCTCCAGACAACTGCTGTATTGTACTTTCCCAAGAGCTTAGTAGAATGCTGTGCTTAATAAAGACAACTGAATGAATGAATGAATGAATGAATGAATGAATGCCAAACCAAGCACAACACTGTGGCTTTCAAAGGGCTGCATAGACCACAGGTCAAAATGAACTTGGGGGATCTGAAACAAATGAAAAGAAAGAGCATTCTTGACTTGAGAGACATAATATTAATGTTATGTGTACCCACCCCAACCCCGCATCATTAACATCCCAGGAAAAAAGAATTGCAGGGTGGCCTCAGGGAAAGAGCACAGGTCTAGGATTCAGGAGTCAGGAATCATCCTGATTCTGCCTGCTGTGGGGTCTTGGGCAAGTCACTGCCCTTCTATCTGCCTCAGTTCCCTCATCTGTAAAATGGGGATAAGATACCTGCCCTCCCTCCCTTTTAGGCTGTGGTCTTCATTAAGCCCTGAATGTGTGCTAAGCACTAGGATGGCTGCAAGGACATCAGATCAGACATGATTCCTGTTCCACTGGAGTCTCACAATCTATCTTCTCCCCATTTCAGAGATGAGGAAACAGAGGCCCAGAGAGGTAAGTCGCTTGCCTGAGGTCACACAGTAGGACCGGTGGCAGAGCTAGGACTCAAACCCCAGTCTTCCAGCTCCTAGCGGCATGTTCTCCCCTCCCCGGAGGCCAAGTGAGGCCTCATCGCGGTGGGGGCTGAGCCAGCCAGAGATAGAAGTGAAGTGGTGAAGGTTTCTGACCAAAAAACCCCCTCGGGAATCTCATGATACGCAAGGGCCCAGGAGAAATTCAGAAAAGTAGCTGGCTAAGGTGAGCAGCAAAGACCACAGCAGCTCTCGAGGCAACACCTGCTGGGTCATGGCTCTACGGGCCAACGTTGGCAGTGTGATGTGCTGACTTCCGCTGTCGATGGCTCCCACATAGAAAAAGCCTCTGGGTGCACTTCTCAGTGTGTTGCACCCCTGCCTCCCGGCTTGCTCATTGTGCTCTCTGCCCCAGTGGGAACATGACAGGCAGGAACAAGAGATAGTGCGAGTAGCATCTCGCCAGTGGCCAGAGCACTACAAACTCCTCCGCACAGGGTTTTGGTCTCAAAGTCCGGATGCCTAGACTGAGGATTGTCCATCATTTAGGACAGTAGACTCCATTACCATCATCAGCATCCTCATCATCATCCTCATCACCGTCATCATCCTCATCACTATCACTGTCACTGATATTAAAGAAACGAACTTAGAACAAGAAAAAAAGTCCTAAGTGGGAAAACATTGCATTCAGAAAACCTCCCAGCAGGGAACCTTGGCCTGAAATGATAGGAAAAAACAGGTTTTTTTGAACAGGAGAAAACTGAAGAATGTAGGTGAGCCGGCTGTTTGAGGGAAGCTCAAGCTAGCCGGGACTGGAGGGGGCTGCCTTCAGAAAGCCCCCACGGATTCTTTGTGGAGCCTTTGAGGAGATCCAGAGGCAAGTCAGGTCAAAGTTCAAACTCTCCAGAGAGCAGAGGGAGAAGGGCCCACCCTGGGATGGACCCAGTTGCCATGGCCACCGCAGTGGGCAGGGCCCTATGTGGCCCCAAACCATCAGTTGCAATCGGCACCTGCCGACACATTTGTTCAAATGTGACCGATGGACCCTGGGCCTTAGCCTCCCTAATGAGCAAGAGACCCAGCACTGAGCAGGGGGCGGCCTCCGCAAATGAATTAATTAGACTTCCGAAAAGAGCAAGTGGGCTCGCTGTGCTGTTTTATTAAACAGTTTTCTATGTGGTAATTGAAAAAGAATCACTTGATTTCAAATTCCTCCCCGAGGTGTTAATTGTGGCAGGGAGAGACCATGGAGAGACGGAACTTGACGTCGACTGTAATTGTTCCCCACTTTCCGGGTTTCCTCGAGGCATAGCCCAAGTCTGGTGGTCTGCTGCTGGAACACCGGAGATGGAGGAGGAGGAGGGGAAAGGAAGAGAGTAGCCAGGATAAGGAGCTGCAAGCTGAATTAGGAGGGGAAAAAGAAAGCACACACCGTTCAATTGATTATTTCCATGGCCCTCCAAAACCCAGGGCCAGTTGGGCTCCTGAGACTGGTTCATATCCTACCAGGCACCCACCACTCACTGGTGGATTCAACCGTGAGTCAGACCTATGTCTCAGGTTAAGAGGCGGGGCCAGGGCACTCCATCCCACCCATTTGTTAACCTTAATTCCATGAGGACCCAGAAAGACTTGTGCCTCTTGAAGAAAAGAGTCCTTCAAAAAGCTCTCTTTTCCCCAGGGAAAAAAGGTTGATGGAAGGGACAGATGATGGAGGAGGATGGAATAGGAGAAGGATGGAGGAGGAAGGAGGAGGAAAAGGAGAAGATTGGAGGAAGAGAAGGATGGAGGAGGAAGAAGGAGGAAAAGAAGATTGGAGGAAGAGAAGGATGGAGGAGGTAGGAGGAGGAAAAGGAGAAGATTGGAGGAAGCATCATGGTTCAGTGGAAAGAGCATGGGCTTTGGAGTCAGAGGTCATGGGTTCAAATCCTGGCTCCTCCAACTGTCAGCTGTTTGACTTTGGGCAAGTCACTTAACTTCTCTTTGCCTCAGTTACCTCATCTGTAAAATGGGGATTAAAACTGTGAGCCCCCCATGGGACAACCTGATCACCCTGTAACCTCCCCAGAGCCTAGAACAGTTTGTTGCACATAGTAAGCGCTTAACAAATACCATTATTATTATTATTATTATTATAGTAAGCACTTAATAAATACCATCATTATCATCATCATCATCATCATCATTGGAGGAAAACCAGGAGGAGGAGGAGGAGGAGGAGATTGTAGGAGGAGGATGAAGAAGTAGGAGGAGGAAGAGGAGAAGGAGGATGGAGGAGGAGGAGGAGGAAGATGGAAGAGATGGAGGAGGGAGAAGAGGAGGAGGATGGAGCAGGAGGTTGGAGGAGAATGGAGAAAAGGAGGAGGTGGTGGAGGATGGAGGAAGATGGAGTAGGAGGTTGAAAGAATAAAGCAAAAAGTAAAGGTGTGTGTATTTATATGTTTGTGGGCATACACATGTGGGAGATAGGTATGTATGTGTGTTATACTCCCTCTCCCTTCTTCATCACCTATGTACTTGATTCTGTACCCTTTAAGCACTTGAATTCATTCTACCTTCAGCTGCACAGCATTTAGGCACCTATCTATAATTTAATATGTCTCTCCCTCTGGACTGTAAGCTCCTTGAGGACAGAGAACATGTCTACCAACTCTGTTGTACTCTCCCAAGCACCTAGCATAGAAGCAGCATGGCTCAGTGGAAAGAGCCCGGCCTTGGGAGTTAGAAGTCGTGGGTTCTAATCCTGGCTCCGCCTCTTGTCAGCTGTGTGACCTTGGGCAAGTCATTTGACTTCTCTGTGCTTCAGTTCCCTCATCTGTAAAATGGGGATTAAGACTGCGCACCGTGTGGGACAACCTGATCACCCTGTATCCTGCCCAGCACTTAGAACAGTGCTTTGCATATAGTAAGCGCTTAACAAATGCCATCATTATTATTACCCTGAACCTAGTAAGTGCTCAATAAGTACTATTTATAGCTTGATAAATTGATTTAACAGGGAGCAGCACAAATGTTTCAGGGTTACACTTACTAACAATCCCCATTTACTCAATGGGATTGAGTAAATAACTGAATATATGAACAAAAATGGACATGGCATGGCTACATAATGGATGAGAAACTGTAAACTTACAGTTCTGTAGACTGTAAGTTTCTGGTGGGCAGGGATCATGTAGACCAATTATACTGCATTATACTTTCCTAAGCACCTAATGCAGTCCTCTGCACACAATGTGATCAATAAATACCATTGCTTGATTAATTGATTGGCCGAGAAAAGAAATGAAATATTTCAATGCTAAGGGTTGAGTAGGGTTGGTGTGAGCGGGGAACTGGAGTCAGTGAGGGTTGAATGAGGAGGGGAAACTCAGTTCTGCAGCCCTCTTCTTCCCGGTTATTTTGTCAAGTCGCCACTTTTCTCAAGTCATCGTGCCCCATTTAGTCTACCTATCCTTGACCCTCAACTCCACCCTTTCTACTGAATTCAACTCACTTGCTCCCCATCCCTTACCTGATCTCATACCATTAACCCACAGCCCTGGATAACCCCCACAGCATGTGTCCAGAAGCAGAAGCTGCAAAGTGCTGCTGGTGGAAAATAGGACATCTTACTGACCTCATCTATCAGAAATCCATCCTCGCTGGCCTATGGCCTCTCCTCTATCTGGTAACATTATTTCTCCCTTCTCACTGACTCTCTTGATTCATTGACTGCCTATTGCCCTCACCAGTTGCTTTAGATGTTTATCTCACTCTTCAAACCCCCTGTCCCTTACCAATACCCACTGTGCCCTTCTATTGGCCGGAGGACCTGGCCATGTATTTTACTGATAAAATTGAAACCGTCAGTTGTGTTCTCCCTAAAATCTCCCCCGCTCCTCTCCAGTCCTTCCCTCCTCCTGCCCTTCTTCACCTCTCTCAACAAGAGGAGATATCCTGCCTCCTCCCCAAATCTACTCCCTCCCACCTATGCCTATGACCCCAACTCTTCGCACTAATCAAAACACTTGCCCCTTCCCTTCTTCCCTTCCTGGCTGCCATCTTCAACTATTGACTCTTCAATGTCTTCTTCCCCGCTGCCTTCAAACAACTCATTTATCCCCTAGCCTAAAAAAAACTTTCCCTTGACCTCACGGCCCCCTCCAAATATAGCCCCGTCTCCATCTAGTCATTCCTCTCCAAACTCCTTAAATGATTTGTCTACACCTGCTTCCTCCATTGCCTCTACTCCAATTCTGTCCTTGAACCTCTCCAATCTGACTTCCTCCCCCTTCATTCCACCAAAACAACCCTCTCAAAAAAACACCAATGGTCTCCTTCCTACCAAATTCAATGGCTTTTACTCCGTCCTCATCCTCCTTGACCTCTTAACTGCCTTTGACACTGTAGACCAACCCTTCCTTCTGTAAACATCATCTAACCTTCGCTTCACTGATACTGCCTTCTGTTTCTCCATCTATCTCTCATTTTCAGTCTCTTTCTCAGGCTCCTCCTCCGGTCTCCCACCCTTTCAGTATGGGAGTCCCTCAAGACTCTTTTCTGGGTCTCCTTCTATTCTCCAATTACACCCACTGTGTTGCTTGTAGGACTCATTCACCTGCATGGCTGCAACTATCTTCTCAATACTGATGATCCTGAAACCTATATATCCAGCCCTCATTTTTGTCCTTCTCTGCAGTCTAGTATTTCCTCCAGCCTTCAGGACATCTCTATTTGGTTGTCCTGCCAACTCTTCAAACTTGACACATCCAAAAGAGAACTCAACTTCCTCCCAAAGCCTGTCCTCCCTCTGACTTTCCCATCACTGTAGATAGCACCACCATTCTCCCTCTCTCCAAAGCCTGTAACCTTGGCATTATCCTTGATTCCTCTCTCTCCTTCAACGAACATATTCAATCTGTCACTAAATCCTATCGGCCTACCTTCACATCGTCACTAAATTCCATGCTTTCCTCTCCATCCAAACTGCTACCATGTTGATCCAAGCACTTACCCTATCCCACCGTAACTACTTTTAGACTCTAAGCCCGTTGTGGGCAGGGATTGTCTCTACTGCTAAATTGTACTTTCCAAACACTTAGCACAGTTCTCTGCACTCTGTAAGTGTTCAATAAATATGATTGAATAAATATGATTGAATGAAGGAATAAGCCTCCTCCCTGACCTCCCTGCCTCTTGTCTCTCCCTACTCCTGTCCAAATTTTACCTTACTGCCCCAATCATTTTTTTAAAAAAATGTTTAGTCCATGTTTCCCCACTCCTCAAGAACCTACAGTGGTTGCCCATCCACCTCCACATCAATCAGAAACTCCTTACCATGAGCTCTAGATCACTCAATCACTTTGGCCCTGCCTATCTTACCTCACTGATTGCCTTCTATATGCTCACTTTGCTCCACTCCACTTCACAAGATTGTGAGTGTTTCGTAGATTGAGTGTTGTTGAGGAGAGTCTTTTCAGTCTGGGCTTTGTAAGCATTTGGTTAGGGCCTGCTTCTCTCTTTCAGCTTGCTGAAGGTGAGGATAGTGGGCTGAACTGGGTGAGCTGCAGGCCCTGCTGGCTTCCCCCAGGGTGGGCTGGTGTCATGGACGCCATGGTCAGCAGGAAGCCTTTCCTAAACCACAGTCCAGAACTGGATCTGTGACCCCCAAGGCCACTAGGCATCTCCTGGGGTCCCCTCTAGGACAGAGCATGGGCCTAGGAGTCAGACGGGCCTGGGTTCTAATCCTGGCTCTGCCACATGTCTGTTGTGTGACCTTGGGCAAGTCACTTTACTTCTCTGGGCCTCAGTTACCTCAACTGTAAAATCGGGATTAAGAGTGTGAGACCCATATGGGACAGGAACTACGTCCAACCTGATTAACTGTCATCTACCTTAGCACTTAGAACAGTGCTTGGCATATAGTAAGAGCTTAATAGGTACTATTATTATTATTATTATTACCAATTCTTTTATATTGTTATCTTGTATTCTCCCAACAGTGCTTGGCACATAGTAAGCAGTTAATGAGTATCATAATTATTATTATCATTATTGTCATTATTACCAACTCTGTTTTATTGTATTCTCCTAAGCACTTGGTATAGTTCTCTGCAAACAGTAAACACTCAATAAATACAATTGATTGATTGATTGATTTGAGGTCCAATCCACCCTAAGACTGCTGTTTCTGGCAACAGTGAGAACCAAATTCCCCTTGTGCAATGCATCCTCTGAGGTCCACCAGGCCAAGTGAGTTTGCTGCTAGTGGGGGCTTTGAGCCCTTCTCCACCTACTGAGAAAGAAGCCAACAAACAATAATAATAATAATAATAATTGTGGTATTTATGTGCTTACAATGTGCCAAGAATTTCTCTAAATTGTTCAGACCATCCTTCCTCCTTGAGCAAAGCCAGATGGAGAGAATTAAAGTCAACTGAAGCCTCTCCTCTTGCTCTGCCATAGACCATGATCCTATCCTGGCCTACACTTTTTGAAACTTGTTGATCACAATCAATGTGAGATCCAGGTAGGATAGATTGAATGAGCGATTGATAATGCAAACCCCGTATGGGAAAGGAATTGTGTCCAGCTTGATTATTTGAATCCACCCCAGCATGCAGTACAGTGCATAGCAAGTCCTTAACAAATATTATTATTATTATTGTCAATCAAATCATCATATTTACTAAGCACTTACTGTGTGCAGATCACTGTACTAAGCTCTTGGGAAAGAACAATAGAAAAGCAGTGTGGCCTACTGGACATAGCATGGGCCTGGAAGTCCGAAGACCTGGGTTCTACTCTTGGCTCTGCCACTTGTCTGCTGTGTTCCCTTGGGCAAGTCACCTCACTCTCTGTGTCTCAGTTACCTCATCTGCAAAAATGAGGATTAAGACTGTAAGCCCCATGTGGGAAACGGATAGTGTCCAACCTGATTAACTTGTATCTTCTAGACTGTGAGCCCACTGTTGGGTCATCCCCCGGACCTGGAATGCCCTCCCTTTGCCCATCTGCCAAGCTAGCTCTCTTCCTCCCTTCAAGGCCCTACTGAGAGCTCACCTCCTCCAGGAGGCCTTCCCAGACTGAGCCCCTTCCTTCCTCTCCCCCTCGTCCCCCTCTCCAACCCCCTCATCTTACCTCCTTCCCTTCCCCACATCACCTGTATACATGTACATATTTATTACTCTATTTATTTATTTATTTATTTATTTATTTATTTATTTTACTTGTACATATCTATTCTATTTACTTTATTTTGCTAGTATAGTTTTGTTCTCTGTCGCCCCCTTTTAGACTGTGAGCCCACTGTTGGGTAGGGACTGTCTCTATATGTTGCCAACTTGTACTTCCCAAGTGCTTAGTACAGTGCTCTGCACACAGTAAGCGCTCAATAAATACGATTAAATGAATGAATGAATGCCGGGGTGGCTCCCAAGGAGATCGGGTTGGACGCAGGCCTTGTCCCGCAGTGGGCTCTTACCATGTGTATTACTCTATTTATTTATTTATTTATTTATCTTATATTACTCTTTATTTACTTATTTTATTTGTACATGTTTATTCTATTTATTTTATTTTGTTAATATGTTTGGTTTTGTTGTCTGTCTCCCCCTTATAGACTGTGAACCCACTGTTGGGTAGGGACCGTCTCTATATGTTGCCGATTTGTACTTCCCAAGCGCTTAGTACAGTGCTCTGCACACAGTAAGCGCTCAATAAATACGATTGAATGAATGAATGAATAGGGACTGTCTCTATATGTTGCCAACTTGTTCTTCCCAAGCGCTTAGTACAGTGCTCTGCACACAGTAAGCGCTCAATAAATACGATTGATTGATTGATTGATTGATCTACCCCAGCGCTTAGTACAGTGCCTGGCAGATTGTAAGTGCTAAACAAATACCATAAAAAATACAACAGCGTTGATAGACAACATTCCTGCTGACAGTAAGCATAGCATCAACCTGGGGAGGCAGTTATTGCAATAAATCACAGATAAGGATATAGTAGAGTATAAGGACACCTACATAAGTGCTGTGGGGCTAGGTTGTATATCAAATTATTTAAGGGGTACACAGCCAAATGCAGAGTTGACGTAGAGGGGAAGGTGGATAAGGTCCCTGGGAGGAGATGTAATTTTAGGAGGGTTTTGAAGGGAGAGTGGTGGTCTGTCAAATATGAAAGGAAAAATAGTTCCAGGACAGAGAGAGGACATGGGCAAGGAGTTGGAGCACAGATGAGCTCAAGTTACAGGAATGAACTGTGAGGGCTTAGTTGAAGTAGGAGAAGCAGCGTGGCTCAGTAGGAAAGAGCCCGGGCTTTGGAGTCAGAGGGCATGGGTTCATATCCCGGCTCCGCCAACTGTCAGCTGTGTGACTTTGGGCAAGTCACTTAACTTCTCTGTGCCTCAGTTACCTCATCTGGAAAATGGGGATTAAATCTGTGAGCCCCACGAGGGACAACTTGATCACCTTGTAACCTCCCCAGCGCTTAGAACAGTGCTTTGCACATAGTAAGCGCTTAATAAATGCCATTTAAAAAAAAAAAAGTAGGAGGTGAGAGAGGCAAGGTAGGAAGCCAGTTGATAGAGTACCTTAAAGCCAATCAATCAGTCAGTCAATCAGTGGATTTTGTTGAGCATCCATTGTGTGCAGAGCACTATATTAAGTGCTTGAGAATCTGCAATATAACAGATTTGGTAGACACGGTCCCTGACCACAAGGAGTTTACAGTCTAGAGGGGGAGACAGATATTAAAATAAATTACGGATATGGACATAAATTCTGTGGGAGTGAGAGCAGAGAGAATATCAAACACTTTAAAGGCTAAGGATGCAAGTGCATAGGTGACAGGGAGTAGGAGAAAAGATGGCTTAGTTGGAGAAGGCCTCTTAAATGACAATAGACTGTATATGCCACTTTTTGTTTTGTACTTCACTCTTGGTCAGTTAGCCTAGAACCCTGCAGCCTGTGGGAGGCCCCAGGCTGGGCCTCCTCCTCTCTCCCCCCTAACTCCCCGAGTCTAAGTGTAACTCAAAGTCTAAGGCCGCAGAACATGCCTTGTCAGTGGCTTCAAAGCAGTCAATCACTTTGCTCCCTCCTACTTCACCTCACTACTCTCCTACAGTAACCCAGCCCCAACACTTGACTCATCAAATTCATTCATTCATTCAATTGTATTTATTGAGTGCTCACTGTGTGCAGAGCACTGTACTAAGTGTTTGGGAGAGTACAATGCAACAATAAACAGACAAATTCCCTGCCCACTATGAACTTACAGTCTGGTGGGGAGGACAGACGTCAATACAAATAAATAAAATTACAGTTATGTACATAAGTCCTGTGGGGCTGGGAGGGGGGAAGAGTGAAGGGAACAAGTCAGAGTAATGCAGAGGGGAGTGGGAGATGAGGAAAGGTGGGGCTTAGTCTGGGAAGGCCTCTTGGAGGAGATGTGCCTCCAATAAGGCTTTGGAGCAGGGGAGAGTAATTGTCGGATTTGAGGAGGGAGTGCGTTCCAGGCTAGAGGCAGGAAGTGGGCTAGAGGTTGGCGGTGGGACAGGTGAGATCGAGGCAAAGTGCTCAATAAATATGATTGAATGAATGAATGAAATCCTATTCCTTCATACTGAAACTGTGAGCCTTGTGTGGGACAAGGACTGTGCCCAACCTGATTCTCTTATATCTACCTTAGTGCTTAGTACAGTGCCTGGCACATAGTAAGCTTTTAATACAATAAAAGGAATAATAATAATAATCGATCAGGAACTCAGATTGCTCCAGTAGGAGTTGAACCTCATGCTGTTCCCAGGCTGGCTGGTGTGGAGCACTAGACTCTAGACTGCAAATCCACTGTGGGAAGGATTGTCTCTCTTTATTGCTGTATTGTACTTTCCAAGTGCTTAGTTCAGTGCTCTGCATGCAATAAGTGCTCAATAAATATGATGGAATGAATGAATGAATGAATGAATGAATGAATGAATGAATGAATGAATGAATGAATGAAGCACTGAACCTCTCTATTCTCAGAATGCCTGGTGTGCAGTATTGACTAGCTCTGTCCTCAGGCTGGTTGGCGTTGACCACTGAACCTCACTCTGACCTCAAGCTGGCTCAGTGTGGGGAGCACTGAACAACATAACTCTGTCCTCAAGCTGGCCTTAATTTCCTCTTTTCCCACTTCCTTCTGGGTTGCCCTGACTTGCTCCCTTTATTCATCAAAACCCACCAAACCCACAGCACTTACGTACATATTCATAATTTATTTATTTTTTATTAATGTCTGTCTCCCCCTCCAGACTATAAGCTCACTGTGGGCAGGGAATGTGTCTGTTGTATTGTTGTGTGGTACTCTCCCAAGCACTTCATACAGTGGCCTGCACACAGCAAGCGCTTAATAAACATGACTGATTGACTGATTGGTGTGGAACATTGAACTCCCCCTTGCCTCTCAGACTGGCTGGTGTGGAGCATTGAACCTCACTCTGTCCTCAGACTGACTGGTGTGGAGCATTGAATCTCTTTCCATTCTCAGGCTGACTGGTGGGAAGCACTGAACCTCATTCTGTTCTCAGTGCTTCAGGCAGGTGTGAAACACTGATCATTGCTCTGGTCATAGTGTGGCTGGTCTGGAACGCTGAACAGTGTGCTCTTCCCAGGTTGGCTGGGTTGGAGGATGGAGTACAAACACAGTGCACCCCACCTTGTCGGTCATCCCCAAAGGAGTTGCCAATGTGCCACAGGTATGCCCACTGGCTGCCAGCCCGATGGCGAAAGGAGGCTCTGGGCCACTCAGTGATTATCCTCAAAGCTGTGGAGACAGGAGAAGAGCCTGCCCTCCTGGCATATCGACCTGGCAATCTAACTGTACCTGTCAAAAAACAAGTCACCAGGTACAAAGAAGGTGGATCTGAATAAGGAAAAGGAGAAAAAATACCTCCACACATCTCTCGGGCTCTCTGTTCTTACAGTGCCTAAGAGGTCAAGTCCTGTGAGAGCCCCTCCCTTCCCCGCCTCATGCCCATCCAACCCCCTCCCTGTCATCATGAAAGAACAACAGCCCCCCACATGGATCAAGTGGAGCTGCTTCCTGGAAAACGATACCCAATCCTTCTGTTTCCATGGAAGCGCCTGCATGTCTCTAGGGGAAGGGATGGCAGGCTGACTGCAGTAAGGAGAGTTAAAGCCACACAGTGGGCTCCTTCTGCTGCAGACTCATGCTCAGATGCACCTTGGGAGACCGTGGGGTGGCAAAGGAGAAAGTCACAGTATAGAAAAGAAGGGAAAAAAGAAGGGACCTCAACATAAAAACCCGAGAGCGGCCATTCCCCCAAGGCCAGCTGCACTCCCCACAATGCTCTCCTCTAGGAGAAGTGCACATCTGGGACCTCGGGCAGGCAGCCAGCCAATCAGCCTGCCACAGCGGTCCATAGCATCTCTCTGAGGGCCACTCACGGGAGCAGATGGCGGAACTGTGGTGAGGACAAACACTTAAGGTGGAGGCTTCCAGGCCAGGATTTCAGAGTGCACAGCTGGGCCAACGCCCTCACGCCCACTGCCCTACTCTGGGCTTTGGCCTCTGATGCTGAAGCTTGCCATTCGAAGATGGTGTAGGCAGCCGAGTCGGCCCGCTGGCCTCCCACTTTTCCTTCGCACATCACTTTGAATGATCCCTCGCACATGGTCTTGAACATTCCCTGACATTTTCCTGAAAAAAAAATTATGGCATTTTTAAACCCTTACTATATGCCAAGCACTGTTCTAAGATCTGGGGGAGATACAAGTCATTCAGGTAGGACATAGAAGATCTTTCCAGTGGGAATCAGAGGAAAGGACCTCTCTTCCAAATTCCCAGGGGGGCTTCATCTTCCAAACAATAGGGTGGCCAAGTCCCCCACCCTGCCCATGCCCCAGAGACAAAGCCCCCCAGAAGCAGATTTGCTCCAGCCCAGTGGCATTACAAAACAAACAGGAGCTAACTTGGAATTTCACAGCCATTCCCAAATGGCTACTTTATGGCCAGATCTGCCTCACTTTCAGCACTCCCTGTGAAGACAGACATGGGCTGTGACTTCTCGCCATGGCACTGGAAGGTTTGGACATAGAGTGCTGCCAGCTCCTCTTGGATGGGCCTACTGACTTCACCCGCGCATCTGCAGCAGCACTTGTAGTGGCGACAGAAATGGAAACAGACTTGTAGCATCCTCGAGCCGCCCAGTGCCTCTGGGGATCACCTCACCCAACCCTCCTCCCACCAGGCCGGACTGACTCAAAGCCACCACTGATTGATTTCTAGGTGACATATTTAGAAAATGTCCTCATAATAGCCAGAGGGTGGATTGAGCTCAGCCCCTCTCACCTCCAGAATTGGAGTGACTGTTAGAGACCACTTAGTCCATCCTCTGTAGAAAATTCCCTAACTACTCAATCAATAATGGTAGTTATTAAGCTCTTTCTGTGTGCAGAGCACTGTACTAAGTGCTTGAGGAGAGTACGACACAATTCCTTCAGACTGATGGTAAAGGGTGGAGGGGGAGTCTAGAAGACTCTAGAACTAATTCCAGAGTTTACCCAACTCCACCTGGCAGGAAGTTCATTCATTCATTCATTCATTCAATCGCATTTCTTAAGTGCTTAATGTGTGCAGAGCACTGTATAAGTGCTTGGAAAAGTACAACACAACCATAAATAGTGGCATTCCCTGCCCACAATGAGTTCACAGCCTAGTGAACTCCCAACATCCGCCAAGCTAGCCCCAACATCCGCCAAGCTAGCTCTCTTCCTCCCTTCAAGGCCCTACTGAGAACTCACCTCCTCCAGGAGGCCTTCCCAGACTGAGCCCCCTCCTTCCTCTCCTCCTCCTCCCCCTCTCCCCCACCGCCTTACCTCCTTCCCTTCCCCACAGCACCTGTATATATGTATATATGTTTGTACGTATTTCTTACTCTATTTATTTTACTTGTACATATCTATTCTATTTATTTTATTTTGTTAATATGTTTTGTTTTGTTCTCTGTCTCCCACTTCTAGACTGTGAGCCCACTTTTGGATAGGGACCGTCTCTATATGTTGCCAACTTGTACTTCCCAAGTGCTTAGTACAGTGCTCTGCACACAATAAGAGCTCAATAAATACGATTGATTGATTGATTGATTGATTGATTGATTGATAGTGAGGGGGAGACAGACATCAATACAAGTAAATAAAATTACAGATATGTACCTAAGTGTTTTGTGGTTGGGGCAGAGGAAGAGCAAAGGGAGCAAGTCAGAGTGACAACAGAAGGGAGTGAGAGCTTGTTTGGTTAGGCCTCTTGGAGGAGATGTGCCTTCAGTAAGGCCTTGAAGTGGGGGAGAGTGGTGGTCTATCGGGTTAGAGGAGGGAGGGCATTCAAATCGTGGTTCAAATCCTGGCTCCGCCACTTGGCAACTGTGTGACTTTGGGCAAGTCACTTAACTTCTCTAGGCCTCAGTTCCCTCATCTGTAAAATGGGGATGAACACTGTTAGCCCCGAGTGGGACAACCTGATTACCTTGTATCTACCCCAGTGCTTAGAACAGTGCTTGGCACAAAGTAAGTGCTTAACAAATACCAACATTATTATTATTATTATTATATTATTCCAGGCCAGAGGCAGGACATGGGCTAGGGGTCGATGGCGAGACAGGTGAGATCAACAGTTTCCTAATCCCAGAGGAGTTCTAGTTGTACTATCCCAAACACTTAGTATAGTAATAATAATAATAATAATAATAATGGCATTTATTAAGTGCTTACAATGTGCAAAGCACTGTTCTAAGCCCTGGGGAGGTTACAAGGTGACCAGGTTGTCCCACATGGAGATCACAGTCTTAATCCCCATTTTACAGATGAGGTAACTGAGGCACAGAGAAGTTAAGTGACTTGCCCAAAGTCACACAGCTGACAAGTGGCAGAGCCGGGATTTGAACCCATGAACTCTGACTCCAAGGCCCGTGCCCTTTCCACTGACCCAGGCTAGTAATCTGCTCACAATAAGCCCTCGATAAATACCATTGATTGATCTGAGGGAAAGACATACATCAGAAACATGATCTTTATATAAGCTCTGCAGACTAGCCAAAGCTATTTAAATATAAATTGAAAAATGCACAACTGATGTCCTGCCTCATTGGATAGCCTATTCTTACAGCAATTAAAAGCATGGAAAGATCTAAGAACAACTTTGTAAACATTTGGGACTACTGGCAGTGCTGAAACACATCCACACATATACAATGACAACCCCCTTTCCCAACTCTTTAGGGAACTTTGAGGGGAAATATAAAGTACACAAACTCAAGGCTTAATCATCAAGTACTCATTATTCACAAAATTGGATTCCATAACTTCTGTCCCTCCCACTAAGTCTGTGAGCTTCATGTGGGACAAAGATTGTGTCTGATTTGACTGTACTACATCTACCCCAGTGCTTACCTAGCACAGTCCTTGTCATAGAGTAAGTGCTTAACAGATGCCCCAATTATTATTAGTATCGTCATCATCATCATCATTCCCAGAACATCGCATTTAAACTTCACATCTGCAGAGGACTCGTTTAACAAAGATGTACACTGTTTGTCATATCACTGCAATTCCCTACTTTGTTCATTGGGATTATTATTGTACTGATTAGAGGATGAAATTGGTAAAATGACTTAAAGTGTGCCTTCAGCACCACACTCAAAGCTGGCTCTCCACAGGGTTGTGCCTGGTGAACTTTACTCTTGCCAAGCAGTAAGTAACAAACAGAAAGTTAATGAATAGCAAGAAAATAACTCTCGGGACATGGAACATCAGGATGCTTCGTGAAGATGACAACAGCAGCCCCCAGTGATGGATGCTGCTCTTGAACTGGGCAGATGTGGGGTTGGCTTTTTAACATCAAGCAAAAGTGGACATTTGGATCTGGACAGGACTCAGATCCAGGTGCCAGTGGCATCTTCTTCTGGAGAGACCATCATGGGGGACTTCGTTGCATGAGTGATTAGTGATGCTAAAGCAAGGTGAAAAGTCACTGGACCACTTGGGATTGGAAAGGTAAAAAGCAACCATCTTCTTCAGCTTAAGGAATGAACCAAACATTGACTCGTAACCACCATCACTGTCTACTTCCTCCCAATAAATCCAAAGCAATCAATCAATGTGGTAATTATTGAACACTTTGAATGTGCAGAGTACTGTCCTAAGTGCTTGGAAGAGTACAATTCAAGAGATTAAGCAGATATATTCCTGGCCCATTATGAGTCATCCCAGAAGCTCCCAAAGTCTACCATTGAGGAAACCCCACTTTTTCCCATTTTTCCTCATCTCCCACTCCCTTCTGCATCCCCATGACTTTTTCCCTTTGCTCTCCCCTGGCCCCTCCAGCACCAGCTCCCCAGCACTTATATATATATCTGTAATTTTATTTATTTGTTTTGTTGCCTGTCTTCCCCTGTCTATACTGTGAGCTCATCGTGGGCAGGGAATGTCACTGTTTGTTTTTATATTGTACTTTCCCAAGTGTTTAGTATAGTGGTCTGCACACAGTAAGTGCTTCATAAATGTGATCGAATGAATGAATGAAACATTAAGACATAGTGGCAGAGCAAGGTCCTGGGAGTCAGCAGGACTTGGCTTCTAATCCTGGCTCCGCCACTTGTCTGCTGTGTGACCTTGGGCAAGTCACTTCACTTCTCTGGGCCTCAGTTTCCTCATCTGTAAAATGGGGATTAAGACTGAGCTCCATGTCGGATAGGGACTGTGCCTAAACTCATTAGCTTGTATCTATCCCAACAATTAAAACAGTGCTTAACACATAGTAAACATTTGAGAAATACCATCTTTATTAGTAGTAGTAGTATCTCAACAATGGAATCAATATGGAGCAGCAGGACTGAAAGACACTGGGACCACTGCAGCCAGGGGACAGTTTGAATAATGTACTGACTACCAGCTCACTCACTCCAAACTCAAGATATCAATGCAACAGATGCACTGAAAAGCAGCATCCAACCATCATGAATGCTCAATGCCAGGCTCCTGGAGAATAAAGCAAGCTTCAAGGCCCTCTGGGACAGCACTGCAGCAGCATTCCGACCTGGAACAATGTCTGCATAATGGACCCTTATCAATCAATTAATTGATTATATTTATTATTATTATTATTATTATTATTATTATTATTAATGGTAATTGTTAAGCAGTTATTACGTGCCAGACACTGTACTAAGTGCTGGGGTGGTTACAAGCAAATCGGGTTGGACATTGTCCCTGTCCCACATGAGGCTCACAGTCTCAATGCCCACGGTATAGATGAGGCAACTGAGGCACAGAGAAGTGAAGTGATTTGCCGAAGGTCACGCAGCAGACAAATGACAGAGCCAGGATTAGAACTCATGACTTTCTGATTCCCTGGCCCGTGCTCTATCCACTACACTACACTAGTGTAGTGAGTCTAGTGAGTGAGTGTAGTCTAGTGAGAAGCAGTGTGGCTCAGTGGAAAGAGCACGGGCTTTGGAGTAAGACATCATGGGTTCAAATTCCAGCTCCATCAACTGTCAGCTGTGTGACTTTGGGCAAGACACTTAAATTCTCTGTGCCTCAGTTACCTCATCTGTAAAATGGAGATTGAAACTGTGAGCCCCCCCATGGGACAACCTGATCACCTTGTAACCTCTCCAGGGCTTAGAACAGTGCTTTGCACATAGTAAGCACTTAACAAATACCATTATTATTATTATTATTATTATTATTATTATTATTATTATTATTACACTATCCATGTTCCTGCCTCCTACCGAGCGCTTACTGTGAGGAGTACTGTACTAAGTGCTTGGGAGGATAAAATGCAACAGAGTTGGTAGACATATTCCCTGCATAAGGCAGCCATCAAGGCTGTAGAGATGACAGAAGACACCATCAAGACTGGATTGGTGAAAACATCTCAGAAATTAAAGAATGATGCAGAGCAATACAAGAAATGCTTCCAAAACACTATCCTGCTCCTCATGATCTGAAGAGACATGTCCAAGTGACCTCTGAGGGGGTGCCAAAGCTGAAGAGAGACAGGGATGGCCAGTATCCAGCTCCAAAGGAAATTTCTGGTCCAGAGCACACTATCACAATCCCCCCACCACCAACCCACCCCTCACCCCTACACACACCTGCATCGGTTCTCACTGCCAGTAAGGTCACATGGGAAAATGAAGAACAAGGTCCAGAAATAGCATAGATTGAGGGTAATTGGGTATTAGAACGTGGAGTTTCTAGAGCCTCAGAACCTTGTTCTCCATCACCAGGACTTAGGGCCTGACTTCACTGGGGGGTTAATCACGGGAAATTGAACCTTCTGTCTGACAAAAGCTCATCAGTCAATCCATCAATGGACTTTACTGAAGACTTACTGTGTGCAAAGCCCTGTACTAAGCAAGCACTTGAGAAAGTACAATATGACAGAGTTGGTAGGCCCGTTCCTGGCCCACAACTCATATTTATACAGTGAGATTTCGTTCCAACTACCGGGGCTTTCAGCCCATTCTGGTTCAGCATGAGAGGCGTAGTCCATCAATAGCCAACACAACGGCAACAAAGGATGTACTTGAGAGAAAACTACTTCCTTCTTCCTGTGCCATGTTTCCACGGCACTAAAATGCGTGCTCACGGCGCCCTCTTCTGCTTTGCCCGACTACTACACCTCGGAGTGCCATGACTACTCCTTTATTTAGTGGGGATGGAGAGATTGCTCCTTGAGTTTTAGAAGTTGTCAGTGTGAGAAGTGAGACAAGCCCTATATTCACTCCATCAGTAGTGCATGAGTAGTGCAAGCTGTAGGCTAGGAATTTGGCAGTGGTGGCTAACGGGGGAGAACAACACAAATCCAAACCGAGAACCCATCTCTGTGGGCTAGAGTGTAGTCCTCTGACGTCAATCAATCTGACGCCTTGAGGGCAGCGAACATGTCTGCCAACTCCTTTGTATTGTACTCTTCCAGTCTCTTAGCACTGCGCTCTGCATGCAGTAAGTGCTCTATAAATATGGTTGATTGATTATTTATTGGACACTTTCTGAGTGCAGAGCAATGCACTAAGCAATTGGGGGAGTACAATACTACAAAGTTGGTAGACATGCTCCCTGCCCACAAGGAGCTTGTAGTCTAGAGAAGGAGATAAAAAGGAGGTTGAATTCTAATGAAATCCTCTGGAAAACATTCCAACAAAAAAAATACAAAAATTATAATGCCTATAGTTCCTGCTACTAATGAAGTCAATGAAACTTTCTGGCCCTAATTCTAAACTAGTAGTAGTAGTAGTATTTACTGAATCAATCAATTGATCATATTTATTGAGTGCTTACTGTGTGCAGAGCACTGTACTAAGTGCTTGGGAGAGTACAACAGAACAGAGTTAGTAGACACATTCCCTGCCTATAATGAGTTTACAATCTAGAGGAGTTAGACTAGAACATCCATTTAGCATGGTGCAGTGCATTAGGTTCTTGGGCTTAAAGGGGACAGAGTGACATCCATTCTTTGCCCACAAGGAGCTTACATTCAAGTGGGGGAGACAATTACATTCAAGAGGGGGAGACAGACAGAAAAATATTTGCAAATAGAAAATCAAGTGAAATGGTCAAATGTACACTTGAGTAAACTTGGGCACAGAAGGGCTGCACTGAGTAAAATAAAATACATCAGGCTGGGCTGGATTGGTAGAGTTGTATGACCTGGGGTGCTAGAATGAATTAGAAGAAGGTGTGTTAGAGAAGAAGGTGTAGGAGAAGGTGTGTTAAAGGAGAAGGGAGGTGTGTTAGGGCATTGTACATGGGGACAGCTGTGGTCTGCCTGATGTGGGGGAACAGTGTGAGTCAGTGAATGGAGGTGGGGAGGTGGGAGTGTTGAGAGTGAGCACCAGATGGGAGGAATGAAGACAGAGTATTGGGGAGTAGGGGGTGAAGATAGGCAAAAACGCAAATTTGTCATACAACCAAACACCACTTAAATGCAAATCATAATCACATCATGGACCCGCCCAATCCAACTGGGCAGATCAAGGAAAGAAAACGTTCCAACCTGTATCTGTGACACAGCTAGCCATAACCCCAGTTTTACCTACAAAGGCCATTGCCCCTGAAGAAATACAACTTCTCTTCTGGAGCAAGCAACTGTTCTCCAACCACCCCTGCATGTGAAGCATATGTGGTGTGTGTGTGTGTGTGTGTGTGTGTGTGTGTGTGTGTGTGGTGTGTGTGTGTGTGTGTGTGTGTGTGTGTGTGTGTGTATGTGTGTGGGGGGGGGCAGGGGAGAGGAGCTGGTGTGGGGGCAGGAAAAAGCATATAGAGACTGATTCCACTGAATCCCTTCAAAGGATAAGATAGGGGGGTGGGGCAAGGGGCGCAAAAGAAGCAGCTGTTTTGGAAATATTGCCTTCTCTTTGTTCTGAATGCTATTTAAACATTGGCAGGGGGCCTCATTAAAGATGAATTGGTGAATTAGCAAGTAGTGTTGTAGCTAGAGGAGACAGAGTGTGTCCTGGGGTGAAAACAGATTTGCACAAAGAAGAGGCTGTGTGGAGAGGAGAAAAAATAAAAAAAAAGGACCCACACTTAACAGAGCCAAATGTTGGCTGGGTTCTAGGGCCCACAGATAGGCTCTCTGAGTTCACTGGCTCTTCCACCTTTCAAAGGTTGGGGTATTTCGAAGCTCCTTACTTGGGGGTGAAGGTTCACTGTTGGAAACCTCCTCCCCGGAGCAATTCTGGTTGATAACAAGAATCTACCTAAAGGCTTCCAATTTGGGCATACCCTCCCACCTGGAAAGCCCAGTTTCTCTGGGCTTTGCTGCCAGCTGCCTCCTTGGGGCACTGGGAAACCAAACAAATCCAATCAAATCACAGCCGAGTATTTGCAGAGAGTTTTCCCCTCAAACCTCCATGGCAATGATGAGGCACAAGCAGTTTCTTTTTCTTAAGAGAAGTTAATTGATGTGACCATTTCTAAGCCAGTTTCTTGCACTTGGGAGCATTTCATCATTTGGTTTTGCTTTTCAAAAAATTAGGAAATGCTGCCCATGGATGGATGTCTGTGGGATTATAGGCTCCTGTTAATGGGCAAGGGACTCATTTCCCTCTAGAAAAAATTGGAGCTAACCCTCCTGGAAGATATTTACAGTGCAGAGGAAGCACATGAAAAACATCTCTTATTCAATCGATCAATCAGTGGTATTTACTGAGTGCTTACTGTGTGCAGAGCACTGTAAAAATAATAATTATGGTATTCGTTAAGTGCTTACTATGTACCAAGTATTGTTCTAAGCGCTGGGGTAGATATAGGGTAATCAGATTGTCCCACGTGGGGCTCACACTTTTAATCCCCATTTTACAGGTGAGGTAACTGAGGCACAGAGAAGTTAACTGACTTGCCCAAGGTCACATAGCAGACAAGTGGCAGAGGTGGGATTAGAACCCATGTTCCCTGACTCCCAAGCCAGGGCTCTTTCAGCTAAGCCACACTGCTTCACTATACTAAGCACTTGGGAGAGTACAACAAAACAGAGTTGGTAGACAGGTTCCCTGCCCACAGTGAGTTTACAGTCTAGAGCTTACAGCCGTTACACTGCAAACTAAGCTCAAAAACCCAGAGCCATATATTCCTTCGTCTCCCATGCCAACCCAGTAATCAGTGGTAGTTGTGCACTTACTGGGTGTAGAACACTGTACTATACATTTAAGAGAGTACAGTGTAACAGACTTGGTAGATACAGTCCCTGCCCACACAGAGCATCCGGTCTAGAGGGGGAGACAGACATTAAAATAAATTACAGATCTGTACATAAATGCTGTGGTGCGAGGGCTGAGGGCTGAGGGGAATAAAAGGTTATAAATCCAAGTGCAAGAGCCCTGCAGAAGGGAGAGGGAGTGGGGGAAATGAGGTCTCATTTCCCAATCCCTCATTCTACTGCCACCCAAAGAGGCACCAGACTCGAGAGCCTGGAGGAACCGGAGACATTAATTCTCATGGATATGGAACGGGCCAACCAGGATGAATGGGATTCTCCCTTGAGGACTGAGTTGCTTGTCTGACAGTTTGAAGGCACTCTGTGTGTACCAGTCAGATGGAGGGAGAGTATTAAGGGACCACACAGCCTCTCTCGGGCCACCAAGCACCAACGGGTGCCCTACGGACCCAAAAGAATCAATCTGCCACCGTTAGTTACTGTGCGAGAGGATGTGTATCCTGGTGAGAACAGAGGTCACTTTGCTATAAAACTGGGACCAAACAACCTTGAATCATTTAAGGGCATGGAAAGGAAACACTCATTTACCCAGATGTTGAGAAATGTGATCTTGAAGAACCAAAGCCTTTCCATCCTTCCCTCTCCGGCTGCATCCTTTTGGAATCATTCTCCTCCTCCTCTCTGATCTGCCCCTTACTCTCCAGAAAACCAGGCCAAGGGATGGTTCCTCCAATCCAGCTGTAAAAACCAGGTGCAAGGCCAAGGACAAACAGTTTCATGAAATTTTTAGAAAAGTATGGGTGGGTACTAAAAGTCCACCTCCTCCAACATGCCTTCTCCAATTAATTCCCAACATCCCAAGTCATATAAACCCAACAGCCATCTCTAACACAATTTATACCCATCTTGAATATGTATGTGTTTGCCCAACTGTGCATTCAGTTATTGATTTTGATTGCCTAACATATTAACAAAGTTAAATAAATAGAATAGTAAATATGTACAAATATTTATATCAATGTCTGTCTCCTCCTCTGGGCTTTAAGTTCACTGTGGGCAAGGAACATGTCTACAAACTCCATTATATTGTACCCTCTGAAGTGCTTAGTACAGTGCTCTGCACACAGTAAGCATTCAGTAAATAGATTACTATTCTATTTATTTTGTTAATGATGTGCATCTAGCTTTATTTCTATTTATTCTGATGACTTGACACCTGTCCACATGTTTTGTTTTGTTGTCTGTCTCCCCCCTCTAGACTGTGAGCCCGTTGTTGGGTAGGTACCGTCTCTATATGTTGCTAACGTACTTCCCAAGCGCTTAGTACAGTGCTCTGCACACAGTAAGCGCTCAATAAATACGATTGGATGAATGAACGAATGAATTGACTGACATTGTCTCCCCATTAGACTGCAAGGTCCTTACAGGCAAGAAATGTGTCACTTCTCTATTTTGTGCTTCCCAGGTGCTTAGTGTGGTACATGACATTCAGTGAGCACTCAGTAAATACTATCTTTTCTGCTTCTAGGATGGTCTACGCAGAAAAGCAGTGAGGTCATTAACCTCATAGTTGTGTATCCTAATCACTAATTCTACCTCTGAGAGTCCTCTGGGCAGAGGAGCAGTAATAGCATATACTGAGTGCACAGTGGGTGTAGTGCACTGTGCTAAGCACTTGCGAAGTACAGAGCAGAAGAGTGACACAGTCCTTGCCGACAGGGAGTTTAAGAATAATAATAGCAATAATGATAATAATAATAATAATAATAGTATTATTTGTTAAGTGCTTTCTATGGCCAAGAATGGTAAGAAGAATAATAATAATGATTCATTCATTCAATTGTAATTATTGAGAGCTTACTGTATGTGGAGCACTGTACTAAGTGCTTGGGAAAATACAATATAACAATAAATGACATATTCCCTCACTATAATGAGTTTATAGTCCCCCTTGTCCCCCTCTCCATCCCCACGGTCTTACCTCCTTCCCTTCCCCACAGCATCTGTATATACGTTTGTACATATTTATTGCTCTATTTATTTATTTATTTTACTTGTACATATCTATTCTATTTATTTTATTTTGTTAATATGTTTGGTTTTGTTCTCTGTCTTCCCCTTCTAGACTGTGAGGCCACTGTTGGGTAGGGACTGTCTCTATATGTTGCCAACTTGTACTTCCCAAGCACTTAGTACAGTGCTCTGCACACAGTAAGCGCTCAATAAATACAATTGATTGATTGATTATAGTCTAGAGTCTTACAGTATGTACTAAGCACTGGGGTAGGTACAAGATAATCAGGGCTCTTTTTTTGTTTTAATGGTATTTGTTAGGAGCTTACTATGTGCCAGGCACTATACTAAGTGCTGGGGCAGATACAAGCTAATCAAGTTGGACACAATCCATGTCTCACAGTCTTAATCCCCATTTTACAGATGAAGTAACTGAGGCACAGGGAAGTTAAATGACTTTCCCAGGGTTACACAGTAGGCAAATGGCAGAGTCGGGATTAGAACTCAGGTCTTCTGACTCCCAGACCCATGCTCTATCTACTAGACCACACTGCTTCCACCCTGTAGAGTGATAAATCCCATTTTGTTCTCCCAAACAATGTAATTTCTGATTATATTGCACTGCTAAAGGAGAATAAAAAATGCATAAAGGATTCTTAGCTGTGACCCAGGGCACCCCTATAAACTGGGGTGGGGGGCTCATTGGTCAGAACAACATTGTTGGGGTGCTGCTGTGGAAGGTTGTGGTCCATGTGTTGACCTTTACCCTCAGTGCCGAGAAAGTTCTTTGAAATGAAGACTGATAAGAGATTTTTGACCCTCCAAGCAAATGAAATTTGAAACCCAGGACGCTGCAATGCAATGATCACAGGCTCACCCACACAGCCCCAAGAGGAAGGCCAGTGAGAGAACGGAGCCAGTCTGGAGAGACGATTGGGACCCTTCAGTACCCAAATCAGCCTTTCTCCTCAATTGTCGGGATAATTCGGGAGAAGGCAGATCTGGAGCTACACGATCTAGATAACTCTGGCCCAGTCTAATCATTTGGATGGCATTTTGTGGACACAAGGTCCTTGAATCTAAGATTAGCTAGCAAACCCATAGCTCCCAAATCAAATGGCGATATGTAGTTTTCACCTTTCTTCCATCTCTTCCCTTTCATGGTTAAGTGAGATTTTATTCATTTCAGGGAAGAGTGAAATGGAATCATGACTCATCATTCACAGATGACAGATTTGGTTCCATGACGAGTTGGCGCATTTTGCTGCAGAGAATGCTATTCAGGCAAAATCCTTTAAAATGATATGATAAATGGGTGTTTTTTAATGGCTACTGATGGATCCGTCTCACAGCGGGACTTGTGAGGTGGTCCACTCTTCCAGGCAGGGGGCAGTGCCGGGGAAGAGGGAGGTGGGTCTTGGTGTGGCGCTCCATTGGAAGAAGGGAGCCAGGCCTGCGTTGGGCCTGTGGACTGTCCACTGGAGACATGAGCTCACAGTTTCCTTTGTAGCTGTAGCATATGTGGGGGTGGGGAGGGGGTACCTGAAGCTGAGCCCCACAGCAGGGGAAGAACAGGGGACCCCAATCTGGGCTGCCACAGTCGGGGGTCTTCCGGTCAGTCATAGAGAGTTGCCTCCACTGCCACCACTGCCATGTAGGACTGCAGGAGTGGAGAGAGCTGAGGCTCTCCCCGATGGGGCTCTCCTGAGAGCTGCTGCTGCTGCCGCCCCTGCCACCAGGTTGCATCTCTAAATTGTAAGCTCGCTGTGGGTAGGGAATGTGTCTAACAACACCATTATATTCTACTCTCCTAAGTTCTTTGTACAATGCTCTGCCCACAGTAAGCACTCAATAAATCTGATTGATTGATTGAAGGGGACACCCATTGCCGTGGTTTGCACCGCTAGAACAAGGGACAAAGCAGCTGTTCGAGCAGGGCCTGCAGGCGGGGGAAGGGAAGTGGGCCCATCTCTTTACCCGTCAGCCTGGACTCCACAGTGCGGGGGACCTTTTCTCTCCTTTCAAAGCAGGAATGAGGTGCAAACCGAAGTGGCTTTGCCCGAGTGTTTGTTCCACGTGAACGTCTGTCTCCCCATGGAGTGGTCGGAGAAGATGAAACCAGAAGCTTCATTTTTGTATTTATATTTATATTTTTAAAAGCCAAAAAATAAAATTCCCCGTGCCAGCAATGGTTGGAATCAGGGATGACCCCCAGATAGGAGAGAGCTGTGGCCACTGCTCGGTCCAGGGGGAGTTGGTGGGGGCAATGCATGTTGGGCAGGCGCCAGGCCAGCATCAGATCATAGGGAAGCAGTGTGGCTTGGTGGAAAGAGCACGGGCCTGGGAGTCAGAGGTCATGGGTTCTAATCCCAGCTCTGCCACTTGTCAGCTGTGTGACTTTGGGCAAGTCACTTAAATTCTCTGTGCCTCAGTTACCTTATCTGTAAAATGGGGATTAAGACTGGGAGCCCCACATGGGACCACCTGATTACCTTGTATCTATACCAGTGCTTAAAACCATGCTTGGCACATAGTAAGCACTTAACAAATACCATCATTATTGGTATATGGCTGTCACAGAGAGGGGATACCCTGTTGGGTAGTAGTTTGGGATTGGTAGAATGGGTAGGACATCCAGGAAGATCCATTAGCCACAAGCAGATCCATATTTATTTATATTAATGTCTTTCTCCCCCACTAGATAATAAACTCATTGTGGGCAGGGAATATGTTCATTCATTGTTTTATTGTACTCTTCCAAGTGCTAGTTCAATAATCTGCACACAGTAAGTGTTCAATAAATATGGTATTTGTTAAGGGCTTACTATGTGCCAAGCACTGTTCTAAACACTGGGGTAGATATAAGGTAATCAGGTTGTCCTACCTGGGGCTCACAGTCTTACTCCCCATTTTACAGATGAGGTAAGTGAGGCACAGAGAAGTGAAGTGACTTGCCCGAGGTCACACAGCAGACAAGTGGCAGAGCAGGGATTAGAACCCACGTCCTCTGACTCTCAAGCCCATGCTCTTGCCACTAGGCCCTGCAACTTCTATGACTGACTGAAAATAAATAGCGTTGACTGCCTAATTGACCAAACCCTTCTTAGGGCAAGTGCACCCCTGTCATGGAGCCACTGACTGTCCTTGGGGTTGGAGATAGAATGCATAGTGTAGTGGATAGAACACAGGTCTAGGAGACAGATGATCATGGGTTCTAATCTAGGCTTTGGATTAGATATTATTAATAATGATTATTATAAATAAATAAATTACAAATATCACTTCAGGGCCCCCAAAGCATTTTGATACTTCCCCCCAGCCCCACCACTTATATACTTTGGTTACTTCCCCTACCTGTAAATTATTTTTCATGTCTGCCTCCCCCACTAGATTGTAAACTCTCTGTGGGCATGGATCACATCTACCAACTCTGTTGTACTCACCTAAGCACTTAGTACAGTGCTCCTCACACAGTAGGTGCCGAATTATACTTTCCAAGCGCTTAGTAACACAGTAAGTGCCAAATTGTACTTTCTAAGCCTGTAGTACAGTGCTCTGCATACAGTAAGTTCTCAATAAATGCGATTGAATGAATGAACGTACAGTAAATACCGCTGATTGACATTTTATTTGTACATGTTTATTCTATTTATTTTATTTTGTTAATATGTTTTGTTCTCTGTCTCCCCCTTCTAGACTGTGAGCCCACTGTTGGGTAGGGACCGTCTCTATATGTTGCCAACTTGTACTTCCCAAGCGCTTAGTACAGTGCTCTGCACACAGTAAGCGCTCAATAAATACGATTGAATGAATGATTGAATATATATGTAAGTGGGAGAGGGGAAGAACAAAAGGAGTAAGTTAAAGCGAGTTAGGAGGGAGTGGGAGAAGAGGAAAGGGGGGCTTAGTCAGGGAAGGCCTCTTGGAGGAGATGTGCCTTCAATAAGACTTCGAATGCAGGGAGAGTGATTGGCTGTCGGATTTGAGGAGGAAGAGCGTTCCTGGCCAGGGGCAGGACATGGGTGAGAGGTGGGCAGCTAGGCCAGATCAAGGCACTGTGAGAAGATTAGCATTAGAGGAGAGAAGTGTATCAACTGGGTTGTAGTAGGAGAGTAGTGAGAAAGGTAGGATGGAGCCAGGTGACTGAGTGCTTCAAAGCGAACGGTGAGGAGTTTTTGTTTGATGTGGAAGTGGATGGGCAACCACTGGAGTTTTTTGAGAAGCAGGGAAACATGTACTGAAAGTTTTTATAGAAAAATGATCCGGGCAGCAGAGTTAACTATGGACAGGAGTGGCTAGAAACAGGAGGCTGGGAAGTCAGTAAGGAGACTGATGCAGTAATCCAGGGGTGATAGGATAAGTGACTGTATTAATGTGGTAACAGTTTTGATGGAGAGGAAAGGGAAAACACTTACTATGTGCCAGACACTATATTAAGCACTAGGGTAGATACAAGATAATCAGGTTGGACACAGTTCATGTCCCACATAGGCCTCACAATCTTAATCCCCATTTTACAGATGAGGTAACTGAGGCACAGAGATATGAAGTGACTTCTCCAAGGTCATACAGCAGGCAAGTAGCAGAGCCAGGATTAGAACCCAGGTCCTTCTGACTACCAGGCCCATGCTCTATCCAATAGGTCTCGCAGCTTCCCAAATATCATGTGTCTCCCCCACACTCTCCAAAAAGCACCTCATCCCTCTCTTTCTGCTCATGGCTAAATGGCTTGTGAGTGCTTTCCACATCCATACTACCACTTCCTCCTTTACCTCCTACAATATAGACTTTGCCCTCAGTATTCCACTGAACCTGCTCTCACCAAGATTACCAAAAATCTCCTCCTAGTCTTTTATTCTTTTGTACTTCCCTGATGCAGAATAGAAGTTATCAGGAGCAGGGAAACTCCCCTTGAGCAAATATCTGGGAGGCAGCCTGCTTGTGTAAATCAGGCAGAAGAAGTTGAAGGCTGCAGGTTCTCCCCTCAAAGGCTCCTGGAAGCCCAATGGCCTGAGGGCTTTGGACCATGTCAGTCCTCACTTCTGCTGACCTTCCCCTCATCCTACCTGACCAGTCAATCAATAGTATTCTTTGCATGCTGTTTGGGAGAGTACAGTAAAATATCCTAAAACCCACCCTTTCCTCTCTAATCAAACTACTTCTATGTTGATCCAAACACTAATCTTAACCCACCTTGATTACTACATCAGCCTCCTCCCTGAACTCCCTGCCTCCTGGCTCTTCCCTTTCCAGTCCATACTTCACTCTCCTGCCCGGATCAAATTTCTATAAAAATGTTGAGTCCACATCTCCCCACTCTGAAAGCATCTCCAGTGGTTGCCCATCCAACCCCTCATCAAACAGCAAGTTCTTACCATAGGCTTTAAAACATTCAATCGGCTATCTGCAGACGCCTATTACCTCACCTCATTGATTTCCTCCTACAACAGGATCTGCATACTTCTCTCTGCCAACCTACTCGCAATATCTCCCAGGGTTCCCTCCCAAACCCTGTCCTCTTCCTGACTTTCCCGTGGACTGCGGACGGCACTACCATCCTTCCCATCTCACTACCCCACAACCTTGGTGTCATCCTTGACTCCGCTCTCTCATTCACCCCACACATCCAATACATCACCAAAACCTGCCGGTCTCACCTCCACAACATGGCCAAGGTCAGCCCTTTCCTCTCCATCCAAACCGCTACCTTGTTGGTACACTCTCTCATCATATCCCAACTGGATTACTGCATCAGCCTCCTTTATGATCTCCCATCCTCCTGTTTCTCCCCACTTCAGTCTATATTTCACTCTGCTGCCTGGATTATCTTTCTACAGAAACGCTCTTGGCATGTCACCCCCCTCCTCAAAAATCTCCAGTGGTTGCCTTTCAACCTTCACATGAAGCAAAAACTCTTCACTTTTGGCTACAAGGCTCTCCATCACCTTGCTCCCTCCTACCTCACCTCCCTTCTCTCATTCTACAGCCCATCCTGTACACTCCGCTCCTCTGTTGCTGCTAACCTCCTCACTTTGCCTCGTTCTCACCTGTTCCACTGTCGGCCGCTGGCCCATGTCCTACCTATGGCCTGGAATACCCTCCCTACTCACATTCGCCAAACTAGCTCTCTTCTCCCCTTCAAAGCCCTACTGAGAGCTCACCTCCTCCAGGAGACCTTCCCAGACTGAGCCCCCCATTTCCTCTGCTCCTCCTCCCCTCCCCATCGCCCCTACTCCCTCCCTCTTCTCTACTCCCTTACCCTCCCCACAGCACTTGTGTATATTTGTACATACTTATTATTCTATTTTATTAATTATGTTTATATAGGTATAATTCTATTTATTCCGATGGTATTGACACCTATGTACTTGTTTTGTTGTCTGTATCCCCTGTTTAGACTGTGAGCCCGTTTCTGGGTAGGGATTGTCTCTATGTGTTGCCAAATTGTACTTTCCAAGCACTTAGTAAATGCTCTGCACACAGTAACCACTCAATAAATACGACTGAATGAATGAATGAATACTCTCAGTATCTCAATCTCATCTCTCTCACCATGGATCCCTGCCCATGTCCTGCCTCTGGCCTGAAACTCCCTCCCACTTCATATAAAAACTGACCATCACTCTCCCCACCTTCAAAGCATTATTGAAAATCACAACTCTTCCAAGAGGCTTTCCCTGACTAAGCCATCTTTCCCCCTACTCTCTCTCCTTTCTATGTCATCTATGCAATAAATCAATCAATTAGTGGTATTTACTGAGTGCTTACTGTGTGCAGAGTATTGCACAAAGAGCTTGGGAGAGACCAGTACACCAGAGTTGGCAGACACTTTCCCTGCGCACAAGAAGCCCACAGTCCAGAGGGGGAAATACACATCAAAATCAATTATGGATACGTGTGCAAGTGCTGGGGGGCTGAGGGTGTGGTGAATACAGGGTACAAATTTTGGTGTAAGAGCAACAGAGAAGGCAGAGGGAGTAAGGGAAAGGAGAGCTTAGTCGGGAAAGGCCTACGCACTTGGCTCTGTACCCTTTAAGCACTTGATATTAAGCCCACCTTCAACCCTACAGCACCCACGCATATATACATGAACAGCACTTCTCTATACATGACTAACACTCCTCCCTACATGACCAACGCTTCTCTTTATGTGAGCAAATCTTCTCTATATGTGACCAGCACTCTTCTCTGTGCAACCACTTCTTCCCTATATGTGACCAACTCTTCTCTATGTGTTCCCAGCATTCCTCTATGTGTGCCCAGCTTCTCATGGTGTATGTTTTCCCTTATTTATTTATTTTAGACTAATGTCTGTCTCCCCCTCTAGACTGTAGGCTCGCTGTGGGCAGGGAATGGGCCTGTTAATTGTTGTACTCTCCCATGCATTTAGTACAGCATTCTGCACACAGTAAGCACTCAATAAATGCAATTGAATAATAATAATAACAATGATAGCATTTATTAAGTGCTTACTATGTGCAAAGCACTGTTCTAAGTGCTGGGGAGGTTACGAGATGATGAGGTTGTCCCGTGGAGGGCTCACAGTCTTAATCCCCATTTTCCAGATGAGGGAACTGAGGCCTAGAGAAGTTAAATGACTTGCCCAAAGTCACACAGCTGACAAGTGGCAGAGCCAGGATTTGAACCCATGACCTCTGACTCCAAAGCCTGGGCTCTTTACACTGAGCCACGATGTTGAATGAAAGCAGTTTGTTCCATTCCAGAATCAGCCCTTCTCTGCCTGCCCTCTATCAATTAATCAGTGATGCTTGTCTAGCACTTATCAGATGCAGAACACCATATTAAGCTCTTGGGAAAGTACAGTACAACAGATTTGGTAGACATTATCCTATCCCTGCCTACAAGGAGCTTGGCTTAGTGGAAAGAGCATGGGTTTTGGAGTCAGAGGTCATGGGTTTGAATCCCAGCTCTGCCACTTGTCAGCTGTGTGACTTTGGGCAAGCCACTTAACTTCTCTGTGCCTCAGTAACCTCACCTGTAAAATGAGGACTAAGACTATGAGCTCCATGTGGGACCACCTGATAACCTTATATCTACCCCAGCACTTAGAACAGTGCTTTGCACATAGCGGTTAACAAATACCATTATTATTATTATTATTATTATCTATACATTTATTCAACCATATTTGCTGAGTGCTTACCATGTGCAGAGCATGGTACTAGGCACTTGGAAAGTACAATACACAACCAACACTCCTATATACATGACCAGTTTTTCTCTATACATAACCAGCACTCCTCTGTGTGTGAGCGGCACTCCTCTATATGTGTCCAGCTCTTCTCTATATGTGACCAGCACTCCTCCCACTTGAGGAGCACCTAAAGATTGCCCCTTGCCACACAATCACAAAATATGTTTTACAAGCCAAAAACACATAAAGATGTAATGAATATAGAGGCAAACTTCACCATATGTATTTCAAGGCAAACATCGCAGTGCCCTTATTGGGATGAATCATCATTCCAGGGGCAGCATAGAGAGACCACCTGGTCCAGGACACCAAGGCATGTCTGAGGGTCCCCGCTGCCCAGGGAGGTAGAAAGGGGGCTGCTCTGAGCAAACAACATTCTGCCTTGAGGCCACAGATTCTCCCAGGACTTCGGATAAGGGGTGAGGGGGAACTTAACCATTACTCCCTCCCAAGAAGGAAGGAGAACAGATTATTTATCCCCATTTTCCAGTGGAGAAAACTGAAGTACAAGAAAGTTAAGTGACTTGCCCAAGATCCCTAAACAGGCAATGTGGGGGACTCAGGACTAGAACCCAAGACCTCTGACTCCCACTCCCGTGCTCTGATTTGCTGCCATTTCCCCTGCGTGTAAATTGTTATGGTGTCTACTTCTCCCCCTGGCCTATAAACTCCTTGTGTGCAGGGACTGTATCTACCTACTGTGTTGTATTGTACTCTCCTAAGGGCTTAATACAGTCTCCAAACATAGCAAACACTCAATAAATACCAGTGATTGATTATTTGATTCTAACATTTTAAAAAGTGAATTTGCTTTGGGTGTTCCATAGCTATATACCAGTTTGGAAATGACAAATTTTCAGATTAAGAAATACATGTATAAGGTCTCCTGGGGCTTGTTAAGATGAGTGCTCACTAATAAGCACATTTTTTTCTTCCCAAAAGAGGACTCTGAAACTTGGGATATCTTGCATGATTCATCCCAAAGAGGGCATAGCGATGTTTGCCTTGAAACATGTATGGTGAGGTTTACCTCTATATTAATTCATACATATTTACTATTCTATTTTTTTATTAATGACGTACGTATAGCTTTAATTCTATTTGTTCAGATGATTTTGACACCTGTCTACATGTTTTGTTTTGTTGTCTATCTCCCCCTTCTAGACTGAGACTTGTTGGTTAGGGACCATCTCTATATGTTGCTGACTTTTACTTCCCAAGCGCTTAGTATGGTGCTCTGCACACAGTAAGTGCTCAATAAATATGATTGAATGAATGAATGTGGCAGAGCCAGGATTAGAACCCAGGTCCTTCTGACTCCCAGGCCCATGCTCTATCTGCTAAGCTACACTGCTTCTCTACTTGAACAACCCACTGATGCCTCATGCTTAACATGCTTAAGCATGTCCAAAACCAAAATCTTCATCTTCTCACCCAAACCTCACCCCCCAACTGACTTTCCCGTCACTGTAGACAACACTACTGTCCTCCCTCTCTCACATGCTCATAAGCAGGGTGGACTTTGTGAAAAAGGACAGGCTTGGGAGCCGAGGGTCTGGCTTGAAACAGCACGGGGCTTTGGAGTCAGAGGTCATGGGTTCAAATCCCAGCTCCACCACTTGTCAGCTGTGTGACTTTGGGCAAGTCATTTAACTTCTCTGTGCCTCAATTACCTCATCTGTAAAATGAAGATGAAGACTGTGAGCCCCACATGGTACAACCTGATTGCCTTGTATCCCCCTAGTGCTTAGAACAGTGCTTTGCACATAGTAAGTGCTTAACAAACACCATTATTATTATTATTTACATCCTGGCTCTGCTACATGCCTGCTGTTTGACTTTGGGCAAGTCACTTCACTTCTCTGTGCCTCAGTTCCCTCATCTGTAAAATGGGGATTAAAACTGCAAATAATAATAATAATGATAGCATTTATTAAGCACTTACTATGTGCGAAGCACTGTTCTAAGTGCTGGGGAGGTTACAAGGTGATCAGGTTGTCCCATGGGAAGCTCACAGTCTTCATCCCCATTTTACAGATGAGGGACATGAGGCACAGAGAAGTTACGTGACTTGCCCAAAGTCACACAGCTGACAAGTAGTGAAGCCGGGATTTGAACCCCTGATCTCTGACTCCAAAGCCTGGTCTCTTTCCACTGAGCCATGCTGCTGCTGCACCCCAACTAGGACATGGACTGTGTTCAGCCTAATCAACTTGTATCTACCTCAGTACTTAGTACAATGCCTGGCACATGGTAAATGCTTAATAAACACCATTAAAAAGCAAACAACTTTAACATTATCCCCACTCATCTCTGTCATTCAACACACACATGCAAACCATCACCAAATCCTGTTGGTTCTATCTTTACATCATTAATAAATTCTTCCCTTTTCTGTCCATCCAAGCTACTACTACGCTAAGCCAAGCACTTATCCTATCCCACCTCCACTACTGCATCAACCACCTCATTGACCTCCCTGTCTCCCATCTCTCCACAATCTACTCTGCTAATATCATTTTTCTAAAAATTCATTCAGTTCACATCTCCCCACTACTCAAAAACCTCCAGTGGTTGCCTATCTACTTCCACATTGAACTCTTTACCATCCACTTCAAAATTCAGTCAGCTCAAACCTATCTTATCTTGCTGATTTCCTGCTACAACCCAGACCACAGGCTTCCTTCTCCAATACCAACTTATTCACTATAACCTGATCATATCTATTTCTCCACTGACCCCTTGCCTATATAATAATAATAATAATTATGGTATTTGTTAAGTGCTTTCTATATGCCTAGCCCTGTTCTAAGCACTGGGTTGGATACAAGATAATCAAGTTGTCCCATGTGGGGCTCACAGTCTTAATCCCCATTTTACAGATGAGGCAACTGAGGCACAGAGAAGTGAAGTGACTTGTCCAAAGTCACCTGCTGATAAGTGGCGGAGCCGGGAGTAGAACCCATGACCTCTGACTCCCAAACCCGTGCTCTTTTCACTAAGCCACGCATCCTCTCTCTGTCCTAAAACTCCTCCCCGTCACTCTTCACATCTACAGGTGATCACTCTCCCCAGCTTTGAGGCCTAATTAAAATCCCATTTCCTCCCAGTGGCCTCCTCCAACTAAACCCTCATTTCCCTTCTCCCTTTTCCTTCTACCTCACCTTTGCACTTGCAGCTGCACCCTTATTCACCCCACCCTCAATCTCACAGCACTTTATATACATATCCATAACATATTTTAATGTCCGTCTCCCCCTCTAGACTGTAAGCTCCTGATGGGCAGGGATTATGTATACCAACTCTGTTTTATTGAACTCTCCTGAGTGCTTAATATAGTGCTCTGCACACAGTAAACTCTGAATAAGTAGTATTGACTGATAGATAGATTGATTGATCTCCCCCTCCTTTAGTTATTCCCAGCCCAGGTATTCCTTGTCTCTGGATATGTGATTGTTGACTACTACTACTATTACTACTACTACTACTAATAATAATAATGGCATTTATTAAGTGCTTACTATGTGCAAAGCAACATTCTAAGCGCTGGAGAAGTTGCAAGGTAATCAGATTGTCCCACGGGGGGCTCACAGTCTGCATCCCCCATTTTACAGATGAGGTAACTGAGGCCCAGAGAAGTTAAGTGACTTGCCCAAAGTCACACAGCTGAAAAGTGGCAGAGCTGGGATTTGAACCCACGACCTCTGACTCTAAAGCCTGGGCTCTTTTCACTGAGCCATGCTGCTTCTCTACTACAAACGCATTCATTCAATCAATCATATTTTTTGAGGGCTTACTGTGTGCAGAGCACTGTATCTTATCATTGCTTCTGTTAGCAGAGGTTTGCAAATTCTGATCCATGTCCTGTGGAGTAAAGGCAGATAAAAGTATGGGAACATTTTAGGGGGGAAAAGAAGTTCCAGAATTTTCTCTACCTCTCTCTGCCTCTCATTGCTGAATTGGAATATTTCCTCCGGGCAACATTTCTGAGGTGGGACTTGAGGGATTTCAAAGGGCGAGTCTTCAAGACAGAAAGAATATTAAAATACAAATCTACTGATGATTAATGGAAGAAGGTAGAGTCAGATCAATATCCACCTATCCACTCCTTATCCCCCAAAGACAGTCCCTATTTACTCCCAATCCAGTCAGTGGTTCTAATCCAGTTTAATTCAAATCTTGTTCTTGCTCTTTGATGTATTATTTCTTCATTTCTTCCCTCCTAGAGTTCAATCAACCGATAGTATTTACTGAGTACCTATTGGATGCAGAGCACTGTAGTAAACTCTTGGGAGAATACAAGAGAATTAGAAGACATGATCCCTGCCCGCAAGGAACTTACAGTGTACTGGGGGAGACAGACATTCAATATTACAGGTAAGGGAAGGGAGACATTGCCAAGATCTGTCCTTTCCTCTCCATCCAAACCGCTACCCTGCTCATTCAAGCTCTCATTCCATCCCGTCTGGACTACTGTATCAGCCTCCTCTCCGATCTCCCATCCTCCTGTCTCTCCCCACTTCAATCCATACTTCACACCGCTGCCCGGATTGTCTTTGTCCAGAAATGCTCGGGCATGTTACTCCCCTCCTCAAAAATCTCCAGTGGCTACCAATCAACCTACACATCAGGCAGAAACTCCTCACCTTCGGCTTCAAGGCTGTCCATCACCTCGCCCCCTCCTACCTCACCTCCCTTCTCTCCTTCTACAACCCAGCCTGCACCCTCCGCTCCTCTGGCACTAATCTCCTCACCATGCCTCGTTCTCGCCTGTCCCGCCGTCGACCCCCAGCCCACATCATCTCCCTGGCCTGGAATGCCCTCCCTCCCCACATCCACCAAGCTAGCTCTCTTCCTCCCTTCAAAGCCCTACTGAGAGCTCACCTCCTCCAGGAGGCCTTCCCAGACTGAGCCCTCTTCTTCCTCTCTCCCTCCTCCCCCTCTCCATCCCCCCCGCCTTATCTCCTTCCCTTCCCCCCAGCACCTGTATATATGTATATATGTTTGTACGTATTTATTACTCTATTTATTAATTTTACTTGTACATATCTATTCTATTTATTTTATTTTGTTAATATGTTTGGTTTCGCTTTCTGTCTCCCCCTTCTAGACTGTGAGCCCACTGTTGGGTAGCGACCGTCTCTATATGTTGCCAACTTGTACTTCCCAAGTTCTTAGTACAGTGCTCTACACACAGTAAGCGTTCAATAAATACAATTGATTGATTGATTGATTGATTGATTGAGACTGTGTATAGGGATATGTTAATGAGTGCTGTGCCATTAATGGGAATGGGGCAAGTATCTAATTGATTAGTGATTGGAGCAAAGTGCACTGGTGAGGTAAAATAGAGTGTAAGGGATAAGAGGTTAGTCAGGAAAGGTTCCTGGAGGAGATACAACTTTGAAGCTGGGGAGAGTGGTGGTCTGTCAGATGTGTAGAAGGAGGAAGTTCCAGGCAGGAGGGAGTATGTGAGCAAGGACAGGTGAGGTGAGAATGAGGGACTAGAAGAGTGAAGTGTGTGGGCTGGGTTGTGGTGGGACAGGAGAAAGGGAAGATAATGGGAGAGAATTTACTGAATGCCTTGAATCCGATTATGAAGTGATTCTGCTTGATGCAGAAATGGAAGGGCAACCACTGGAGGCACTCTGGGAGCAGGGAGATGTGCCCAGAACTATTTTTAAGAAAAATGAAATAGACTGAAGAGGACAGAGGCTGGAGGTAGGGAGATCAGCAAGGAGGCTGATGAAGTTGTCAAGGTGGGATATCCTAAGTGCTTGGACCAGCATGGTAGCAGTTTGGATGGAGAGGAATAAGTGAATTTTGGAGATGTTGTGGAGATAGAATTGATAAGACATAGTAACTGGCTGAATATGAAGATTGAAGGAGAGAGATGAGTCAGGGATAAGGCCAGGGTTGTGGGCTTGTGAGACAGAAAGAATGGTGGTATTGTCTACAGTATTGTCTCCTACATTCCAGCCCTCACATTCCAGCTCCTCTGGTGCTAACCTTCTCACTGTGCTTCGTCCTCGTCTGTCCCACCATCGACCCCTGGCCCACGTCCTACCTCTGGTCTAAAATGCCCTCCCTCCTCAAATCTGCCAAACAATCACATTTCCCCTCTCCTACTGAAGGCTCTCCTCCTCCACGAGACTTTCCCAAACTAAGCCCACCTTTTCCTCAGCTCCCCGCCACCACGTCACCCCAACTCACTCCCTTTGCTCTAACCCCTGTCCCTGACCCACAGCACTTGTGTATATATGTACATATCTATAATTCTATTTATATTGATGCCTGTTTACTTTTTTTGAGGTGTATATATCTATAATTCTATTTATTTATATTGATGCCTGTTTACTGGTTTTAATGTCTGTCTTCCCCCTTCTAACTGAAAACCTGGTGTGAGCAGGGATTATCTCTATTGCTGAATTGTACTTTCCAAGCACTTAGTACAATGCTCTGTACACAGTAAGCACTCAATAAATCAGATTGAATGAATGAATGGGCTGCATTCTTCCTTTTGGTTTGTGTTCTGCCTCCCTCAGTATTTCCTATTGCTTTTACGATTGAATGAATGAATGAATCTTTCTTTTTTTTCTGTTTTTCCTCTTCTTTCTCAAAAATTCCTTTCAATTATTCCTTTCCTCAGTATTCCCAGTATTCCCATGTGATTTCTCTTTCCTACTCCATCATTTGCTCTCCTTCTGCCTCCCATTCTTCCCATAGTATTTCTCTTTTTATTCTTCTTTCCTTATGTCTTGGATCCTGCCATCCATCATGCAGCTGCTGGCCATGCTGTATGCACAGACAGGTGGACACAAAGAGCTGAGTGAGTTTCTGGCTTTCTGTGGGAGGCAAAGGGGGTAGGGGTTCAGGGGGAATGGATGCAGGGGGAAGAGGTGTGGAGGGTGGGGACGAGGTGCAGGGGGGAAGAAGGGCATGGAGAAAGGGTGCCCAGGGAAGGGTTGCATTAGGAAGAGGTGAAGGGGAAAGGGATGGATGAGGAAGGGGTGCATTAAGATGGGGTGCAGGGGGAAGAGGTACATGGGAAAGAGGTGTGTTGGGGAAGGGGCATATGGAATAGGGTTTGAGAGTCTCTTCCACACTGTCATTGCCTAAGTTCTGGATTTGGGGGAGGTTAAAGAGGAGGCAACCCCAGCACATGAGCCTGGCACACAACACGGAGCACTGACTACAGTCCCCAAACCACTCTCTGAATCCCCTGCACCATGCAATGCGACTGGTCAAATTATAGCAAATGAACCTGCCCCTGCCCCCTTCTCTGGCCCCCGCCTCCCTGAGGTTAATTGCTGGGTGGAGCCTGACTAAGGTGGCCCGGATAAAAGCCCTCCCCGCAGGAAAAAAAAAAGGTCTTTGCCAGTGTGTGCAGATATAGATAGAGTACCAACAAATCCCTTTTCTTCTGGATGGACAGCTTTTTTATTCAACTGTATGTAAACTTAAAGATTTTTATAGTGCACGTTCCACATACAGTGTACCTAATAGCTTTAGTGAATGTGTGCGTGTATACATGCACACACTCATACAAAATGTGTATATACACATGCATATACACATATAATGTGTGAGCACATATATTTATACACACATTCACAAAAGCTATTAGGTACAATATATGTGGAATGTGCACTATAAAAATCTTTAAGTTTACATACAGTTGAATAAAAAAGCTGTCCATCCAGGAGAAAAGGGAATTGTAATTTTCACTGAAGGATTTGAAGGAGGTGGAATTATTCCAGGATTAGAGCTTTTGCTGTGGCTATTCTCAGCTAGGATACAGACCTTGTCTCCCATAACCTGTAGCACACTACACTTCTAAGCAGACAAGCCTTCTGTTAAAAAGGTTTTGTTTCCTATCATTTCATACCTCTGGCTTCCCTGTACTTTCTCAGGTTGGGTCATAAAAAAAAAATGTACCAAAAAAAAAAATGAACTAGAAACTATTGATTTCTGCTGTGCTAAAGCCCCTGACATTGTGGCGCGATGAAGATATTGCTCTGGACCCTGTGTGCCTTCTCATACTTCTCTTCTGCTTATGATGGTCTCTAAGGATGGTATTAAAGATATTGTAGTTCCCACTTTCTGACTGTGGGATATCAGCAAGATCCCTCCAGTGTAAAGAATAATTATCAGCACTGCTGTTACCTCTAGTATGTGTGTAATTACATGCTCAGTTTGGGGGGCTCAAGGCTGTGCAATTTTAAATTATACAATAATGTCAAATTCCCCCTCTTGTTTTTTTTATTTGAAAAGAAAGGTGTATTTTTGAAAGAGAGTCAGACTAAAAGTGTGTGAGAGAGAGTAAGGGAGAAACACAGAGAGGGAGACGGAGAAAGGGCGAGGGAAGGAGCGAGTGAGAGAGTGGAGACAGAGAGGGGGAGAGAGAAGGAGAGCACACAGCTCCACCCACATTGCCTCCCTATGACCCAGAATAGGGGGTTTCTTGGGAAAAATCACACACCACCCCCGAAATTTCAGATTTCCATCGAAGATGAACTCTTTCAAAGTCAAAACAGGTTTAGTTCATGTACAACCACACACACAGAAAGACAAACAGAGATGGAATATCCTGGACTGTGGGAGAGGAGGGGTTTCCAGAGAGTGAAAAGGAGAATAAATGGAGAGATGAAATGAAGTAAAGAAGGAGGACTAGAAGAGAACAGAGACAGTCTCTGTCCCCAATCGTTCCGTGAAACGTCAGCTAATGAAAATGAGTGTGCAGGAATCTCTTTCCAGTAGATGAATACTGGCTAGAAATACAAATATTTCAAGAAAGCCTCAGTGTGAGGTTTCTGGACAGAGAGAAATCAGGGCTCAGCTAAGGAAATGAGCTTGACCATGATAAACAACACGCAGTGCATAGTGAGTCTAATCAGTTCAAGAGATCAGATGTCAGAGTCTTCCCCTGCCTCCACTCAACTCCCTCTGTGGCCCCTTCCCCCACCTCCTGTCCCTTGATCATTGTGCCAATTAGTAATTGGACAATAATGGGGGGGGGGGGGGACTCCAGCAGGCACCCGGATTGATGGGCAGCTGCACAGGCTCCTTCCAAACCCAAAACAAAAGCTTCTAGAGGGCTTGGTTCTCACCCACTCTGCCTATCTGAAAACCCAGGCCAAGGGAAAAAACCGTGGCAGACAAATCCAGCTCACAGGGCAAGAGTGCTGTGATCTGATTTACTGTCCTGCCCTGTCTTTCCAAAGCATATTCTGCCTCCACCATCTCCATGATCAATGCATCCCCGAGGAAGTGGGGCAGGGAGGTAGTAAGGACAACCACTGCTTTATGGGAGGAGAAACTGAAGTACAACCACCAATTGACTTCCCTAAAGATGCTCCGCAGGTTAAAGGTAACACGGCTTAAATCGCAGCACCTCTCTGTTCTATCTGCTAGACCACGCCCAAGAAACATGAATCTGACTGGCATTGGAAACTCTGAAAATTAGCAAGATGCCAGCTGCGGTGTGTTTATCCCAGACAATAGTTTCATTAGACATTGGAATGGTGAGATTGGCCCTACTAATTTAACATTCTCATTGCTTGGAGAGGCAAACGTGTCTCTCCATTTATAAAGGTTGTCTCAGAGAAGGGGTCATTGTGTCATTGAAAGTCTCTGAAGGCTTTTGGAAATCACTTCTCCAGATTCACAAGGCTGGAAGAAATGGGGTTGGTTCTTAAAGCCCAGATTTTTTTCCAACTCAAATCTCAGGGACGAAAACGTCGGGACAGTAATTGAAGGAGATATGGGAGAGGAGAGGATTCTGTGAGGAGCTAGAAGAGGGGGCACTCAGGAAGAATCAGAGTTTCCTGTCCCTCTGGACACACCGAGCCCCTTTTCATCCTGTCTTTTGCTCCTAGACACAGAAGCAGCCACCCCCATCCCCACCCTCTGCTACCTGCATTATGCTGGTTCTGAACACCAAGAAAAAAATGAAAGGAAGGATACAAAAATGTAGAAAAATAATTTTTATTAGAAAGGAATTCAGTGGGGCCTAGTGGAAAGAGCTTGGGCATGGGAATCAGAGGATCTGGGTTCTAACTCTGGCTCCACCTCTTGACTTCTGTGTGACCTTGGACAAATCACATCACTTTTCTGGGCTTCAGTTTCCTTATCTATAAAATAGGGATTCAATACCTGTTGTCCTGTTGTCCTTCTTACTTCTGTAAGCCCCATATGGTACAATGATTGTGTCTGATGTGAATGTCTCGTTATCGACCCCAGAACTTATTACATATAGTAAGTGTATAATAATAATAATCATGATATTTGTTAAGCACTAATTATGTGCCAAGCCCTGGATGTGTGTATATCTATAATTCTGTTTATTTATATTGATGCCATTGATGCATGTTTACTTGTTTTGAGGTCTGTCTCACCCCTTCTAGACTACAAATCCATTGTGGGCAGGGACTGTCTCTATTGCTGAATTATACTTTCCAAGTGCTGAGTACAGTGTTCTGCACACAGTAAGCACTCAATAAATATGATTGATTGAATGAATGAGTGAATGAATAAATAATAAGTGCAGGGTATATTAGAGATAATCAGGTCCCTCATAGGGCTCACAGTTTAAGTAACAGGGAGAACAGGTATTAAATTCCCCATTTTTCACACAGTGACTACCAATCAATCTGTGCATCAGGCAGAAACTCCTCACCCTCGGCTTCAAGGCTCCCCATCACCTCGCCCCCTCCTACCTCACCTCTCTTCTCTCCTTCTACAGCCCAGCCCGCATCCTCTGCTCCTCTGCCGCTAATCTCCTCACCGTGCCTCGTTCTCGCCTGTCCCGCCATTGACCCCTGGCCCACATCATCCCCCTGGCCTGGAATGCCCTCCCTCTGCCCATCCGCCAGGCTAGCTCTCTTCCTCCCTTCAAGGCCCTACTGAGAGCTCACCTCCTCCAGGAGGCCTTCCCAGACTGAGCCCCCTCCTTCCTCTCCCCCTCACCCCCTTCTCCATCCCCCACGTCTTACCTCCTTCCCTTCCCCACAGCATCTCTGTATATATGTATATATGTTTGTACATATTTATTACTCTATTTATTTATTTATTTATTTATTTATTTTACTTGCACATATCTATTCTATTTATTTTATTTTGTTAATATGTTTGGTTTAGTTCTCTGTCTCCCCCTTCTAGACTGTGAGCTCACAGTTGGGTAGGGACTATCTCTATATGTTGCCAACTTGTACTTCCCAAGCGCTTAGTACAGTGCTCTGCACACAGTAAGCGCTCAATAAATACAATTGATTGATTAAAAAAAGAACTGAGACACTAAGAAGCTAGGTGATTTGCCACAGGTTTTACAGCAGGAGAGTGGCAGAGCAGGGATTAGAGCCCAGGTCCTCTAACTTCTATGCCCATGGTCTTTCCACTAGACCATGCCGCTTCTCAAATACTATTATTGTTATTATTATTATTATTATTATTATTATTATTAGGATTGTAAACTCCTTGAGGCCTGGTAACATGAACAATACCTTCTGGATCACTTTTCCAGGTGTTTGTTCCAGTGATTACTGAAATGTTTCACTATATCATAACTTTAAAGCACATGGAGAAACAATAGTTAGTTCTGGGCTCTTTTCCCAAATCAGATTTCGAATGAGTTCAGTTAAATCCTCCTTCTTAGACTGTGAGCCCTATCTGGGACAGGGACTGTGTCTGATTAGATTATCATGTGTTCAGTTTTTTGGTTTTTTTTTCTCTGTCTCCCCCTTTTAGACTGTGAGCCCAATGTTGGGTAGGGACTATCTCTATATGTTGCCAATTTGTACTTCCCAAGCGCTTAGTACAGTGCTCTGCACATAGTAAGCGCTCAATAAATATGATTGATTGATTGATTGATTGATTCAGTCTTGTTTCTGTCCCAGCACTTTTCACAGTGCTTGGACATGGTAAGTGCTTAACAAATATCACAATTAGTACTATTAATACTGATAACAATGAATCAATAATATTTATTGAATGCTAACTCTGGGGAGGGAACTACACAGTTTGGGAGAGTGCAGTAGTATTATTCATTCAATCGTATTTATTGAGCACTTACTGTGTGCAGAGCACTGTACTAAGTGCTTGGAAAGTGCAATTCAGAAACAGATAGAGACAATCTCTACCCAACAGTGGGCTCACAGTCTAGAAGGGAGGCTGTTAGTAATCAGAGAAGTGGCGTGGCTTTGTGGAAAAAGCACGGGCTTGGGAGTCAGAGGTCTTAGGTTCTAATCCCGGCTCCGCTACTTGCCAGCTGTGTGACTTTGGGCAAGTCACTTAACTTCTCTATGCCTCAGTTACCTCATCCATAAAATGGGGATTAAGACTATGAGTCCCACGTGGGACAACCAAATACCTTCTGTCTACCCCAGTGCTTAGAACAGTGCTTGGCACATAGTAAGTGCTTAACAAATACCACTATTACTATTATTATTAATAAATCCATCAATGGTATTTATTGAGTGTTTACTGTGTGCAGGCCACTGTACTAAGCACTTGGGAGAGTGCAATACGATAGAGTGGGTAGACATGATCCCTGTCCCACAAAGAGTTTACAATCTAGATGGGGGATTGACACTACATTAAATTGCAGGTAAGGGGAAGCAACAAAGTTTAAAGGTCTGTACATCACAAGTACCCCTCTCAGGATTGCACCTGGAGTGTTTCCAGCACTCTACCAGTCTCCAGGAGGGAGAGTCAAGCAGTGATCCCTGCCCCTCAAAGACCTTACAATCTAGTTGGGGGATAGACATTACAATAAATTGCAGGTAAGGGGAAGCAACAAAGTTTAAAGGTCTGTACATCACAAGTACCCCTCTCAGGATCACACCTGGAGAGTTTCCAGCACTCTACCAGTCTCCAGGAGGGAGAGTCAAGCAGAGGCCTACCCAATCCATTCCTAGCTCAGGCAGTGGCCAGCGAGTGCCAGACAATCTGCTACATGTCAAACACACCTGTGCTAGACAGCAGCAACATGGGAGAGAGTCAAGGGCAGAGATTCTAGTTTACTGCACAGAAGAAGGCAGTGGTAACCACTTCTGCATTTTTACCAAGAAAAATTTTTGTATACACTACCAAAACGATGGCAGATGAAAGTGGGGCATTTTAGGAGAGATATGTCTATGGAGTCTCTATGGATCGCAGACGACTCGACAGCATAAGACAAGACATCACAAGTAAGTATCTGGGAGAAAAGACTGTGTTTTTGCAAGGACAGGTACTATTGAAGTGCTGCAGTGTTAGTGGGGGTGGGGCACAGAAAAGTGGAGGGCAGGGGGGTGCAAGATTATTATTATTATTATATATTATAATATAATAAATAAATAAATAAATGTAATAATAATAATAATAAAGTGTGTTTTAGCTGTGGGAATCAAGTTCACTTAACCTGATTAACTTGTATCTATTCCAGCACTTACAACAGTGCTTGACACATAGTAAGTTCTTTACAATACAATGCAATAATTATTAAAATAATAATAGAATAATCATAATAATAAATAACTTGGCAAATCGGCATTTTCTGAAGTTGTGCTATGGGATGTGAGGTATTTCCTGTAATCCCTTCCCATATGAATATGTTTCTTCTGCCAAAGGCACACGCAAAAATATTCCTACTCCTGAAAACAAAATGAAGATTTTTCTTTAAGAATCCATGTTTTAGTTTGATTCAGAAAAGAAAACAAACTAAGATATTTCATTCCCTTGAGTCTTATTTTCATCTTCAACTCTTGGAAGTGGACCAAAAATCTTACCATGGGAATAGCCTTCCCTCCACCCGCTTCCTCCCCTCTCTCCAAATCAGCCCAACCCAGGCTCTGGTCCTGGATCCTGGCCTGGGGCTGACCACCCCACACCTCACAGCCCTGAGTCCCACACCCCACGCCCCAATCCCCGATCGATCCAGGGGTAAGATGAACTCTGGACCCCACCCCAGGGAGCAGCCGATGGCTCTCTTCTGAGCTGCCACCCGCGGTGCCTTGGAGGTTCTTAAACAATCTTGGGCATCCCCAGTGGAGGGCGGACTGGGGAGGGAAGGAGGCAGCTGGGGTGGGGTGTGTGTGTCCTTCCCCAGGGTTTCTTGTTGCTCAGCAGGCCAAGAATCTTTCCAGATAAAAATCTTCCCTAAAAGGTTTACAGCCCCTTTACCAGATTGGATTATCTCATGTCCTAATCCCTGGACACTGTGAAGCTAGGGAAAAAGAGAGGGAAAAGAGAGTCTACAAGAATGGGGTAATGATAAGTGGAACATTTGTGAACCTTACTCTGGGCCAAGAACCGTGCTAACCACTGGGAGGATAGAAACCGCACAATCAAACTAGCGTCCCTGCCCCACATGGGGCTTGGAGTCTATGAGGAAAAGAGAAAAAGTAATGAGGAAACTGAGGCACAGAGAAGTTGTGACTCACCCAAGGTCACACATTAGGCAAGCACCAGAACCCAGGTCTCCTGACTCCAAGTCCTGTGATCTTTCCATTAGACCACACTGCTTCTCTAAACTGAAAGCAATATGTGCAATCGCTCTGTCAGATACATGAGTCAGGTGCTAAGGCCACCGGTTCAGGCCTCTATGCCCCTTCCAGAAATATCTCCCCCTATTTCTCTTCTGCATATTTCCCAAATGAATTTCACTTTTGCTGTTCCAGTTCATGGGTCATAAATCACCATGGACTGACAAGTGGGAGGGCTTAGCAGAAGCTGAATTTCCATTTCAGAGTGTCCTGCCTGTCAGAAGGCTTGTAGCAGACCTCCTCCTCACAGTTCATCCTTGAAAACCCTAAACCCAGAACAAGACACCTCCACCAAGAGGTTGCTGACCCAAACACACCAGGCCAGACTGGGGTTTGTCAATGGGGCCATTCCATTCTGGGGATTTCTTCTTCCCATCAGGTCTCCGAAGAGCTTCCTGAAAGCAGACAACTGGATCTCCACAAGATCCAGAGATAGATAACATTCCAGAACAGAGATAGAAAACATTCAAGCACCCAGGACAGCTTGGTACCTGGGTACAGCTCACCTTTCCCCTGGACTACTTTGCCCTCGTCCCTTCACCTCACAGGCCTCCTTTCTCTTTAGTTTGTCCTAAATATGATTGATTGATTGATGGATTGATTAAATAATGCTGTAAGGAGGATTGTCACTTGGTCCTTTGGCAGAGGGGATACCTTTCATGAGCATTCAACTGTTCAGAAGCAGTGCGGCCTAGTATGAGAAGCAGCATGGCCTAGTGGAAAGAGCACAGGCCTGAGAATCAGAGGACCTGCATTCTAACCCCAACTCTGCCAGTTACTTTCTTAGGGTCCTTGGACATGCCACTGAACTTCTCTGGGCCTCAGTTCCCTCACCTGCAAAATGGGAATTCAAGACTGTGAGCCCCAAGTGGGACCTGATTATCTTAGAGCTACCCCAGTGCTTAGTACTGTGCAGGGCATATAGTAAGCGTTTAACAAATACCACAGTTATTATTATTATCATTATTCCCTCCCTGACTGCCACCTTCATTCTCTCATTCTCTGATGGCTCCTTCTCTTCTGCTTTCAAACATGCCCATGTCTCCCCTAGCCTAAAACCTCCTTCTCTGGACCCCACTGCACGCACCTCCAGCCATGGCCTCATCTCCACCCTCCTATTCATGTCCAAATTCCTAGAAGGGTTTTTATCCTCATGCTTCCCCTATTTCTTTTCCTTCAACTCCCTCCTTGATTTTCTACAGTCTGGTCTTTGCCCTTTTTCTGTCCACTGAGACAAGTCTCTGCGTGGTTCAGTGGAAAGAGCATGGGCTTTGGAATCAGAGGTCATGGGTTCAAATCCTGGCTCCACCACTTGTCAGCTGTGTAACTTTGGGCAAGTCACTTAACTTATCTGTGCCTCAGTTACCTCATCTGTAAAATGGGGACTGTGAGCCCATCATGTGACAATCTGATCACCTTGTAACCTCCCCAGCACTTAGAACAGTGCTTTGCACATAGTAAGCACTTAATAAATGCTATTATTATTATTATTATTATTATTATCCACCTTCTTCTCGTGAAATATCCTAGATGCTACTCCATCCTAGTCCCTCTCAACTTCTCAGTTGCACTCTACACCAAGAACACTCTCAAGTCCTGGAAACCCAAAGTAACCTCGATTTTTCCTACCCAATCTTCTTCAGTCTCTGTCAAGCTTCTCAGGCTCTTATCTGTGTCCCCATCCCTTCTCAATCTACATGTACTTCCTTGGTGAGTGCATCCATTCCCACAGCTTCAGTTGGACAGATTTTAAAATTGGTATTTGTTAATCACTTACTATGTACCATGTGCTCTACTAAGTGCTGGGGTAGATACACGATACTCAGGTTGGACACAGTCCATGTCCCACCTATGGCTCATAGTCTTAAATCTCCATTTTACAGATGAGGTAACTGAGGCACGAGAAAGTTAAGTGACTTGCCCAAGGTCAGACTACAGACAAGTGTCGAGCCAGGATTAGAAGCCAAGTCCTTTTACTCCCAGGCCCATGCTCTATCCACAAGGCCACACACTGCTTCTCAGCTATCTCTCAAATATACCACATTAGACTTGTCTTCTCCCTCTAGACTGTAAGCTTGTTGTGGGCAGGGAATGTGCCTGATTATTGTCACACTGTACTCTCCCAAGCACTTAGTACAGTGCTCTTCACACAATATGCACTCAATAAATATGATTGAATGAATGAATGCCTCCAGGACATCCTTCCATGCACCTCGAGCTCAACATGTTCAAATCTAAACCCCTCATTTTTCCTCTTAAATCTTCTCCACCAAACGTTCCCTTCACTGTTGACAACAAGTAGTTCTGACATGATCCCTGATTCCTCCCCGTCTTTCAGCCCTCATATTTCTCAGTCTTTTCCCATATCCTGCCAGTCTTCCTCCACAAAATTTCCAGAATCCACCCCTTTCTCTCCATCTGAACAGCCCTAGCCTGAGTCCAGCCTGCTCGGGTCTCCTGCTGCCTTCAGGACATCTCCATCTGGATGTCTGCCTGCCATCTGAAACTCAACATGTCCAAGACTGAACTCCTTATCTTCCCTCCCAAACCCTGCCCTCTCCCTGACTTTCCCATCATTGTAGATGGCACTACCATCCTTCCCATCTCACAAGCTAGCAATCTTGGTGTCATCCTCTACTCCACTCTCTCGTTCACCCCTCACATCCAATCCCTCACCAAAACCTGCCAGTCTCATCTCCGCAACATCCCCATGATCTGCCCCTTCCTCTCCATCCAAACTGCTACCTTGCTGGTTCAATCTCTCATCCTATGCCAACTGGATTACTGCATCAGCCTCCTCTCTGATCTTCCATCCTCCTGTATCTCCCCACTTCAGTCTATACTTCATGCTGCTTCTTGGATCATCTTTGTGCAGAAACGCTCTGGGCATGTTACTCCCCTCCTCAAAAATCTCCAGTGGCTGCCAGTCAACCTACGCATCAAGCAAAAACTCCTTCCTCCCAGCTTCAAGGCTCTCCATCATCTCACCCCCTCCTACCTCATCTCCCTTCTTTCCTTCTACAGCCCAGGGTGCACCCTCCACTCCTCTGCCATTAACTTCCTCACTGTACCTTGTTCTCGCCTGTCCCTCCATCGACCCCTGGTCCACGTCCTCCCCCTGGCCTGGAATGCCCTCCCTCTGCACCCCTGCCAAGCTAGCTCTCTTCCTCTCTTCAAAGCCCTACTGAGAACTCACCTCCTCCAGGAGGCCTTCCCAGACTGAGCCCCCTTTTTTCCTCTCCTCCTGCCCATCCTCCCAACCTACCTCCTTCCCCTCCCCACAGAACCTGTATATATGTTTGTACAGATTTATTACTCTATTTATTTTACTTGTACATATTTACTATTATATTTACTTTGTTAATAATGTGCATCTAGCTTTATTTTTGTTTCTTCTGATGCCCTGACACCTGTCCACATGTTTTGTTTTGTTGTCTGTCTCCCCCTTCTAGACTGTGAGCCTGTTGTTGGGTAGGGACCGTCTCTATATGTTGCCAACTTGTACTTCCCAAGTGCTTAGTACAGTGCTCTGCACACAGTAAGTGTTCAATAAATGCGATTGAATGAATGAATAAATGAATGAGTCCAGACCATCCCTGCTTGACCACTGCATCAGCTTTTTTGCCGACCTCCCTTGTCTCCAGTCTCTCCCCTCTCCAGTCCATGTTTCACTTTATGCCCAGATCATTTTTCTAAAAACAGCATTCTGCACATGGCTCCTTGCCCTTCCAAAAAACCCATTCCTCTCATTATCAACCAGAATCTTCTGACCATCGGCTTAAAGGCACTCAGTCAGGTCCCTTCTCTTTAATTATCTTCACACTTCTCCCATTACCTCAGCTTGTTTCTGTCGAGCCAACCTCCAAACTTTGTCTCACTGTCACCTCTCCCACTGAAGACCTCTTGCTCACCGCCTTCTCCTTGCCTGAAACTTCTTCCCTCTTCACATTTGACAGATTGCTGCTCTCCCCATTTTCAAACCTTACTGAAATCATAACTCCTACAGGAAGGTTTCCCTGAATAATCTAACCCCTCTTTTGTGTTTAAGTCTGTGTCCAACCTGATTAACTTGCATTAACTTGTATTAACCCTAATGCTTAGAACAGTGTTTGGCACATAGTAAGAGCTTAACAAGTACCATAATCATTATTATTATTTCATTGTTCATGTCACCTAAATGTTTAGAGAGTAGTAGTAATAGTATTTCTTAAGCACTTATTATTTGTAGAGCACTGTACTAAGTGCTGAGGAAGAATGCACAGATGGGAATTAGAGTTCCTGGCCCTCAAGGAACTCCCAGTCTAAGAATATAATTGGAGAGAGGGGACTGGAGACCATCACATAAGGAGCAATAATAATAATAATAATTGTTTTTGTTAAGCGCTTACTATGTGCCAAGAACTGTTCTAAGTGCTGGGGGAGGTACAGGGTAATCAGGTTGTCCCACGTGGGGCTCACAATCTTAGTCCCCATTTTACAGATGAGGTAACTGAGGCACAGGTAAATTAAGTGACTTGCCCAAAGTCACACAGCTGACGAGTAGTGGAAGCAGGATTAGAACCCATGACCTCTGAGTCCCAAGCCCATGCTCTTCCCACTGTCACACTGCTTCTCCTCCCTTCCTCTGCCCTACCCCCTTCCCCTCCCCACAGCACTTGTGTATATTTGTACACATTTATTACTCTATTTATTTTATTAATGATGTGTATACAGCTATAATTCTATTTATTCTGATGGTATTGACACCTGTCTACTTGTTTTGTTTTGTTGTCTGTCTCCCCACTCTGGACTGTGAGCCCGTTGTTGAGTAGGGGCCGCCTCTATATGTTGCCAATTTGTACTTCCCAAGTGCTTAATGCAGGGCTCTGCACACAGTAAACGCTCAATAAATACAATTGAATGAATGAATGAAGCAATGAAATAATGAAGCAATGAAATAATGAAACTCTAGAGCATGAAAGACAGAGATGGATACATATAATAATAACAATTTCAGACTCCTCAGAGCTCAAAGTTGTGGGCACAGCCATAGCTACATAAAGTATAAGTAAGATGTATCTCTAGACTATAAGCTCACTGTGGGCAGGAAATGTGTCTGCTGACTCTGTTGCATTGTACTCTCCCAAGCACTTAATACAGTGCTTTGCACACAGTAAGTGCTCAATAAACATGATTGATTGACTGATTGATTGAGCCACAGCAATTACTACTTTTTAAAAATGATATTTGTGAAGTCCTTACAATGTATCAAGCACTGTTTTAAGTGCTGGAGTAGATACAAGTCAGTCAGGTTGGACCCAGTCCCAATCCCACATGGGGCTCACTGGCCAAGTAGGAGGGAGAACAGATATTCAATCCCCATTTTATAAAGGAGGAAACTGAAGCACGGATAAGTGAAGTGCCTTTCCCCAGGTCATGCATCAGGTAACTGGTGGAGCCAGGACTAAAACCCAGGTCCACTGACATGCTCGTCCTCTTTCCAATAGGCCACGCTGCTTCTCCTGGGGGAGGATTTGGACTCCACAGGAGTCCTGCAGCTGCTGTTCACTGTCCCATCAGGGTGGTGGCAGGCAAGATGGGATGGGATGGTGTCTTCTCGATGGCTTGAAGGACGGGGAGCCCGGGCCAGAGGCAAGGGAGGCAACATGGCTGTCTGTCTGGTGTAGGGGAAGCCCAAAGGCACCCCAGGCTTGGGAGAGTACAATACAACAGAGTTGGCAGACACATTCCCTGCCCACAACAAACCCACAGTCTTCTAGACTGTAACCCCATTGTTGGGTAGGGATTGTCTCTATTTGTTGCTGAATTGTACTTTCCAAGCACTTGGTACAGTCCTCTGCACACAGTAAGCGCTCAATAAATACTATTGAATGAATGAATGAATGAATGAATGAATGCAGATGCATCCTATCTTTAATTTATTTGCCTGCCTATCTCTCTCTCTAGATTGTAAAACTCTCTGAAGGCAGAGTTTTGTCTACTAACACTATCATACCTCAGTACAGTGCTCTCCACCCAGTAGACTAGACTGTGAGCCCATTGTTGGGTAAGGACCGTCTCTATATATTGACAATTTGTATGTCCCAAACGCTTAGTACAGTGCTCTGCACACAGTAAGCACTCAATAAATATGACTGATTGAATGAATGAATGAATGAATGAATGAATGAATTTATAGACTGTACACTCTTGGAAGGAAAGGATCATGTCCACTCACAGTACTGTACTCTCTCAAGCACTTAGTACAGTGCTTTGCCCACAGATGTTTCATAAATACTTCTGATGGATTCTATATGATTGTAACCTCCTGGAGGATAAGGAGTGTGCATTTTCCCTTGCATGGCTTCCCCTATCTGTTAATTTATTTAAATGTCTGACTCCCCTATTGGATTGCAAGCTACTTAAGGGCAAGAATCAGGTCAACCAAACTCTACGGCATTGTAATCTCCCAGGCACTTTAAACAGTGCTCTGCCCACAGTAAATGTTCAATAAATGTCATTGACTGAATGATTGACTGATGACCCCAAGTGCCTAGTATACTTCTCTGCACACATTAGTACACTTCTCAATCAATACTGTCGTTGATGTTGTTGAGGGGACAGTCAATAAGTGTTAGCTGACAACAATGGTCATCCACTAGCTAAATGATTTGCAAACCAAAACTTCTTCTCTACCTTCTAGCAAGCAGAAGAGAACACAGACCCTGAAATACCCTTCGCTAGAGCCTTAAGCTTGATTTGCTGAAAAATTAGCCTTCGGTGACATTTCACTTTGCTCTTGTTAGGACAGAAAGAGACTAATAGGGATGCATTTTGAGATGGTTTCAAATTCATTCATTCATTCATTCAATCGTATTTATTGAGCGCTTACTGTGTGCAGAGCACTGTACTAAGTGCTTGGGAAGTACAAGTTGGCAACATATAGAGACGGTCCCTACCCAACAGCGGGCTCACAGTCTAGAAGGGGAAGACAGACAACAAAACAAAACATTTTAACAAAATAAAATGAATAGAATAAATATGTACAAATAGAATAAATACAGTAATAAATATGTACATACATATATCCATATATACAGGTGTTGTGGGGAGGGGAAGGAGGTAAGGCGGGGGGGATGGGGGGTAGAGCAGGAGGGAGGGAGTCGGGGCAATGGAGAGGGGAGGAGGAGCAGAGGAAAGGGGGGCTCAGTCTTATCAGAAAAATGGGGACTCAGACTGAAAGCCCCTTGTGGTACATGAACTGTGGAACTAGGCCCAACCAGATTAGCTTGTATCCACCCCAGCGCTTAGCAAAGTGCCTGGATTATAGTAAATTTTTAACCAGTACTATTTTTAAAAAATGAGACCACAGGGAAGGAAAGAGATCAAATAGGGCATGTTGCCTTGGGATAACTGGAGGAAATCAAGAGATCAGAGATGTCTGTGGGGCAGTGGGACAGTTTTGTGAGAGGTGAGTGTATGGGAGCAGGCACGTGAGGAGGTGGTGGTCAGAGTATGATTTCACAGTTGGTAGGGTTAGAGACTGTCCAGTAATTGGAGAAAATGAGACAAAGTCTGCATTCATGTTGCTAATGGTGAGGTCAAATCTAAACAATAGTGTGTGTGCCTTTTCAAAACTCTAGTGACTGAATAGTAAGTAAAAAATCTGAAACTGCACATGAACATTTTACTGATAGACCTTTAACAGATCGTCTTACTAAAAGTACAAGGTTAAAAAATAGTCTTTGCCCATATAACGTTCGATTCTCTTTCACATTCACGATCAGACTTTTTACCTCCTCTTCATAATTAGGGCTCTTTCCCAAATGGTGCTGTAGAAGAGGAAGCATGGATACTAAAGTTAAAGACATGTCTGCTTCCTCAGATCTGCCACTGACTTATTATGTGACCTGGAACAAGTTGCCAAATTCTCTGTTCCTCACTTTCCCCATCTGTAAAATGAGGACATTTATTCCACTCTTCACTTCTTTAAAACCCTTGTAAAATCATGCCTCTTCTGTGCAGCCTTCCCTGATTAATTACTGAATCTTCCCAACTGACATCTAAGCATGTTTTCTCTCACAGCCACTCGAATCACTTGTGTAGCTATTAGACCGACTCACTCTATCATCATCATCATCATCATCATCATCGTCATCACCATCATCAGTGGTATTTACTGAGCACTTACTGTGTGCACTTACCTGTTCTAAACACTTGGGAGAGTACAGTAATAAAGAGTTAGTCGACACGTTCCTTGCCCACAGTGAGTTTACAGTCTAGAAGGGAAGACAGACATTAATATAAATAAATAATTTATAATCTATAATTTATACTATTTAACCAATTGCACTCTCCCAAGTGTTTAAAAAAAAGACCAAAGCTAGAGTATAAGCTCCCTCCCCATGCAGTAGGACACTCAGTACTAATTACTGATTGATTTCCCCATTTCTCTTTCAGAAGGTCTGTGTAAGAATGAACCACTGTCAATGCTAGCTTCTCTACCAAGTTTTCCACCGTCCTCCTGTGACAAGAGCAATATTTATCTCCTTAATGAAAAGCTTTTATTAAGTGGTTTTCAGCAGGGAACTCTGTCAAAGACAATGGAATAGGATACAAAAGTCAAATCTTTCTCAGCCCAGTTATTGTTAAACACAGAAAGAGCTACTGCAGTCTAACTGTGGGAGACATTCAAGCTGGAGGACTGACTTCTCCAAAGAAATACTAAGAAGTCCCTTGGTATTTTATATTTTAAATGGGTTTGGACAAAGGTCCAGAAACTATGCCAGAAGGAACAAGCTTACACTTGGGAAAGGAACAGACCAAACAAGCTTTCAGAAATCACATTTCTGTCATTGTGGTCTTCCTTGGGGAAAATAGCAGAAAACGCAGGAATTTTGGAAAATGTTTATAGAATATTTTTCATCTCATTTCCTCTTGGAAAAAAAATTATAGTTTCTTGTTCTGCGATGGGATTCTCCGATGTAACATCTAAAGGGCTGGGGTTTTGTCAGCTCCTTCCCCTCTCCCAGAATGGTCAATCGGACATATGGGCATTTTGTAGTCCAAGGCTGTGAGCTTATTGTGGGCAAGAAATGTGTCTGTTATATTGTTGTATTGTAATCTCCCAAGAGCTTAGTGCAGTGCTCTGCAAAGAGTGAGTGCTCAATAAGTACATTTGACTGACTGACTGACTGGCTGCAGGGAGGATTTAGATTTCCACTGACCCAATGTTCCTTCTCATTGTGAACTAAATGGTTCTCCTCACTCCATGGTTCTCAATGGCAGATAAGGAGATTGCAGGAGTGAAACAACTTAGGCAGATAATTCTATTGTCCAGGCACAAAAATCATTCAGTCTCCCAACTGCCCAAACTTAAATCTGGTGACAAATAGGGAAGCAGCGTGGCCTAGTGGATAGAGCACAGGCCTGGGAATCAGAATGACCTGGGTTCTAGTCCTGCTCTGCCATTTATCTGCTGGGTAACACTGGGCAACCATCACTTAACTTCTCTGAACCTCAGTTTCCTTAAAATGGGGTTTAAGACTGTGAGCCCCATGTGGGACAAGGACTGTGTCCAACCTAATTAGTTTGTATCTACCCCAGCTCTTAGAACTGTTCTTGACACATAGTTAGCGCTTAACAAATACCATCATCATCATCTACCCCAGTACTTAGAACAGTGCCTGGCACATAGTAAGTATTTAGCAATTCCCATAAAAAAAATTGATGCACAAGTGCCATACTGCCTGAAAAGCAGATTCCCCAATGGACTACCTTCCTCTTTGAGGACCCTGGCAGGAGAGCAAAGGGTGTGAGACCCTGATCCTACTGTAAGTAATGTCTGGAAGTTCTGCCCTGGACTTCTTAGCCACATATGCATCCAGAGATGACCTTTACCCTCAAGGGTATCATCTTTATTTGTATTTCTTATGGAATTTATTGAGTACTCACTCTGTGCTAAATGCTGGGGGAGATACAAGGTAATCTGATCTGACACAGTTCTCATTCCACCCAAGGCTCATAATCGATCTTATCCCCATTTGATAGATGAGGAAACTAAGGCCCAGAGAGGTTAAAAGTCACTTGCCCAAGTTCACCCAGTGGGTCAGTGGCAGAGCTGGACTTGAACCTGGGTCTTCCTGATTCCCAGTCCCAGGAGCTTTCCACTAGGCTACATTGCCACTCTGCAAGTTTGAGGGACAACTATACATAGTTCATTTTCAATCAGTTGTATTTGTTGAGTGCTTACCATGTGCAGAGCACTGCACTAAATCCTTTAATTGACAAAGCACTTTTTCCAAAGCACTTTCCTAAGCAAAGATATCATTTAATTATTTCAACATCCCTGAGAGGTAGGGGCGAGTACTATGATCCCCGTTTTTGGATGAAAATGCTAAGGACCAGAGAATTCAAAGACGTGAACAACAAGGCCTGGCTTGGTTGAAGCAGGGCTAGGCCCTCAGTCTCTTGCTGCTCAAACCCAAGGTCTTTCCACTAGGTTGCACTGCCTCCCCTAGAAGACTCCTTGGGATCCCATGAAGAAGCGAACACTCCCAGGAAGACAAGTGTTGGGGAAGAGGCCTGAGAGTTTAACCTGATTTCAGGGCTTGTGCTTTCAAGTCTGTCTCCCTCATTAGAGTGGAAGCTCCTTATGGCCAGGGACTTTGCTACTTTCTGATCCTGTACCAAAGTTGCACTCATCTAATGTTACTGCTGCAACCCTGAAGGCTCCTGTTAAAAAGAGGTTGCTGCTCATAAGATGAGATACAGAAACAGCTGCCACTTCAGAGTTGTGACGACTTTCAGCTGCCTGCCACAGTTAGAGCCAGAGCTTGCCCTGGGCAGCCTACCCTACCGGCTCAGGCCGGGTCCAGGACGCACCTGCGTCAGCCCGGTGGACCGGATGCCCCGACCTGAACCTCCCCAGGGGAGGGGCCAAGGAGGACAGTGGGCCCCCAGCACCCGTCTCCCGGCTCCCAGCTCCGCTCCCTCAGCGGCTCCGGGATTAAGTATGCATTTCAGATTTTGAATGGGTCTCCTTGTCCTGCTTTAATTGATAGTGAAAGCCTGATTTTCTGAGCCAAGGTATGGCACTGAAGGTAAGTGATCAGAGCACTGCCCCAGTAATCAATCACTGCAGCCCAGGTCATAGTTTGGAGCGGGAATGCAGTGTTCAATAAAGAAACACACTCCACCTTTCAGCTTCAAGCCGACCCCGGCTAATTGACCTCATTGTGGTCCTTCCATTAATCATTCTGGCACGTGGGGTGAGAGACGGCTTCACTGCTTAGATTTGCAGAGGGGGTGGGGGCCAGAGGGGAGATAGAGTGGAGAAGGAAATCACAGACAATTTCTCCCTAATTAACTCATTGAATTTCCATGTTGGCTAGCTGGGCTTTCTTTGCCAAGGGACGTCCAGGAAACCGTGCCAAGGCCAGCCGGACAGTGTTCAGCACAACCCTTGGATGTGGGACTTTGAGTCCTGAACAAAAGCAGCAAAGCATTAGCTTTGCTGTCTGAGAGCTGGCTCGGCCAAGGACCAGGAGGTCCGCCTCAGAGGCTGCTACCCACTCATTCAGCTCCATTCATCTCCCTGAACCTTGATGAATAAATGGCACCAGAAATACTTCACTTGAGTGACAACAATTTCATTTCGCGTATCAGGATCAGGTCACTCTGAACAATGGCCATGTGGCATTGGCTCGGCACCCTCTCCACGCCCTCCCTCCTGGCCTTGCCAATCCCTCAAGATGATGCATCTGCCTTTCTGTTGTTCCTGCAGTGGATCTGTTCCTGAGTAATAGGGCTAGCCACCTCTGTTGGGTTTCTCTCCCCTGACCCGTCTCCAAGCCGAGCCAGTGGCCAATGGAGTTGTTGGATCCGAGGGTGAGTTCTAACTCCAACACCAAGAAACTAGTTTAGGAGCATCCCTTCCCTTTGTTCCTTCTCCTCAGCCATGCCAGAAGCCTTCCTTTTCCTCCTCTCTGCATTCAACCCCACCTTTTCCATGGCCTCAGGCCTCTGGATGATGGACCTGGAGAGGGGAGAGGAGTTTCTTCACTCATCAGCTCCAGCCAAGCTCAGGCCCAGCCGAAGGTCATCAGTTTTACATTCATCCACAATGAGCACGCCGGTCCAGGAAGACAGAGCATCCATCCTGCCTTTATTTTATTTCCTGCTGCTCATCTTCTCTGTTTCCATTACTGTTAATGAACCTAATTGTTCAGCTTCCAACTTCAGCCCGGAGGCAACTCTCTCCTTCCCCCTTGGTGTTGAAATTCCATCTCGCTGATCTCCAAATTAACTCCCAAACTAATAATCCGAGTGCACACGGCTCCTTCCTCAGTACCCGGAGAGGGACTTGAAAGCGAGATATTTGACCCCTTCAGTCAGGACATCGGGAAGGAGAGATATTGCTGGGAGAGGGCCTGGTAGTGACCGGGTTGGGAACAGGCAAAACTCAACCAGCTTCTATTTCTATTCCCAACTCCAAACGTTGTGTATCAGGCCAGAAAGAGTAGGATGCCTTTAGGAGTTTGGGAAGAACAAAGGGGATGGAGTAAGTGGGGTGGGAAAGGGGAGAAGATAAAGGATCACAGATCAGAGTAGAAATCCTGAAGTGGAATGATGTTGATGGTGATGATGATAGTGATAGTGGTGGTGGTGATGGTTGTGGTGGTGATGTTGGTGATGGTGATGATGATGGTGGTGGTGGTGGTGGTGGTGATGGAGGTGGCAGAGCACTTAGAACAGTGCTTGGCATATAGTAAGCGCTTAACAAATGCCATCATTATTATCATGGTGGCGGTGATCCGACAATTACTCTCCCCAACCCTGTTCAAAGCCTTACTGAGGCACATCTCCTCCAGAAGGCCTTCTCTGACTAAGCCCTCCTTTCTTCTTCTCCCGCTCCCTTCTGCGTTGCCCTGACTTGCTCCCTTTATTCATCCCCGGTCCCAGCCCTACAGCTTTTATGTACATATCTGCAATTGTATTTATTTATATTTACTTCTTTATATCAATGTCTGTCTCCCCCTCTAGACTGTAAACGCGTTATGGGCAGAGAATGTCTGTTTATTGTTATATTATACTCTCCCAAGTGCTTGGTATTGTGCTCTGCATCCAGTAAGATTGAATGAATGAATGGTGGTGATGATGGTGGGTGGTGGTGGAGTCTTCTCCCATCAAAGACAACAGAGAAGCCTTGCTCCTGAGACCTCGGGACAGAGACCCTGCATGGAGGAGTTGATACTAGAGCTTGTGGCTGGAGGCTCACATGGCGGCACTCGCACTCTGGCCCCTGCCCTCTTTGGTTCCCCCTGGGTGATAGACTGAAGAGGGACTTGGTGACCCTACACTAGTCTTCAGTATTGAGAACTAAGTACTGCATCCTCTAAGGGAGCAGAGAGGCCTGCAGTGGAGCCCTGACCTGGATGCTGGGAAGCACTCACAGTCTAGGGATCAGAGGAGGGAGCAAGACTGGGCCACAAATGAACAACAGAAGCTTCTTTCCACAGGAATATCCTCTTATCTCCCAGGGACTGAGGAGCAGGAAGGAAATGGGTCATTGACCTGGCTAAAGGGGACATTTGACCCTTCTAACTTTTGCCTTGAAAAAGAAAGTGGGGCTTTCCTTCTATATCACATATACCAACTCTGTTGTATTTTTCTAAGCACTTAGTACGATGCTCTACACACAGTAAGCACTCAATAAATGCCACTGATTGGTTGGATAGGAACAAAGGGAAAATAGGCCAAGCTCCATGGAATTGTCATCATTTTGAGGCTGGGAAATGCATCACTGGTATAGCAATAACCCTCCCTTACATCAGCTCCTCAACCATCCGTGAGCATACAGAACACAGACCACAGGCAAAACACCCTCCTCACATGATCTCCAAATAGAATTGCAGACTTGGGGGAGAAAAACTTACCAGGTTGGTGTAGAATGCTTACATCCTGCTTGGGAAATAGGAGCCATGTCTAACAAACAAGGCTTCAAACTTCTTTTGTTCTTCTAACACATGGTCAGCATGGCTCAGCGGAAAAAGCACGAGCTTTGGAGTCAGAGGTCATGGGTTCAAATCCCGGCTCCGCCAATTGTCAGCTGTGTGACTTTGGGCAAGTCACTTCACTTCTCTGTGCCTCAGTTACCTCATCTGGAAAATGGGGATTAAGACTGTGAGCCCCCCATGGGACAACCTGATCACCTTGTAACCTCCCCAGCGCTTAGAACAGTGCTTTGCACATAGTAAGAGCTTAATAAATGCCATTATTATAAGCATGAAAATGGTGGTGATTTAGGGACAGCCAGATCGGCAACATCTCTCTTTTATTTCTGAAGGTGTTCTAAACTCGCCAATCTTTAGTGACGGGATTTTCCTTCCCTTCCCGTTATTCCCTATTCACATCCAGCTGAGGCCTGGATGCTTTCGCACTAGCAATTGGAAGGAGGGCATTCCCCCTGGAGCCTGCTATGCTGAACCCATTAATAAGCAAACAAAGAGACCTGGCACATATTTCTCCTAGTTAAATTCCTCAGCTCGGCATTTCCCAAACGTTCTCCTTCGGGGTCCCATTCATTTGGAGGTGATGGGGAAAAATGTTTCATGATTCTGTGGCAAGCAAGCAGTGTAATACCAGTGGCCCATGGAGAGCCCCACGGCTCTTCCTGCTTGGTCATCGAACCTGCTTGGTGAAGAGGCCACGTAAACTCACTTCAACTGCCTGCTTCCCTCACGGCAGAGAAATGCTTCTAGTTAGTTGATAAAAATAATAATAATAATTGTGGTATTTGTTAAGCACCTACTAGAGAAGCAGCGTGGCTCAATGGAAACAGCCCGGGCTTTGGAGTCAGAGGTCATGGGTTCAAATCCAGGCTCCGCTGTCAGCTGTGTGACTTTGGGCAAGTCACTTAACTTCTCTGGGCCTCAGTTACCTCATCTGTAAAATGGAGATAAAGACTGTGAGCCCCCTGTGGGACAATCTGATCACCTTGTAACCTCCCCAGAGCTTAGAACAGTGCTTTGCTCATAGTAAGCACTTAATAAATGCCATTATTATTATTATTATTATTATTATGATACAAGGTAATCAGGTTGGCCCAGGTGGGGCTCACAATCTGAATCCCCATTTTACAGATGAGGGAACTGAGACACAGAGAAGTGAAGTGTCCAAGTCCAAGTGCCCAAGGTCACATAGCAGGTAAGTGGCAGAGCCGGGATTAGAACCCATGATCTTTAACTCCCAGGACCAGGCTCTATCCACTATACCATGCCACTGCCCATAAGCACTGGGATACTAAGCTCTGAGGTGGATACCAGCTAATAGAGTGGACACAATCCTTGTCCCACGTGGGGCTCACAGTCTCAATTCCCATTTTACAGATAAGGTAACTGAGGCACAGAGAAGTGAAATGACTTGCCCAAGGTCACCCAGAAAACAAGTGGTGGAGTCAAATTCGAACCCTTGACCTCCTGACTCCCAGGCCTGCATTCTGTCCACTATGCCATGCTGTTTCTCTAGTTAGAGCAGAGAGCACCTGGATGGCCATGGCTTGAGTTCTGCACCCATGGCTCCCCCCTCCCCTACTCTTGTACCTTTTCCAAGATATAGCTCTGTTTCTCCATTTGGGAGAAGGTGCTACTTAATCCCTGATGTTCCCAGTGGGGTGTCAAGGAGAATAGCAAGGGTCTTGGCCGCAATTCTGGGACTATTGAATGAGCTTCCGGGCAAGGGACTATCCATCCATCCATCCACCCATTCATCTTATCCTATCTATCTGTCTATCCATCCATCTATCTAACTATCTATCTTTCTATCTATCCCATCTAGCCCACTCATCCATCTATCCCCTCTAGACTGTTAGCGCATGGTGAGCAGGGAACATGTCTACCAACTCTGCTATACTGTACTCTTCCGAACACTCCTCTGCTGTGCCGCCACTAACCTCCTCACTCGTTCTCGCCTGTCCCACCATCAACCCCTGGCCCATGTCCTATCTCTGGCCTGGAATGCCCTCCCTCTTCACACCCTCCTAACTAGCTCTCTTCCTCACTTCAAAGCCCTACTGAGAGCTCACCTCCTCCAGGAGGCCTTCCCAGATTAAGCACCTCCTTTTCCTCTGCTCCTCCTCCCCTCCCCATCGCCCCCACTCCCTCCCTTTACTCTACTCCCTTCCCCTCCCCACAGCACTTGTGTATATTTAAACATAGTTATTACTCTATTTTATTAATGATGTGTATATATCTATAATTCTATTTATCTATTTTTATAGTATTGATGCCTGTCTACTTGTTTTGTTGTCTGTCTCCCCCTTCTAGACTGTGAGCCCGTTGTTGGGTAGGGATTGTCTCTATCTGTTGCCAAATTGTACTTTCCAAGTGCTTAGTACAGTGCTCTGCACACAGTTAGAGCTCAATAAATATGATTGAATGATGAATGAACCTTGGGCAAGTCACTTAACTTCTCTGTGTCTCATTTACCTCATTTGTAAAATGGGGATTAAGACTGTGAGCCCTATGTAGGACAGGGACTGCGTCCAATCTGATTATCTTGAAATTATCCCATCACTTAGTACAGTGCCTGACACATGGTAAGTGGTTAACAAATACCGTAATTATTAAATAGGAGGCCTGGTCCCTGCCCTCTAGTGTATTACATAACCCCTCCTGAATCCTAGGGGATTGATTTCCAAAAATGCCAAAGCACATTGGGAAGAGTGGTATTCCACCAATCATGGCCAACCCCACCCCTGGGGTAATGGATTGGGACGCTGCCCTTAAAGAGAACCAAGTTATTAGCCTAATGCATTGAGAGGAATGATGCATTAAGACATTAAGAATCAAAACAATCACATTAATGCTTGACAACATAAGCAGAGAACAAAAGATGAGAGCCATAATGTGAACCATATGGTTCAATAACGAATATCTCATTTAAGTGACTTTCAATATTTTTTTCTCTAAACCCAGGATCCATTTGGATTTTCTTGATGTAACATAGATGTTATCTACCTCTCCATGCTATCGCCCATGTGTTTCCAGAGGTTTGCTGTTGAACATTTCATAGAAAGAAGGCTCAATTGGGAATGGCTACTTAACACAACCTTCCCAGATATAATGAATGGGATTGTCAGATTGGTTCTCACTTGAGACACCAACTGTAGCTAATATTACTCAATATGCAGATGTTTTCTGTCTCTTTCCCTAGAAAAAGGCTACATGTAAATGGATTAATGATGCCCTGGCTTGACAACAAAGAAGGTGTGCTGTGGGGAGGGAGAGGGTGGAATAACTGTCCAGTGTTGTAGACACATGAAATTGGTGGCACACAGGTGTTGCAGTCATTTATAAGCTGTGGTTTATGAGGCCTCTGGACCACACAGACTTCTTTGTTTATTCATTCAATTGGATTTACTGAATGTTCACTCTGAGCAAAGCACTGTACTAAGCGTTTAGCACTGTACCAAGTGATGTCTTTAAAAATGCCAGGAGACATTGACGATGACAGGGACAAGAGATTAACAGGCTATTGTCAGGGGAGGAAAACCTTCATGACTTCCTATCTAGGTCGTGTAGTGGACGCTCCCTCTGGCCTCCTGAGCCACCTGTCTGTCGGTCTGTCTGTCCATCTCTTCACTCACTCCAATAACCAGTGGTCATCTTCACATTTGGTTCTACTTAGTTTCACTTTGTGCTTCTCACCCACCACTGCCACTGTGGAATGCAGAAAACCAGCTCCGTTTTCACCAGTTCAATTGTTTTTGTAAAAGGAAATTGAATAAAAGAAGAGGAGGTGTCAATTGGATGGAATCTTACATGACAATGAGGCAACTCCTGCACACATTCCATTTCGGAAACCCTCAGCGGCCCCTCTCCCTGACATCCACCCTAAGGACCACCCAATAGACATGGGGCTTTTTTGGAGAGACTGGAGTGTCTCTCAGGAGCAGATTTACTCCACAAGACTTCTCCGAGAAAATCAGTTCACCGTTCCAACCCCAGCTGGCCATCAAGCTGCCCAGTCCACAGCAGTTCGAACAGAGGTGGGGCCAGAGACAAATAGTAATAAAAATAATAATAATAGTAAATGTGGTATTTGTTGAACGTTTACTATGTGTCAGGCACTGTACTGATGGGATAGTTACAAGATAATCGGATTGGACGCAGTCCCTGTCCCACATAGCGCTCACAGTCTTAATCCCCATTTTACAGATGAGGTAAATGAGGCCCAGAGAAGTTAAGTGATTTACCCAATGTCACACAACAGACAGGTGGCAGAGCTGGGATTAGAACTCAGTTTTTCTGACTCCTAACCCCATGCTCTTTCCACTAAGCTATGCAGCTTCAGTGGTATTCATTGAGTACTCACTCGGTGCAGAGCACTATACTGAGCACTTGGGAGAGGCCAGTACAGAAGCTGGTGTACCCCTCTTCCATCTCTGTCAACCAGCTGGCTGCTGTGCCACCTGGCACTTCCTCACTAACTAGAATCCAAGAAGGGGCTTGGCACTGCAGCCTCGGGACCTTCCAGTTTGGCAATCGGCCAGCCAGAGAGCCACTAATAATAATAATAATAATAATAATAATGACATTTATTAAGCACTTACTATGTGCAATGCACTGTTATAAGTGCTGGGGAGGTTACAGGGAGATCAAGTTGTCCCACCGGGGGCTCACAGTCCTAATCCCCATTTTACAGATGAGGGAACTGAGGCACAGAGAAGTGAAGTGACTTGCCCAAAGTCACACAGCTGACAATTGGCAGAGCCAGGATTTGAACTCAACAAGGTAGAGACAGCACTCGGCACAACCACCAAAGACAACTGGAGGGAGGGGAGAGGACTGAAAGAACCGCAGAATCAAAGTTGTCCTACTGAAACATCACCATGAAGAGAAGAGGCTTTTGAGTCGTTGATCCAAATTTAGTTGAAAGAAGAAGGCCCTGACCCACCAGTTACCAGCATTTACCCTCTCTGAATCTTAATAACTGTAGCATTTGCTAAGTGCTTACTACGTACCAAGCACTATACCAAGCACTGGGGTAGATATGAGATAATTGGGTCAAATGCAGTCCCTGTCCCACGTGAGGCTCACAGTCTATATAATAATAATAATAATAATAATAATAATAATAATAATAATAATAATAATAATAATAATAATAGCATTTATTAAACCCTTACTATGTGCAAAGCACTGTTCTAAGCACTGGGGAGGTTACAAGGTGATCAGGTTGTCCCACGGGGGGCTCACAGTCTTAATCTCCATTTTACAGATGAGGTAACTGAGGCCCAGAAAAGTTATGTGACTTGCCCAAAGTCACACAGCTGACAATTGGCGGGGCTGGGATTTGAACCCATGACCTCTGACTCCAAAGCCCATGCTCTTTCCACTGAGCCATGCTGCTTCTCTGATTAAAGGGGAAGCAGAGTGGTCTAATGGATAGAGCATGGACCTAGGAGTTCAGAAGGACCTGGATTCTAATCCTGGCTCAGCCACATGTCTGCTGCATCACCTTGGGCAAGTCACTTAACTTCTCTATGCCTAAATTACCTCATCTGTAAAATGGGGATTATGACTGTGAGCCCCATGTGGGACAGGGACTGTCTCTGACCTGATCAATCAATCAATCAATCAATTGTATTTATTGAGCGCTTACTATGTGCAGAGCACTGTACTAAGCGCTTGGGAAGTACAAATTTATCTACCCCAATGCTAGTTTACCAATCTACCCCAGTGTTTAGAATAGTGCTTGGCACATAGTAAGTGCTTAACAAATTCCACAATTAATACTGTTAATTATTAAGTAGGAGAATAGCTATAGAATCCCCATTTTACAGATGAGGAAACTGAGGCACAGAGAAGTTAAGTGATTTGTCCACGTAACCCAGCAAGCAAACAGCAGAAGCAGGATTAGTGCCCAAGTCTTCTGACTCCCAGGCCTGTGCTCTTTCCACTAGGCCACGCTACTTCCCAAACCAGTGAAGGAGTCCAAATTGGAAACCATAATCCATGATGTTTTCTAGTCTGTTGTTTATTCATTCATTCATTCATTTAATTGTATTTATTGAGTGCTTACTGTGTGCAGAGCACTGTACTAAGCACTTGGGAAGTACAAGTTTGCAACATATAGAGACGGTCCCTATCCAACAGTGGGCTCACAGTCTAGAAGGGGGAGACAGACAGCAAAACAAAACATATAAACCAAATAAAATAAATAGAATAAATATGTACAAGTAAAATAAATAAATAGAGTAATAAAAATGTACAAACATATGTACATATATACAGGTGCTGTGGGGAGGGGAAGGAGGTAAGGGGGGCGGTGGTGGTGGATGGGGAGCCCACTGTGCTAAAGTAACCATCTTTTTCTCCATTGGGAGGTTTCTTCTGTAGTGACCAACCAAATGGTCTGCCTCTAAACAGGCTTCCATGGCCAGAGAAATCCAAACCACGAGGGACTGGGAAGCCACAGAAGAATGCATGCAGGCCAGTCTGATCTGCCCTTAGCTGATCATCCTGGGGCAATTCATCATTTTCATTCAATTCATTCAATCGTATTTATTGAGTGCTTACTGTGTGCAAAACACCGTACTAAGTTCTCCCTTCCAGATGGACACTGATGATAATAATAATAATAATAATAATAATAATAATAATAATAATAATGGCATTTATTAAGCACATACTATGTGCAAAGCACTGTTCTAAGCACTGGGGAGATTACAAGGTGATCAGGTTGTCCCATGGGGTGTTCACAGTCTTAATCCCCATTTTACAGATGAGGTAACTGAGGCACAGAGAAGTTAAGTGACTTGCCCAAAGTCACACAGCTGACAAGTGGCGGAGCCAGGGTTTGAACCCATGACCTCTGACTCCAAAGTCCATGCTCTTTCCACTGAGCCATGCTGCTTCTTACTGATACGTGGGGGAGGAGGCTGGGAGAGGATCAGAACATGTCATTTGCGCCTATGCCCTTGGATCTATTTCCTTCCAGGACTTGATATTCATCCCACCTTTGGCCCCACAGCACTTATGTCCAGAGATGTCTCCCCATCTAGGTTGTAAACTCCTGGCAGACAGGGAATTTGGTACAAACTCTGCTGCATTGTAATAATAATAATAACTGTGCTATTTGTTTATTGCTTACTATGTACCAGGCACTGTACTAAGTGCTGGGGTAGATTCAAGGTAATCAGGTTGGACACAGTCCCTGTCCATGGCCCCCAGGCCTCACAGTCTTTATCCCCATATTTCAGATGAGGTAACAGGCTGAGAGAAGTGAAGTGACTCACCCAAGGTCACACAGCAGACATGTGGTGAAGCCAAAATTAGAACCCAGGTTCTTCTGACTCCCAAGCCCATGCTCTATGCCCTAAGCCACTCTGCTTCTCTCTCAAGCACTTGGCACAGTGCTCTTCATACAGGGAGTACTCAATAAATAGCAATGATGGATTGCTTCAACTATCATCTCTACGCTGATGACACCCAAATCTACATCTCTGCCCCTGCTCTCTCCCCCTCCCTCCAGGCTCGCATCTGCTCCTGCCTTCAGGACATCTCCATCTGGATGTCTGCCCGCCACCTAAAACTCAACATGTCCAAGACTGAACTCCTTGTCTTCCCTCCCAAACCTTGCCCTCTCCCTGACTTTCCCATCACCGTTGACGGCACTACCATCCTTCCCGTCTCACTAGCCTGCAACCTTGGTGTCATCCTCGACTCCGCTCTCTCGTTCACCCCTCACATCAAAGCCGTCACCAAATCCTGCCGGTCTCAGCTCCGCAACATTGCCAAGATCCGCCCTTTCCTCTCCATCCAAACCGCTACCCTGCTTGTTCAAGCTCTCATCCTATCCTGTCTGGACTACTGTATCCGCCTCCTCTCCGATCTCCCAACCTCTTGTCTCTCCCCACTTCAATCCATACTTCATGCTGCTGCCCGGATTGTCTTTGTCCAGAAACGCTCTGGGCATGTTATTCCCCTCCTCAAAAATCTCCAGTGGCTACCAATCAACCTATGCATCAGGCAGAAACTCCTCACCCTGGGCTTCAAGGCTCTCCATCACCTCGCCCCATCCTACCTCACCTCTCTTCTCTTCTTCTACAGCCCAGCCCGCACCCTCCGCTCCTCTACCGCTAATCTCCTCACCATGCCTCGTTCTCACCTGTCCCACCGTCGACCCCTGGCCCACGTCATCCCCCTGTCCTGGAATGCCCTCCCTCCCCACATCTGCCAAGCTAGCTCTCTTCCTCCCTTCAAGGCCCTACTGAGAGCTCACCTCCTCCAGGAGGCCTTCCCAGACTGAGCCCCCTCCTTCCTCTCCCCCTCCTCTCCTTCTCCATCCTCCTGCCTTACCTCCTTCCCTTCCCCACAGCACCTGTATATATGTATATATGTTTGTACGTATTTATTACTCTATTTATTTTACTTGTACATATCTATTCTATTTATTTTATTTTGTTAATATGTTTGGTTTTGTTCTCTGTCTCCCCCTTCTAGACTGTGAGCCCACTATTGGATAGGTACTGTCTCTATATGTTGCCAACCTGTACTTCCCAAACAGTACAGTGCTCTGCACACAGTAAGCGCTCAATAAATACAATTGATTGATTGATTGATTGAAAAAAATATTTGGTATCTGTTAAGCACTTACTATGTGTCAGGTACTGTACTAAGTGCTGAGGTGGACACAAGCAAATCAGGTTGGACACAGTCCATGTCCCACATGGAGCTCACTGTGTTACTCCCAATTTTACAGATGAGGTAACTGAGGCCCAGGGAAGTTAAGTGTCTTGTCCAAGGCCACACAGCAAAGTGGTAGCCCGTTGTTGGGTAGGGACTGTCTCTGTATGTTGCCAACTTGTACTTCCCAAGCACTTAGTATAGTGCTCTGCACACAGTAAGCATTCAATAAATATGATTGAATGAATGAATGAATGGTAGAGTCGGGATTAGAACCCATGACCTTCTGACTCCCAAGCCTGTTCTCTATCTGCTATACCATGCTGATTCCCATAATTGATTTGAATTGATCAAACTTAGTCCACACCCTCTTCAGGCACTAATGATCTCTGTCCAGAGAAGAGAGAAGCATTACCCAAAGTAGTCCAGTGCCTGAACTTTGCATGTGCCACAATCCTCCCTATTGCTTGAGTCTCATAACCTCTAGAGAATCATCCTCCCCTCCCTGTCACAGCTCTACCCCTCCCCCTCCCCCGCACACCCCAAAGGAAAATGCAGCAATAGGAATGGAGAAAATGAGCAGTTAAAGTCTCTGTAACTGGTTCCAGGCACAGCACCAAAGTTACTGGGCATTTTCATTTGTTATTTTTAGCCTTTTCTTAATGTTGCTTTGGGAAAAAGTCATCAGACGTTCCTGCCTCCTGCCTTCATTCACTGTTCCCCATCTCCCACTTCCCGGGATCTCAACAAATTCCCCGTCCCAGTTTTCCACTGCACCATGTTGGGGCTCTCATTTTGTGCTACCGGGATAATCAGAACCAGGGAGATGTCTGAAGCTTGGTGCTGTCCCCACTAGATAGATAATAAATCTCGCTCTCCCAGGGTGATTGAAACCAGCTGGCTTCAGTGACATTGCTAAGAGCTGGACATACTAGAAATGAGCTAGGAATGATGTGAGGTGAGGAGAGAGAGGAGAAGAGAAAAGAAGGCATGCATCACCAGTAGGTGTTGATGTTTAAATTAAGATGGAAATTAATTAAGATAAGAAAAGCCAGAAATTCTATTTCCTACCAGTTACTTAATCACTGTTGGACAGCAATACAAGAACCAAAGGCATTAATTAATTAATTAATTAATTAATTCAATTGCATATATTGAGCGCTTACAATGTACAAAGCACTGTACTAAGTGCTTGGAAAGTACAATTCTGCAACCGAGACAATTCCTACCCAACAACAGGCTCATAGTCTAGACTGAGGGGGAGACAGACAACAAAACAAAACAAAACAAAACAAAACAAGTAGACAGGCATCCATAGCATCAATATAAATAAATAGAATTATAGATATACCCACATCATTAATAAAATAAATAGAATAATCAATATGTACATATATACACAAGTGCTGTGGGGTGGGGAGTGGGGTAAAGCAGAAGGAGAGAGTATGGGCAATGGGAGGGGAGGAGAAGCAGAGGAAAAGAGGGTCAATCTGGGAAGGCCTCTTGGAGGAAGTGGGCTTTCACTAAGGCTTTAAAGGGGGAAGTGTTCTAGTTTGGCAGATGTGAAGAGGGTGGGCATCCATGGCCAGGACATGGGCCAGAGGTCGATGGCGGGACAGGCAAGAACGAGGCATAATGAGGAGGTTAGCAGCAGATGAGTGGAGTTTGTGGGCTGGGTAGTAGAAGGAGAGAAGGGAGGTGAGGAAAGAAGGTGCAAAGTGATGGAGAGTTTTGAAGCCAATAGTGAGGAGTTTTTGCTTGATATGAAGGTTGATTCATTCATTCAATCATATTTATTGAGCGCTTACTGTGTGCAGAGCACTGTACTAAGCGCTTGGGAACTACAAATTGACAACATATAGAGACAGTCCCTACCCAACAGTGGGCTCACAGTCTAGAAGATAGGCAACCACTGGAGATTTTTGAGGAGGGGGGTGACATGCCCAGAACATTTCTATAAAAAGATAATCTGGGCAGTATTGAAGTATAGACTGAAGTGGGGAGAGACAGGAGATTGGGAGATCAGAAAGGATGCTAATGCAGTAATCCAGTCGGGATAGGATGAGAGTTTGTACTAACATGGAAGCGATTTGGATGGAGAGAAAAGGGTGGATCTTGGTGATGAGCCAGCAGGATATGGTGAGACCAGAAACTGATGTATTGAGAATGTTGATGAGGAAGGACCTCTGAGATCAAAGATCCCAAATCTTTAAGTGCTTGATATTCATCTCACCCTCATCCCCAAAGATTTATGTACACATCAGTGATTGATTTCAATGTCTGTCTCCTTCTCTAGACTGTAAGCTCCTGGTCAACAGGGAACTTGTCTACCAGCTCTGTTGTACTGTATTCTCCCAGTGCTTAATGCAGTGCTCTGCACACGGTAAGCACTCAATAAATACCATTGATTGGTTGACTGATCTACAGGTCAAATGAACTGCCAGAGTAATGATATCTCAAGGACTTCATGGATTTCTCCCAGTTCTGACTGCTGAGTCCTCTGGGAGACCACGGCCAAGCCCCAGAAGACCATATCACCTCCTAAAGTGGGGAATTGGCTAGGCAGGTAGAGGGGAAGTGAAGAAGCAGTGTTGCTTAGTGGACAGAGCACAGGCCTGGGAATCAGAAGGACATGGATTCTAATCCCAACTCCACCACATTTCTGTTGTGTGACCTTGGGCAAATCACTTAACTTCTCTGTGCCTCAGGTGCCTCATCTGTAACTGGGGATTAAGAGTGTGAGCCCCATGTGCAACAGGGACTGTGTCATTCATTCATTCATTCATTCAATCATATTTATTGAGCGCTTACTGTGTGCAGAGCACTGTACTAAGCGCTTGGGAAGTACAAGTTGGCAACATATACAGACGGTCCCTACCCAACAGCAGGCTCACAGTCTAGAAGGGGGAGACAGAGAACAAAACAAAACATATTAACAAAGTAAAATAAATAGAATAAATATGTACAAATAAAATAAATAAATAGAGTAATAAATACGTACAAACATATATACATATATACAGGTGCTGTGGGGAGGGGAAGGAGGTAAGGTGGGGGGATGGGGAGGGGGAGGACGGGGAGAGGAAGGAGGGGGCTCAGTCTGGGAGGAGTGGGCTCAGCAGTGTCCAACCTGCTTAAATTATATCTACCCCAGCACTTTGAACAATGCTTGCCACATAGTTAGTGAAAGCTTAATAAGTGCCATTATTATTATTATTATTATTAGAATTCCTCTGTTCTTCCACGGATGAACCTCGCAAACTTGGCAGGTAGAGATCCCAGAAGGCAGGGGTGGGGGCAGAGGACAGTGTGGGCAAAGATGCCCAGCCATCTGAGGAAGTGGGGTGGGTCAGGACTACTCCAGCCTCTCTCTGCCTGGCCCTTCACTAGGAATAATGTTTACAAATTCAATCTCCAGTTTGGAAACAACAACATCAATCAATCCACCTGATTTATGGAGCACTTACTGTGGGCAGAACACTGTACTAAGTGCCATATTTAGGGAAGCAGCATGGCTTAGTGGCAAGAGCACGGGCTTGGGAGTCAGAGGTCATGGGTTCGTATCCCAGCTCCACCATTTATCAGCTGTAAAATGGAGATGAAGACTGTGAACCCCACGTGGGGCAATCTGAATTCCTTGTATCTACCCCAGTGCTTAGAACAGTGCTTGGCACATAGTAAGCGCTTAACAAATATCAACATTATTATTATTATATTTCTTGTGGCTAATGGACTTTAGTGTTGTTTAAGAATTGAATGTACATCTACTTTCCTAGCAAAAGCACCTACCACATAGAACCACCAAAAACCAAGATTTGGGATCCCAACAGGGCCTAGGTGCAGCACTGAGGAGGCAGAGGGAGAATCCTCCAATCAGAGGTGTTCGCTAATGTCGTGGTGGGTTTCTCTGCCCAGCGTGGTCTCTGAAGGGATCCCGGGGAGTGTTCACTGATGTCAATGGTCTCTTTAGGAAAGTTAACACCTAGGAGCCTTGTCTCCATCCCTCGCCAAAAACCTGCCCAAAAAACCACGGTCTAGAGTATCCACATCACTGAGGAATCTTTGCTCCACCATCCAGGGTGAAGACGGAAGTGGCAGGAAGGTGAGGGTTTCCCTAATTGTAGAACATTTGGAGGCTGTTGCTGAGGCTAAGGCTGCAGCTGTGTTTGAGGTTGAGGCTGTGCCTCAATCTCATCTATCTCACCGCCAACCTCTCACCCACCTCCCGCCTCTGGCCTGGAATGCCCTCCCTCCTCATATCTGACAGACAATGACTCTCACCACCTTCAAAGCCTTATTGAAGGCACATCTCTTCCAAGAGACCTCCCTAAGCCCTCCTTTCCTCTTCTCCCACTCCCTTCTGCATTGCTCTGTTTCGCTCCATGTATTCATCCCCCTTCCCAACCCCACAGCACCTATGTGAAAATCTGTCATTTATTTACTTATATCAATGTCTGCCTCCCCCTCTAGATTGTAAGCTCACTGTGGGCAGGGAATGTGTCTGTTTATTATTATATTGAGTTCTCCCAAGTGTACACAACACAATAAACACTCAATAAATCCTATTGGCTGACTGACTGGCTGAGGCTGAGGCTGTGGCAGAGATTGTGACAGGTGATTGGGGCTGGGCCTGGGGCTGAGGCCAAGTCTGTTGTCACTGGTCACTGCTGTAATATTAACAGCCCTACTTAGCTGTCAGGGCATGAACTTGTAGCACCTTTAGTCATTTGCTCTGCTCATCTTGAGGTTATCATTGTCCTCATCTTGTCCTTGTCAATTTATATTGTTTCATCTTTTCTTATATGTCCACCCCCTTATTCTCATATGGAGAGTCCTTGGGGACCTTGTGTTATGTCTAATTCTCACCCATATAATTTTTCCAGCACTCGGTATGGCACTCAGTAAGTGAGTGAGTGAGAGGAGGCTTTCCAGCCACCCCCAGCCCAGGCAGGTTTTGACTTGAAAGCCAATAGAATAAAGAGCCCTGAAGGGATGAATTCACAGTCACAATACTAATAATTGTGGCATTTGTTAATGCTTACTGTGTGCCAAGCATTGTACAGATCACTAGAGTAGATAAAAAGATAATTGGGTCAGACATAGTTCTTGTAGCACATGGGGCTCACAGTCAAACTAGGATCAACCCCTGGCCCACGTTCTACCTCTGGCCTGGAATGCCCTCCCTCCTTATATTTGCCAAACTAGCTCTCTTCCCCCCTTCAAAGCCCTACTGAGAGCTCACCTCCTCCAGGAGGCCTTCCCAGACTCAGCCCCCCTTTTCCTATGTTCCTCCTCCCCTCCCCATCACCCCTACTCCCTCTCTCTGCTCTACCCCCATCTCTGCCCCACAGCACTTGTGTATATTTGTACCTATTTATTATTCTGTTTATTTTATTAATGATGTGAATATATCTAATATTTCTATTTATCTATTTTGATGCTATTGATGTTATTGTTTTCTTTTGTTGTCTCTCTCCCCCTTCTAGACTGTGAGCCCGCTGTCGGGTAGGGATTGTTTATATCTGTTGCCTAATTGTATTTTCCAAGTGCTTAGTACAGTGCTGTGCACACAGTAGGCAGTCAATAAATACGATTGAATGAATGAATGAATGCATTGCAGCCATTGCACAGTCATTCACTGCAGGCATTGCACAGCCATCCACAACAGACATTGCATAGCCATCCTCTGCAGGTATTGCATAACCATAGCAGACTTTGCCCTGCCATTCATTAGACCCACTGTTAGATCCTGGCTTTCAAAAGCTCAACGTTGCTTGCAGATTCTCAGCCTTGAGCCTTTGTCCGACCATCACCGTCCTTAAAGAATTGCCCCTGAGGCTTTCACCAATCTCTGTAAGGGTAAGCTCTATCTACAGCCGGCTGGCAGCAAGAGCCTGCAGCACAGAGATGCTCAGTGCAGGTATTAACAGCCCTATTGCAGTGATGAGGGAAATATGTAAAGAGAGGATAACGATTCCCCCAAGACCTCATTGCAAGCTAGTGACTGACTAACGAGCATTGGCGAGGAAGCTTAGGGCTTCACAGGGATGTTTATTAGTTGTGTCTCCCATCCCCTAGTCCAGGAAAGAGTACTTGAAACCTAAAGATGGGTGTAATGTCATTCAGGGAGGCTGAGGGGCCGGGGTGATTGTGCCCTGCCAGTTTTCTCCTGAACTGGGCAGAATTTGCAGGTAGGACGCTTTGGACACATCTCCATATCCTTCTCAGAGACTTCCCTGTGGGTTTTCCCTAACGTCAGGCAGCTCTGACGTTAAAATCTGCCCAAATCCCAGAAAGCTGAAGCACTTCAGGGGGACTGAGTGGAGGTTTCTGTTCCCCTCGAGACCTGACTTACTCAAGGCAGGAAGAGAATCTAGAATTTCTGCTCCTCTGCATGATGAACTTTCTTGATCCACAAACACTCTCTCTCTCTCTCTCTCTCTCTCTCTCTCTCTCTCTCACACACACACACACACACACACACACACACACACACACACACAAACCAGCTCCCCATCCCACACAAGGCCAAGGTTTCTGGAGCCTTTAAGTAAAACAAGATCACTAACCCTGCCTTCTTTGCCTCCAATGAGGATACTGACTGAAATCTTATGGGCCCACGAAAAGATGTGCCTGTTAAGTAAGCACCGTTAGACTGCTAGCCGCTTAACATCTCTAATGAATATAAAGTAGGACTGCACTCTGCTCACATGTTTTTGGAGACTATCCAAATAGAAACAAGAGCAAAAAAAGTAACGCAACATTATATTGGGATATCTGTATTAACACTTCAGAGATAGATGGCCTCTCAATCTTTTTGGAAAATGAGTTCCACTCACCCAACCTTTTTCCTGAGATGCGGTTATCTTTTGTCTTCCTGAATGGTGAATATTTAAAATAAAGCCAGGGTTTCCCTTATCCTCTGCAGCTGTTTAACTAACTGCATTAACCCGGGTCCCAAAGTGAAGCCATTCCAGCTCACTGTCCCTTCCAATTAAGCCTCCACTCCTGCACTTGCTACTTATGATACACCATCCTCGAACACCAGGTGGGAAGCAGAGTGGCCCTAGTGGAAAGGGCACAGGCCTAGGAGTCAGGGGAACTGGGTTCTAACCCTAGCTCTGCCACCTGCCTGCTGCGTGACCTTGGGCAAATCACTTCACTTCTCTGGGCCTCAGTTTCCTCAACTGTGAAATGGGGATTCAATACTAAGACTGTGAGCCCTGTGTGGGACAAGGACTCTACCAAAACTGATTAACTTTTATCTACCCCAGCGCTCAGAACAGTGCTTGAAACATAGTAAGCGCTTAACATATACCACTTTTTTAAAAAAGGGTCCAATCCTCCACTCCCCCATCTTCCAACAAGACTCTACTACAGGCTCTCTCCTTCCACATCTGCAGTGGGTCCAGACAGAGGACAACAAGCCCACCGGGTACAAGACTGAGGGGGCGGTATCTGATTCCAGGGAAAAGGTTAGTTTTGGTGTAGCCTTTCTCCCCAGGTCCAGCTACTTGGCACTCCTGGGAACCCTGGAAAAGTCTAATCAGGTTTCTGGTGGTTCTTTTCCTGGTAATAAGCAGGACCATACTAACCTCCTCCTCCATCAGGGTCTGGCATGGGAATCAGAACGCCTTTCTTCACCACCTCCTTTATTTGGGGTGACCTTAGGTGAGTAATTTTCCTCTCCATCCAAACCGCTACCCTGCTCATTCAAGCTCTCATCCTATCCCATCTGGACTACTGTATCAGCCTCCTCTCCGATCTCCCATCCTCTTGTCTCTCCCCACTTCAATCCATACTTCACGCCTCTGCCCGGATTGTCTTTGTCCAGAAACGCTCTGGGCATGTTACTCCCCTCCTCAAAAATCTCCAGTGGCTACCAATCAACCTACACATCAGGCAGAAACTCCTCACCCTAGGCTTCAAGGCTGTCCATCACCTCGCCCCCTCCTACCTCACCTCTCTTCTCTCCTTCTACAGCCCAGCTCACACTCTCTGCTCCTCTGCCACTAATCTCCTCACCATGCCTCGTTCTTGCCTGTCCCACAGTCGACCCCTGGCCCACGTCATCCCCCTGTCCTGGAATACCCTCCCTCCCAACATCCGCCAAGCTAGCTCTCTTCCTCCCTTCAAGGCCCTACTGAGAGCTCACCTCCTCCAGGAGGCCTTCCCAGACTGAGCCCCATCCTTCCTCTCCCCCTCCTCCCCCTCTCCATCCCCCCTGCCTTACCTCCTTCCCTTCCCCTCAGCACCTGTGTATATGTATATATGTTTGTACGTATTTATTACTCTATTTATTTATTAATTTTACTTTTACATATCTATTCTATTAATTTTATTTTGTTAGTATGTTTGGTTTTGTTCTCTGTCTCCCCCTTCTAGACTGTGAGCCCACTGTTGGGTAGGGACCGTCTCTATATGTTGCCGACTTGTACTTCCCAAGCGCTTAGTACAGTGCTCTGCACACAGTAAGCACTCAATAAATATGATTGATTGATTGATTGATTAATTTCATTAGTCTCTTCCTCAGCAGCATTGGTGCAAAATAGGGGATAATGTCATGGGAAGTAGCATGGCCCAGCCTTGGGAGCCAGAGAACTTGGGCTCTAGTCTCGGCTCCACCACTTGCTTGCTGTGTGACCCTGGGCAAGTCTTTTCACTTGTCTGTGATATTGTACTCTGCCAAGCACTTTCTACAGTGTGTTGTATACAGTAGGTGCCCAATAAAGATGATTGATTGATTGATAGGACTCTTCACAGTCTCAATCCCCATTTTATAAATGAGGGAACTGAGCTACAGAGAAGTGAAGTGATTTGCCCAAGGTCACACAGCAGACAAGCGGTGGAGCCGAGAATAGAACCCATGACCTTCCAACTCCCAGGCCCATGTTCTTTCCTATACACCATGCTGCTTCTATCGTATCGGACCCAGTCCCTGTCCCACATGGGGCTCACAGTTTTAATCCCCACTTTACAGATGAGTTAACTGAGGCACAGAGAAGTTAAGAGATTTTCCCAAGGTCTCACAGCAAACAAGTGGCCAAGCCAGGATTAGATTCCAGGTCCTTCTGACTCTTAGGCCTGTGCTTTATCCACTAGGCCATACTGCTTCTCTGGGTGGAGAGGGGATAGGTCTGTCCCACTGCCAGCAGGACCTGAGCTGGAATTATTTTTGTAATAGTGGGGGATTCAGTTTGGCTTACTTACACCTACTGTACTTCAGGTAACCCCACAAAGCAAGACTGGGTCTGTGCGTGCACAATGGGAGATTAAGACTGAGTAATACTAGTAATTATCATCATCATAATAATAATTATAATGGTACTTGTGACTGAGGCCCAGAAAAGTTGGGTTTGCCCAAGGTCACAAAGCAGACATGTGGCGGAGCCGGGATTAGAATCCATGACCTTCTGATCCCAGGCTGTGCTCTATCCACTAAGCCACGCTACTTCTCATCATCGTAATAATAGCAATAATACTTGTGGTATATGTTAAGCACGCATTACATGCCAAGCCTGTGCTCTTAACTGGGGTAGATATTATATAAGCAGATCAAATTTGGTCCCTTTTCCACAAGGGACTCATGATCTAGCGGGGAGGGAAAACAGGTATTGAACTCCCATTTTACAGATGAGGAAACTGAGGCACAGAGAAGTGAAGTGACTTGCCTAAGGTTAAACAGCAGGCAAGGGGTAGAGCCAAGATTAGAACTTGGGTTTCCTGTGCTTCTTTCCCTAGTCCATGTTCCTTGTCTCAGTGCTTTGAGTTCCTCAGATGGAAACTGGGGCATGTGGAATATATATCTGTAATTTTATTATATCTGTAACTTTATTTGTATTCATATCTGCCTTCCCTGCTGTAAACTGTAAGCTCATTTTGGGCAGGGGATATGTCTGTTCATTGCTGTATTGTACTCTCCCAAGTACTTAGTATAGTGCTCAATTCATACAATTGAATGAATTGAATGAATGAATATGAGGTAGGAATTGGAGGAAAGAAAAATGCCTGGCCTCTTTTCCTGAGACACACTGGCTCAGAGTCACTTGGACAAGTGTTCTGATCTGTCACTGTCTACGTTTTCCTCATCTGGAAGAATCAATCAATCGTATTTATTGAGCACTTACTGTGTGCAAAGCATGAATAAACATACAAATCGAAGTGCAAGGGTAATGCAGAAAGGAGTAGGAGAAAAGGAAATGAGGGCTTAATCAAGGAAGGCCTCTTGGAGGAGATGTGCTTTATATAAGGCTTTGAAGGTGGGGAGAGTGACTGTCAGCTATGAAGAGGGAAGGCATTCTAGGCCAAAGGCAGGATGTGAGTGAGGAGTAATCACCAAGATAGATAAGAGTACAGTGAGTAGATTGGCATCAGAGGAGTGAATTGTGCAGTCTGAGTTGCAGTACAAAATTTGCGAGGCGAGGTTGAAGGGGCAAGGTAACAAGTTTCTGTTTGATGCGGAGGTGAATGGGCAACTACTGGAGGTTCTCAAGGAGTGGGGAAACATGGACTGAACAGCTTTGTAGAAAAAATGATTTAGGCAGCAGAGTGAAGTATGGACTGAAGTGGGGAGACACAGGAGGCTGAGTGGTCAGCAAGGAGGCTGGTCAGTAATCAAGGAGGGATAGGATGAGTGCTTGGATTAATGTGGTAACACTTTGGATGGAGAGGAAAGGGGGGATTTAAGTGATGTTGAAAGGTTGAACTGACAGAATTTGGTGACAGATTGAATATGTGGGTTAAATGAGAGAGATGAGTTGAGGATAACACCAAAGTTACACGCTTGTGAGGCAGGAAGGATGGTGGTGCTGTCTACAGTGATGGGGTAATCAGGTAGGCCAGGGTTTGGGTGTGAAGATAAGGAATTCTGATTTGAACATGTTAAGTATGAGGTGTCAGTGGGATATCCAAGTAGAGATTTCCTGAAGGCAGGAGGAAATGTGGGATTGCAGAAGCCACAAAATAGTCCCACTTGCTTTGAGATCCAAGCAGGGTAAGCTCTAAAAGGGCACAAAAGCCTTGTTCTGTGCTGCAGTAATGTGTTCCTCCTCTTAAAAGAAGCTAACTTTGACTGTGTGGGAAAAGACCCACACCCTAGGACTCCACAGTAGAGTGAGGTGATCACCCTGTATCGTGGCAAGAAAAGATAAATAATTCCACAAGTTGGAGGTTTAAGTATTTTTTGTCTTTTTCTTCTCCTTCTCATAGTGCAGAATCTGGATGAGATTTTCTGTCATTGTAAATGGCAAGATGGGTCCACAAGCTGAAAAGCATTGTTTCAGAAAAGGCCGAGTTTTGTGATGGCCTCTCAGCCTCATCTCTCCTGCTAGCCAATCAATCAATTAATCAATCTGTCGGGAGTAGGGGCTGGAAGGGGATTGGATTACTCCAGAATGTTGACATTCATCATCAGACCAGTCTTCCAAACTTTAAGCTCCTTGTGGTGAAGCAGCGTGGCTTGGTGGTAAGAGCACGGGCTTGGGAGCCAGAGGTCACGTGTTCTAATCCTAGCTCCACCACTTAGCAGCTGTGTGGCTTTGGGCAAGTCACTTCACTTCTCTGAGCCTCAGTTACTTCATCTGTAAAATGAGGATGAAGACTGTGAGCCCCCCGTGAGAGAACCTGATCATCTTGTAACCTCCCCAGCACTTAGAACAGAGTTTGGTACATAGTAAGCGCTTAATAAATGCCATCATTATTATTATTATTGTGGGAAAGTATCGTGTCTGCCAACTCTGCTGCACTGTACTCTCTCATGTGCTTAGTACAGTGCTCTGCACATGCGCTGATCAGATGGTACAAGGAAATATGGAATGTAGCAAGCATATTTCATTTCTTTCCCCTAGCCAGGATACAAGTAGGAAGTGGAACAGGTGCATATCGTGAGACTCAGCAAACCAAAGGCAGGTTTTCAGCTCCCTACATCTGTGCTAGAGTCTTCACTCACCAAAGCTGTTGAAGATGAAATGATTGGGAATCTAATGGTGTTTCAATTAATCATCTTCAAAAGGACCCCGTCTGAAGATGGCAGAGAGCTCCAGTTTCCCGCTCACCATTTCACAACTGGGCAGGCAGAGAGCCCTAAAAGAGAGAGAAATAGAGGGAGAGGGAGAATAAGTGTGTGTGTATATGATGGGGGTTTCAAACCATGCTAAACAAGGAAACTCATTGTTCCCCATTACAAAATCCTTGAAGGCAGACGTTGTGTCTTTAATTCAATTGGACCTTCCCAAGCCCTAAGTATCTTGCCCTGCTGAAGCAGATATGCTATTGGTTCTCCCCCATCAATCAATCATTCAACCATGGTATTTATTGAGCACTGTATTAAGAGCTTGGGAGAGAGTAATGTAATAGATCCTGGCCCAAATAGTTCTTCCGCAGAGAGACCCAGATGGACCAGTCCCCAAGAGAAATGCTCTCAAAGAGCCCATGTGGGCCTTTTGCCAGCCTCCAATGAAGCTGAGCAGGAACAAGCACAGAAATGTGGGCAGTTAGAAGAAGCTGGAGAGCAGGGGAGGAAGAAACAAATGAAATGGGATAGATAGAGTAAGGGGGACAGTGAAGGGGACATTCAAAATGAAAATGCATACCTCTCAAAGGGGAAGAAGAAACCCAGTGGCAGGGTTCTGCCCCACCAGCAGGAGGCAGCATGCCGGCAGAACATGCTTGCTTAGAGAAGCAGCATGGCTCGATGGAAAGAGCCCGGGCTTTGGAGTCACAAGTCATGGGTTCAAATCCCAGCTGTGTGACTTTGGGCAAGTCACTTAACTTCTCTGTGCCTCAGTTACCTCATCTGCAAAATGGGGATTAAGACTGTGAGCCCCCCATGGGACAACCTGATCACCTTGTAACCTTCCCAGTGCTTAGAACAGTGCTTTGCACATAGTAAGAGCTTAATAAATGCCATTATTATTATTATTATTATTATTATTATTATTATTATTATTATTACCCCAGATCCCGCAGGAGAAGAAACAGGCCTTGTCACCCTTGATGTTATGACTAGAGGAGTGTCCTTCCCCATCTTATAGCAGCCTAGGGAAATCATTCAAAAGAGGGAGTCGTGGTCCTGTCCTGGAACCTTGGGGACTGCTGGTCTCATGCCCGCCGGAGGGTGTCTGAGACAGGGCAGCAGGATGGAAAAGGGGTGTGTGTGATGCATTCTCAAGGGCCTTCTGATTGGCTTCCTAGTCCATCCAATGAACTTCTTCTTCCTGAGGGAGTTGGCAACTCTGTATGTCTATTCCCATCCCTCTTCTATTCCACCCTCTCCCCCCAGTCAGCCAGTCAGTCAATCGGATTTATTGAACACTTACTGTGTGCAGAGCACCGTACTAAGTGATTGGGAGAGTACAGTATAACAATATGAGACATGTTCCCTGCCAACAATGAGCTTACAGTCTAGAGGGTGCCCTACCCCAGGCATCAGGTGCCTCACCCCTGGCACCAGTGATTTGGGCTCTGTCCCAAGCCCTCCCAGGCCTGCAGCTAAGTGAGGAGGACCAGGGAGTGGGTAACACTGAGAAAAAAGAGGGTGGGAGAAGGAGATGATTGGCCCCAGAATCACAATTTGACTTGAGATCTCAGCATGGCATAGTGAGCATCAGACCCAGAAAAAGGGTAGGGAACAGCTCCAAGATGGTGACAGACAATTATTATGAATAATAATCAGTGTTATTGTTATTATGGTACTTGGTAAGCCCTTACTATGTGCCAAACACTGTTCCAAGCGCTGGGGTAGATACAAGGTAATCAGGTTGTCCCACATGGGGCTCACAGTCTTAAGCCCTTTTACAGATGAGGTAACTGAGGCATAGAGAAGTTAAGTGGCTTGTACAAGGTCACACAGCAGACAAGTGGCATAGCCAGGATTAGAAACCACGTCCTCTGACTCCCAGGCCCGTGCTTTTTCCACTAAGCCATGCTGCTTCTCTATTCTCCTCCTTCCTCTTGGAGGAGGTAGTCTGTTACTATACTCCCATGAGTTTAGCACAGAACATTCTGGAGGGGTTTTGTTGATATTTGTAAAGCTCTTACTATGTGCCAGGCACTGTACTAAGCTCTGAGGTAGATACAAGGTAATCAGGTTGGACACGGTCCATGACCCATATCTTAGCCCCCATTTTGTTGGTGAGGTACCTGAGGCCCAGAGAAGTGAAATAAATTGTCCAAGATCACATAGCAGACAAGTGGCAGAGCTGGAATTAGAATCCAGGTCCTCTGACTCCCAAGCCCAGTTTCATTCCAATAGGCCATGCTGCTTCTCAACTGGCCCGTTCAGCAAGTGCTCAGTAAATATTGTCCATAGCCCTATGAGAGCATCAGCCTGGCAGTGATTCACCCACGAGGGGTTCTGGCCATCATCCTAGCCATAGGATTGGAATACCACACCCAGTAACATCCACCAAAGTCCAGAGGAGGTTGGTGTGGGGAGACGGGGAAAGAGGAAGAAAGGTCCAGAGGAACTTTTGGATAGAGCATGGGCCTGGGAGTAAAAAAGATCATGGGTTCTAATCTCAGGTGCACCACTTGTCTTCTGTGTGACCTGGACAAGTCACTTCACTTCTTTGTACCTCAGTTTTCTCATCCGTAAAACAGAGATTGAGACAGTGAGCCCCCACGTGGAACAGGGACTGGGACTCTGTCCAGCCTGATTAAATTGTATCTACCCCAGCAATTAGAACAGTGTCTGACTCATAGTAAGTGCTTAACAAGTACCACTGCTATTAATCAATCAATCAATCAATCGTATTTATTGAGCGCTTACCATGTGCAGAGCACTGTACTAAGCGCTTGGGAAGTACAAATTGGCAACACATAGAGACAGTCCCTACCCAACAGTGGGCTCACAGTCTAAAAGGGGGAGGCAGAGAACAAAGGCAAACATACCAAAAAAATAAAATAAATAGGATAGAAATGTACAAGTAAAATAAATAAATAAATAAATAAATAAATAGAGTAATAAATATGTACAACGATATATACATATATACAGGTGCTGTGGGGAAGGAAAGGAGGTAAGATGGGGGGATGGAGAGGGGGACGAGGGGGAGAGGAAGGAAGGGGCTCAGTCTGGGAAGGCCTCCTGGAGGAGGTGAGCTCTCAGCAGGGCCTTGAAGGGAGGAAGAGAGCTAGCTTGGCGGAGGGGCAGAGGGAGGGCATTCCAGGCCCGGGGGATGACGTGGGCCGGGGGTCGATGGCGGGACAGACGAGAACGAGGTACAGTGAGGAGATTAGTGGTGGAGGAGCGGAGGGTGCGGGCTGGGCAGTAGAAGGAGAGAAGGGAGGTGAGGTAGGAGGGGGCGAGGTGATGGACAGCCTTGAAGCCCAGGGTGAGGAGTTTCTGCCTGATGCGCAGATTGATTGGTAGCCATTGGAGGTTTTTGAGGAGGGGACTAATATGCCCAGAGCGTTTCTGGACAAAGATAATCCGGGCAGCAGCATGAAGTATGGATTGAAGTGGAGAGAGACACGAGGATGGGAGATCAGAGAGAAGGCTGGTGCAGTAGTCCAGACGGGATAGGATGAGAGCTTGAATGAGCAGGGTAGTGGTTTGGATGGAGAGGAAAGGGCGGATCTTGGCAATGTTGTGGAGCTGAGACTGGCAGGTTTTGGTGACGGCTTGGATGTGAGGGGTGAATGAGAGAGCGGAGTCGAGGATGACACCAAGGTTGCGGGCTTGTGAGACGGGAAGGATGGTAGTGCCGTCAACAGAGATGGGAAAGTCTGGGAGAGGACAAGGTTTGGGAGGGAAGACAAGGAGCTCAGTCTTCGACATGTTGAGCTTTAGGTGGCGGGCAGACATCCAGATGGAGATGTCCTGAAGGCAGGAGGAGATGCGAGCCTGGAGGGAGGGGGAGAGAGCAGGGGCAGAGATGTAGATCTGGGTGTCATCAGCGTAGAGATGATAGTTGAAGCCGTGGGAGCGAATGAGGTCACCAAGGGAGTGAGTGTAGATTAAGAACAGAAGGGGACCAAGCACTGAACCTTGGGGAACCCCCACAGTAAGAGGATGGGAGGGGGAGGAGGAGCCTGCAAAAGAGACTGAGAAAGAACGACCGGAGAGATAAGAGGAGAACCAGGAGAGGACGGAGTCTGTGAAGCCAAGGTCAGATAGCGTGTTGAGGAGAAGGGGGTGGTCCACAGTGTCAAAGGCAGCCGAGAGGTCGAGGAGGATTAGGACAGAGTATGAGCCGTTGGATTTGGCAAGCAGGAGGTCATTGGTGACCTTCGAGAGGGCAGTTTCTGTGGAATGAAGTTAAGTGATAATAATGATATTAATGATTATATTGATGTTATATTAATATTATAATATTAATTAATATTATATTAATGATATTATTACTATCATTATTATTATTATTAACTTTTCTTGCCCTAAATCCCAACCTAGGATTGTTTCTCCATAAGACACCCCATCTCTTCTCCTCATCACAGCTTATTATTAACTTTTCTTGTCCTAAATCCCAACCTAGGATTGTTTCTCTGTAAGACACCCCATCTCTTCTCCAGATCACAGCTTCTTGTGATGAACCCTTCACCGCAACTATCCTGTCTCTCTTCAGGCTCTCTGTCCTCCAATATGAAGGAGGGCTGCCAAGGAGCACCTTACCTCCTTCCCCTCCCCACAGCACCTGTATATATGTATATATGTTTGTACGTATTTATTACTCTATTTATTTATTTATTTTATTTGTACATATTTATTCTATTTATTTTGTTAATATGTTTGGTTTTGTTCTCTGTCTCCCCCTTTTAGACTGTGAGCCCACTGTTAGGTAGGGACCATCTCTATATGTTGTCAACTTGTACTTCCCAAGCGCTTAGTACAGTGCTCTGCACACAGTAAGTGCTCAATAAATATGAATGAATGAATGAATGAATGAAAGGAGGAACAGAAGAACTCACTTTCCAATGATTTATGGTTTCTCTCCACCCCTTTCCACTCTGCCCCCAAAGTAGAACAAGATGAGGACAGATGGCTGGAGAGGTTTTGGGGCTTGAGTTCTTGGGTCTAAACAGGCTCCTTGAGATCCGTTGCTCCCTCCTGCCAGGCTTCCTGTCCAGGCCCTAAAAAAAAATGAATGGAAGATTCCTGTCCATGAGCAAATGTCTTTAAAGATTCCTTTTGGAATCATCAGCCCTGTTCTCGAAAACTTACATTTTGGTGTTCACCTTTGCTGGCTCCCTCCACTCTCTGCTCCCCAGCATGGTGATTCCCCCATTCTGTCCCCTCTTAAAGGGGAGCTACAGATAAAACAGTCTCCTGTTCATGGAATATGTACCCGCCTTTTTTTCTTTCTTTCTTTCTCTCTCTCTCTCTCTCTCTCTCTCTCTCTCTCTCTCTCTCTCTCTCTCTCTCACACACACACACACACACACACGAGTGTGCGTGCATGCACTTCCTTTTTTTTTCATTCTTTTTAGAAGGGTAAGGGAGAAAGTCAAAGAGAAATAAAACAGCTTCTTGGCAACTTCTCAACCTTTTTTTTTCAGTTCCCAAAAAACTTTTTGTAAAGTCGCTCAAATCCAAAAAGGGGTATTTATAACTTCCCGACAGTTTGGATGACATGAAGCTTTATGACAATTGTGCAATTGCCCTCTTGCTTCCATCCCTCCCCCTGCCCCAAATACTTTTGCAAATGATAAAAAAGCTGAGACATGTTCTCAGCCGCAAAGCAAAGGGGGAAAAGAGAGATTGGGAAGGGTGGGAGGCCATGGTGTGGCCATAGCCAAGTGACCTCCGCTTGCTCCAGGCTGCCCCCCTGGTGTCCAACAGCTCCCAGTGGCCATTCCGCCGGACACAGGCCCACCTGGAGGCCGGACAGCACAGGACCGGGCCGGGCCGGGCCGGGCCTGGCTCCCCTCTGGAGGAAACAGGCAGCGCCAGGAAAGCTTCCAAGTGGAAGGTTGGAGGAGTAGAGGAGCACGAGTTGAAGCCATCGGGAGCACACGGTTGCCAAGAAACCCTAGACGATGCAGGTGCAAATCACTCTTTTTTTCCTCCTTTAATTTCAGGCTCATTAAAATATGTATTTTGCAAGGGGATTAAAGTAAAACATCTGGGAACCGGGAAAAAAAGTCCAAAATCCTTCAACGTCTCTTTTTGAACGTAGAAAAGGGCTTGGTGTCTGGGGCTGGGGAGGGGTTTCTTGGGGGCTTTTCTCTTTTGGAAAATGGCTTCGAAAGCCCCAGTCTCCATCAGCAACCATAATTGTGGGAAAGTAACCTGAAGATGCCAAACAACAGGAAATTACCAGAAGAATCTGTCAGCACAATCAGCTGCTATTTTCATTGTTCTCTGGCAAATTTATACACAGTCGGGAACACCTGGACTGGCTCGAAGCCCAGGTTTGACTAATCGCCAGGGGAGAGGAGTCGTCATTTGTCTTCGAAGGGTTTCCCTCCACTCGCTCCTCAAAACATGTGGTTTCACTTTTCCCCTCGCTCTGCAGGAAATGGCAGGACAGTGAGACGCAAAATAAATGAGTTCACTTCCAAGAGGTCCTCTCCTTCGAGGCCACTCCAAAAATAACTGTCTTGTGAGAGGTTGTTAATAACCAAGGTTCTACAGACTGTCTTCAGAAACCCGCGTTTCAAAGGCACGGTGTCCAGCTGCACCCCCTACTCGTTCTCCTGTGCCCCCCTCCCCCCAACTCTAGCAGACACCAACACACACACACATACCACCTCCACACACTTTTCTTCCAGCCTCAGTTCACATTTTTTAAAAAGGAAAAAGAAGTGGAAGGAGAAGAGACAGGATTAACTGTGAACACCCTTCATGTCCTAGAGGCTGGGCTCGTCCTGTGTCCTGGTCCTGCCTGGAAAGAGTCCTTCTGGCTTCAGAGCTCCATCTCCCCAAACCACAGCCCCAAACCCGTCCTCTCGTAATAGTGGCTGAACCAGTTCCCGCTGCCAGCCTCCTCTGCCTGCCACTGGCCCCTCATCCCTAGCATCAGCTCACAATGTGGGTATCCAAGGGGCTGATGGGTAACAGAGTGGTGACTCCCTCCTTGGTCCACCCCTCCCTGCCATGACTCATCCACCATAAACCCATGGGGTGAAGCTTCCTCCAGTTTACTTACCACCGGAACTCCCCCTCTGGGCCACTCCCTCCAAGACCCCCACCCATACTGGAACCGCTTTCCCTCCAGCTCTATCTCCACTCAAGGTGGTTTCTGACGGAGTGACAACTGCACTTTTAGGGAAGTCTCTTTAGGAGAACCACCTGCCCTGGCAGGGTATCTTTCCTTGAACTTCCTGGCATATAACCTAAATTAACATCCCGACCCAATCTTGCTCTCACACTCATGCACACTCACACCCAAGAGCACTCACAAACACACACACATACACACACTCCCACACACCTGTGCACTCTCTCACTCACAGCCCCCCACCCAAACACATGCCAAACTTTCTACCCCCACCCGCCTATTTCTTGAAATGGGTCCAGCCAGGAGAAGCCCTTTGGATGCAGAGCCCATGCTTCCTCTGCTCCTTGGAGCCAGTCGAGTTTGCTCAGGCGAGTTTGCCTGTTACGGTCACACTGCTGATTGGGAAGTGTCAGAGGAGCGGTGTGTTTCCCATCGCAACATCCATCTGCCCCTGGAATATTTGCACCTGTATCGTGTTCAGCCTCTCTGGTGATTTAGGAGTTTGGCCCCAGCTCGGCAGAGCCTCAACCCCCTTTTTTCAGCTTTTAGAACATGCAACAGATCATTACTGTGCTGGGTGAAGCCAGCAACATTTGGGTTTGATTTGGTTTCAGTTGCAGGCCCCTTTCCCAAAGTCGAGCTGGACTGTAATTCTAAACTGAGCCACCTTCCAGCTCGCAAGGTGCCAAAATGGCGGTGGGGGGAGGGGAGGCCGGGAGGGGGCAGTGGGAGGGGGTGGGAGGGAGGCGTGGAGAGTGGACGTTTCTCAAGCCACAGTCATCGACTCGCCTGAAAGACTGGGAGAGTTCAGACTTGGCTGATACACTGAATCAGAGATGTTTTGACATGTTTATTTGTTTAATTTGTTTATTTTGACTAGCTCTGATTATAATTGGCAGCAGTGAGCAGAATTAACATTAGACAGTGTCTTAGACTTGTCTGTTACAATAATGCAAAGAGCATGTGAAGAGAAATCCACCAACTAAACACCAGCAGCCGTGCAGCCGTGCAGCCGGGCCTCCGGTGGGCTCGGAGGAGCTTGCGGCGAAAAAGAAACACAACCCTAGCCTGAAAAATGGACAAAAGCAAACAAATCACAATCAGAGCTGGGAGAAGGCTTTTACACTTGAGAAAGACCTCCAACCTCCAGCTCACTGAATAAATCTCCACTCTGGCAATTAACCGCTCCTTTGGTTAGCCAAAAAGGCTTTTCAAAAACCAGTTTGACTTTAGGTCCGATATTTAGATCTATTTCTACCTGACATCTTTTTACCAGGCGACGAAAGCCCACCCCCTCACAGAGACAGCGTCGGGCTGCCCAGTGGCGGCCGGAGTGTCCTGAAAAGGCAGCCCCTCGATTCCCGGCCCTCGGCCCTGAGGGTCAGTACTGCGGGCTGGTTGTAGCCCCCTAAGGCAGAAAGAAAGCTGAGTGGGCCAACCCTCCTCCTCTATGTGACTTGGCCTGTGAATCCTCCATCCCAGCCCCACAGCACTCATGTACATTTCTGTCACTAATTTATTTATATTAATGTCTGTCTCCCCCCTCTAGGCTGTAAGCTCATTATGGGCAGGAGTATATCTGTTTTATTGTTATAGTATACTTCCCCCAATGCTTAGTACAGTGCTTTGCACATAATAAGGGCTCAATGAATACGATTGGATGAATGAAAGAACGAATGAATCGTACTTAGCCCCAGGTGGGCTCTACACACTTGTCTCCCCGATAGAAGTTCCCCCCTGTAACTGCCCCTTCAGCCCTTCCATATTACCCCTCGCCCACATCACTTATGTCCTTCTCTCGATACTCTATTTCTTCCCATTACCTGTAATTCATTTTAGCATCTGTCTCCCTCGGTAGATTGGAATAATAATAATAATAATGATGATGATGGTATTTGTTAAGTGCTTACTGTGTGTCAAGCACTGTTCTAAGCGCTGCTCCTTGAGGGCAGGAATCATGGGTGCTCATTCTACTTTACTCTCCTAAGCCCTTCAAACACAGCTTAGAACAGAGTAAACCCTCCATCAATACCACTGATGGATGAACCGAAGCTCAGGTGAACACACCCTTTCCCCAAAGCTTCTATTATCAAATAAAAACACTGGAGATTTCAGGGTTATTCCAAACACCACACCAATGTTCTACATGATGCTGAAAACTGGGTGATGGGGTCACCCCTTTCCCCCACCCCTACGTTGGGGTCCAGTGATAGTAGTTCACGGATCTCAAGAAAGCAGCAGTGTTCTGCAACACCCACCTCAGCTGTAGTGAGGCCCAATGACAGCCGCCCAGAGCTCAGACACTTGGTAAAGTGCTCTGCACACAGCAAACACTCAGTAAATACGATTGAATGAAATATGACTGAATGAATGAAACCTGGACAGAGGACAGGAGCCCTCAAACAGAGGAAGGAGAAAGGTGTTCATCTACCTGTCCTAGTGGACAGAGACTGAATCTTGGACTCAGAAGGACCTAGGTTCAATCCTGGTTCCACCACTTGTTGCTGTATGACCTTTGGTAAGCCACTCCACCTCACTGTGCCTCAGTTACCTCACCTGTAAAATGAGGATTAAGAGTGTGAGCCCCATGTGGGACCTGGACTGTGTCCAACTTGATTAACCTGTATCAACCCCAGCGCTTAGTACGGTGCCTGGCACTTAGTAAGAGCTGAGCAAATACCATAAAGAAAAAAAATCCACTGCCAATTATGCAGAAAGCACAAACACACTTTGCTCAGCTTTCTTCTCCCATCAATATTTTCCCCAGTGCACAGTATGGCAGGAGGCTGTGTGTGATCCCGGCTTGGCGCTCCATATGTGCTCTAGCACAGGGGCCAAGGGAAGGTTGCCAGAGCCAACGCAAGCACTGCAGACATCCCCTGTTCCACTCAACTCCCTGCAAGGGCATGTCGGCAGCCCGCTGAAACAGTTCACTGATCCTTCCCACCTTGCTTCCAGGGTGACCTACCTGAGATTCTGAGGGCATCCTGGGCAAGGGAGGATTTGGGGTGGAAAGTGGGGGGATGGGAGGAAGGTGGCCCATTGGCCACCCTCACAATCATGTTCGTAATCAGAACATGCCCTTTCCCTCTTCTCAGAAAGGCAAACACCTACTTCCAGATCATTCAATCCTTTAATTTTGTAGACTAGCTTCATGGAATTATTCCAGGCTGGAGCAGAGCCTGGGGGGTTTGTATCAGCAGGAGGAGAGAATGAGGGTGCAGAGCCTGGGGAGTATCAGCACAAGGACAATTTGTGTGGGGGGGGTGCCTCTGGGAGGCAGGAGGATGGGTAGGGAAGCAGAGCCTTGGGGAGGTTGTATCAACAGGAGGAGGAAGAGTAGGGGAGCAGAGGATGGGGATGTGTATCAGTCATTCATTCATTCAGTCATATTTATTGAAATTTATTTACTTATTCCTTTGTATGCACTGCAGCACCAGTACAGCACTGTGTTCATTCATTCAATTCAATTGTATTTACTGAGCACTTACTGTGTCCAGAGCACTGTACTAAGCACTTGAAAGTACAATTCAGCAACAAATAGAGACAATCCCTGCCCACAACGGGCTCACAGCATGGAATTGGGGAGAAGTACATCAAAACAAGTAAACAGGCATCAGTAACATCAAAATAAATAAATAGACTTATAAATAGGTATCAGCAGAAGGACAGGGTGGGCATTGTCAAAAGGACATAGTTCACCCTCCTCTGGTTGCCAGTGAACCAAGGGAAATGGCCTGCTTTGTCCAAATGTTAAATCGGATCTATTTCATCTTTCATATCCCTGCTCTCACCAGCCATATCCATGCTTCTTCAGTCTACCCTTCTCCCTCATTAAACTATAAGCTCCTCGAGGACAGGAGGTTTTATTGTACTCCCAAGCTGCTCAATGCCCTGTTCTGTCCACAGCAGCTGCTCAGTAAATGCCATTGACTGATCGATTGATTGATAACAAGTCTGCCATGAAGTCATTGTCTTGGACAGGGGCATAGCACAAAAAAACAATTAAAGTCTACCTCCAGACTACTAGAGCGATCCAACGATGCCTTGTACTGGAAGCAGGCAACTCTTCCGAGTAAATTATTCAGTTAACAAAAGGAGAAATAAAAAAGTGTCCAGATATTCATCAACAGGGAACGTGCCTGCCAATTCTGTTTTACTGTACTCTTCCGAGTGCTTAGTACAATTCTCTGCACATAATGATCACTCAATAAATACCACTGATGATGATGATCAACCCCTGCTTTATACACTTCACACACTACAGATTTGTGTATATATAATTCTATTTATCTATTTTGATGCTATTGATGCCTGCCTGTTTTGTTTTGTTGTCTGTCTCCCCCTTATAGACTGTGAGCCCATTGTTGGGTAGGGATTGACTTTATCTGTTGCCGAATTTTACTTTCCAAGCACTTAGTACAGTGCTCTGCACACAGTAAGCGCTCAATAAATATGAATGAATTGAATGAAAGAACACGGTGCTGTACTGGTGCTGCAGTGCATACAAAGGAAAGACCATGGTCAAGCAATCAATCATTCAACCCATGGTATTTATTGAGTGCTTAACTGTGTGCAGAACACTGTACTAAGTGCTCAGGAGAATACAATACAATAGAGTTGGTAGACAAGATCCCTGCCTTCAAGGAGTTTACAGTTTAGTGGGGAAGACAGACATTAAAATCAATTGGAGCTAGGGGAAGAGGCAGAGCATGAGGGCATGTATATGACCCCTTCACCCAACAGCGTGACCAGCTAAAGTTCTGCCTTTTTCCAGCCATGCCTTAGATTTCTCATTCAGAAAATCATCCTGTGGCCAGACCAAAAGCCCAAGTAAGTTGCCCAGATATGTTCTTAAACCATGGACAGAACTATTCCAAGACAATAGGCCCCAAAACTCACAACCCTTGACTGCCTGCTTTATTCTTTTTGCTGTCTCAGTTCACACCTTCCAGGGTCTCCTGGCAGTTCACCGCTTTCCAGAAAGAGCCCAAAGACATGACTAGAATAGAACAGCAGGATCTAAAGCAGAGAGTTTTCACTTCCACAAAGGAAAACCTCAGTTTGAGATCTTCAGCACAGAGTAGGCGCTCAATAAATATGATTGATTGATTGATTGTTTAAGCTAGTAAATCTAAAGGAGACTGTTTGCTAACTGCCCTGTTTCTCACTCATCCACCCTGCAAAGGCTTATCTTCACACTCAATGGTGTGTGGTCACGCATCAGTCTCCCGCCAAGTTCACACACATAAATAGAATCTCACTGCCAGTAATCTCACTATCTTCAAAAAGTAGGTGTGTGTGTGTGTGTTTATACATATGTGTGCATATACATATGGGAGGTAGGTATATCCATGTGTTGTACCTCCTCCCCTTTCTGCATTGCATATGCACTTGGATATGTATCCTTTAAGTATTTGGTATTCACCTCATCCTGAGCTGCACAGAAAGTATGTCCATACCTGTATTCTATTTTAATATCTGTCTCTCCTCAAGATTGTAAGCTCCTTTTGGGCACAGAACACATCTACCAGCCCTGTTGCACTCTCACAAACACTTAATGCAATACTCTGCACTGTGTTCAATAAATGCTATTGATTGATTCAACTATATCTCTATAACATATATATATTATTTTCTTAGGGAAGTTGTGTGGCCTAGAGGAAAGAGAATGGGTGGACCTGCTGGCTCTGCCACGTAACTATTGCATGACCTTGGGCAACTCACATAACTTCTCAGTGCCTCAGTTTACTTGTACTCCCTCCTACTGTAAGTCCCATGTAGGACTGGATTATCTTATATCTACCCCAGTGCTACTTGTCTGCTGTGTGACCTTGGGCAAGCTCTGTGCCTCAGTTATCTCATCTGTAAAATGGTGATTGAAACTGTGAGTCCCATGTGGGACAGGGACTCTGTCCAACCCTATTTGCTTCTATCCACCCCAGTGCTTAGAAGAGTGCCTGACACATAGTAAATGCTTAACAAATACCACAATTATTATTATTATTATTATTATTATTATTATTATTATTGATTAGTACTCAAGCTGGCATAGGGCCCCGAGACTCTGAAACCTGGGGTTCTGGTTCCAGTTCTGCCACTGACTTGCTGTATGACCTTAAGCACAGTTGCTTACATTCACTGAATCTCATTTTCTCCGTAAGAAAAGCAAAGACTAGCCTAGTCCACAGAGGCCAGGTGAGGGTGAGATGATGTGATCAGAGCATTTTCTGTTCCTTGGAAGAAAGGTGTGCTTGTGCTACCCACGCCAGGGACTACTATGATGGTGTGATATTGACTGGGGATTTTAAACTGTTTGCTAATTTATTTAATTAAAAAGTTTTGAGGGGGCTTTTTTGGTTAACCTTCATGATGAGGCACAGTGCATAAGTGGTTTTGGTTCCTTAGAGATAAATGTTATATAAATGCAAAGCATTATTGTTATTATTACAGTGAAACTTCTTCAAGGCAGTTACCAAGGGACCAAGTTTTTTGAACATAATATACAAGAAAAGATTAAATAGGGGATATCCTAATGAAGTCTCACCATTATGTCTCCAGGAGGCCTGTTCCACATCCGGCTGGATGCTGGGTAATTTAAAATAAAGACAGCTACAACTGCTGACAGTCTTCACATGAATTTATTTCATTTGAATACTGTTCCATCTGCTTCGGGTGTTTACCACACCCTTTACTCTCAAGAACTCTGATGTGCCTTACCCAAGCCCAGATAGGTTACCTCCTTAGCCCCATACCAGTTCCTCGCAGAATTCATTTTTAAAACGCTTAATCTGGGTGCAACCAGACTGGAACTGCCTGCTCTGCATGGGCTTTGCATCCCCTCATTGTTCTTGCTTCCCTTTTCCAAGAATGGGACCCATGCAGCTCCAACAGACCCTTCACTTAGGGTTCTATCAACCTCACTCGCCCAGTGTCTGGCTTCCGCTTTGGCCACTCAGCTCTGAGCCTCCCAGGTGAAGGGCCATATCAGGCTCGGGCATGGGATAAAAGGAGCCACTGAAGGCTGGGCCCAAGATCTACTGTTGAGAAAGTCACTTTCACAGAGACCAGAGCCCAGCCCGGACTGGGGTGAACAGTGACACGGGGGGCATCCAAGTGTGGAGAATAACTAATGAGAGCAGTTGCCCGAGGTTACCAGCCAGCCAGCTGGCCAGCTGGATTTATTGACCCTCCCTCTGGGCAGTGCCCTCGCCTGGGGGCAGACTCCTTCAGCTGCCCAAATTTCCCTCAAGAACAAGATCAGAACACACACACACTTTGACCTTTAATACATTTCGAAGCAAAACTCTAGTAGAAAAACTTCAGATAAAAAAGATCCAAACAAGTGTCCATCCCTGGGTTTCCCCCCTCAGGGCTTTTTGTTTTTCATCAGGACTCTGCAAGCCCTTTATCTCCCAGACTTACATTCAGGTGGCCCTCTGGGAATTCCAGATATTCTACCTACTTGGAAGGATGAGATGGATGAGACAGTGAAGGCAAGAGACGGAAGAACATCCAGAATTGATTTTCATGTCTATCTGCCCCTGTAGACTCTAAGCTCCTTGTGGTCAGGGATCACACCTGCCAACTCTGTATATTTTTGGTATGTGTCAAACACTATTCTAAGCACTGAGGTAGGTACAACTTAATCAGGTTGGATGCAGTCCCTGTCCCACATGAGGCTCACAGTCTAAGTAGGAGTGAGAACAGGTATTCAATCCCCATTTTGTAATTGACATAACCGAGACACAGAGAAGTTAAGTGACCTCCCCAAGGTTACTCAGCAAGCAACTGGCAGAGCTGGAATTAAAGCCCAGGTCCTTCTGAATCCCAGGCCCAGAATCTCTCCACTAGGCCATACTGCTTCTTTCCCAAGTGCTTAGTACAGCGCTATGTGCACAATAAGCACTCAGTAACTACCATTGATTGATTGATTGATGGAAGCAGCATTGCATAGTGGATAGAGCACAGGCCTGGGAGTCAGAAGGTCTTGGGTTCTAATCCCAGCTCTGCTACTTGTCTGCTGTGTGACCTTGGGTAAATCACTTAACTTCTCTGGACCTCAGTTACCTCATCTGTAAAATGGGTAGTGAAACTGTGAGCCCCACGTGGGACAGGGACTGTGTCCAACCCAATTTGCTTGTATCCAACCCAGCATTTAGTACAGTGCAGGGCACATAGTAAGTGGTTAACAAATGCCACAATTATTACTATTGTTATTATTATTGATGGATTGAACTACGGGGTGGGCAGGTGCCATGAATTCCCAAAGCACTCGGGTAGCAGGATTCAGGCCCAGTGCTGCAGACAACCTGGCCCAAACCTCAGGTTCTCTGTCTAAATAATAGACCAAGATGCTCACAAACAATCCAAAGGGGGAAATGTTCTTTGGCCACTTTCCCGAGAGGTGACGCCATTAAGGACAAGGAGAACTGGAACCTATTTTAGAAATACTGACAAACACTAGCTAACTTCATTTGAAATTGAACCTCATGAGAGACAGAGCAGGACTCTGCATTGTACTAAGCACTTGGGAAGTACAAGTCGGCAACATATAGAAATGGTCCCTACCCAACAAGGGGCTCACAGTCTAGAAGGGGGTTTTGGGCTGCGAATGTGTCTACTAATTGTATTAATAATGTGTTCTCCCAAGCGCCTAGTACAGTGCTCTGCACACAGTAAGCTTTCAATAAATATCCCTGATTGATTGACTGACTGATTGATTGAGGGGCTTGTTAACGTCATTTTTCTGTTCTGAGGTAGAATGATCCGGGACCAAAGGGCCAAAGGTAGCTCTCTGTTGCCATCGTGTGGACAAAATCAAATAACACGTCGGGCAACTCAAAGGGACTGGTGGGTTTCCAACTGCTTAAAAACACGGTGCATCTTCTCTGAAGGATTCTTCCAACGCTCCCGGCCTTCCTCCTTATTACCTGTCGGTTTTTGTATTGGAGATGAAGGGGTAAAGCCAACTTCCTCTTGCTGACTGAGAATTCAACTGAGAAGGAGCGTGACCTCCTTCTGGTGTCCACATCCCAGCCCGCACACTCCGCTCCTCTGGCGCTAACCTTCTCACTGTGCCTCCATCTCGCCTGTCTCACTGCTGACCCCTGACCCACGTCCTACCTCTGGTCTGGAATGCCTTCCCTCCTCAAATCCGACAAACAATCACTCTCCCCACCTTCAAGGTCCTACTGAAGGTGCTCCTCCTCCAAGAGGCCTTCCGAGACTAAACATCACTTTTCCTCAACTCTCACTCCCTTCTGCGTCACCCTGACTCACTCCCTTTGCTCCCCCCCCCACCCTGCCCCACAGCACTTATGTATATATGTATATATCTATAATTTTATGCATTTATATTGATGCCTTTTTACTTGTATTGATGTCTGTCTCCCCCTCTCTAGACTATGAGCTCATTGTGGGCAGGGATTGTTTCTCTTTATTGCTGTACTGTATGTTCAAGCGCTTAGTACAATCAATCAATCAATCAATCATATTTATTGAGCACTTACTGTGTGCAGAGCACTGTACTAAGCGCTTGGGAAGTACAAGTTGGCAACATATAGAGACAGTCCCTACCCAACAGTGGGCTCACAGTCTAGAAGGGGGAGACAGAGAACAAAACCAAACATACTAACAAAATAAAATAAATAGAATAGATATGTACAAGTAAAATAAATAAATAAATTAATAGAGTAATAAATATGTACAAACATATATACATATATACAGGTGCTGTGGGGAACGGGAGGAAGTAAGATGGGGGGATGGAGAGGGGGACAAGGGGAGAGGAAGGAAGGGGCTCAGTCTGGGAAGGCCTCCTGGAGGAGGTGAGCTCTCAGTAGGGCCTTGAAGGGAGAAAGAGAGCTATCTTGGTGGATGGGCAGAGGGAGGGCATTCCAGGCCAGGGGGATGACGTGGGCCGGGGGTCGATGGCGGAACAGGCGAGAACGAGGCACAGTGAGGAAATTAGCGGCAGAGGAGCAGAGGGTGTGGGGTGGGCTGTAGAAGGAGAGAAGGGAGGTGAGGTAGGAGGGGGCAAGGTGATAGAGAGCCTTGAAGCTGAGGGTGAGGAGTTTCTGCCTGATGCGCAGATTGATTGGTAGCCACTGGAGATTTTTGAGGAGGGGAGTAACATGCCCAGAGTGTTTCTGGACAAAGACAATCCGGGCAGCAGCATGAAGTATGGATTGAAGTGGGGAGAGACACGAGGGTGGTAGATCAGAGAGAAGGCTGATGCAGTAGTCCAGATGGGATAGGATGAGAGCTTGAACGAGCAAGGTAGTGGTTTGGATGGAGAGAAAAGGGCAGATCTTGGCAATGTTGTGGAGCTGAGACTGGCAGGTTTTGGTGACTGCTTGGATGTGAGGGGTGAATGAGAGAGCGGAGTCGAGGATGACACCAAGGTTGCAGGCTTGTGAGACGGGAAGGATGGTAGTGCCATCAACAGAGATGGGAAAGTCAGGGAGAGGGCAGGGTTTGGGAGGGAAGACAAGGAGTTCAGTCTTGCACATGTTGAGTTTTAGGTGGTGGGCAGACATCCAGATGGAGATGTCCTGAAGGCAGGAGGAGATGCGAGCCTGGAGAGAGGTGGAGAGAGCAGGGGCAGAGATGTAGATCTGGGTGTCATCAGCGTAGAGATGATAGTTGAAGCCGTGGGAGCGAATGAGGTCACCAAGGGAGTGAGTGTAGATCGAGAACTGTACCTCGCTCTCTCACTGTACCTCGCTCTCGCCTGTCCCGCCATCGACCCCCGGCCCACGTCATCCCCCGGGCCTGGAATGCCCTCCCTCTGCCCATCCGCCAAGCTAGCTCTCTTCCTCCCTTCAAGGCCCTGCTGAGAGCTCACCTCCTCCAGGAGGCCTTCCCAGACTGAGCCCCTTCTTTCCTCTCCCCTCGTCCCCCTCTCCATCCCCCCGTCTTACCTCCTTCCCTTCCCCACAGCACCTGTATATATGTATATATGGTTGTACATATTTATTACTCTATTTATTTATTTATTTATTTATTTTACTTGTACATTTCTATCCTATTTATTTTATTTTGTTGGTATGTTTGGTTCTGTTCTCTGTCTCCCCCTTTTAGACTGTGAGCCCACTGTTGGGTAGGGACTGTCTCTATGTGATGCCAATTTGTACTTCCCAAGCGCTTAGTACAGTGCTCTGCACATACTAAGCGCTCAATAAATACGATTGATTGATTGATTGATTGATTGATTGAGAACAGAAGGGGACCAAGCACTGAACCTTGGGGAACCCCCACAGTAAGGGGATGGGAGGGGGAGGAGGAGCCTGCTAAAGAGACTGAGAATGAACGACCGGAGAGATAAGAGGAGAACCAGGAGAGGATGGAGTCTGTGAAGCCAAGGTCGGATAGCGTGTTGAGGAGAAGGGGGTGGTCCACAGTGTCAAAGGCAGCTGAGAGGTCGAGGAGGATTAGGACAGAGTAGGAGCCGTTGGATTTGGCAAGCAGGAGGTAATTGGTGACCTTTGAGAGGGCAGTTTCCGTGGAATGTAGGGGACGGAAGCCAGACTGGAGGGGGTCGAGGAGAGAGTTGGTGTTGAGGAATTCGAGGCAGCGTGTGTAGACAACTCGTTCAAGGAGTTTGGAACTCTGCAGTACTGTAGTACAGTACATAGTAAGTGCTCAATAAATAACGATTGAATGAATGAATGACCACTAGCCTGGAAGTCAGTGGGCTGGGTTCTAGTTCCGGCTCCACCACTTGTCAGCTGTGTGATCTTGGACAAGTCACTTCACTTCTCTGGGCCTCAGTTACCTCATCTGCAAAATGGAGATTGAGACTGTGAGCCCTACATGGGATAGGAACTGTTTCCAACCTGATTGTCTTGTACCTACCCCAGCTCTTAGTGCAGTGCCTGGACCAGAGTAAGCACTTAACAAACTCCACAATTGTTACTCTTAATTAAGAATTCCAGAGAACAGTCCTTGTGGCACTTGGATCAAATCTATCTTCTCTTTCATTTGCTTGAAGAAGGGAAAGAAAATAAGAAACAGACAGACAGACAGACAGAGAAGGAAGAGAAGCAGAGAGAGAGAGGGGTATGTTTCACACCAATGCCCAGGGTCTGTCTATAATAGGTGTGATTTGCATAAGCAGTGTTGGACTGTTTTACAAGTTTGTCTATGCATCGTATCAGTTCTACTAATCCCGAGGCAAAGGGATTGAACTATGATGCAACAGGGGGCCCCATCCCCCGGCCAGTCATGTGATGCAGTCCTGTGCTGGGCTGGTGCCCGTCTCTGCCCATGGCCCCATTGGGCCGGCTAGTAGCCACAGCACCCTCTGGTCTAGGAGTCGCCCCTGCTGCAAACTGTTGCTGGCCTTGGGGATTGGGGGGGGGGGGGGGGGATGTATTTGTTGTTGTTGTTTTGTTTCTTCTTTAAATTAAAAAAAAAACAAATACGCAACTCTTCATTTCAGCGTGGCTCATGAGAAGCAGCGTGGCTCAGTGGAAAGAGCCCAGGCTTTGGAGTCAGAGGTCATGGGTTCAAATCCCGACTCCGCCAATTGTCAGCTGGGTGACTTTGGGCAAGTCACTTCACTTCTCTGTGCCTCAGTTCCCTCATCTGCAAAACTGGGGATTAAGATTGTGAGCCCCCTGTTGGACAACCTGATGACCCTGTAACCTCCCCAGCACTTAGAACAGTGCTTTCCACATAGTAAGCGCTTTATAAATGCCATTATTATTATTATTATTATCTCTTCTATCCAACCTGATTGGGAGATGGCCCTCGCATGGCATGAACCTCTGAGAGAGAGCTGGGACAGAGCCACTTTCCTGCTCTGAGGGGAGGGAAAAGGACATACATCACCCCTCTCCCTCCCCACCCATCCTGGGGTGGCCCCTTTGTCCCCCAGTCCAGCAGAGGAAACCACATGGATAATAACAATAATAATGATGGCATTTGTTGGGTGCTTACTATGTGCCAAGCACTGTTCTAAGCACTGGGGTAGATATAAGGTAATCAGGTTGTCCTACATGGGGCTCACAGTCTTAATCCCCATTTTACAGATGAGGTAACAGGCTCAGAGAAGTTAAGTGACTTGCCCAAGATCACACAGCAGACAAGTGGCAGAGCCAAGATTAGAACCCACATCCTCTGACTCCTAAGCCCGTGCTCTTGCCACTAGGCCATGGTGTTTCTCTACATAGGGAGTGTAGAGTGTGCGAGGATGGGTGCGTATCTACGCATGGATGCATGCATGTCTACACATAACAATAATAATAATGGCATTTATTAAGCGCTTACTATGTTCAAAGCACTGTTCTAAGCACTGGGGAGGTTACAAGTTGATCAGGTTGTCCCACGGGGGGCTCACAGTCTTAATCCCCATTTTACAGATGAGGTAACTGAGGCACAGAGAAGTTAAGTGACTTGCCCAAAGTCACACAGCTGAAAATTGGTGGAGCTGGGATTTGAACCCATGACCTCTGACTCCCAAGCCCATGCTCTTTCCATTGAGCCACACTGTGCTCTGCACACAGAAAGGGCTCAATCAGCACAATTGTTTGATTGGTTAATTGATTGATTAAAGAGCAAAGCCAAATTGTACATTTAGTAGAGAAGCAGCATGATGTAGTGGATAGAGCAGTGACTGGCACATACTAAATACTTAACAAATACCATAATTATTGTTAATATTATTATTATTAGAGGTGCTCAATAATGTTCATTCTGATGCTGGCAGAGAGCTCAGCATAAAACACAATTAAATGAATAATGAGAAAAAGTCAATGTGGATACTAATTCCCTTGCATTTGGATTTCACCCTTCATTTGCCCTCCCACTCCAGTCCCACAGTACTTACACAGATAGCCATAATTTATTTATTTGCATTCAATCCATCAGTGGGATTTATTGAGCACCTATTATATGCAGAGCACTGTCCTAAGCCTTAGGAGAATACAGTACAACAGAATTAGCAGAAATGTTACCTGCCCATAACCATCTTACAGTCTACAGGAGAAGACAGACATTAATATAAATAAATAAACAGTCTATCATGTATAAATAAAGATATGTGCAGAAGTGGTGCAGATGTTGAGGGTGGGGTGAATATCAAATGCCCAGAGGTCTCAGATCCAAGTGCAGATCTGGTTCTTGCCTGGTGAAGGGCCTGCCCTTGAACGTGGGAAAGGCTGAGCCAAGTGCTGCCCTCTCAATCTACCCCTCTAGACTGGAAGCTCTTTGTGGGCAGGGACCGTGTCTACCGGCTCTGTTGCACTGTACTCTCCCAAGTGCTTTCTACTCAGAGAAGCAGCATGGTGTAGTGGATAGAGCACAGGTCAGGGAGTCTGAAGGTCATGAGTTCTACTCCTGCTCCACCACTTGCCTGCTGCATGACCTTGGGCAAATCATTTCCCTTCTCTGGGCCTCAGTTCCCTCATCTGTAAAATGGGGATTGAGAGTGTGAGCCCCATGCGGGACAGAGACCGTGTCCAACCCTATTTGCTTGTAACCACCCCAGTGCTTAGTACAGTGCCTGGCAAGTAGTAAGTGCTTAATACTATAATTGTTATTATTATTGCTCTGCACAATATAACCACTCAATAAATATGATTGACTGATTGATACTACACGTATTCATAGTGAAGCATGGTCTGATCCTGTGTGCCTACCAGGTTTGTCCAAACACACTGCTGGTTCAGACCTTCAGGCTGAATTTCCTAGACTGATGTATGTGGGGCCTGGGGAAGCTTTCAGAAAGGAGGTTGGGGAGAAAAAAGGGTTCCCCTGAGCCCAACTTCAAGCTTGGTGGCCCCCTGGATAACAACAGAAAAATGTGTCTTGGGAAAGATGGAATGATGTTTTCTGAGCCAATGTGTTGCTATTGTTATTACGGTATTTGTTAAGGGCTTACTATGTGTCGAACACTGTTCTAAGCACTGGGGTAGATACAAATTAAGCAGGTCAGGCATTGTCCCTTTTCAGTCAATCAATCAATCCTATTTATTGAGCACTTACTGTGTGCAGAGCACTGTACTAAGTACTTGGGAAGTACAAGCTGGCAACATATACAGTCCCTACCCAACAGTGGGCTCACAGTCTAGAAGGGGGAGACAGAGAACAAAACCAAACATACTAACAAACTAAAATAAACAGAATAGATAGGTACAAGTAAAATAAATAAATAAATAAATAAGTAGAGTAATAAATATGTACAAACATATATACATATATACAGGTGCTGTAGGGAAGGGAAGGAGGCAAGATGGGGGGGATGGAGAGGGCTCAAAGTCTAAGCAGGAGGAAGAGCAAGTGTTGAATCTCCCTTTAACAGATGAGGAATCTGAGGCCCCGAGAAGTGAAATGACTTGCCCAAGGTCACATAGCAGGCAACTGGCAGAGCTGGGATTAGACTCCAGGTCCTCAGACTCCCAGGCCCATGCTCTTTGTATTAGGCTATGCTGCTTCTCAGAAGATATCCTGTAACTTATCAATCAATCAATCAGTGATACTTCTTAAGGTCCTACTGAGTGCAAGGCACTGAACTGAGCACTTTGGAGAATGCAAGTGTGGGAAAACCCTCACTTCAAGGAGCTTACAATCTAATGGGGACACAGACAAAATTAACTTACAATTACACCCAGCCCACACACTTCACTCCTCGAATGCCAACCTACTCACTGTACCTTGATCTCGTCTCTCACCTCCGATCTCTCGCCTGCCCACGTCCTACCTCTGACCTGTAACGCCCTCTCTCCTCATATCCTATTGACAATTACTCTCCCCACTTCAAAGCCTTATTGAAGGCACATGTCCTCCAGAGGCTTTCCCTGAATAAGCCGTCCTTTCCTCCTCTCTCACTCCCTTCCACATCATCTTGACTTGCTCACTTTATTCATCCCCCCCCAACCCCCACAGCACTTATATAAATATCTGTAATTTCGTTTATTTATATTAATATCTGTCTCCCCCTCTACACTGTAAGCTCATTGTGGGCAGAGAATATGTCTGTTATATTGTCATATTGTACTCTCCCAAGCACTTAGTACAGTGCTCTTCACACAGTAAGCGCTCAATAAATGCAAATGACTATTATCTGGAGCAGAAGGAAGAATACAAATCTAACATGTAGTCATGCTTATTCATCATAATGAAATAGCTGAATAAACAATTGAATGTATATTATATATATATATATACACATATATATGTGAACATGTGTGCTGAGAATGGATATAAAGTACATAAAGACTAGGGCTGCTATTGGATTGTGGTGACATGAGAAATTGGGAATTAATCACAGAAGGCTTCCTGGAAGAGGTGGGTTGTTAGGAGGCCTTTGAATAATAATAATAATAGTAATAATGGTATTTGTTAAGCGCTTACTGTATTCCGGGGACCATACTAAGCCCTGGGGTGGATACGAGTAAATCAGGTTGGACAGTCTCTGTCCCACATGGGGCTCCCCCTTTTACAGATGAGGGAGCTGAGGCCAAGAGAAGTGAAGTAACTTGCCCGAGGTCACACAACAGACAAGTGGAGGAGCTGGGATTAGAACCCATAACCTTCCAACTCCCAGGCCCGTATGCTGTCCGCTACACCATGTTGCTTCGCTTCTTCTGCTTGAGATATATTCTAAAGCAGCCCCTACCCAGGGTGTTCAGAAAGCTTTGTTCCCTTGGTGTACTCACAATCACACATCTTCAGGTGGACAGCTATCTCATGTGACTATGATTGTTAAGTCTGGCTCACCCCTTGATTTTTTGCTTTCACGTTGAATATTGCATTTCTGAGAATGCCAGTGCTGCTAAAGGGTTGCCATTGTAAAATCAACCTGTAAATTCCACATTCAATCAGACTGTCTCACTTTGACCTGCAATTGCCATGCCACTCACTTCACTTGTTGGTAATCACCGTGTTTATTTGCAATAGCCAGATTAGAATGCTGTTCCTGTCTGTAATCCCCTCCGCAACTGTCCACTAACCTCTTTGTGATACTGTTACTTGATTAGTGGCTTCATTGTAATTCAATCAAGCCAGAAATGAAAGAAAGTGGCAGGGATGTAGGGGCCCCATGGAGGATGAGAGAGAGAGAGAGAGAGAGAGAGAGAGAGAGAAAGTGTGTGTGTGTACACATGTGTTTGTATGTTTGGAGGAGCAGGCTGCTCTTTGACCGAGATCATGAATGTCGAGATTTCATCTTATTCATTTATTCATTCAATCATATTTATTTTGCATTACTATGTGCAGAGCACTGTACTAAGCTCTTGGAGAGTACAATTCAGCAATAGAGACAATCCCTGCTGCAACAGGGAATGTGCCCAGCTCAGCTAAAACCAATGCTTGGCAAACTGCAAGTGTTGAAAGCCATGATGGGAGGGGAAGAGTGGGTGGAGCCAGAAGCGGCAGGACCCACGGGACCAACTGACTGACCTGTGGGTGTGGGGACCATCAGACCTCAGTCACTTCCTGGAGATGCTGCCATACAGCTCTGGCCCTCAGGAAAAAAACACGGTTGCCTGCTCTGGGGGAAAAAGATGGGAGCTGAAAGCCCATACCCCTGGACACTGAATAGGACCAAGGGCAGACGGAGGACACTGGCTGTTCGTGTGTGTGTGTGTGTGTGTGTGTGTGTGTGTGTGTGTGTTTGTACTTATATTAACATTAGTAGAGGTATTTATTAAGCACTTACTACTAGCCAAGCACTGTACTACTACTTCTACTACCAATAATAATTGTGGTATTTGTTAAGTGCTTACTGGATGCCAAGCAGTATACTAAGCACTGGGGAAGATACAAGGTAATTGATTTGGACACAGTCCCCATCCCACACAGGGCTCCGGTCTTAATCTCCATTTTACAGATGAGGTTACTAAGGCCCAGAGAAGTGGAGTTGCCCAAGCTCACACAGAAGACAAGTGGCGAAGCTGAGACTGGGCCAGGGTTCTAAACTCAAGTTCTAAGACCAGTTACTAAGATCTGGGATAGATTCAAGGTCAGCAGACACAGTCCCTGTCTCACACGGGATTCACAGTTTAAACAGGAGGGAGAACAGATATTGAATCCCTATTTTACAGATGAGGTAACAGAGGCCCAGAGAAGTGAAGTAAATTGCCCAAGATCACACGGCCGACAAGTGGCAAAGCCGGGATTAGGACCAAGGTTCTAAAGACCAGTTACTAAGCTCTGAGATAGATTCAAGGTCAGCAGACACAGACCTTGTCTCATATGGGGTTCACAGTTTAAACAGGAGGGAGAACAGATACTGAATGCCTATTTTACAGATGAGGAAATAGAGAAGGCAGAGAAGTGACGTGACTTGCTCAAGGTCACCCAGCAGGCAAGTGGCAGAGCAGGGATTAGAACTCAGGTCTTCTGGATCCGAGGCCTACACTCATCCCAACAGGCCATGCTGTTTCTCGTGTGTGTGTGTGTGTGTGTGTGTGTGTGTGTGTGTGTGTGTGTGCATAAGAGAGACAGAGAGACAGAGAGAGACAGAGAGAGACAGAGAGAAAGGCCGGGAAGGAGGAGGGGAGGTTTTGCTGATTGGGGCTCTTGCCTCTGGGTTCTTACTTCCCTGCTCTGTTTGCCCACTGAGTACCACCTGCAAGGGCAGACAGTCAGCCTGTTTCTTTTCTAACCATGAGGTTCACTAGCCAGCAGATAAACCTTACTGCAACTCATCTGTCACAACCTCCAATCCAATCTAAGTGTCAGGGGTCACCACTCAGCAGGTGGGGGCAGTCAGCCAGGGACTCCAAGAAGGTCACCCAGCGGGAGCCCCCAGGGAATCATGTGAGCAGATTGTGAGGATTAGGCAGGGAGGGAAGGGGAAAGCGGAGATCCCAGGTGGCACTGAAGGTCCAGGACAGGCCTGGCAGACTGGAAATACAGTGCTCTGCACACAGTAAGCGCTCAATAAATATGATTGAATGAATGAAATATTCCCTCCCTACTGCCACCTCAGCATTTCTCCATCACTTAAGCATCTGAGAAGCCCATCAGTGGCATTTATTGAGAACTTACATCCAGGGCACTCATCACCCATCTTCTAGTCACCCTTCAGTCTGGCTTAGTGGACAAAGCACGGGCCTGGGAGATGAATGGATCTGGTTACTAACCCCAGCTCCACCACATGTCTGACCTTGGGCAAGTCACTTAACTTCTCTGTACCTCAGTTACTTCATCTGTAAAATGGGGATAAGGGTGTGAACCCCATGTGATACAAGGACTAATAATAATAATAACTGTGGGATTTGTTAAGTGTTTACTATGTGCCAGGCACTGTACTAAGCTCTGGGGTGGATACAAGCAAATCATATTGGACACAGTCCCTGGCCCCCTTAGGGCTCACAGTCTCAAACCCCATTTTACAGATGAAGTAACTGAGGCCCAGAGAAGTGAAGTGACTTGCCCAAGGTCACACAGCAGACAAGTGGTGGAGCTGGGATTAGAACCCATGACCTGCTGACTCCCAAGACCATGCTCTATCCACTATAGACTGTGTCTAACGTGACTAACTTGTATTTACCCCAGCTCTTAGAACAGTGCTTGGCATGTGGTAAGTGCTTAACAAGTACCATAACAATTATTATCATTATTTTTATGCTCTGTTTTTTCTCCCTACCTGTAATTTATTTTAATGTCTATCTCTCCCACTGTGCACTCCTTGGAGGGCAGGGATCATAGCTGTGTCAACTCTTTCATACTCTACCTAGTGCCCAGTGCAGTGCTCGGTAAATACAGTAAGGTCTCAGAAAATACCACTGATTGATTGAGTGGCTGGGGAGGAAGATCCAGGATTTAGCAGTTGATCATAACTGCTGAAATCCAGTGAGGAGTTAATAACTGTGAAATTAAGTGCTTACTATGTGCCATACACTCTACTAAGCACTGAGGTGGATATGAGCAAATCAGGTTGGACACAGTACCTGTCCCACAGTCTCACTCCCCATTGTACAGATGAGGTAACTGAGGCCCAGAGAAGTTAAATGACTTGCCCAAGGTCAAACAGCAGACAAGTGGCAGAGGCAGGATTAGAACCCATGTCCTCTGACTCCCAAGCCCGTGCTCTTTCCACTAAGCCAAGCTACTTCTTGAGATGTGGTTAATGCCAAGGTTGTGGGTTTCTGACACAGGTAGAAGGGTGATGTGCTTCGAATGGAAATTGGAAAATTGGGGCTGGGGTGTTGGAAAGGGACGATGAGCCCATTCAATCCTAGGCATTTTGAGTCTGAGGTGTTTAATGAGACTTTCAAATGGAAATACCCTGGAGCTAAGAGAAAATGCGAGACCACAGAAGTGATGGGAAGTCGGGACTTAGAGAGAGGGAGAGGGAGAGGGAGAGAGAGAGAGAGAGAGAGAGAGAGAGATTTTGGAGTCATCCAACTAGAGGTGGAAGCTGGAGCTGTGCAGGTGAGTGAGCTCCCCGAGAAAGTGGGTAGAACAAGAAGGGAGGGGGGGAAAGGGGAGGGGGTGCTAAGATCAGAGCCTTGCATTATGCCCCCTTAAAGGATGAGAAACAGAAGGGCCAAGGAATGAAACTGAGATGGAGCAGTCAGAGAGGATGAAGGAAAATCTGGCCCAGACACTTGTCACATCCAGCACTGCTACAGTCTCCTCACTGACCTCCCTTGCCTTGCCTCCAGCTTCTCCCCTTTACAATCCATGCTTCATTTTGCATCCTGGATCATCTTTCTGAAACATCATCCTGTACACATCTCCCAACTCTTTTTTATGATATTTGTTCAGCACTTATTGCATGTCAGGCACTGTACTAAGCACTGGGGTAGATAAAACTAACCAAGTTGGACAGACTCCCTGGCCCACATGGGGATCATAGTCTTAATCCCCATTTTACAGATGAGGTAACTGAGGCACAGAGAAGCTGAGTGACTTGCCCAAGGTCACAGCAGACAAGTGGCAGAGCGGGGATTAGAACGCAGGTCCTTCTGACTTCCAGGCCTGTACTCTATCCACTAAGCCATGCTGCTTTTCTATTATCATTATTATTATTATTATTATTATTATTATTTTATTATCAGCCAGCCCAGCTGGGCAAAGAAAGAAAGCAACATATCCTAGTGGAAAAAGCATGAGCCTGGGAGTCAGAGGACCTAGGTTCTAATTCTGGCTTGGTCATTTGTTTCCCTTCCCCACAGCACCTGTATATATGTATATATGTTTGTACATATTTATTACTCTATTTATTTATTTATTTCACTTGTACATATCTATTCTATTTATTTTATTTTCTTAGTATGTTTGGTTTTGTTCTCTGTCTCCCCCTTTTAGACTGTGAGCCCACTGTTGGGTAGGGACTGTCTCTATATGTTGCCAACTTGTACTACCCAAGTGCTTAGTACAGTGCTCTGCACACAGTAAGCACTCAATAAATATGATTGATTGATTAATTGATTGATTTGCCTGCTGTGTGTCCTTGGGTGAGTCACTTAACCTTTCCCTGCCTCAGTTTCCCCACTTATAAAATGGGAATTAAATACCTGTTCTCCTTCAAACTTAGACTGTGAGCCCCATGTGGGACAGGGACTGTGTCCAACCTGATTAAACTGCATCTATCACAGTGCTTAAAACAGAGCTTGACACATAGTAAGTGCTTAACAAATATCCTGATATTAATAATAAAAATAATAATAATAATTAAAACGGAGATGATGGAAGAACTTTGGTAAATTCATGCTTGATGTTTTCTATTTTATCAACAAAATAGCTGTAGAGTTCCCATACTTGCTAAGTTCTTAAGTGGTCACCACATCCTCCAACCCCCACAGCACTTGGGTACACACCCTTATATTGGGTTGCTTCTCCCTACTTTGAAATGATTTAAATGTCTGCATTCCCCCATTAGAATATAAGCTCTTTGAGGGCAGGGATTGGGTCTACCAGCTCCACTGTACTTTCTCAACACAGTACAGTGCTCTGCACAGATCAGACTTGAGGGCAGAGAGTGTGCCTATCTATTCTCTTGTATTCTACAGCACAGAGTAAGCACTCAGTAAATACTATTGATTGGTAGCTTGTTTCGGGGGAGGGAGTTGGGGTCACTGGAGACTTCAGGAAGAAGTTGAAGGCTTGAAATATTTGGAGGGGGATCTGGGCATGGGAGTCAGGAAGGGAGCAGTAGAAGAGTTGCTGAGCAGAACTGAGAGCTGAATGACAAAGGGTCAGAATCGGTGTATGTGTCAGGAGTCAGCCTGATGCCTGATTACTGCCATCTGCATTCAGTTACGAGAATGAAGGAAGAAGGGTCTGTGGGGATGGAGTGGGGCTGGAGAGTAAACAGAGCAACAGTAGAGCAAAGAGTTTGGTTTGGTGGAGAGAGGGGTGTTGAGGGTGGGGACTTCAGCATCACGCTGGTAGGGAGACCAAGAAGAGGGTGATGGCCCAGGTCAGCTGGAGTGGGTCTGGAGCCCTACCAAGTCTAGTGTTCCACTGGAGGGCATTGTTAGGGGTGAGAACAGGATTCAAGGGGGAGGGAATGTTAGTGAGGAGGAAGAGTAGAAGGCTGGGGTTAGATAGGGGTAGGTGGGAGTCGGGGAGGTTAGAGATGGAATAATGTCTGGGATTGGGGGCAGGGATAGTGCTGCCAACTCTGTTGTATTATACTCTCAAGTGCTTAGTACCATGTGCTTCACACGGTAAGCGCTCAATAAATACCATTGATTAAATACCATCGATTGATTGAGATAATGGGATCTCACCTTTTTCCATGGTGATTTGCGATTCCATTGGGGTGATGTAAAAGGACATCAGGGTTGAGAAGTATAAGGAAGCAGGTGGTAACAGCAAGTCCAGGAGTCCAGAGCACATGGCCTCCTCCTTCTCCTCCTCCTCCATCCTCAGTGGAGACCTGGAGTAGATTCTCCTGGACACCCAGCACGAGTCAGGCCAGAGCAGCTCCAGAGCCAGCTCGCACTGTGACAAGTAGCGGGAAGGCCCCCTGCCCACTGGCCCAGCTGTCCACCTGCCCCCCAGCTGGAACCCGCTCAGATCAGTGGTGCCAGCAGGTTCTGAAAGCTCAGTCTCCATCAGCAGCCCAGTGCCACAGAGCTGTCCGATGGGCAGCTTCTTGGTGAAGTCTCACACCCCGGACTCTCCTCATTTGGTCGGGGAGGGAACAATCAATCAATCAATCAATCAATCATATTTATTGAGTGCTTACTATGTGCAGAGCACTGTACTAAGCGCTTGGGAAGTACAAATTGGCAACACATAGAGACAGTCCCTACCCAACAGTGGGCTCACAGTCTAAAAGGGGGAGACAGAGAACAGAACCAAACATACCAACAAAATAAAATAAATAGGATAGAAATGTACAAGTAAAATAAATAAATAAATAAATAAATAGAGTAATAAATATGTACAACCATATATACATATATACAGGTGCTGTGGGGAAGGGAAGGAGGTAAGACGGGGGGATGGAGGGGGGACGAGGGGGAGAGGAAAGAAGGGGCTCAGTCTGGGAAGGCCTCCTGGAGGAGGTGAGCTCTCAGCAGGGCCTTGAAGGGAGGAAGAGAGCTAGCTTGGCGGATGGGCAGAGGGAGGGCATTCCAGGCCCGGGGGATGACGTGGGCCGGGGGTCGATGGCGGGACAGGCAAGAGCGAGGTACAGTGAGGAGATTAGTGGTGGAGGAGCGGAGGGTGCGGGCTGGGCAGTAGAAGGAGAGAAGGGAGGTGAGGTAGGAGGGGGCAAGGTGATGGAGAGCCTTGAAGCCCAGGGTGAGGAGTTTCTGCCTGATGCACAGATTGATCGGTAGCCATTGGAGGTTTTTGAGGAGGGGAGTAATATGTCCAGAGCGTTTCTGGACAAAGATAATCCAGGCAGCAGCATGAAGTATGGATTGAAGTGGAGAGAGACACGATGATGGGAGATCAGAGAGAAGGCTAGTGCAGTAGTCCAGACGGGATAGGATGAGAGCTTGAATGAGCAGGGTAGCGGTTTGGATGGAGAGGAAAGGGCAGATCTTGGCAATGTTGCGGAGCTGAGACTGGCAGGTTTTGGTGACGGCTTGGATGTGAGGGGTGAATGAGAGAGCGGAGTCGAGGATGACACCAAGGTTGCGGGCTTGTGAGACGGGAAGGATGGTAGTGCCGTCAACAGAGATGGGAAAGTCAGGGAGAGGACAAGGTTTGGTAGGGAAGACAAGGAGCTCAGTCTTCGACATGTTGAGCTTTAGGTGGCGGGCGGACATCCAGATGGAGATGTCCTGAAGACAGGAGGAGATGCGAGCCTGGAGGGAGGGGGAGAGAGCAGGGGCAGAGATGTAGATCTGGGTGTCATCAGCGTAGAGATGATAGTTGAAGCCGTGGGAGCGAATGAGGTCACCAAGGGAGTGAGTGTAGATTGAGAACAGAAGGGGACCAAGCACTGAACCTTGGGGAACCCCCACAGTAAGAGGATGGGAGGGGGAGGAGGAGCCTGCAAAAGAGACTGAGAAAGAACGACCGGAGAGATAAGAGGAGAACCAGGAGAGGACGGAGTCTGTGAAGCCAAGGTCAGATAAAGTGTTGAGGAGAAGGGGGTGGTCCACAGTGTCAAAGGCAGCTGAGAGGTTGAGGAGGTTTAGGAACAGAGGAGAAGGTGCTGTGGGGAGGGGGGCTTGGGATCAGAGCCTGACATGGGAGTATTCTGCAGACCATCCCCAGACTTCCACCTCCTCCTTTACTGAAGGCAAGCCCAAAACATGAGTTGGAGGAGTAGGGACTGGGCCTGGAGCCGGGGCCCACTGTTCTTTCCTCCACGGGAGACAGAAGTGAGGCAGGGGGGCTCCGGCCCTAGAGGCAGGTGTGTGGGCTGGGGTGATTTGTGCTCTCTGTTCCTAGATATGGGGGTGCATGAGCCCGGGGTGGGGGTTGTGTTCTCTCTCCCTAGAGGGGGTACAAGAGGGTAGGTTCGTGCTCTCTGGCCTTGGCCAGGTGCATTTTACCACTTGAAATCTCTGACATCTGAACCAGTAGGCCATTCACTGGTAACATGAGAGGGATTCCACTAACTTAAAAAAAAGAAAACCCGAAGAGCCGTGCCACACTGCAGCCCTCTCTCTGCTCTCTCTGCTCTCACTGCCCCAGGACAAGACCGGCTATTGTAGGCTTCAAGCTAGCCCTCTTCTCTGGGTCTTATTCCGGGAAGCCCTCTAGACTGGAAGCTCATTGTGGGAAGGGAATGTGTCTGCCTAATCTATTATACTGTAATTAGCACAAGTGCTTAGTACAGTGCTCTGCACATAGTAAGCATCAGTAAATGCCATTGATGATGATTGATGCTGATGGCTGGGAGAGTGGTTTGGGAGGTGGGAGAACATCAGACAGTGGTAGCCGAAGTCCCGAAGGTTCAGAGTAGGAGAAGAGAATAAGAGCAGGAAGGAGAGAAAGATGTCAAGGTCAGTCAGGAGTACAAAGGTGGGACCAACAAGGCCGTAGATTACAGCAACGAGTAGGTGCAGAGAATAGTAGAGACAATTTGGTTTCTAATAATAATAATAATGATATAATGGTATTTAGAGAAGCAGTGTGCTTTAGTGGAAAGAGCAGGGGCTTGGGAGCAGAGGTTGTGGGTTCTAATCCCACCTCCACCACTTGTCTGCTGTGCAAGTCACTTCACTTCTCTGTGCCTCAGTTATCTCATCTGTAAAATGGGGATTAAAAGTATGAGCCCTACATGGGACAACCTGATTACCCTGTATCTACCCCAGCCCTTAGAATAGTGCTGGGCACATAGTAAGTGATTAGCAAATACCATAATTATTATTATTATTATTATTATTTGTTAAGTTCTTAGTATCTGCCAGGCCCTGTACTAAGCAAAGGGGTGGATACAAGCAAATCAAGTTGGACACAGTCCCTGTCCCAAGTGGAATTCACTGTCTCAGTACCCATTTTACAGATGAGGTAACTGAGGCACTGAGAAGTGAAGTGATTTGCCCAAGGTTACACAGCAGACAAGAGGCAGAGCTGGGATTAGAACCCAGGACCTTCTGATTCCCAGGCCCATGCTCTATCCACTATATCACTGTGGGGTTGAGGAATAGCTGACTCTCCTCTGACCTTTCCCCATGGGTTGGGTGTAGAGCTAGGAGGCATGTTGGGCCCAGAGGTAGAAGTGGGTGTGAGAAGTTAAGACCCCTCAGGAGAGCAGCAAGGGCAACTGTCATCAGGTGAGACCCAGATCTCTCCCTCTCTCCAAGATCTCCAGGCCCCAGCTCCATATGCCCTGGTTGGTGGAAGATGCAGCTGCAATAATGGCTGGTCCTTTGCTGAGTTGCTTTGGTCAAAGCTTCATACTGCTTTCAGGGCTCATTGTTTTCATTGGTATTTGTTAAGCACTTACTCATATGTCAAGCACTGTTCGAAGTTCAAATGCTGGACACAGTTGTTGTCCCGCATAGGGCTCACAGTCCAGGTTGGAGGGAGGAGATTTGATCCCCATTTTACAGATGAAGAAACTGAGGCCCAGAGAAGTTAAGTGACTTGCCCAAGACCAATAGCAAGCAACTTGTAGGGCAGAGATCCTCTCACTCCCAGAACCATGTTCTTTCCGCTAGGCCACGTTGCTTCTCTGGGATTGAGGGTAGCTCTTTGCCTGCTGGTTTGCAGATCACACTGATGGTGACCAATTATCCAAGAGCATATGACCACAACTGGCACACACCAAAAAATACACGCACACACACTCACACACACACTGAATATGCATACATAGTGAATGTAAATATTTTAAAGCACATACATGTACACAATAAAATCTCATATTGGCTTTTAGGAATATATCTTCCTACAACACCTTCAATTTAGAAGAATATTAATGTTGTGGATTGCTACCAAAAAGGAATTTTACATGGATCTATGGAAATTCATACAAGATTTTAACACCATTTTGTTTTGCTGGGGGGCTGCAGGGGGGAATGTTAATTGGCATGCTTTTGCCTATTTGAGTGCTTCTATGATTTCTGGTCACTATTTTGTGTTCACAATTCCTCATGCTTGTGTGAATTTCATTCTTGCATTCATTCAATCGTATTTATTGAGCGCTTACTGGGTGCAGAGCACTGTACTAAGCGCTTGGGAAGTACAAGTTAGCAATCAATCAATCAATCAATCGTATTTGTTGAACATTTACTGTGTGCAGAGCACTGTACTAAGCACTTGGGTAGTACAAGTTGGCAACATATAGAGACAGTTGCTACCCAACAGTGGGCTCACAGTCTAGAAGGGGGAGACAGACAACAAAACAAAACATATTAACAAAATAAAATGAATAGAATAAATATGTACAAGTAAAATAAATAAATAGAGTAATAAATATGTACAAACATATATACATATATACAGATGCTGTGGGGAGGAGAAGGAGGTAAGGTGGGGTGGATGAGGAGGGGGAGGAGGGGGAGAGGAAGGAGGGGGCTCAGTCTGGGAAGGCCTCCTGGAGGAGGTGAGCTCTCAGTAGGGCTTTGAAGGGAGGAAGAGAGCTAGCTTGGCGGATGTGCGGAGGGGGGGCATTCCATCATCATCATCATCAATCGTATTTATTGAGCGCTTACTATGTGCAGAGCACTGTACTAAGCGCTTGGGAAGTACAAATTGGCAACATATAGAGACAGTCCCTACCCAACAGTGGGCTCACAGTCTAAAAGGGGGAGACAGAGAACAAAACCAAACATACTAACAAAATAAAATAAATAGAATAGATATGTACAAATAAAATAAATAAAAAAATAAATAGACTAATAAATATGTACAAACATATATACATATATACAGGTGCTGTGAGGAAGGGAAGGAGGTAAGATGGGGGAGATGGAGAGGGGGACGAGGGGGAGAGGAAGGAAGGGGCTCAGTCTGGGAAGGCCTCCTGGAGGAGGTGAGCTCTCAGTAGGGCCTTGAAGGGAGGAAGAGAGCTAGCTTGGTGGAGGGGCACAGGGAGGCCATTCCAGGCCCGGGGGATGACATGGGCTGGGGGTCGATGGCGGGACAGGCGAGAGCGAGGTACGGTGAGGAGATTAGCAGCGGAGGAGCGGAGGGTGCGGGCTGGGCTGTAGAAGGAGAGAAGGGAGGTGAGGTAGGAGGGGGCGAGGTGATGGAGAGCCTTGAAGCCCAGTGTGAGGAGTTTCTGCCTGATGCGCAGATTGATTGGTAGCCACTGGAGATTTTTGAGGAGGGGAGTAATATGCCCAGAGCGTTTCTGGACAAAGATAATCCGGGCAGCAGCATGAAGTATGGATTGAAGTGGAGAGAGACACGAGGATGGGAGATCAGAGAGAAGGCTGATGCAGAAGTCCAGACGGGATAGGATGAGAGCTTGAATGAGCAGGGTAGCGGTTGGGATGGAGAGGAAAGGGCGGATCTTGGAAATGTTGTGGAGCTGAGACCGGCAGGTTTTGGTGATGGCTTGGATGTGAGGGGTGAATGAGAGAGCGGAGTCGAGGATGACACCAAGTTTGCGGGCTTGTGAGACGGGAAGGATGGTAGTGCCGTCAACAGAGATGGGAAAGTCAGGGAGAGGGCAGGGTTTGGGAGGGAAGACAAGGAGTTCAGTCTTCGACATGTTGAGCTTTAGGTGGTGGGCAGACATCCAAATGGAGATGTCCTGAAGGCAGGAGGAGATGCTAGTCTGGAGAGAGGGGGAGAGAGCAGGGGCAGAGATGTAGATCTGGGTGTCATCAGTGTAGAGATGATAGTTGAAGCCGTGGGAGTGAATGAGGTCACCAAGGGAGTGCGTGTAGATCGAGAACAGAAGGGGACCAAGCACTGAGCCTTGGGGAACCCCCACAGTAAGAGGATGGGAGGGGGAGGAGGAGCCTGCAAAAGAGACTGAGAAAGAACGACCGGAGAGGTAAGAGGAGAACCAGGAGAGGATGGATTCTGTGAAGCCAAGGTCAGATAGCATGTTGAGAAGAAGGGGGTGGCCCACAGTGTCAAAGGCAGCTGAGAGGTCGAGGAGGATTAGGATAGAGTATGAGCCATTGGATTTGGCAAGCAGGAGGTCATTGGTGACCTTTGAGAGGGCAGTTTCCGTGGAATGTAGGGGACGGAAGCCAGACTGGAGGGGGTCGAGGAGAGAGTTGTTGTTGAGGAATTCTAGGCAGCGAGTGTAGACAACTCGTTCAAGGAGTTTGGAAAGGAATGGTAGGAGTGATATGGGGCGATAACTAGAAGGTGAGGTGGGGTCAAGAGAGGGGGTTTTTTAGGATGGGAGAGACATGGGCATGTTTGAAGTCAGAGGGGAAGGAACCAGTGGAGAGTGAGCGGTTGAAGATGGACGTTAAGGAGGGGAGAAGGGATGGAGCGAGAGATTTCATGAGATGAGAGGGAATGGGGTCAGAAGCACAGGTGGCCGGAGTAGCACTTGAGAGGAGGGAGGAGAGCTCCTCTGAGGATACTGCTGGGAAGGATGGGAGAGTAGCAGAGAGTGTCAAGAGCCGGGGGGATGGAGAAAGGGGGGAAGAGACTTTGGGGAGGTCGGACCTGATGGATTTAATTTTGTTAATGAAGTAGGAGGCCAGATTGTTGTGGGTGAGGGAAGGAGGAGGGGGAGGAACCGGGGGCCTGAGAAGGGTGTTGAGTGTACGGAAGAGCTGGCGGGTGTGATGGGCATGGGTGTCAATAAGGGAGGAGAAATAGTTTTGTCTGGCAGAAGAGAGGGCTGAGTTAAGGCAGGAGAGGATAAACTTGACCAGGCCAGGGGGAAGACGTGGGCCGGGGGTCGACGGTGGGACAGGCGAGAATGAGGCACAGTGAGGAGGTTAGCAGCAGAGGAACGGAGGGTGCGGGCTGGGCTGTAGAAGGAGAGAAGGGAGGTGAGGTAGGAGGGGGTGAGGTGATGGACAGCCTTGAAGCCGCGGGTGAGGAGTTTCTGCCTGATGCGCAGATTGATTGGTAGCCACTGGAGATTTTTGAGGAGGGGATGGCAGACATCCAGATGGAGATGTCCTGAAGGCAGGAGGAGACACGAGCCTGAAAGGAGGGAGAGAGAGCAGGGGCAGAGATGTAGATTTGAGTGTCATCATCGTAGAGATGATAGTTGAAGCCGTGGGAGCGAATGAGTTCACCAAGGGAGTGAGTGCAGATAGAGAACAGAAGGGGACCAAGAACTGACCCTTGAGGAACCCCTACAGGAAGGGGATGGGAGGGGGAGGAGGAGCCCGCAAAAGAGACTGAGAATGAACAGCCAGAGAGATAAGAGGAGAACCAGGAGAGGACAGAGTCTGTGAAGCGAAGCTTGGATAGCATGTTAAGGAGAAGGGGGTGGTCCACAGTGTCGAAGGCATCTGAGAGATAAAATGCTGGAAAGAGATATGTGGCAATTCATGTTAAACACTAAAAATAAAATGAAATTCTAACAAGCGTATTATAATTAGAAAAAATTTCTAAGCTCTATATGTACACTCAGTTGTCCTTTGTATTTGAAAACAACACTAATGATGAAATTCAAACTGGGTGCGTGTGTGACCAAAAAGGCCAGTGTGGACCCGCAGTCCCGGCCTCATTGTACACACAAAATGATCTGTCCCTTGTTGTGTTGCTGTGCTCAGTGTTTGTCTGGTTCTGTTTTCTCCTTTGCCTCTTTGTCCCTCATTCTTTGCAAAGCTTCTGCTCAGAGAGACCCTCCTTTGTTGATGGTGGTGCTCCACGCTGGTCTGTCTTCAGCATTTGCCTCTCAGCGCTCAAGTAGGATGCAGCATTGCCTGAAGCTTGGTTTTACTGAGTTCTTACAATGCTCTCTCTGCCTTTCTGGCTTTTGAATTCCCAATTTCAGGTCTCTGTTTGGCAGCTGTTTGGATCTCCTGCTACTGTTCATTCTCCTCACATGTCCCACCCAGTGTAGTGGCAGCATAAGGGTGCATACAGCTTCCATGTTAAAAGCCTGACTGTGCTCCAGAACTTCATCATTCATGATCTCATCGTGCCATTTAATATGAAGTATAGCTCCTAACTGACTCAAATAGAATAGCTAAAGGAGGCGGATGTGGGACCTCTGTGGGGCCTGGATCTCACCGCCATTGAGAAGATTAGACCACCCTACACCCTACTGTAGACTTTTAGTTTCATCTGGAGCTTGATGCCACCCCACATCCTGTTTCATTCTTTCCCCAGGGATGTGCTGGCCTCCTTAATTCATTTTTCTATTTCCTTGTCTACTATTGTGCCGTTGGTCAGGGTGCTACTTAGGTAACAGAATTCTGTAACAGCTCTTGGCTCTGTTGCCAAAAAATACATCTTTGTGTGCATAGTTTCCTTGGTGCAGGCTGATACAACACTTCAATTTTCTTTAGACTCACTATCAGCCCATAACGCCCGACTGATTTAATGAAGTGGATTACAATCTTTGACTTGTATTCTTGGCTCTTGGCCTCCAGCTGGCACTCATCTGCAGACTTGGAATTCTTGAATGACAGTGTCTAGGACTTTGGGTGGTGCTTGAAATCTGCTGATTTGGAAGCGCTTCCCCACAGAGCTGAAGCACACTCTAATTAGCCCCCACATCTAGGTCTCTCATTCATCCTGGCTAAAGAGAACAAGTTGAACAGGACCAGGGCCATGCCACGCACTGGGCCGTGCTCTACTCCATCAGCGATGGGGAACGGATCATCCGGGGCACCCTCAGCTCTGACCTGGACAGCCAGGCTGATGGAAAGCCAACTCAGAATCTTGCTGAATTTCAGGTCAGCTAAATTTGCTTAGTAATATCCAGAGCCTAGATCTGCTGATATCAGATGTTTGGGTCGGGTCTGTGAACACTGTGTAGAAGTCATGGTGCAGTTCGCTGTGCTTCTCCAGTGTCTGACGTGCAGCAAAGATAATGTCCCATGAGCCATGAGGTGATCTGAAACTGCATCGTGATTCTGAGAGAGTTCAGTTGGCAATATTCTGTAACAGCCAATCCAGGAATTCTCTGACTGGGATTTTGCCAGGAACAGCGAGTGATGAAACAACTTGGTAATTGCCACAATCTGATCTTTTGCCTTTCTTCTTGAAGATAGTGTAATGTCACAGAAGAATTCTTTTTTTATCAAGTGTATTATGCACAAACTACTAGTTCCTGTGAACAGACTGAGAGTCAGGAGACCAGGGTTCTAGTCCCATCTCCTCCACTTACCTGCTGTGTGACTTTGGGCAACTCACAACCTCTGTGCTTCAGTTTCCTCCTCCGTAAAACAGAGATAAAACACCTGCTCTTCTTTCCTCTTAGACCGTGGGCTACCTGGGTGGGACCATCTGATGATCTTGTATCTATCCCAGTGCTGAGCTCAGTTCTTGACATAGAGCAAGCACTTGGTAAATGGTACTATTATTGTCATTAAAATTAATATACACAGGGTTTGAAGTGGGGCTGAAAAGGGGAGATCATTTAATAATAATAATAATGGCATTTGGTAAATGCTTACTATGAGCAAAGCATAGTTCTAAGCGCTGGGGAGGTTACAATGTGTCCTCTCACTGTCTTTCCCGTCACTGTTGATGGCACTACCATCCTTCCCATCTCACAAGCCTGCAACCTTGGTGTCATCCTCGACTCCGCTCTCTCGTTCACCCCACACATCCAATCCATCACCAAAACCTGCCGATCTCACCTCCACAACATCCCCAAGATCTGCCCTTTCCTCTCCATCCAAACCACTACCTTGCTGGTTCAATCTGTCATCCTATCCCGACTGGATTACTACATCAGCCTCCTCTCTGATCTCCCATCCTCCTGTCTCTCCCCACTACAGTCTATACTTCACTCTGCTGCCGGGATTATCTTTGTGTAGAAACGATCTCGGCACTTTATCCCCTCCTCAAAAATCTCCAGTAGCTTCCTGTCAACCTATGAATCAAGCAAAAACTCCTCACTCTCAGCTTCAAGGCTCTCCATCACCTCACCCCCTCCTACCTCACCTCCTTTCTCTCCTTCTATAGCCCAGCCCACACCCTCCACTCCTCTGCCGCCACTAACCTCCTTACTGTACCTCATTCTCACCTGTCCCGTCGTCGACCCCCAGCCCACATCCTTCCCCTGGCCTGGAATGCCCTCCCTTCACACATCGGCCAAGCTAGCTCTCTTCCTCCCATCAAAGCCCTACTGAGAGCTCATCTCCTCCAGGAGGCCTTCCCAGACTGAGCCCCCTTTTTCCTGCTCTCCTCCCCATCCCGTCCGCCCTACCTCTTTCCCCTACCCGCAGCACTTGTATAGATCTGTACAGATTTATTACTTTATTTATTTTACTTGTACATATTTACTATTCTATTTATTTTGTTAATGATGTGTATATAGCTATTATTCTATTTGTTCTGACAATTTTGACACCTGTCTACATGTTTTGTTTTGTTGTCTGTCTCCCCCTTCTAGACTGTGAGACTGTTGTTGGGTAGGGACCATCTCTATATGTTGCTGACTTGTACTTCCCAAGTGCTTAACACAGTGCTCTGCACACAGTAAGCGCTCAATAAATATGATTGAATGAATGAATGAATGAATGTGATCAGGTTGTCCCACAGGGGGCTCACAGTCTTAATCCCCATTGTAGATATGAGGGAACTGAGGCACAGAGAAGTTAAGTGACTTGCCCAAAGTCACACAGCTGACAATTGGCAGAGCCAGGATTCAAACCCATGACCTCTGACTCCAAAGCCCGTGCTCTTTCCACTGAGCCACGCTGCTTCTCATAATAATAATGACATTTGTTAAGTGCTTACTATGTGCGAAGCACTGTTCTAAGCTCTGGGGGCGATACAAGGTGATCAGGTTGTCCCACTTGGGGCTCACAGTCTTAATCCCCATTTTACAGATGACGTAACTGAGACCCAGAGAAGTTAAGCAACTTGCCCAAAGTCACAGAGCTAAGTGGCAGAGCCAGGATTAGAACCCATGACCACTGGCTCCCAAGCCCGTGCTCTTTCCACAGCTGTTTATCTAGGGAATAAACAAGACAATGGTTCGGTATATCCACAGGTGCAGATTTGACTTCTCCCTGATCATCCATAGCTGATCCTGAAGTCTGCATATGACTTTGTTGTCTGTGAAATATCCCTGTCAATTAAAGCATTCTGAGATCATTTTGGACAGAGAACATGTCTATCACCCAAGCGCTTAGTACAGTGCTCTGCACACCATAAGCACCCAACAAATAAAGCTGACTGATTGAGATACACATGGCAGAGGGTCATGGAACTTACCTACCTCCTGGAGAGAAGCAGTGCCATGGCTGGAAAGGTGGGAGGAGTGGGAGAAGGGGAAGGGCATTTACTTATTATTTATTTGTATTAACGCCTGTCTCCCCCTCTAAATTGTAAGCTTGCTGTGGGCAAGGAACACATCTACCAACTCAGTTGCATTGTACTCTCCCAAGTGCTTAGTACATTGCTCTACATATAGTAAGCACCCAATACAAATGCCATTGATTGATTGATGGATTGATTTACTTTTTAAACATGTTCAAGACTGAAGTCCTTGTCTTCCCTCCCAAACCCTGCCCTCTCCCTGACTTTCCCATCTCTGTTGACGGCACTACCATCCTTCCCGTCTCACAAGCCAGCAAACTTGGTGTCATCCTCGACTCCGCTCTCTCATTCACCCCTCACATCCAAGCCGTCACCAAAACCTGCCGGTCTCAGCTCCGCAACATTGCCAAGATCCACCCTTTTCTCTCCATCCAAACCGCTACCCTACTCGTTCAAGCTCTCAAACTATCCCGTCTGGACTACTGCATCAGCCTCCTCTCTGATCTCCCATCCTCGTGTCTCTCCCCACTTCAATCCATACTTCATGCTGCTGCCCGGGTTGTCTTTGTCCAGAAACGTTCTGGGCATGTTACTCCCCTCCTCAAAAATCTCCAGTGGCTACCAACCAATCTGCGCATCAGGCAGAAACTCCTCACCCTGGGCTTCAAGGCTCTCCATCACCTCGCCCCCTCCTACCTCACCTCCCTTCTCTCCTTCTACAGCCCACCCCGCACCCTCCGCTCCTCTGCTACTAATCTCCTCATCGTACCTCGTTCTCGCTTGTCCCACCATCGACCCCTGGCCCATGTCATCCCCCGGGCCTGGAATGCCCTCCCTCTGCCCATCCGCCAAGCTAGCTCTCTTCCTCCCTCCTCCCTTCAAGGCCCTACTGAGAGCTCACCTCCTCCAGGAGGCCTTCCCAGACTGAGCCCCTTCCTTCCTCTCCCCCTCTTCCCCCTCTCCATCCCCCCATCTTACCTCCTTCCCTTCCCCACAGCACCTGTATATATGTATATATGTTTGTGCATATTTATTACTCTATTTATTTATTTATTTTACTTGTACATATCTATTCTATTTATTTTATTTTGTTAGTATGTTTGGTTTTGTTCTCTGTCTCCCCCTTCTAGACTGTGAGCCCACTGTTGGGTGGGGACTGTCTCTGTGTTGCCGACTTGTACTTCCCAAGCGCTTAGTATAGTGGTCTGCACACAGTAAGTGCTCAATAAATATGAGTGATTGATTGATTGATTTTTAAAGGGGATTTGTTCCTCAAAAGAATTTTTCGTAAGAAGTGGAATTTCCTGTGTGTCGCATTTCCACAATTGCATCATGCGCTTCAGTGGGGCAAGGAGCCCGCCTCTTCAGTCAGTGCACAGCTCTGAAAGTCAAGGAGTCCCAATACATACCAACGAGGATGAGGATGGTGGTGATGAAGGAGAACAAGAAGAAATATGTTCGGCACAATATCATTTGGAAAAAATTAAGGGGAGAAAAAAATTCTCCAAGCACTAATGCTGCCGAATTGGGGCTTCGCTCTGGAACGGACTGTAATTTCTCATGAAAACACTTTGTGAGACGGCAGCTATATATCGCAGCTCCGAAGTATGAAGCCAACCCCCCTCCCCCCACCTCCAACCCCCCCACCATGCAAAACATCTGTGCCCTCCCCGGAAAGGTCATCGCCTGCAGTTGTGTTTCTTTTTACTTTTAAAGAAATGTCAGGCCATTTTTTATGTGGGCCTTATGACAGGGGGCTGTTTATTGTATCACCAAACTGCCATAAGACCAGGTCGAGGAAACTGCCATTATTTGGAGAGTATATATCTTTTTGACTCGTAGTAAAGATGAAAATTAAGTGCGGTCCTTTTTCAGGGCATGTGTAAGTATTCTCTGCCAGTCTCCTATAATAATTCAACTATCTTCTCAGGACCCATAAAGCTCAGGGCTGAAGGCGAGAGCTGGCTTTTTCTCCTGAGGGTGGAACATTCACTCTCCTTGGCATATGTTTTTACAGAGGATGTCCACCCACTGTCATTAATCCACTTAATGGACTGGGAAACTGAGGCACAGAGGAAAAGCTGGAATTCAGGATTCAGGCAGAGGCCAAGGCCAAGGCCGAATGTGAGACAAACTGGATTGTAAATTGTGCATCAGAAGAGAAATTCTCTATTACTGAAGCAAACCAGGGAGAAGACCGTCAGGATTAAGAAAAATCTCCAGATAATCCAAAACCATCCTTTTCACCATGGATTCCAGCCCCCTCTTCATTAAGTGAAGAGGAGTCAAATTGACTGGTTTTGAGTTTCACCTCCTCTTACTTTGTGGAAATGCTAACAAGTCATGAAATGGTCCATAGGCAGGCAGCAGGAGGGAAAAGGAGGAGAGGCAAAGGCGTGGATAATCTCCTCATTTAATAATCAATCCCAGGAAGTTCGACTATATCTTGCTGCCCTTTCTTAGGTGCCTCAGGTCATGTGAAAACAGGCTGAGGTCAGGGCAATTCCGGAAGCCCAAAGCAGACTACCCCCTCTCCCCAAGGCATCTGAAACCACTGTGGTGTAATTTTTCTGTCTGACTACATTTTATTTGCCCCGCGATCAATGCTCAAGTTCGCCCTGAGCCTGAGGCAGCTCAGAATTTGTGTGGGTCGAGCCCTCAGTTGCAGTGGAGGCGACCACCAGAGCCAGGAGTTCTCTTAGATCAGGGGCCCCCCTGCTCTCCTGAGGGCCACCGGCTCCACAATATTAGCTGCCTAGGTGGTCTTTGAGATCCTCCTGCCCAGCTCTGGAAAGAGAAACCTTAGGCTTGCTTAGCCAAATGTATGTGACTATAGATAAATACATAGGTAGAGATATCCAGCTGCCCTTTGTTTTCCAAGAGGAGGCAAGTGACAGTGAAATCCCAGCCATGCTTGCCAATCCTTGGAAATGCTGGCTGCAGTGTCTCTTTTGCCCTGTCTTGGATTGTCATCCTGTTTTCAAGCCGATCCATCATCTCCCGTGGAAAGTGAGAAGTCGCAGGAGAACAAGATATACAGGGTCAAAAGAGAGTCAGTAACCCACAAGTTAACCAGACGTTCCATTTTTCCATCTCTTTCCAGCTTGGGGGAGAGGAAACTGTCCACCTTTGCCTAGTTCATTATGTGATTATGGAGTCTTCCTTCCATCAGGAAGCCTGGGTAAGCCTGGATGCTAAGACTTCAGGCCTGAGAACCTGTGCAGAGGAATTGATTCAAGTGCTAGTGGCTTGTGCAGTGCCACTCATACTCTGTCACCTCTCCTTGGTATGTTCCCCCTGGGGCACAGAAGGCAACAAGCAAATAGACAGGCAGGGCTGCAGCAGCAGCACATGACAAAGTGTACATGCATGGTCTTCACCCACATTCACCTGTTCCGGGCAGACCCATGATTAGAATCCAGATATCAATCAATCAATCAATCAATCAATCATATTTATTGAGTGCTTACTGTGTACAGAGCACTGTACTAAGCACTTGGGAAGTACAAGTTGGCAACATATAGAGCTGGTCCCTACCCAACAGTGGGCTCACAGTCTAGAAGGGGGAGACAGAGAACAAAACAAGACATATTAACAAAATAAAATAAATAAAATAGATATGTTCAAGTAAAATAGAGTAATAAATATGTACAAACATTAATGCATATATACAGGTGCTGTGGGGAAGGAGGTAAGGCGGGGGGGTGAAGAGGGGGAGGAGGGGGAGACATGGACGTTATCCTTGACTCCTCTCACTCATTCAACCCAGATATTCAAATCTATCACTAAATCCCGTTGGTTCAACCTATCACAACATCGCTAAAATCTGTACTTTCTTCTCCATTCAAACTGCTACCATGTTAATCCAATCACTTATTCAATCCCACTTTGATTACCGATCAGCCTCCTTGCTGACCCTGCCTCCTGTCTCTCCCCACTCCAGTCCATACCTCACTCTGCTGACTGGATCATTTTCCTACAAAAACACTCAGCCCATGTCTCCTCCTCCTTAAAACCCTCCAGTGGTTGCCCATTCACCTCCACACCAAACAGAAGCTCTTAACCATAGGCTTTATTGGTTCCAAACCTGGGTTCTAATCTCAGCTCCTCTCCATGTCTGCTGTGTGACCTTGGGCAAGTCACTCAACTTCTCTGGGCCTCAGTTACCTCACCTGCAATATGGGGATTCATGCTGGGTGCCCATGTGGGACAGGGACTATGTCCAACCTCATAAACTTGTATCTAACCCAGCACTTAGAACAGTGCTTGGCATATGGTAAGCACTTAACAAGTACTATCATTATTATTATTAGATCAGTGAGTGAATGTCAATTTGCAAGGACACATAAAATAATGCCTCATAAATGGATACTCTAAATTCACTTCAGACTGGCTATATAATTGCAGAAAGTACCTATCCCGAAGGGCTATCAGTAATGTGTTTTGTATCAAAGCTTCCAAGATTGTCCAGGAAGATTATTGAAACAGAACAACAAGAATAATTTCCCTAAGTTCCCTAATGACTCTCCACTCATTTCTCAGTCCTCTTACTTTCCTCCCTTCTTGGGGTTCGAGTGGGAGATAGGGAGGTAGAGACGTCCTGTAAGAATCTGTGTCTCTGCTTCACTGGAACTCCATTCAAACTTCCTACCCACAAGGGGACAGGAATTTCCTTCTACCACAATCTACCAGTAGTATTTATTCAATGCCTACTGTGTGCAGAGCACTGTACTAAGTGAATGATAGAGATGAGACACGATGCCTAGACACAAGGAGCTTACAGAACAGTGGGTTTGACAGACACTAAAATGAATTTCAGATAGGAAGAAGCAATGGAGTATATATAAGATATGCACACAAGTGACAGAAGGGTTTGTGAATCCATAAATGCTTAGGAGCATCTTCTTTTGTTCTAATGATATTTGTTAAGTGCTTACTATGTGCCAGGCACTGTACTAAGCTCTGGGGTAGATACAAGTTAATCAGGTTGGATGCAGTTCCTGTTCCACATAGCGCTCACAGTCTTATCCCCCATTTTACAGATAACTGAGGCATGGAGTAGAGAAGTAACTTGCCTAGGGTCACCCAGCAGATAAGCGGTGAAGGCAGGATTAGAACCCAGGTCTTGCTGACTCGCAGGCCTGTGCCCTAACCATGAGGTCACATTGCTTCTCTTAGGTGGCATGGAAGTGCTGAAATGGAAGTTGGAGGATACAGGATACAGGGAAATTAGAAATCAATCAAGAAATTTAGGGGCGGATGAGGAGTTGAGAGATGGGAGTTAATCAGGGAAGTCCTTCTAGAAGAAATGGGATTTTAGAAGGACTTTGAAGGTGGGAAGACCAATAGTCTGCTAGATAGGAAGCAGGGGGTAGTTCTAGGAAGGCGAGAAGATGCAATCAAGACATCATTCATAGGAGTAGGGGAATAGAGACAAGGAGTAGGTTAGCTTGAGGTGAATAAAATGTGAGCTGGAGTATAATGGGGAAACAGAGAGGATAAGTAGGGGAGAGAGAGTTGATTGAGGGCCTTAAAACTGATGATCAAGGATTTCTGCTTGATGGAGAGAAGAATGGACAACCACTGGAGACTTTTGAGGAATGGGAAGACATGAGAACAGAATGCTGTTTTAAGAAAATGTCCCAAGCAACAGGGTGAAGTATGGTCTGGAAAGGGGAGAGACTGGAGGCAGAGAGACTGGATGCAGTAGTCCAACTGGGAGGTAACAGGTGCCTGGGCCAGTGTGACACCATTTGGATGGCGGGGAGGAGAGTCTAGGCCATGACCTAGGCCATTCACATGTGCAATTTGGGGGCTCACTCTGAAGTTTGAAGATTGAGAAGCAACATGGCTTAGTTAGAGCATGGGTTTGGGAGTCAGAAGGTCATGCGTTCTAATCCTGACTCTGCCACTTGACTGCTGTGTGACCTTGGGCAAGTCACTTCACTTTTCTGTGCCTCAGTTACCTCATCTGTAAAATGAAGATTGAGACTGTGAGCCTCACGTGGGACAGGGACTGTGTCCAACCCTCTTTGCTTGTATCCACCCCAGTGGTTAGTACAGCATCTGGAACATAATAAGTGCTTTAAAAATCCCACAGTTTTATTATTGTTATTATTATTACTATTATTATTACTACTACTATTATTATTATTATTGGGAAAACTTGAAAATGTCTGTTTTGTGACCCTGAAGAACCACGAGGATTGACTATACCGAATATATCAATCAATCAATCAATCATATTTATTGAGCGCTTACTATGTGCAGAGCACTGTACTAAGCGCTTGGGAAGTACAAATTTGCAACACATAGAGACAGTCCCTACGCAACAGTGGGTTCACAGTCTAAAAGGGGGAGACAGAGAACAGAACCAAACATACCAACAAAATAAAATAAATAGGATAGAAATGTACAAGTAAAATAAATAAATACATAAATAAATAGAGTAATAAATATGTACAACCATATATACATATATACAGGTGCTGTGGGGAAGGGAAGGATGTAAGATGGGGGGATGGAGAGGGGGACGAGGGGGAGAGGAGGGAAGAGGCTCAGTCTGGGAAGGCCTCCTGGAGGAGGTGAGCTCTCAGCAGGGCCTTGAAGGGAGGAAGAGAGCTAGCTTGGCGGAGGGGCAGAGGGAGGGCATTCCAGGCCCGGGGGATGACGTGGGCCGGGGGTCGATGGCAGGACAGGCGAGAACGAGGTACAGTGAGGAGATTAGCAGTGGAGGAGCGGAGGTTGCGGGCTGGGCAGTAGAAGGAGAGAAGGGAGGTGAGGTAGGAGGGGGCGAGGTGATGGAGAGCCTTGAAGCCCAGGGTGAGGAGTTTCTGCCTGATGCGCAGATTGATTGGTAGCCACTGGAGATTACAGAATATAGACACTGGTTCCAGGAAGGACCTATCTCACCTGATCCTGGAACCCCCCTATGCCACTCAGTTATTATGCAAGCTTAAGAGCTTACTGTACACGACATACTGTAGAATGTAATGCAAGGCCCTCCTTTGATATGGGGAAAGCAACAGGAAGGAACTTCAGATAGCATTCAGGTTCTCTACCTACCCTGGGTTCTTTCAGGGCCCCCCTGGTCAAAAGGCAGGAATAACTCAGGACATGGCCTAGTGGATAGAGCACGGGCCTGGGAGTCAGAAGGTCATGTATTCTAATCCCAGCTCCACCTCTTGTTGGCTGTGTGACCTTGGGCAAGTCACTTAATTTCGCTGGGCCTTAGTTCCCTCATCTGTAAAATGGGGACTATGACGTTGAGTCCTATGTGGGACAGGGACTGTGTCCAAACCAATTTTCTTGTACCTAGAACAGTGCCTGTCACATAGTTAGTGCTTAACAAATACTTATTAATATTACTATTATTAACTTCGATCAAGGGGAAGCCTGCACCAGTATTCCTTCAGCTGTGCTCGGACTGAGGAACTGTCAATTCCACAAGAGCAGAACCGCAACCCCAGCAAGAGTCAGAGCTCCTTGGATGGGCCCCTGTGGACCAAAATATCATTAAAAGTTGACCAATCAATCAATCAATCAGTAGCTCTCATGGCAATATATCAATCAATGGTATTTATTGAGCACTTATTGGGTATAGAGCATGGAGCTAATCACCTGGGAGAGGACAATAATCAATCAACCAATCAATGGTATTTTTTGAGGGCTATGTGCAGTGCACAGTTCAAAGTACTTGGGAGAGTACAACAGAATTAGCAGAAATGTCCCCTGCTCACAGCGAGCTTATCGTCTAGGGGAGGAAACATCTCTATATGTTGCCAACTTGTACTTCCCAAGTGCTTAGTACAGTGCTCTGCACACAGTAAGTGCTCAATAAATACAATTGATTGATTGATTGATTGATTGATATTAATGTGAAGACTGTGAGCCCATTGTTGGGTAGGGACTGTCTCTATATATTGCCAACTTGTACTTCCCAAGTGCTTAGTACAGTGCTCTGCACCCAGTAAGCACTCAATAAATACAATTGAATGAATGAATGTAATATATAATTTAAAGTTATGTACACAAGTGCTGTGGGATTGGGGCAAATATCAAATGTCCAAAGGTCACAGAGCTGAGTGCATAGACGACACAGAGTTGTTAGATACAATCCCTACCCACAAGGAACTTTCAGTCTAGTCGGGGAGACTGAAATTATAATAAGTACCAGGGGAAATTGCAGCCTGTAAAGAATACATATATGTAAGTGTTATGGGGCTGGGATGATTACCATAGTGCTTATGGGGAAAAGACCCACATAAGAAGGTGACACAGAAGGGTGGGTGAATAGGACAAGGAGATGAGAGGTTAGTCAGGGAAAACTTCGTGGAGGAGACATGATTCTGCCTTACCAGCATGGGGAATTGGCCCAGGGAAGGCAGTAGAGTTAGGAAACACACCACAAGCCTGGTGGAAAGATATAATCCTAAGAAAACAAAAAAAATCACAGTTTCTAAAGGTACATTCCTGCTGTTTTCTCCTGCTGAGTTTCTTCAAGGGAAGTTCCAAGCCCCTCCAAAGGCTGCTTTAACCCTCCTAATGAGCACCTCTACTCCTCTACTGGGGGAAATATTTCCTGGAGTCTGTGTGCTTGCAGAAGACTTTTCCTTTCTCTGGTTTTGGGGATTCTGGGTTAGTCCAAATTGGTTCTAAAGTGAGTTGGGCCCTGGAGTGTCACCTCTGGGTGTGGGAGACTTTGATCTGGAGCTTTGGAGTTGTGCCCTTTAAGGACTTGATATTAACTCCATCCTCAGCCCAGCAGCACTTCTGTCCTTACCCAAAATTGATTTTAATGTCTGTCTTTCTCTCTAGATTGTAAACTCCTGGTGAATGGGAAACGGCTGTACCAACTCTGTTATCTTAGAACAGTGTCCCTGCACGCAGTACATTCTCAATACATTCCATTGATTGTTTTTCTTGTTAAGAAAACTCATTTTGCTCTTGCTCACCTCTTTTAGGGTAACAAATTTTCCTCTCCTGTGAGACACTGTAGGCTCCCTAATGTCATCCAAGAAAATGAAGCATCGAAATCCTCCCTTCCCCTAAACATCTCAGCCCCGATTCTCAGCCCAGCCGGGTCCAGGACCAATCAATCAATCAATCAATCGTATTTATTGAGCACTTACTGTGTGCAGAGCACTGTACTAAGCACTTGGGAAGTACAAGTTGGCAACATATAGAGATGGTCCCTACCCAACAGTGGGCTCACAGTCTAGAAGGGGGAGACAGAGAACAAAACAAAACATTAACAAAATAAAATAAATAGAATAGATATGTACAAGTAAAATAAATAAATGAATAGAATAATAAATATGTACAAACATATATACATATATACAGGTGCTGTGGGGAAGAGAAGGAGGTAAGGCGGGGAGATGGAGAGGGGGAGGAGGGGGAGAGGAAGGAGGGGACTCAGTCTGGGAAGGCCTCCTGGAGGAGGTGAGCTCTCAGTAGGGCCTTAAAGGGAGGAAGAGAGCTAGCTTGGCGGATGTGGGGAGGGAGGACATTCCAGGCCAGGGGGATGATGTGGGCCGGGAGTCGATGGTGGGACAGGTGAGAATGAGGCACGGTGAGGAGATTAGCGGCACAGGAGCGGAGGGTGCAGGCTGGGCTGTAGAAGGAGCGAGGGGAGGTGAGGTAGGAGGGGGCAAGGAGATGGAGAGCCTTGAAGCCGAGGGTGAGGAGTTTCTGCCTGATGCGTACGTTGATTGGTAGCCATTGGAGATTTTTGAGGAGGGGAGTAACATGCCCAGAGTGTTTCTGGACAAAGACAATCTGGGCAGCAGTGTGAAGTATGGATTGAAGTGGGGAGAGACAAGAGGATGGGAGATCGGAGAGGAGGCTGATACAGTAGTCCAGACGGGATAGGATGAGAGCTTGAACAAGCAGGGTAGCGGTTGGGATGGAGGAAAGGGCGGATCTTGGCAATGTTGCAGAGCTGAGACCAGCAGGTTTTGGTGATGGCTTGGATGTGAGGGGTGAACGAGAGAGCGGAGTCGAGGATGAACCAAGGTTGCGGGCTTGTGAGACGGGAAGGATGGTAGTGCCATCAACAGTGATGGGAAAGTCAGAGAGAGGGCAGGGTTTGGGAGGGAAGACAAGGAGTTCAGTCTTGGGCATGTTGAGTTCCATGTGGTGGGCAGACATCCAATGGAGATTTCCTGAAGGCAAGAGGAGATGCGAGCCTGGAGGGAGGGGGAGAGAGCAGGGGCAGAGATGTAGATTTGGATGTCATCAGCATAGAGATGATAGTTGAAGCCATGGGAGCAAAAGAGGTCACCAAGGGAGTGAGTTTAGATCGAGAACAGAAGGGGACCAAGAACTGAACCTTGAGGAACCCCTACAGTAAGGGGATGAGAGGGGGAGGAGGAGCCTGCAAAAGAAACTGGAATGAAAGAATGGAGAGATAAGAGGAGAACCAGAAGAGGACGGAGTCTGTGAAGCCAAGGTTGGATAGCGTGTTGAGGAGAAGGGGGTGGTCCACAGTGTCGAAGGCAGCTGAGAGGTCGAGGAGGATTAGGATAGAGTATGAGCCTTTGGATTTGGCAAGCAGGAGGTCACTGGTGACCTTTGAGAGGGCAGTTTCCGTGGAATGTAGGGAACGGAAGCCAGACTGGAGGGGGTCGAGGAGAGAGTTGGTGTTGAGGAATTCGAGGCAGCGCGTGTAGACAACTCGTTCAAGGAGTTTGGAAAGGAATGGTAGGAGGGAGAAGGGGTGATAATTAGAAGGTGAGGTGGGGTCAGGAGAGGGGTGTTTTAGGATGGGAGAGACATGGGCATGTTTGAAGGCACAGGGGAAGAAACCAGTGGAGAGTGAGCGGTTGAAGGTGGAAGTTAAGGAGGGGAGAAGGGATGGAGCGAGAGATTTCATGAGATGAGAGGGAATGGGGTCAGAAGCACAGGTGGCCGGAGTAGCACTTGAGAGGAGGGAGGAGAGCTCCTCTGAGGATACTGCTGGGAAGGATGGGATAGTAGCAGAGAGTGTTAAGAGCTGGGGGGTTGGAGATGGGGCGGGGGGGGAGTGACTTTGGGGAGGTAAGACCTGATGGATTTAATTTCATTAACGAAGTAGGAGGCCAGATTGTTGGGGGTGAGGGAAAGAGGAGGGGGAGGAACCGGGGGCCTGAGACCAGGGATTTCTCCGTACCAGTACTGATACCAAATCCCAAATCCCAATACCAAATTTACTGTGAAAGCAGGGAAACACTTGCCATCTTTCACTTAAATTGGGTAGGGCTGATGGGCGGGCCTTCCCCGACTTGACCCTCATTTCCCCAAATCCCTCTCCTTCCTGCATCACCCTTGCACTTATATTTGTACCCTTCATTCACTCCACCCTCAGCCCCACAGCACTTAGGTACCTAGCCGTAGTTTATTTTAATGTCTGTGCCCCACCCTCTAGAAGCTCGTTGTGGGCAGGGAACATGTATTGTACTCTCCTGCACATTTAGTACAATACTCGACACATAGTAAGTACTCAATAGATATCATTGATTAACTGATTGACTGGGTGGATGGGTGGGGGCATAAGAGTGTGTCTACATGTGTGTGTGTGTGTGTGTGTGTGTGTGTGTGTGTGTGTGTGTGTGTGTGTGTACATGGTTCCTGAGCTAATCGTGGGCTTAGCCATTAAGTAGCCTCAACCCACCTTTTGCCATCTTGGAAGAAATCTTTATTAAAAAGAAATCAGTTTTCATTAACAGCCTGTTTGCTAAGTGGCCTCCATGGATTCTCCCAGCTAAAGTAGTTACTGAAGAAGGACCAAGGGTTGCCCCCAGCCCCCCTCCCAAGCCCTGGACACTAACACGGGACCCACAAAAAGCCTTCATCCATTCTTTTTCCAAATGAAATCAAGAACATTCATAATTAGTTTCCATCAGAGACATCTAGTGGGAAATGAAAGAACTGAAAAAGCCATGAGCCGCCTTCACCCTTTCATTAATATTGGCTCCCAAATGCACGTCCGTTAAAGCAAACCTGCAGTTTTAAAATGAGTTGCTTTAAAACTGATGAATTACTTTTTCTCTTTGGATTTATTCCACCCGTTGTGGCTAATTACTCCCAATATTTTTCCTTATATTTGAGATTTCAGTTTCTAGAGGAAAGAAAATGAAGTAAGCCGACCCCTTGAAATTTTAGTCATGTAAAAAAAAAGATTCCTTCCATTGTTTTGGCAAAGTCTATAGAACACCCCTGCAAGCTTTGAAGGTAATAAAGCCTCTTGGCTTGGCTCTGATTGCAAACAAGGTGGCAGTTAGTTGGCTACATTGAATCTGTAATCTTCAGAGTCCACCTTGGGGAATAAAGCAGCCCTGAGTCCGGAAAAATGATTTGGAGACAGGAACATCACGTCCTGGGAGTCAGAAGGACCTGGGTTCTAATTCCAGCTCCACCACTTGTCTGCTGTATGACCATAGGGAAGTAACTGCACTTCTCTATTCCTCTGTTACCACAGCTGTAAAATGGGGATTAAGACTGTGAGCCCCAAGTGGGCATGGACTGTGTCCAACCTGATGTACTTGTATCTACTCCAGCACTTAGTACAGTGCCTGGAACCTGGTAAATGCTTAACAAATACCACACAAAAAAGCCCTCATATTTTGGTCAAGCTGGTCAAGGTGTGTGTACCCCAACAAAATGGAGCTCACGGGGACAGAACCTTTTTTCTTGTTACACACCTACCTGTGCCAACCTGTGGAAGGCTGAGTATCCAGATAGAAAAACATTCCCTGAGAAAACATTCGCTGAGAAGCAGAGTGGCTCAGTGGAAAGAGCACGGGCTTTGGAGTCAGAGGTCATGGGTTCAAATCCCCACTCCACCAATTGTTAGCTGTGTGACTTTGGGCAAGTCACTTAACTTCTCTGTGCCTCAGTTACCTCATCTGTAAAATGGGGATTAAGACTGTAAGCCCCCCATGGGACAACCTGATCACCTTGTAAACCCTCCAGTGCTTAGAGCAGTGCTTTGCACATAGTAAGCACTTAATAAATGCCATTATTATTATCATTATTATTATTATTATTATTATTATTATTATTATTATTATTATTATTATTCTCTCCCTCATCTTCAGAGTTCTAGCCAAGACATAGAAAGAAAACACACATTATAGGAGGACCAACTATACCTAATTCCATATTAGGGACTAAATTTTTATGGCTAAATTTTGCCAGTTTTTCCTCCCTGGTATTTTCAGAATATGCTCCTTCATCTCTCCCCAGTAAGCCACAGCCCTGACCCAGGCCCTAGTCAAACCCTGGAGCAGCATGGACTAGTGGATAGAGCACAGGCCTGAGAATCAGAAGGAACTGGGTTCTAATCCCAGCTATACCACTTGTTCATTCATTCATTCATGCATTCATTCAATCTTATTTATTAAGCGCTTACTATATGCAGAGCACTATACTAAGCACTTGGGAAAGTACAATTCAACAGTAAAGAATGACAGTCTCAGTCCAAAACGAGCTCACAGTCTAGAGGAGGAGGGACAGACAGACATTAATACAAATACAAATAAATAGACATCAATGCAAGTAAATAAAATTACAGATACATGCATAAGTGCTGTGGGGCTGGGAGAAGGGGGAGGAGCAAAAGGAGCAAGACAGGGTGACGCAGGAGGGAGTGGGAGATGAGGAAAAGTGGGGCTTAGTCTGGAAAGGCCTCTTGGAGGAGATATGCCTTCAGTAAGGCTTTAAAGAGGGGAAGAGTAATTGTTTGGCACATTTGAGGAGGGAGGGCATTCCTGGCCAGAGGCGAGATGTGGGCCAGGAGGCGACAGTAAGATAGGTGACATGGAGGCACAGTGAAAAGGTTAACACCAGAGGAGTGAAGTATGTGGGCTGAGTTGTAGAAAGAGAGAAGCAAGATGAGATAAGAGGAGGCAAGGTGATAGAGTGCTTTAAAGCCAATGGTGAGGAGCTTTTGTTTGATTCAGAGGTGGATAGGCAGGCACTGGAGATTTTTGAGCAGGGCGACATGTCCTGAGCATTTCTGTAGAAAGATGATCCGAGCAGCGGAGTGAAGTATGGACTGGAGTGGGGAGAGGCAGGAGGTTGAGAGGTCAGCAAGGAGGCTGATGCAGTAATCTAGGAGGGATAGGATGAGTGACTGTATTAACGTAATAGCAGTTTGGATGGAGAGGAAAGGGCTGATTTTTAGTGATGCTGTCTGCTGTGTGACTTTGGGCAATACACTTCAGTTCTCTGTGCCTCAGTAACCTCATTTGTAAAATGGGAATTAAGACTGAGAGCTCAATGTGGGACATGGACTGTGTCCAACCTGATTAGCTTGTATCTACCTCAGCACTCAGTACAGTGTCTGGCACATAATAAGTACTTAACGAATACCATTTAAAAAAAAAATCCCAGCGGGTCTTCTGCAACAGCCTCCTCACTGACCTCCATGCCTCTAGCCTCGCCACTCTGCAGTACATATTTCACTCTGCTTCCCAGGTCATTTTCCCTAAACATGGTTCTGCCTGTCTCTCCTCTCTTCTCAAACCTTTGTATAGTTAGTTGCCCTCCACATCAAGCACAAACTCCTGACCATCGACTTTAAAGTGCTCAATCAACTTTCTTCCTCCTATGTATCACTTCTCCGTTCTATACTTTCCAAGTGTTTAGTACAGTGTACCAATCTAAGTGGGCTCTCAGTAAATGTTGCTACTATTATTACTCCTACTATGACTACAGCTACTTATCCTCTCTCCTCTTCCACTACACCCCAGCTCACACTGTTTGTTCCTCTCCAGCTAACCTAGTCTTTTTGACTCATTCTTGTCCCTCTTGCTGAAGATCTCTTGCTTTCACCCTCCGCCCTGCCTGGAACTCCCTTACCCTTAAGATCAAGCAGATCATAGCTCTCACCATCTTCAAAACCCTTGTAAGTGACATATCCTCCAGGAGGCCTTCCAGGATTAGTCTCTCTTCTCCCCAGGTAAGCCCCACAACTCTCTTCCTAGCCACTCTGCACCAACTAGGCACTTAGACATTCACCAGCCCCTGTAACACTTTTGTACATAATCGCCAACTTTATTACTTAAGCATTCACCCATCTACATAACCACTTTTCCTTCTTCCTCCAATCTATGAATTATTTTGATGTCTTTCTCCTCTACCTGACTGTAAGCTTCTTGAGGGCAGGGGTCTTATCTATTGATTCTATTGTACTGTTCCTAAGCACTTGGTACACAATAAAGTCCATTAGTTGATCAACTGACTAATTGATCTGTGTCCTTACAAAAGAAAAATGACCTCTCTGTGCCTCTGTTTTCTCATCTGTAAAATGTGGGGGGAGAAAAGAGGGCATTATCACTCACCATTCTGATCAGCAGTAATGATTGTCTTTGAGAATTGTGCCTGTGTTTCTTCTAAATCATTTCAAAATTTTCTCCTCCAGTGCAGAAGTTGCCTCATTGCAGAACCTGCGTTAGGTGAACCCGTGGTACAGAAGTGACTGTGTCCGAGCCATTTTTTGGAACATGGCAGGCACAGCACTGTGACCAGTCAGACTCCCGTGGTTGGAAGAATGCTTCCTGACTCTGCTGTTATGCTGTTGCCCAAACCCGCGGAGGAAAACTGTGCCTGGCAGAGCTGAATGTGTTTGTACACTAGAGGAATTGCATTGTGATTGCACACTGTAATGACATTCACTTTACATATTATGCTTTCAATCAATTAATCAATCGATGGTATTTATTTAGTGCCTACTGTGTGCAGAGCCCTGTACTAACTGCTTGGGAAGGTTCAATAGGGTGAGTAGACAAGATGATTCCTGCCCTCATAAAGTTTCCAAACTAGTAAGGGGTAGCAGTTGCATGGGAGAGAGTCAAGGGCAGAGACTCAAGTTTGCTGCATGGAAGAAGGCAGTGGTAAACCACTTCTCTATTTTTACCAAGAAAACTCTCTGGATCCACTACCAGAACGATTGCAGATGGAGATGGGGCATTCTGGGAGAGACGTATCCATGGAGTTGCTATGGGTTAGAGATGACTCGACAGCATAAGACAAGACAAGAGTAGGCAACTCACTGCAAGGCTAGTTACTTATGTGTTGTGCCTGTGGGGTTGTGGAGGATATCAAACTGCTTAGGGGATATGAGCTCAGGTACGTGGCTGACATAGCAGGGGAGGAAATAGGATCAAAGAGCAGAGAAATACTATGTGTTCTGTACTTCAGCAGTGTTCAATAAATACTACTGATTGATTTACTGATTGACTGACTGACTGGGAGGGCAGGGGCACATCCTCAAACTGTGGTCAACTCTGCCCCTGTGGGTTCGGCTACAACCTTCTTGAGCCTCCTCCTTATTTCTTCCTGTTTGTGAGATAAAAGAAACAAAAGGCACAGGGGTCACAGGCAGTAAAAACAGCACTAATAATGATAATCAATCAAACATACTTGCTGAGGGCTTACTGCGTGCAGAATATTGTACTAAGGCTTGGGAGAGTACAATATAACAATATAACAAACACATTCCTGCCCACGAGCTGACAGTCAAGAAGGGGAGACAGACTAAATATAAATTACAGATATGTACATAAATGCCGCGGGGGCGGGATGGGGGATGAATAAAAGGAGTAAGTCAGGCCGGCACAGAAGGAAATGGAAGAAAAGGAGAAGAGAGCTTAGTCAGGGAAGGCCTTTTAGGGGAGTTGTGCCTTCAATAAGGTTTTGAAGGAGGGGAGTGCCCTCAGTGGAAATGTATAGATAAAAATGATCTGTTTGAAATGATCATTATTGATCCTGCTATGAATTTCATTTCCCACCTCTACTGGTGCATTGATGTTAGTTGATATTAAGTCAGGACTCAGGATTTGGTAGCACTCAGGCCCAGACCCTGAGGATTGTATTAGCCAAGTTCTCTCCTGGACATGACCTTAGGGACTCTTCCCTTTTTCCACAGACATTGGGTCACATTCACTGTGCTGGGAACTTGGCCAATTCTGGGACCACAAGATCCTTGGTCAGGATCAGATTCCTGGTCACCATTCAGAATCCAGTCTGACCTTTCCTTTCCGGACTGCTCCTGGCAACAGTCAAATTTACTCTCACATGCAATGACAGAGGTCTTTTTTCCACTAGAGTTTAACTTCATGATGCTCATATGATAATTAGGATGATCGTAAATTTGAGGGGGAGGGCGAGAGGAAGAGAAGGAGGCAGGGAAGGAAGAATGGGAGGAAGAAGCATTTTCCCATCATAAATGTCCAACAAGCCTGTGTCCAGGCATGGAAATTTCAGAACTGAGAACCCATGCAGAGGGATTGATTACAGCACTCCCCCTAGACTGTAAGGCTGTTGTGGGCAGGGACTGTGTCTATTCTCCCAAGGACACAGTAAGCGCTCAGTAAATAGGATTAGCTGACATTACAGTGCTAACAGTTTGAATAGCCACTACTCATTTCTGTCGTCTGTCTGTTCCCTCCGGGGTACAGAATGAAACAAGTAACGGGGCATTTCATTTCAAAATGGGGGCAGGAATTGTCTTTGCAGTCCCCATTTACAGCCAAAGAGACCCCAGTCTAGTTCCAGCACTGTGCAGTAGTGACCCAGGCAGAAGCAGTAGCCTTGGTAGCCGCTAAGGTTATCGCCACCCACATTAGCCAGATACTATCAAGAGCTTATAGTCTAGTTGGGGACATGGACATTCATATAAATAAATAGATTACGGAGATGAACACAAGAGCTATGGGGCTGAGGGAAGGCTGGAAAGGGGGTGCAAATCAAAGTGCAGGGGTGATGTGGAGGTAGTGGGAGGAGAAGAAGAAAATGAGGGCTCAATTATGGAAGGCCTCTTGGAGGAGATGTGTTTTTAATATGGCTTTGAAGGGGCTTGGAGGAGATGTGGTTTTAGAAGGGTTTTGAAGATGGGGAGAGTGGTGGTCTGTAGGATACAAAGCGGGAGGGAGTTGCAGGCCAGAGGGAGGATGAGAGCAAGGGGATGGAGGCAAGAGAGATGAGATTGTGGTACAGTAAGTAGGTTGGCACTAAAAGAGCAAAATGTGTGGGCTGGGTCGCAGTAGATTAGAGAGGTAAGGTTGGAGGGGGAGAGCTGATTGAGTGCCTTAAAGTCGATGGTAAGGACTACCGGTTCTCAAAAAGTGGGGAAATGTGGACTGAATGTTTTTAGAATAATGATCTGGGTAGCAGAGTGAAGTATGGACTGGAGAGGAGAGAGAGGAGGCAGGGAGGACAGAGAGGAAGCTGATGCAGTAGTCAAAGCAGGGAGGCAATTTAGATCAATCAATCAATCATATTTATTGAGCACTTACTGTGTGCAGAGCACTGTACTAAGTTCTTGGGAGAGTAAAATATTACAGAGTTGATAGACACACTCCCTGTCAACAACAAACAATCAGTCTAGAGGGGAAGCACAGGCTTGGGAGTCAGTGGTCATGGGTTCTAATCCCAGCTCCTCCACTTGTCAGCTGTGTGACTTTGGGCAAGTCACTTAACTTCTCTGTGCCTTAGTTATGTCTTCTGTAAAATGGGGTTTAAGACTGTGAGCCCCACATGGGACAACCTAATTACCTTGTATCTACCACAGTGCTTAGAACAGTGCTTGGCACATAGAAAGCACGTAACAAATACCATTATTATTATTATTATTATTATTAATATCAATAATTACAAAGTTGTACATAAGTGTTGTGGGGCTGAGGAAAGGGTGAATAAAGAGTAAAGTAAGTAAAGTGCCATTCCACCTAGATGGTGACTAACCTCTCATCTGCCCATCCTATTTTCCCTCCCTACTGTGTCACCTATGCACTTGAGTCCACACCCACTAAACCCTGAAGTACCTACCCCATCTCCCATCCCCATACTTCTTACATACAAAACTTTTTTACCTGATTACTCCCCCTGCCTTCCCACCACTAGATTGTAAACTCCTTGAGAGCAGGAATGAGATCCACTTACATTGGGGTAGATTCAACCAAATTGGAATGGACACAGTCCTGTCCAACATGGGACTCACAGTCATTCATACAATCGTATTTATTGAGAGCTTACTGTGTGCAGAGGACTGTACTAAGCACTTACATGGTCTTAACCCCCCCACCCCACCCCGCCTTTACAGATGAGGGAACTGGGACCCAGAGAATTGATTTATTCATTCAATCATGAATTCCTTCTTTCAATAGAAGCAGCGTGGCTCAGTAGAAAGAGCCCAGGCTTGGGAGTCAGAGGTCATGGGTTCTAATCCCGGCTCTGCACTTGTCTGCTGTGTGATCTTGGGCAAGTCACTTAACTTCTCTGGGCCTCAGTTCCCTCATCTGTAAAATGGGGATTAAGACTGTGAGCCCCATGTGGGACAACCTCATTATCTTGTACCTGATTACCACCCCAGCGCTTAGAATAATGCTTGGCACATAGTAAGCATTTAAGAAATACCACCATTATAATTATTATTATTATTATTAATCGTTTTAATTGAGAGTTTACCACGTGCAAAGCACTGTACTAAGCACTTGGGAGAGTACAATATAACAATGCACTGAGACGTTCCCTGCCCTCAGTGATCTTATAGTCAATCAATCAATCAATCGTATTTATTGAGTGCTTACTGTGTGCAGCGCACTGTACTAAGCGCTTGGGAAGTACAAGTTGGCAACATATAGAGACAGTCCCTACCCAACAGTGGGCTCACAGTCTAGAAGGGGGAGACAGAGAACAAAACCAAACATATTAACAAAATAAAATGAATAGAATAGATATGTACAAGTAAAATAAATAAATAAATAAATAAATAAATAGAGTAATAAATATGTACAAACATATATACATACATACAGGTGCTGTGGGGAAGGGAAGGAGGTAAGACGGGGGATGGAGAAGGGGAGGAGGGGGAGAGGAAGGAAGGGGCTCAGTCTGGGAAGGCCTCCTGGAGGAGGTGAGCTCTCAGTAGGGCCTTGAAGGGAGGAAGAGATCTAGCTTGGCGGATGGGCAGAGGGAGGGCATTCCAGGCCAGAGGGATGACATGGGCCGGGGGTCGACGGCGGGACAGGCGAGAATGAGGCACGGTGAGGAGATTAGCGGCAGAGGAGTGGAGGGTGCAGGCTGGGCTGTAGAAGGAGAGAAGGGAGGTGAGGTAGGAGGGGGCAAGGTGATGGAGAGCCTTGAAGCCCAGGGTGAGGAGTTTCTGCCTGATGCGCAGATTGATTGGTAGCCACTGGAGATTTTTGAGGAGGGGAGTAACATGTCCAGAGTGTTTCTGGACAAAGACAATCTGGGCTGCAGCATGAAGTATGGATTCAAGTGGAGACACGAGGATGGGAGATCAGAGAGAAGGCTGATGCAGTAGTCCAGTGGGGGAGATAGAGGGGGAGTCTACAGGGGGAGATAGATATTAATCTGGAGAAATAGAATAAGAAAGGAAAAAAGAAATGAATAAATAGAAAAATCACAGGGAAGCCACTTGCCCACAGGCTCATAGAGTCAAGATGTGGTAGAGCCAGGATTAGAGCCCACGTCCTTCCGATTCCCAGGCCCATGTGCTATCCAGTAGACCATGCTGCTTCTCTTTCCCATCACTTTAGACAATATCACTTTTCTTCTTGTCTCGCAAGCCTGACTGGATTACTGCATCAGCCTCCTTTCTGCCTCTCCCCACTTCAGTCCATACTTCACTCCACTGCCCAGGTTATCTTTTTACAAATACGTTCAGGACATGTCACCCCCCTCCTCAAAAATCTTCAGTGTTTGCCCATCCACCTCCATATCATACAAAAACTTCTCACTATTGGCTTTAAATCTCTCTATCATCTTGCCCCCTCCTACCTCACCTCACTTCTCTCCTTCTACATCCCAGACCGCACACTCCGCTTCTCTGGTGCTAATCTTCTCACTATGCCTCCATTTCGACTGTCTCATCCCTGACCCCTGGTCCACGTCTACTGCTGGCCTGGAACGCCCTCCCTCCTCAAATCCAACAATCACTCTCCCTGCCTTCAAAGCCCTACTGAAGGCGCACCTCCTCCAAAGGGCCTTCCCAGACTAAGCCCTACTGTTCCTCAGCTCCCACTCCCTTCCACATCACCCTGACTCATTCCCTTTGCTCTTTCCCACTCCCCCCACCCCACAGCATTTATGTATATATTTATAATTCTATTTATTTATTTTGATGCCTGTTTACTTGTATCGATGTCTGTCTCCCCCCGACCCACCTCTAGACTGTGAGCCGCTTGTGGGCAGGGCTTGTCTCTATTGTTGTATTGTACTTGCCAAGCACTGAGTACAGTACTCTGCACATAGTAAGTGCTCAATAAATACGATTGATTGAATGAACAAACGAATGAATGATCCCAGATCCTTCTGACTCCCAGGCCCATGCTCAATCCACTAGCCTATGCTGCTTCTCATTTGAACTCACAATAATAACAATAATAATTAATAATTATGGAATTTGCTAAGCGCTTACCAAGTACCAAGCACTGTTGTAAGCACTGGGGTAGATACAAGGTAATCAGGTTGTCCCACGTGGGACTCACAATCTTTATCCCCATTTTACAGATGAGGTAACTGAGGCACAGAGTGGCTAAGTGTCTTGGCCAACATCACACAGCAGACAAGTGGCGGAGCCAGGATTAGAACCCATGTTCTCTAATTCCCAAGCCCGTGATCTTTCCACTAAGCCACACAGCTTCTCTAGCACAACCTCCACAACCAGGAAATTAGGGAAGAGAGGGCTGCTCCCATTTTAGTCTCTAGTCTGTTAGCACCCCTCTAGATTGTAAATTCAGTGTGGGCAGGGAATGTGGTTACCGACTCTGTTATACTGTACTCTCCCAAGCACTTGTACAGTGCTCTGCACACAGTAAATTCTCATTAAACATGATTGATTGATTGAATGATTGATTGAGAGTAGCAGCATGGCCTAGTGGATAGAGCACAGGCCTAGGAGTCAGAAGGACCTGGGTTCTAATCCTGGCTCTTCCAGTTGTCTGCTGTGACTTGGGCAAACCACTTTGCTTTTCTGTGCCCCAGTTCCCTAATCTGTAAAATGGGGATTAAGACTGTGAACCCTATGTAGGACAGGGACTATGTCCAACCTGATCATCTTGTATCTACCTCAGTGCTTAGAACAGTGCCTGGTACATAGTAAGTGCTTAACAAATACCAGAATTATTAGTATTATCGTTACTGATTGATTTAAAAATGAATGAAGTCAGGCTTCAAGAGATACAAGTGTAGTTGTGTGTAATATGTATATGCACAATTAATCAATCAATGGTATTTATTGAGCACTTACTGTGTGCAGAGCACTGTACTAAGCATTGGGAGAGTACAATATAACAGATCGGTAGACACATTCCCTACCCACAACGAGTTTACAGTTAAGAGGGGATGGGGAATGTGTCTGTCTGCTAACTGTTGTATTGTGCTCTCCTAAGTGCTTGGTACAGTGTTCTGCACCTAGTAACCACTCAATAGATACCACTGATTGATTGATTGCTACGACCCTCTCGATTCAGGTGTGGAATGGAACCGGCACTAGAACCCCAGGCTCCTGAGCAGTCTTGCCGGTGAGCTCTGTGGCCCCGTTGGCCCTGCTGCAGAGGAAGCCATGATCAGATTGCGTGAAAGGTCCCTGGGCCATCCCAACCTCCAGTCCCACAGGCCAACCTGTCACTAACATTAGCCTTTCTCTCAGCCCGAAATGAAACAAGACCCAGGATTGAGCCACTTCCTCCTCCTCCAGGCCAAGAGTCTTCAAGTCGGCCACCACCTAGCTAAGCTCTGATAGCTTTTCTCCCCAGCCCTGCAATCATCGCCGACCTCAATCCAGGACCACCGCATTCCCTGGGCAGGATGTCTCTGGGGGTGCCGATCAAATCTGAACTCCACGAGAAGCGACTTCCTCCCCCTCCCCTTCCAGCCCCATTCTTCCCTAATAATGCATCCCAGGCGCTGGGGCTCAGCCTGGTATTTACATGGATATACGGGTTATTTCCAAGCTCAGCGATTACCAGTGAATGCGGTGACATTAATATGAGTGAATGCAGGAAAAAGGATGAAATAAAACATATCCTATTGAAGGAAATGAGAGCCCCTTAAGAAAGGAAAACACACATAGGAAAGACGTGGGCATATCGGAATACAAATAGGACACTGGGGAGCCCCAGATTCCACAGGCATGATGTGATTGAAGTATTTGATACTAGAGTAAGCACCTGCAGATATGAATTACATCCTTGTCCAGGCCACTAACGTTACGGGGCTGACATCTCCGGAAGCGCTTATGGGATATTTCAGATCGTGCTGCCAACTGCATAAATAGCCAATAAATCAATCAGGGGAACAAGAGACGTTATCTATGGGAATGGAAACGCTGAACAAGCCACCTCTCCCTTGGAAAATGGACACCACCCAAATTTACTGGGGCTCCATGTCACTCACACCTCCACTCTGCTAATGTGCCCGGGGACAAGGACCAATCCATGGCCAGCTGGCCCAGGCTACCAGGCAAAGTGAAAAGTCCGAAGCAGCAAGCCTCTCCTCCCAATGCCCTTTCGTGAGCATCCAAGCCCAGCCCCTTTGTCTCTCAGTCTCCCCTCCTTTAAAATGGGTTTTCTACAGCAGAGCACTTTGGTCAGGGGGAAAAAAAAAATTAGCACATGATGCCGTATCCATCAAATGGAAAGAGAAGCATCAGTGTTGGAGGGTCATGTGACGCCTTGCTTGGATTCCCACTGCAGTTGAAGGTGGTGACTGCTGAGGATGGAGGGTTTTCAGAGGAGCCGGCCTTTCTGGGGGCCAGGCAAGAGAACCCCTCCTCCTTCTTTCCTTCCTCTGAGGCAGGTCACTAAGGAATATTATCCAAGGATTTCTGGTGAGGGTGGGGTTCCCACTGCCCTCACCAGTCATTCCAGATGTTTAACTCCCTCCTCAAACCCTCTGTCCCCCTGCCTTCCCCATCTCTTGCCCTTAATGTCCTGGCCACCTACTTTATTGAGAAAATTGAAATTATCAGGTGTGATTGCTCTAAAATTTCCCCGGCTCCTCTCCATTCCTTCCCACCTCCTGCCTCTTCTTCAACTCTCCCATAATTCTCAGCAGTATCTCAGGAGGAGAACTTCTGTCTCCTCTCAAAATCCACCCCCTCCACCTGTGTATCTATACACGCTTTGCAATTTATCCAAGTGCTTGCCCCCTCTCTTTAACCTCTCTATTCAACTGTTTGCTCTCCAATGGCTTCTTCCCCACTACTTTCAAACATATTCATGTCTCCCCTAGCCTAAAAAAACCCTCCTTTGACCCCATGGCTTCCTCCCACCATGCCTCTCCAAACTCCTGGACTGAGTTGTCTACACTCGATGTCTCAAGTTCTTCTCCTCTAATTCTCTCCTTGACCCTCTCCAATCTGGTTTCCATCTCCTTCACTCCACAGAAACCACCCTCTCAGAGGTCACCAGTGATCTCCTTCTCACCAAATCCAATGTCCTCTACTTCATTCTAATCCTCCTCAACCTCTCAGCTGTCTTCGACACACTGTCAACCACCCCTTCCTGGAAATGTTACCTAACCTCAGCTTCACTGACACTGTCTTCTCCTGGTTCTCCTTCTAATAATAATAATAATGGCATTTATTAAGTGCTTACTATGTACAAAACACTGTTCTAAGCACTGGGGAGGTTACAAGGTGATCAGGTTGTCCTGTGTGGGGCTCACAGTCTTAATCCCCATTTTACAGATGAGGTAACTGAGGCACAGAAAAGTTGTGACTTGCCCAAAGTCACACAGCTGACAATTGGCAGAGCTGGGATTTGAACCCATGTCCTCTGACTTCAAAGCTCATGCTCTTTCCCTGAGCCACACTGCTATCTCTCTGGCCACTCATTCTCAGTCTCTTTCGTGGGCTTTAAAGCATTCAATCACCTTGCCTCCTCCTATCTCACCTCACTGCTCTCCTACTACAACCCAGCCCGCAACTTTTGCTCCTCTGGTGCCAATCTACTCCCTGTACCTCGAACTCATCTATCTCACCCCAGACCTCTTGCCCACGTCCTGCCACTGGCCTAGAATGCTCTCCCTCTTCATATCCAACAGACGGTTACTATCCCCACCTTCAAAGCCTTCTTGGAGGCACATCTCCTCCAAGAGGCCTTCCCTGACTAAGCCCTCCTTTCCTCTTCTCCGACTCCCTTCAGTGTCAACCTGATTTACTCCCTTTATTCACTGCACTGCCTCCCCTTCAGCCCACAGCACTTATGTACATAGCCCAGATTTATTTATTTATCAGAGAAGCAGCACGGCACAGCTGATAGAGCACGGACCTGGGAGTCAGGAGGCCATGGGTTCTAATCCCAGCTCCACCACTTGCCTGCTGGGTGACTTTAGGCAAGTCACTTAACTTCTCTTGCCTCAGTTATGTCATCTGCAAAATGGGGATTGAGATTGTGAGCCCCACGTGGGACAAGGACTGTGTCCAACCCAATTTGTTTGTATCCACCCCAGCTCTTAGTACAGTGCCTGGCACATAGTAAGTGCTTAACAAAAGCTATCATAATAATAATAATAATGTCTCTCTCCCCCTCTAGGTTGTAAACTCGTTGTGGGCAGGGAACGTGTCCACTAACTCTGTTGTATTGTACTCTACAAAGTGCTTAGTACAGTGTTCTGTGCACAATAAATGTGATTGACTGATAGGTTGATTCCAGAAGCAACATGGTATAGTGGATAGAGCACGGGCCTGGGAGTCAGAAGGTCATGGGTTCTAATCCCAACTCCACCACTTGTCTGCTATGTGACCTTGGGCAAGTCACTTCACTTCTCTGAGCCTCAGTTATCTCATCTGTAAAATGGAGATTGAGACTGTGAGCCCCACCTGGGACAGGGACTGTGTCGAATCCCATTTGCTTGTATCCATCCCTTGTACAGGGCCTGGCACATAGAAAGCACTTAACAAATACCATAATTATTATTATTAATCTGGGTTCAGTTACTGGATGGGTCCCAGCAAGGCCAAACTGGGCATTTCAAGGAAGAATGTAAACAGAGGGAATACCAGCTCAGCTTTTAAAGCATGAATTTTATTGTTGCTTTTCACTTTCAAACTGATCCAGCAACAGTTGGACAAGGAACAACATTTTGATAGCAACTCAGGTCCAAGGGAGGCAAAACTTAGATTTGTCAATGTCCCTGGATGGCGGGGAGGACACTAACCATGACTTGGGCAGGTCAGCAGCCAGCCCTTTGGCTTGACCCTACAATTAGGAAATGAAAAAGGGAATCTAAATGTTTACATGTAAACATCTTAGCCCTTGGAAATACCTCTAGACTGTGAGTTCATTGTGGGCAAGGAATGTGTCTACCAGTTCTGTTTTTCTGTACTGTCCTAAGTGCTTGGTACGGTGCTCTGCACACAGTAAGTTCCCACTACATACCACAGATCAGCACTCACACACTTCCCTGTCTTCCCCCATCTTTCCCATCACTGACACACCATTCATTCAATCAATCAATGGCATTTACTGAGTACTTACTATGTGTAGAGCACGATACTAAACACTTAAGTATGGAGAAGCAGCATGGCTTAGTGGAAAGAGCATGGGCTTGAGAGTCAGAGGAAGTGGCTTCTAATACCAGCTCTGCCACTTGTCTGTTGTGTGACCTTGGGCAAGCCACTCAACTTCTCTGTGCCTCAGTTACCTCATCTGTAAAATGGGGATTAAGACATGAGCCGCACTTAGCACAGCTAACCCAGCACTTAGCACAGTGCTTGGCGCATAGTGCTTACTTAACAGATACCATTATTTATTATTATTATCATTATTATTATTATTAACACCACTATCCTCTGTGACTCGCAAGCCTCTAACCTTAGCATTATCCTCAACTTTTCTCTTTCATTCAACCTACATATTCAATCTGTCACCAAATCCCATTGGTTCCAGCTTTACAACTTCACTAAAATCCACCCTTTCTTCACCCTCCAAACTACTACCACACTGAATCCAAGCACTGGTCTTATCCCGCCTTGACTACAGCATCAGCTTACTTGCTGACCTCCCTGCTTCCTGTTTGTCCCTACTCCAATCTTGACTTCACTCGGTTCCCTCGATCAATTTTCTAGAAAAAATTCAGTCCACGACTCCCCACATATAAACCTCCAATGGTTGCCCACCCACATATGCAACAAACAGAAACGTCTTACCATAGACTTTAAAGAACTCAATCACCATGGCCCCTCCTATGTTACCTCAATGATTTCCTACTGCAACTCACCCACATGCTTCATTCCCCTAATGCCAACCTACTCACTGTGCCTCAATCTCATCTATCAGTCAATTCTATTTATTGAGTGCTTACTGTGTGCCAAGCACTGTGCTAAGTGCCTAGGAGAGTACAATATAACAGAGTTGGTAGTTACATTCTCTGCCCTTATCGAGCTTATGGTCTAGCAGAGGAGACAGACATTAATTTAAATTCATAAATTATGGATATATTCATATCCTTATCTTCCCTCCCAAACCCTGCCCTCTCCCTGACTTTCCCATCGCTGTTGACGGCACTACCATCCTTCCTGTCTCACAAGCCTGCAACCTTGGTGTCATCCTCGACTCTGCTCTGTCATTCACCTCTCACATCCAGTCCATCACCAAAACCTGCCGGTCTCACCTCCACAACATCGCCAAGATCTGCCCTTTCCTCTCCATCCAAACTGCTACCCTGTTGGTTCAATCTCTCATCCTATCCCGACTGGATTACTGCATCAGCCTGCTCTCTGATCTCCCATCCTCCTGTCTCTCCCCACTTCAATCTATACTTCACGCTGCTGCCTGGATCATCTGTGTGCAGAAACGCTCTGGGCATGTTACTCCCCTCCTCAAAAATTTCCAGTGGCTGCCGATCAACTTACGATCAGGCAAAAACTCCCCACTCTCGGCTTCAAGGCTCTCTATCACCTCGCCCCCTCCTACCTCACCTCCTACAGTCCAGCCCGCACCCTCCACTCCTGTGCCACTAACATCCTCTCTGTGCCTCGTTCTCACCTGTCCCGCCATCGACCCCCGGCCCACGTCCTCCCCCTGGCCTGGAATACTCTCCCTCCGCACAGCTGCCAAGCTACCTCTCTTCCTCCTTTCAAAGCCCTACTGAGAGCTCACCTCCTCCAGGAGGCCTTCCCAGACTAAGCCCTCTCCTTCCTCTTCCCCTCCTCCCTCTCCCCATCCCCACCACCTTACCTCCTTCCCCTCCCCACAGCACCTGTATATATGTTTGTACAGATTTATTACTCTATTTATTTTACTTCTACATACTTATTATTCTATTTATTTTATTTTGTTAATATGTTTTGTTTTGTTGTCTGTCTCCCCCTTCTAGACTGTGAGCCTGCTGTTGGGTAGGGACCGTCTCTATATGTTGCCAACTTGTACTTTCCAAGCACTTAGTACAGTGCTCTGCACACAGTAAGTGCTCAATAAATACAATTGAATGAATGAATGAATAAGTGCTGTGGAGCTGAGGGCAAAGGGTGCAAGGGCAACACAGATGGTAGTGGGAGAAGAGGAAATGAGGGGCTAGTCACGGAAGACGTCTTGGAGGAGATGTGCCTTCAATAAAGCTTTGAAGATGAGAAGAGTAATCGTCTGTTGACTATGAAAAGGGAGGGAGTTCCAGGCCGGAAACAGGATGTGGGCGACAGTTTGGTGATGAGATAAGGTAAACTGAGATTGAGGTAAACTGAACAGGTTGACATTAGAGTGAAGTGTGAGGGCTGGGTTGCAGTAGGAAAGCAGGGACGTGAGGTAGAGGGGACAAGGTGACTGAGTTCGTTAAAGCCTATGGTATGGATGAACAACCATAGTTCTTGAGAAGTGGGGAAACATGGTCTGAATGGTTTTGTAGAAAATGGTCCAGGCAGCAGAATGAAGAATGGACCAGAGTGGGAAGAGACAGGAGGCAGAGAGGTCAGCAAGGAGACTGATGCAGTAATCAAGGGGATAAGTACTTGGATCAGCATACCAACAGTTTAGATGCAGAGGAAAGGGTGGATTTTAGCAACGTGAAAGAGAGATGAGTTGAAGATGTTTCCAAGGCTATGGGCTTGTAAGACAGGGAGGACAGTGATGCTGTCTACAGAGATGGGAAAGTCAGGGGGAGGACAAGATTTGGGTGGGAAGAAGAGTAGTTCTGTTTTGGACATGTTAAATTTGAAGCGTCGATGGGATATCCAAACAGAAATGTCCTGAAGGCAGGAGGAAATGTGAGACTGCAGAGAAGGAGAGAGATCAGGGCTACAGAAGTAGATTTGGGAATCATCTGCATATAGATGGTAGTTGAAGCCACTGGAGTAAATGAGTTCTCCAAGATAGTGGTGTAGATGGAGAATAGAAAGGACCCAGACTGAACCTTGAGAGACCCCCTCAGTTAGGGGGTGGGAGATAGAGGAGAAGCCTGTGAAAGAGACTGAAAATAAGCAGCCAGAGAAATACGAGGAGAATCAGGAGAGCACAGTGTCAGTGAAGACAAGGTTGGATAATGTTTCCAGAAGAAAGAGGTAACTGAAGGCAGCTGAGAAGGTAGTGGATTGAGAGTTAGGAATTTGGAAAGAAGCTGATCATCGGTGGCCTTTGAGAAGGCAGTTTCTGTAGAGTAAATGGGGCAGAAGCCAGGGGGAGTTGAGGAGAGAATTGGAGGAGAGGACCTTGAGGCAGTAGGTATAGACAACTCACTCAAGGAGTTTGGAGAGGAATGGTAAGAGGGAGATGGGACGATAACTGGAGAGCCATGGGGTCAAGGGAGGGACTTTTAGGTTAAGGGAGCCATGGGCATGTTTGAAAGCAGTGTGGAAGAAACCATTGAAGAGGGATCCATTGAAGATGGCAATCAGGGATGGAAGACAGGAGGGGGCAAGCGCTTTGACAAGGTGAGAAGGGGTGGGGTCAGAGTGAGAACGAGATACAGAGATTATTTTCTATCTACCCCATCTTAAGAAATACCACAATCATTATTGTTATTAATATCATCCCTGGACTCCAGAAAGTTCCCAAGCCAGAGGTAGAACTCATTAGCCTTGGTTCCCATTGCATGTTCACCAAGAAATGCATTCAGGACAAATAGGCTTAACTTGTCTTCCATTCTGGAGTTGCACACATGTGTGCATGCATGTGTGCGTGTGTGTACATGTGTGTGTGTGCGCACGTGTGCAAGCTCAAGGGTGGGGCACTCTCTCAGTGTCACTCATTCATGGGCCCCTCCCTTCACCCTCCCCTTCCCCCAAGCTTACACTGCAAGTTGTGAGGTCGAAACTACATGTGCTTTAGAGCTGAAACAGGGAGTGAACTGAGAAATGCTTCAAGTTCCATTTGGTGTAACTGGAAATGGCAAGTGAAGGCCTTAATAACAAATCCTTACTAAAATTCCAACTCCAACCAAGGGGCCTTCCCCCACTAATCCCTCATTTCCCCTACTACCTCTCCCTTCTACATTATTCTTGCACTTGGATTTACACCCTATATTCACCCCACAGCATATGCCAAAGTCCGTAATTTATTTTAATGTTTATTTAATAATAACTGTGGTATCTGTTATGGACTTACCATATGCCAGGCATCGAACTAAGCACTGGGGTAAATACAAAATAATCGGGGTTGGTCACGGTCCCTAACAAATTTGGGGCTCATAGTCTTAATCCCCATTTTACAGATGAGGGAACTGAGATGCAGAGAAGTGAAGTGACTTGCCCAAGGTCACATAGCAGACAAGTGGCAGAGCCAGGATTAGAACACAGGTCCTTCTGATTTCCAGGCCCATACTCTATCCACTAGGTCATGCTATTTCTGAGAAGCAGCATGGCTTGATGGAAAGAACATGGGCCTGGGTGTCAGAAGGACCTGGGTTCTAATTCCAGCTCTGCCATTTGTCTGCCGAATAACCCTGGGCAAGTCACTTAATTTCTCTATACTTCAGTTTGCCTCATCTGTAAAATGGGGATTAAGACTGTGAGCCCCATGTGACATGGACTGTGTCCAACCTGATCAGCTTGTATCTACCTCAGAGCTTAAGAATAATAATAATAATAATGGTTTTGTTAAGCACTTACTATGTGCCAAGCACTGTTCTAAGCACTGAGGTAGATACCAGGTAATCAGGTTGTTGCATGTGGGGCTCACAGTCTTAATCATCATTTTACAGATAAGGTAACTGAGGCACAGAAGTTAAGTGGCTTGCCCAAGGTCACACAGCAGAAAAATGGTAGAACCGGAATTAGAACCCACATCCTCTGACTCCCAAGCCCGTGCACTTTCCACTAAGCCATGTTGCTTCTCTAAATAATTGTGGTATTTGTTAGGTGCTTACTATGTGCCAAGCACTGTACTAAGTGCTGTGGTGGATACAAGCAAATCAGATTGGAGACAGTCCCTGTCCCATTTGGGGGTTACTGTATCAATCTCCATTTTACAGATGAAGTAACTGAGGCACAGAGAAGTGAAATGACTTGCCCAAGGTCTCACGGCACACATGTGGCAGAGCTGGGATTAGAACTCATGGCCTTCTGACTCCCAGGCCCATGCTCTATCCACTACGCCATGCTGCTCCCCAATAAGCACTTAGTACAGTGCTCTGCAGACAGTAAGCTCTCAATAAAACAATAAGCTTCAAGGCTCTTCATCACCTCGCCCCCTCCCACCTCACCTCCCTTCTCTCCTTCTACAGCCCAGCCCTCACCCTCCACTCCTCTGCCGATAACCTCCTCACTGTACCTCATTCTCGCCTGTCCCGCCTTCGACGCCAGGCCCATGTCCTTCCCCTGGCCTGGAATGCCCTCCCTCCACACATCCGCCAGGCTAGCTCTCTTCCTCCCTTCAAAACCCTACTGAGAACTCACCTCCTCCAGGAGACCTTCCCAGACTGAGCCCCCTATTTCCTCCCCTCCTCCCCATCCCCCCACCCTACCTCCTTCCCCTCCCCACAGCACCTATATATATATATATGTACAGATTTATTACTCTATTTATTTTACTAGTACATACTTACTATTTATTTTGTTAATGATGTGCATATAGCTTTAATTCTATTTGTTCTGACGATTTTGACACCTGTCTACATGTTTACTTTTGTTGTATGTCTCAAATGAATGAATGAATAGTACAGTGCCTGGCACATAGTAAGCACTTAACAGATACCATTAAAAAAAACTCACCCTTTGGACTGTAAACTTCTTGTGGGCAGGGAACATGTATACTACCTCTGTCCTATTCTACTCAGTCAAGCCCTAAGCACTGTGCATTGTACACAGTATTATTATCAAGGGCTGTTGAGTCATTCATTCATTCAATTGTATTTATTGAGCGCTTACTGTGTGCAGAGCACTGTACTAAGTGCTTGGGTAGTACAAGTCAGCAACACATAGAGACAGTCCCTACCCAACAACAGGCTCACAGTCTAGAAGGGGGAAACAGACAACAAAACAAAACATGTAGACAGGTGTCAAAATCGTCAGAACAAATAGAATTAAAGCTATATGCACATCATTAACAAAATAAATAGAATAGTGAATATGTACAAGTAAAATGAATAGAGTAATAATTCTGTAAAAATATATACAAGTGCTGTGGGGAGGGGAAGGAGGTAGGGCGGGGGAATGGAGAGGAGGAGAGGGAAAAGGGGGCTCAGTCTGGGAAGGCCTCCTAGAGGAGGTGAGCTCTCAGTAGGGCTTTGAAGGGAGGAAGAGAGCTAGCTTGGTAGATGTGCAGAGGGAGGGCATTCCAGGTCATGGGAAGGTCTTGGGCCAGGGGTCGACAGCGGGACAGGCGAGAACAAGGTACAGTGAGGAGGTTAGCAGCGGCAGAGGAGTGGAGGGTGTGGGCTGGGCTATAGAAGGAGAGAAAGGAGGTGAGGTAGGAGGGGGTGAGGTAATGGAGAGCCTTGAAGCCGAGAGTGAGGATTTTTTGCTTGATTTGTAGGTTGACAGGCAGCCACTGGAGATTTTTGAGGAGGGGGATAACACGCCCAGAGCATTTCTGCACAGAGATAATCCGGGCAGCAGTGTGAAGTATAGACTGAAGTGGGGAGAGACAGGAGGATGGGAAATCAGAGAGGAGGCTGATGCAGTAATCCAGTCAGGATAGGATGAAAGATGGAAACAGAAAGGTGGCGGTTTGGATGGAGAGGATAGGGCGGATCCTGGTGATGATGTGGAGGTGAGACCGGCAGGTTTTGGTGACAGATTGGATGTGTGGGGTGAACGAGAGAGTGGAGTCGAGGATGACGCCAAGGTTGCAGGCTTGTGAGAAGGAAAGGATGGTAATGCCGTCTACAGTGATGGGAAAGTCAGGGAGAGGGCAGGGTTTGGGAGGGAAGATAAGGAGTTCAGTCTTGGACATATTGAGTCGTTTCTGATTCATAGTGACTCTATAGATCTATTTTTTCCAGAATGTCCTGTCTTCTGCCATAATCCATAATCTTGCTAACAGTTCTTCCTTTATCAGTGTTATGGCTTCTATCCATACAGCTGCTGGTCTGCCTCATCCACATTTTCCCTGGACTTTTCCTAGCATTACTGTCTTCTCCAGAGAATTAGTCCTCCTGATGATGTGTCCAAAATATGCTAATCTAAATCAAGTCATTTGACCTTCCAAAGACCACTTTGGCTTAATTTACTCCCTAACCCATTTGTTTATTTTTTGGGCAGTCCATGGTATTCCCGAAAACCTTCTCCAACACATTTCAAAAGAATTGATGCTCTTTCTGTCCTATTTTTTCACTATCCAGCTTTCAGCTCCATACATTGTCACTGGAAACACCATGAAACTGGCAATTTGTATTTTTGTGGTAATTGTTACATCAGCACATTTCATGACTTTCCAGGCCCTTCATAACAAATCTTCCCAGCATTAATCTTCGGCATATTTCTTGACTACTAGCTCCTTTATTACTGATTATCAATCCAAGGAGTGAAAAATTGCCAATTATTTCAATCTTCTCTCCATCCACTATAATGTGTTGAAACTTCCAGTTGTCATGAACTTTGTTTTCTTGACATTCAAGTGGAGGCCCGTCTTTTTGCTCTGCACCTTAGCTTTTAATAATAAGCCCTTCAAATCTTCCTCACTTTCTGCTCACAGGGTAATATCATTAGCATAACGAAGGTTGTCTTTATTCCTTCTTCCAATCTTTACTCCCTAGTCATCTTCATCTAATCCCGCTTCTCTCACTAGGCATTCGGCATAAAGAATGAACAGAAAGGCGATGATACATCTTTGTTTTACACCCTTATCAGATTACTGTAAGATCCTCTAGACTGTAAATTTGTTGTGAGCAGAGATTGTGTCTGGTATATTGTTTTGTCCTCTCCCAAACCCTTAGCACAGTATCCTGCACACAGTATGTAGTCAATAAATATGACTGATTGGTTGATTGAACGACAGTCTGTCACCTGGAAACTCTATCAGGCTGAAAAGACCAATCCACTTCAGGTAAGACTGAAGCAGCGTTTGGAGAGCAGGCTGCCACATCCAGCAGGTCTGGTCCCAGTGACTGGCTCCTGGCTTCTCAGTGACCCAGCTGGGCCCTCCCCTGCCCTCCCTCTCCCACACTCTCCCGCTGCCCTGTTCCTTCTCCTCTGCCCTCGGCATTCCTAGTTACATTTGCTGGCCATGTCCGTCCAGAAGCTGGCTCCTGGCTTCTTGCTCTCTCCCTGACTGCTCCTCTTGAAACAGAAAAAATGCCCACATTTCCCACTGCCCTGTTCATTGGCCAGAGGATGGCTCATCAATCCCCACCATCTTTCTTGAGGAAGCAGTTCCCGCTAGCCAGGCAATCCAATCCATGGCCAGGACAGGCCTGGTCTGTCCAGATTCCAGCTCTGAGAGTGGCACCGGCTCTGTCCCCCAGCCTGAAGGGTTCTGTCCGCACCCTCACCAGGCAAAAGAGCCCCTGGGTTGTCCCCTGCATCCAGATCTCCAGCACCTGTCATCACTACAGGTGAGCAAGCAGGAGGATAGGCAGGTGTGCAAGTAGGCAGGCGGGCAGGCGAGCGGGTGGACAGGCGCTGGTGCTCTCTGAGGTCAGACTTAGAGGAGGTTCCATGAGCAAGCTCACATGATGAAGGAAGCCCTGGAATGGAAAAACCTCGACAAGGGCTCAGATTTCCCTTTTTAAAAGGGCTGGGGAGGACGGAATGGGAGGGAGAGGGACTGGGGAGAGGCAGGAGGAAAAGAACCAAAAACAAGGCTCTAAAGAGAGCAAGAGAGAGAGAGAAAAGACTTTGTCAGCTGCAAAAAGGTGAAAGGTCAAATGTGGACAGAATAGTAATATAGAAGCTGTTTCTTGGTTTTCTGGTGGGAATACTTAACAACCTAAGTATGTTTCCTCAGGAGATGATCGACTATTGGGTCCAATTTCTTCCTCCAAGAGCTGAACCAGTTCATGATGTAATGCTCCGGGGACAACATTCTTCCCGAAAGAGAGTATCTTTCTGGGGACAAGGTTTAGGAAAACATCTTAATATTGTCCAACAGCTTTTGGCCTGGTTGTAGCAGGGCTCTCAGGGAACGAGGCTGGGTGGCTGGGACAGGCAGCTCCACTCCAAGGAGCCAGTGGCTGCTATGGCTATGCCTCAGGGCTCACAGATGAGGAGTTGGTGTGCCTGTGTGTGTGTGTATATGTGGGGGGCGGGGAGTCGGGCACATATCGCCCTCCCCCTTCCCCCCTACACACCCTTGACCTGCAGAACTGGAAGGATTTCAGATTTCTATGCAATGGCGAGAAGCAGGGATTGGGCAGGGTGGAGGCAGGGCCATTGCCTGTCAGCAGAGTTTCAGACACTAGGTCAGGAATACCGGGATCCAGCAGATTGCTCACTGAATCTTGCCACCTTGATCCCTGGGGTGAGACTGAGATGTTGGTCATTTAGTTAGATAATTCTTTGCCCATGAACCTCCCTTAGCTGATTTTGAGAAAAGGAAAGAGGCTTCAACTGGAGGGAGGGAGGGAGGGAGGGAGGGAAATAAAAGGGGAGAGTGGAGAGGGAGAGAGAGAGGGAGGGTGGTGGTGTGGAAAGAAAGAGGCAGGGAGGAGTCTGGGGGAGAGAGAGGGAGGGAGCAGGAAGGAAGAGAGGACGGGGGAAGAGAGGGTTGGAGGAAAAGAGGAAGAAAGAGAAGGGATGAGGAGGGAATAAGCAAGGAAGAAAGTGAGGTGGTAGGGAGGAAGAGGGATAGGGTGAGGAGAGAGGGAACAGGAGAGAGTGGAGAGAGACATGGGGGGAGCGGGCGGGGAGAAAGAGAGGGAGTGGTGAAGGAAGTAACATATCTACTAACATGTCTACCATTCTACCAACTGTTGTACTCTCCCAAGGCCTTAGTATGGTGCTCTGCACTCAGTAAGTGCTCGATAAATGCCACTGATTGATTAAATGAGTGAGGAAGGGAGAGAGGAAAGGAGAGAATGGGGATGGAAAGAGGGAATGAGAAAGGAATAGAGTGGAGAGAGAGAGAGAGAGGAAAGGAGGGAGAGAGATGGAGAAGGAGGAAAGGAGGGAGACATTGGGGTAGGAGGAAAGAGACAGAGGGGTGTGTGGGGAGGGGCGGGGGAGCCTGGATACATGTCTTCATACCCCCAGCAATTTGGCACCCAGGTAACCAAATGGAGTAAATATAGTTTTGCCTCCTGTCCTTTTGCCCACCTCAGGACTCAGACCTTAGCCCAGCTCAGCCCAGCCCAGCTGGAAAGTGCTAATTAGCAAACAAGCCAAATGGTAGGAGAAAGAGGCTGAGGAGAAGGAAAGAGTCATCAGAAAAGTCTATAAACAGCTCCTTAATAAAAGGCTTTTCTCAGATGGCACTCCTAGAGACAGGGGGAAGGAGAGGAGGATGGGAGGGAGCAAGCTCTCCAGCATCTCAATCAATCAGTCGTATTTATTGAGCACTTACTGTGTGCAGAGCACTGTACTAAGCGCTTGGGAAGTACAAGTTGGCAACATATAGAGATGGTCCCTACCCAACAGTGGGCTCACAGTCTAGAAGGGGGAGACAAAGAACAAAACAAGACATATTAACAAAATAAAATAAATAGAATAGATATGTACAAGTAAAATAAATAAATAAATAGAGTAATAAATACGTACAAACATATATACATATATACAGGTGCTGTGGGGAAGGGAAGGAGGTAGGGTCCGGGAAGATGGAGAGGGGGAGGTGGGGGAGAGGAAGGAGGGGGCTCAGTCTGGGAAGGCCTCCTGGAGGAGGTGAGCTCTCAGTAGGGCCTTGAAGGGAGAAAGAGAGCTAGGTTGGTGGATGTGGGGAGAGAGGACATTCCAGGCCAAGGGGATGACGTGGGCCGGTGGTCGACGGTGGGACAGGCGAGAATGAGGCACGGTGAGGAGATGAGCGGCAGAGGAGTGGAGGGTGCGGGCTGGGCTGTAGAAGGAGAGAAGGGAGGTGAGGTAGGAGGGGGGTGAGGTGATGGAGAGCCTTGAAGCCGAGGGTGAGGAGTTTCTGCCTGATGCGTAGGTTGATTGGTAGCCACTGGAGATTTTTGAGGAGGGGAGTAACATGCCCAGAGTGTTTCTGGACAAAGACAATCCGGGCAGCAGCGTGAAGTATGGATTGAAGTGGGGAGAGACAAGAGGATGGGAGATCGGAGAGGAGGCTGATATAGTAGTCCAGACAGGATAGGATGAGAGCTTGAATGAGCAGGGTAGCAGTTTGGATGGAGAGGAAAAGGTGGATCTTGGCAATCTTGCGGAGCTGAGACCGGCAGGTTTTGGTGACGGCTTGGATGTGGGGGTGAACGAGAGAGGGGAGTCGAGGATGACACCAAGGTTGCGGGCCTGTGAGATGGGAAGGATGGTAGTGCCGTCAACAGTGATGGGAAAGTCAGGGAGAGGGTAGGGTTTGGGAGGGAAGACAAGGAGTTCAGTCTTGGACATGTTGAGTTTTAGGTGGCGGGCAGACATCCAGATGAAGCTGTCCTGAAGGCAGGAGGAGATGAGAGCCTGGAGGGAGGGAGAGAGAGCAAGGGCAGAGATGTAGATTTGGGTGTCATCAGCATAGAGATGATAGTTGAAGCTGTGGGAGTGAATGAGGTCACCAAGGGAGTGAGTGTAGATCAAGAACAGAAGGGGACCAAGAACTGAACCTTGAGGAACCCCTACAGTAAGGGGATGGGAGGGGGATGAGGAGCCTGCAAAAGAGACTGAGAATGAATGACCGGAGAGATAAGTGGAGAACCAGGAGAGGAAGGAGTCTGTGAAGCCAAGGTTGGATAGCGTGTTGAGGAGAAGGGGGTTGTCCACAGTGTCGAAGGCAGCTGAGAGGTCGAGGAGGACCCCCAACCCCAACCCCCAACATTCGTTGCTCCAGGCAGAAGTAGGGAGAGGCCAGGCTGCAGGAAGGCCCAGCTAGGACCATGAGTGTGCTGGCTGGTGCGAGGCCTCCAGTGGGGCCCAGGGCCAGCAAGAGAACCAAATTCCTGAGCCACGGTGGCCCAGGCCAGGCAGGGATGAGGAGCCTTGAGCCCACTCTGTTTAGGTCCGCTCTGCCTCAGACACACCTGCTCTGATGTCACCGGTCCCTAGGTTCAGACCAATGTTTCCTGCCCACCTGAGGCTCCTCCACCAAAAGCAGGCACCAGTGTGCCAGACCTAAAGGGTTGTGCACCCTTAACCTTTGCCCACAATTCCCCAGAGCTGTCCTAAACTTCTTCCAGGTTGGAGGTTCTAATCCTGGCTCTGCCACTGTGTGCTCTGTGACCTGGGGCAAGTCACTTAACTTCTCTATGCTTCAGTTACCTCATCTGTAAAATGGGGGTGAAGACTGCGAGCCCCACATGGGACAATCTGATTACCTTGTTTACACCTTAGTGCTTAGAACAGTGCTTGGCACATAGAAAGTGCTTAACAAATATCATCATTATCATTATTATTTTTATTATTATTACCTCTCTCTGAAGTGCTCTAGGAGCGTCAACTCAGTAACGTTCATATTGTCTTTGACTACTTTCTCTATTATACTCTCCCAAATGTTTAGTTCCATGTTCTGCACACGGTAAGTATTCAAAAAATACCATTCATTTCTCGATTGATTGATCTGGGGAGGTGGAGCAGTAGCTATTATTGTATTCTCTTTCCAGGAAAAGAAATCGAGGGCCTGGGGCCGGGGGTGGGGAGGGAGAGTGGCACAAACTGAGGACTAGCCCAAGACCAGCTACTGGGAAGGGAGTCCATACCATGCTGAGGAGGCTTTTTGCTAGGGATGCCAGGGACCAGCATCAATCAATCAATCATACTTATTGAGCATTTAATGTGTGCAGAACACTTTACTATGCCCCTGGAAGAGTACGATATAGCAGAGTAGAAGGACAAGTTCCACTGCCCAGAAGAAGTTTACCAGCATCCCCCCACCCCCCAAAAGCAAAAAAGGCTGAATCTCGGGTCAGAGCCAAGCAGAGGAACCCTCACACCATGTGACGCAGGGGCCCAGGGAAGCCAGGAGGAACAGGGTGGTTGGGGCTTTGTCCCCAGGGGCCACTGGGCTTTCAATCAAAAGCAGGGGAGGGATGAGAGGCAACAAAGCAAAGGCCAAAAAGCAAATGGAGCAGAAAAGAAAAGTGCGACCGCAAGAGTAGACACAATTCATCCCTACTGGAGGCCCAATTCTCTGGCTTTACCTGGGCCTGAACCACCATAAACTGCTCCGTGGTCCAGCTGTCGGAGAGAGGGGAGTCTGTTGCGATCTGTCTCCCGCTACCCTGGGTGATGTGCTGAAACCCAGAGCGATGGGGACACTTGGACTGACACGGGGGGCAGTGAGAGGGACTGGGCCCGACAATCCAGAGGGAAGAGGGAGCCATGTGAGGCTAGACAGAAGACATGCAACCCTTTGTGAGGAGAGCAGCTATGGGTACTGACATGAGACTCCAGTTGGACCGAGTGAGCCCAATACTAGCCAACTGCATCTCAAATCCCTAAAGAAATCGACTGAGATGAAAAAACATCCTCTCATCCCCCAGAACAATAATAACAATAATAGTTGAGGTACTTTTTAAGCGCTTACTTAGTACATGCCAGGCACTGTACTAAGCATTGGGGTAGATAATCGGATTGGACACAGTCCCTGTCCTACATGGGGCTCACAGTCTCAATCCAACTGAGAAGCAGCATGGCTCAGTGGAAAGAGCACAGGCTTGGGAGTCGGAGGTCATGGGTTCTAATCCCGGCTCTGCCACTTATCAGCCATGTGACTTTGGACAAGTCACTTAACTTTTCTGTGTCTCAGTTACCCCATCTGTAAAATGGGGATTAAGACTGTGAGCCCTGCGTGGGACAACCTGATTACCCTGTATCTACCCCAGCGCTTATAACAGTGCTTAGCGCATAGTAAGCACTTAACAAATGCTATTATTATTATTATTATTATTATTATTATTATTATTATTATTATTATTATTTTCCCATTTTACAGATTAGGTAACTGAGGCACCAAGAAATGTAGTGATTTCCCGAGGTCTAACAGCAGACAAGTGGCAGATCTGGGATTTGAACCCAAGTCCCTCTGACTTTCAGGCCCGTACTCTATCCAATAGGTCATGCTGCATGGCATGAGACTTAAACCAATTCCTGAAAACTCTCTTCTTCATCCAACTCCAACATGCCCCCCGTGCCCGCCAGGCCCACTGCGCTCCTAAGGGGTCCACAGCCAAACCTCCCCCAACAGAAGCCAGTGTGAAGCACACTAGTCCAGTGGATTTTAGTACATTTTAGACAGAGAAAAACAGAGCTCTGCCCACACAAGGGTCTTCCACTTGTTTCCTGTGGCCTCTCTTCTGGGCTCTGTGTCCCCCGACAGCAGGGTGGGTGGGTTCTGACATACAGTCCCAGAGCTGTGAACCCCACAGAACCCACCCACTGAGCTCAAGCCCGTTCCACTCCCCACGGTCCAGGCCTCCAAAACAACTCCGCGTCCGCTCCCCCGCATGATTTATCTGTCCGGGACACGGCCCTCACCGGACTTTATTGCAGCATAATTCGACTTGGGTGATTACTGAACAGGATTTGAGGAGCCAATTTGCACTATGGGGCCCAGTTCCGGTAGGATTTTTATCTGCAACATTAAAACCTTCGATGCAATTATCCAAGCACCTTCCAGGCTCACTTCCAGCCGCACAAATGCCCAATACTGTTAAACCAAGTAAGTAGTTGAAAGTTCATATTTGAGTTTTTCAGAGGAGTGACCCTGGAAGAGGGATTTTTCACCCACTCTGAAATATCTGGGCAGGCTGCCTGGCTCGGTAATTTACGTTTTGAGTTCTTCTCGGTTGAGGCACTTAGAGACCTTTGGGCATAGGTAACTATAAATTAAAAGTTATTATTGTAATTAATAATATATTTTGTCAGGATCATAAAACATGATGGTGCATTCCAAAATGAATGATCTCGCTTGCCCTGCACAGATCCATAGGGGGAAAGAGATGATTGGAGGAGCAAGCCACAGTAAACAATATTAGAGGCTGCGTGATAAAGAAGGCATTGAAACCAGATTTCTGTGGAGGGCAGAAACAGCGGCAATACCTGCTAACTGCTGTCAGTGGGGGGTTGGGGGCGAGGGGGGGTCCGGTTTATTGCACATTTGTTGGGTCTCATGTTCTTAGAACTCTCAGCTTCTTGGTAGCCCCTAAATACTTAAAACCTTGGACCTCAACATTTATCGCCCTTCAGGGACCCTTGAAGAATTTATTTTCATTTAGTTGCCACTCTGGGAGGCAATTTCATTTAATATAACGGAAACAGTAAAATACAAAACTCCAAAATTTGGTCCAAAAAAATGGGAGTTCCTTAAAACCAATACCCAAACTATGAAAAAGAAAAAAAATGAATGCCACCTGCAAGCTGTAAATACGTATATTTAATTTTTTTCCTCATATTTGCTTTGGCTGTGACCTATTCAAACATTCAGCTGAACAAGGGCTAAAAATTGTCAAACTAAATTCTTGTTTGAGAGCAGAGCTCTAACTACTGCCAGTTTGAGAGAAACACACATCCAGGTTTAGGGAATAGGTTTTGTTTGTTTTGGCTGGGACACAGGGCAGAACAGTTTCCATCCCATCCAAATGCAGTCAGAAGGAGTTGAAATATTGCACAATAAAAGCCATTCATTATATCTGTCTTCCTTCCCTTCCAAAAACAAAAATGGCTGACCGGTTCCAAATCTGTGCAGGGGGCAGGAAGATGGGAGTCAAAGGGTCACTGGAAATCACCCAAGACTAACACCAGGTTTTTCAGGTTTGACTTTGGGAGTATGTTCTGACTCTTCATTCGCAAGGCACACCGACTTTTTTTCCGAACAGATTGGTTGAAGTAGTTTATTGCTCAGTTATGCACAATTTACAAGACTTAATTACAAAATTAACACATTAGTCTTCCTGTCCAAGGATACAGATAAAATGCACAGGACCTACAGGGAACGGACCTGATATCTGAACCAACCCTGCCTCCTTTCCTCAAGACATTCTTCATATTGCTTACTAATGGGCTTTGGGTTATGCGATCTCAGCTAGGCTCCTCTATCTCGGGCGGGAAAAAGCTGTTCCATTGTTCAAAACGTGTCTAGGAGGATGAAGGCATTTTCTAGAGTATTTCCAATCAAATGAGGTTTTTCACAGTGCTGAGGTTGACCTGGCTTCTTTCCCCCTTACCTAGCCACTGACGGACATCGTGGCTTTTAGACTTTTAGACTGTAAGCCCACTGTTGGGTAGGGACTGTCTCTATATGTTGCCAACTTGTACTTCCCAAGCGCTTAGTACAGTGCTCTGCACACAGTAAGTGCTCAATAAATACGATTGATTGATTGATCGTGCATGATGTTAGCAGGGCCCCGGCAATGCCGTTTCCTCGGGAAACTGAAGCGGCGAAGGGAACACCGGAAGACACATCTCTGCTTCTGACACCTACAGCCACACAAGCCAAGTATTCACCCTCACAATGGAGCACTTGGTTTGATCCAAAACTATTTTACAGAAGGGGAAGCGAGATCTATGAGAATAGAACGATTGTCAGCTACATTGGATTTGGAGTATAAGATATGATGATCACTTCAAATATGGCATTTAGAAGCTTTTATTCCCATCACAAGATTGTGGGTCTTCCTGAAGTCTGCAATTTTGAAAACAGGCCTTTGGAGCTTTTCCCTTTCACTTCTACTCAATTTTACTTTTCCACTGTTTAAACAACAACCGATGAATGCTGTTGATTGAGGATGCTGGCAACTTTAAAACCACCTTTATTCTTGCCCCTCTTCAAAAGAATCCCTCTTAAATCGTTTATATTAAATAAGTTAATTTGCTCTCCATATGTTCTGTGCGAAGAGTTTGATTGGAGGAAGAATGGGGAGGTGGAAGAAAGGGGTTTAGCCAATTGAACTGTCATTAGTAGAACATTTGTGATGAAATCCCAGCCTGCCCCTTTGACCCTGAAAACTTGCATATTTCTAGAACATACAGGCTCATCTGTTTTTCCTCTTTGTACAATCCAAGTGACAGAATGCAAAAAGTAACAACACAAAAAGGCAATTATGGAGCTTGCAATTTCCAAACTTTTGAAACTTTCCCAGTATGTAACGCACCAGAACTTAGGGTACAAGTGGATCCAGTTATTGACTTGCCAAATTAGGTTACGAGAATGGAGGCAAGTTATATACCAGCCTTATCTTGCAAAGTCCCTCTAGACTGTGAGCTCGTTGTGGGCAGGAATGTGTCTATTTGTTGTTATAGTGCTATCTCCCAAGCACTTAGTACAGTGCTTTGCACACAGGAAGCACTCAATATGATTGAATGAATGCCTAATTAATTACAGCCTTAAAGCACTTATAAGATACATACAGGCACATATATGCAAATAGCTGAAATGTTTTCTCCCTTTTCCCTTCCTAGTATTCAAAAAGCAACAGACACCAGCCTGAAACACACAGAATCAGATTCAAGGCTAATACTTTTTTTTATTAGGAGTTTGTTTGCTCCCTGGAATGCCAAGATGAGCATTAAGTTAAGCAGAGAAAATTTTTTGGAGTTCACTGAGTCAACCCTGTTGGCACTTTACAATTCTGCTTTCCACCCAGTTATGAAAGAGGCCCTGTTGCAGCCTTGCTGATAGTAGCAGGACAGGAATAAACCAAGCAGCAGCAGATCAAGGCAAATGGAAGCCCCCAATGGCTCATGTCTCCCTCCCTGTCCACTCTGACCCTAAGTGTAAATTACAATCACTGGTTTGTAAGCTCCTTGAGAGCAGGGCTCAATCATGTCTAGGAACTCCAGTGCACTCTTCTGAGTGCTTAGTACAGTGTTCTACACAATCAGTGTTCAATGTAGTCATTCACACATTTGTGCACTATGTGCAGAGCACTGTACTAAGCACTTGGAAGAGTACAATAGAGTTGCTAGACATGATACCTACCCATGAGGAGCTCATAGTCTAGGGTGGAGAGACAGACACTAAACTACAACAGGGAATATGGGAGAGTAGAAGATTATGTACATAAGTGTCGTGGGGTTGGGGATCGGGTGAATGCCAAGTACTTTTGGATTTGCAATCATTCACCCCACCCTCAACCTCATGGCACAATGTACAAATCCATAACTTTTATTAATGCCTGTTTCCCCCTCTAGACTAAGCTCCTTGTGGGCAGGGAATGTTTACCAACAGCTATACTGTACTTTTTCAAGCGCTTAGTATTATGTGCCCTGCACATAGTAAGCACTCAATAACGTATTAATTTATTGGTACAGATCAAAGTGCATAGGCTTAGAAGGGAGGACGAACAAGGTGAGGGCTTAGTCTGGGAAGGCCTCCTGAAAATGTGATTTTAGGAGAGCTATGAAGGTGGGGAGAGTAGTGTTCAGTCGAATACAAAGCGGGAGGGAGCTCCAGGCCAGAGAGAGGACGTAGGCATGGAATCAATGAAGAAACAGACTAGTAGATGGGCATTTGAGCTGCAAAGTGTGGGCTGAGTTGTAATAGATCAATGAGGTAAGATGGGGGAGAAAAGAGCCAATTGAGTGCCTTAAAGCTGATGGTAAGGTGATTCTGTTCACAGGTTTTTGAGTTGGGAGATAAGGTCTAGATTTTTTTTATAAAAATGATACAAGTAGCAGAGTGAAGTACGGACTGGAGGTGGGAGAGACAGGTGGCAGAGAGGTCAGCGAGGAGGCTGATGTAGTAGTCAAGGAGAGATACAAATGCTTGGATCAGCATGGAAGCACATTGGATAGAAAGGAAAGGACAGATTCTAGAAATATTCTGAAGGGAAAACTGACAGGATTTGGTGACAGACTGAATATGCAGATTGAATGAAAGAGATGAGTTGAGGCTAACGCCAATGTTTTGGGCTTGTGAGGCAGGGAGGATGGTGTTCTCTACAGTGATGGGAAAGTCAGAGGGAGGACAGGATTTGGATGGGAAGATGTGGAGTTCAATAAGTACCACTGATTGATGGAGCGTAGTTGGCCTTCTATAGCATGGGTCCGCCAGATTCGTGGTCCATGATCAGAGACATCAAACAGATGTTGCAGAAGAGGAGTCTGGGCTTATTTAGCAATTTTCTGCCAAATTTGAACAATTTGAAGCAAAAGACTGCAAAAAGTTGGAACATGATATGACAACCCTGCCTCATAAAAGGAAGATTTTTCAAAGTATGGCTCTCTCGTATTAGATTCTTCTTGGGGAACAACTTGTTTTTGGATCATCCACGACTTTGCCAATAAATGCAGTATTTGGAGAAATTCTAACCTAAGCCAATGACAAACAGGTGTTGTCCTGGATTTGCGTCCACAGATATGCTGTGCCCGGGGAACTGCATACGGCATACTGCCACCTTCTGGGAGAAATAAGAACTTGCCTCATAAAGGACTACTGATTCTATTGTCACAGTATCCAGGGAAGTTTTCATGGGTAGAAGATTCCATTTTGGCACCACTGAAATTTCAAGCAACTCAAGCATCTATGTAGGAGGATGGTAAAAGGCAGATCATATGAACATGCAACAGATTTAGTCAATGATTCATTAACAAGCTGACAAAAAAATCCCAGCATATTCATTCATAAACCGTAAATGCTTCAAAATTGTTCCCCATTCCAATCCACACTTCACTCTGCTGCCAGATTATTTTTCTACAAAAACGTTCAGGACACATCTCCGCACTCCTTAGGAAACTCTAGTGGTTGCCCATCCACCTCTGCATCAGAGACCCCTCACGGTTGGCTTTAAAGCACTCAATCAGCCTGCCCCTTCCTACCTCACCTTGCTACTCTCCTGCTACAACCTAGCCCGTACAACTTTGCTCCTCTAATGGCAACCTACTCACTGTGCCTCCATCTCACTTATCTCACTGCTGACTCCTTGCCCACGTCCTGACTTTGGCCTGGAACACCCTCCCTCCTGAAACCCAACAATTATTCTCCAATCCTTATTGAGGACACATTTCCTCCAAGATGCCCTCCCTAAGCCCCCCCTTTCCTCTTCTCCCACTTCCTTCTTCATCCCCCTCCCAGCCCCATAGCACTTATGTACATTTCTGTCGTTTATTTATATTGTTTGTCCCCGTCCGACCCCACCAAAACATCATTGTGGGCAGGCAATGCGTCTGTATACTGTACTCTCTCAAGAGCTTAGCTTAGTACAGTACTCTAGACACAGTAAGTGCTCAATAAGTACAGCTGAATGAACAAATTATTCAGTGCAGAAAGGATTTGCTGAATGAAACCACTTCTAAATTCCTTTAAGTTTTCCACTTCTGATGGGGAAAACTGTCTTATGAGCAGAAATTAAATGTGATTATTTTGAAGCAAACCACTTTAAGGAGTGTGTACTTTTTTTTTTATTTCCAGCTTTAAGTCCTAAAAAGACAAGTTTACAGAACAGTCATTAGGATCAGAAAACAAACTTCTCCGCACCCTCATATCAACTCCCAGAAATCTGAACTTTATTCGGATAGTTCACATTTCGACAATCACAATTCTTCTTGGACTGCAAGCAGATCAATTTGAAGTAAAAGAAAAGATACATTCTAGAATAGGACAGCTGATGCTTGGTTTTTCGACAACCAAAACCACGAGGAGCTCACAGTGCAATGGACAGATTAACTTTAGGAGAAGTTTGCTAAGGGTTTGCTAACCAGGTATTAAAACCATAAACAGCAGGCAGGGAAATATAAAGCAAGAGTTCTCCGGACACTGTAGCAAGAAAAGTGGGGCTGGCCCCGAGTGTTAATGTGAAATACATTAGTCTGGAACAGCGGGGGTGCCAGACCTACGGGCACCCCAGGAGGAAGGAGAGCCTGACTCAGCAGCAGGGGGCTTTCTTCCTTGTTGTGTTATTTGTAGAGAGCTTTATTTGTTAACATGTTTTTGCTATCATGGAGAGGGTGGTGAAGGGAGGGAGGGGAGAGTGAAATGAATTTCAGGGTAACTGTTCAATGAAACAATGATTCAATATACACTTAAGAGTTTAAATTCACACATGGGATTTACTAGAACCAAACTGTGCTCCTTTGCTGTTCAAGGAGCTGAGGGAGAGAGATTAAATCTCCATTACAAGAGCCCAAATCACATTTTACCTATGGCTCAGGTTTGGAACTCTAGTGAACAATCCAGGCACTTAGTACAGTGCTCTCCACAGAGTAAGCACTCAATAAATACTATTGATTCACTGTTGGCTGCTAACTACAAATAAAATGACTTTGTGGGAATTTCTCCAGGGGTAGTCAGGAACTTGCCAAACTCCGAAGTTAACTATGCCATGCTTAGTGATTTGTGGCCCAATTTTAAAGAAAATCAGTATTCGACAGCAAGTTGCTTCAAATTAGGAGGTAAGGTGATCTTGTTAAGGAAAGCAAGTTCATCTCAAATTGTAATATAGTCCAATCCAAAATGCTTTTCTTCTAAAACCAAGTCATTGGGTATCTAGATTTGCTTATATCTGAGGCAAAACGTAAACCACTCGTCTCACTCCAGATAGACAAAACATGCTACCAAACTGTGGCAGCCTAGAGGAATTTAATACTTGCCCATTCGTTTAGGTTTTTTACATTAAAATTTCCTAGGGAAACAAGTTGAATGAATGATCCACTCTTGCTTCAGATCAACCCTTTTGTATTGTTTTTATTAATTTTAAATGTAACCAGAATGTGCTGACATATTCTAGCCTCCAGAAGTCATTTTTGCTTATCTGAAGCCTCAGTAATTCTATTCCATGGCTGCCACAGGTACTGGGGTTCACTTAACTGTTCAATCTCACTTCTCGATCTAACCACTGGCCCTCTGGCTAATTGCAAGGGGCACTCACGGATGGTCACAAGATGGTTCACTCAAATGGAAATGAAGATGAATGATGATCGCCTTCATCAGGAAAGAGATAAAAAGAAGTTCCTTTTTTTCCTATTGGTAGTGGATTTGCTTAGCATCTCTCAAAACTATGAAAATCCTGAGGCAAAACAAAGACTGTGACTAAAGAAGATTTCAAACTTAGTTACCTGCCCACTTCTAATGAAAGATTGGAAATCTGAGCATCCACTTTTTTGCTCCGACACTTCAAAGTCATTTGAGGCAATTATTCTTATTTGTGTAAGACAAGCTTGCTCTTCCAGCTGTTTTTGTTTGGGACTTCTTTCTGGTTTGTAAAAAAGCAGACGAACAAAAGCTTTTTCTTCTCGGCCTATGAGAAGAACCTGCAACCGAAAGAGTCTCAGAGTTCTCTTTGTTGGATGTAGAGAACAGAACACAGGATTCTTGCCTGTGGATATTTTCATACTCTCTGCTGTGGGAAGCACATATAGTCCTCCTGTTTGTTTTCTGTAGAAAGCTCAGCGAGGTGGCATTTGGGTCTGAAATCCACACAAGTCCCTGACTATCTGAACCCTTTTGCAGCCTCATACTCCGCCTCACTCTTGTTTCATCAGCCTGCACTGGCTCGAGGGCCCGTTCTATAGAGTAGGCTAGATTACTACATAGCTCTGAATTACTTTTCAAAAACAGTTCTTCGGTTGAGGAACTGTAACGGGAACCAGGAAGTGCGTCTCCATCTTCTTCAACGGGGACACTTTCATAATTCGGGTAATACACAGAGCTTCTTCTACGTCCCCTCAGTTGTTTTTGGTAACTCGTCACCGTGCGATTTTCTGCTGATTCTTCTCTTTCAAATTCCTGGCAACTTTGACTTGCGGTTTGTTCCATGCCCTCCCGAACATCAACCCCATCTGGCTCTTCTAATTCCACGCTCCACCCGTCTGTGAAGATGCCGGTCTCTGGTCCTCCCCCAGGTTTGGTTAAAGAGCTCTTGGGACTACCATTCACTGAGCTTGCGGCTCCCCTTGGGGACACTGGGGCCCCATTGGGCTGTGGCGGGACCATGGCAGGGGACGACAGAGGGAGCAGGGGAAGGGCTGATTCGGGATCAGTGACCGAAAGACCTCCCTGGGCTCCAGAGAGGCTCCTGGACCCTTCCTTTACCCCCCAGCCAGGACCTTGAGACTCCAATGAGGGGACTGGGTCACAGTTTTCTCCTCGAATGCTTCCTCCAGCCTTGGAGGGACTCAAAGTAGGAGCCGGGTCCCAAACTGGGGTATTGACAGGAGAGTCCCCCTTTATTCCTGACACATTGTGCTCATCAAAGCCCCAAACTGTCTGCAAGGTCTTGGAATCCTCCATTTTCATACTGTTTTGGGGGAGAGATTTCCATCTGGGTCTTTCAACGGGTTTTCTCAGTTTAGGGCTCACAGGCTTGTCACAGGGAATGTCGAAGTTGAAATAATCTAGGAAGATAGCAAAGAAGCATTCAATTTAACTCAACTCTAATGATGGAAAATTAACATTTTAGCCCTTTCAACCGATTTTAAAACTGCCTGCAGATGCCATTAGGTCCGTAAAAAGCTTAACTGGGCAGTGAAATTGGCACTGGCCCACCTCACATTTACAAATGCTAGTTTTCCATTTTTCTTTCCTCCCAGAAGGTCTGTGACCCAGTTGAATGACCTCTCCGACTAACGCGTCTTGAGGTAGCTCTTGACTGCCACCAAGTGGCGAAAAGTGAGAACGCTTACCATCTTGACTCCCACTTTTTTTTAAATGGTATTTGTTAAAGCACTTCCTTACTGTGGCAGCACTGTACTAAGCACTAGGGTAGAGACCAGTTAATCAGACTGGACACAGTCCATGTCCCACATGGGGCTCACGGTCAGTCCACGTTTTACAGATGAGGAAACTGCGGCACAGAGAAGTTAGGTGACTTGGCCAAGGCCACACGGCAGACGAGCGGCAGAGCGGACTAGAACCCAAGTCCTCCTGACTCCCAGGCCCATGCTCCATCCTTTAGGCCATGCTGCTCCTCACTTAGGCAGAAATCTGGTAATTTGGCTCTGCCTGATTTGATCGAGGGAAAAGACCTGTTCAAGACCACAAAGCAAGTTCAGACACTCACAAGAAACTTCCTAGAAGTCATACATTTAACTCCCTTCTCAGGCCCCTTGTTCCTCCCCCTCCTCCATCCCTCACCCCCAACGATCTGGCCTCCTACTTCATCAGCAAAATTAACTTCATCAGGTCTGAGCTCCCCAAAATCACCCCTCCCCCTTCTCCATCCCCCCCCCCCCACCAACCCTCTCCACTACTCTCCCATCCTTCCCAGCAGTATCTTCAGATGAGATCTCCTCCCTCCTCTCAAGTGCTACTCCATCCACCTATGCTTAAATCTCTCGCCCCTTCCCTCCTTAACTTCCATCTTCAACTTCTCACTCTCCACTGGTTCCTTCCCAACTGCCTTCAAACATGCCCACGTCTTCCTCATCCTAAAAAAACCCCTCTCTTGACCCTACCTCCCCTTCTAGTTATCACCCTATCTCCCGCCTACCCTTCCTTTCCAAACTCCTAGAACGAGCCGTCGACACCCACTGCCTCAAATTCCTCAACGCCAACTCTCTCCTTGACCCCCTCCAATCTGGCTTCCCTCTCGTACACTCCACCGAAACTGCCCTCTCAAAGGTCACCAGTTACCTCCTTCTTGACAAATCCAACGGCTCCTACTCTATCCTAATCCTCAATTACCTCCTTATTGACAAATCCAACGGCTCCTACTCTATCCTAATCTTCCTCGACCTCTCAGCTGCCTTCGACACTGTGGATCACCCCCTTCTCCTCAACACATTATCCAACCTTGGCCTGGATATCCAACTCCATCCTCTCCTGGTTCTCCCCTTATAATAATAATGATAGCATTTATTAAGCGCTTACTATGTGTAAAGCACTGTTCTAAGACGCCGGGGAGGTTACAAGGTGGTCAGGTTGTCCCACTGGGGGCTCACAGACTTAATCCCCATTTTACAGATGAGGGAACTGAGGCACAGAGAAGTGAAGTGACTTGTCCAAAGTCACACAGCTGACAGTTGGCGGAGCTGGGATTTGAACCCATGACCTCTGACTCCAAAGCCCGGGCTCTTTCCAGTGAGCCATGCTGCTTCTCCCCTTATCTCTCTGGCCGTTCACTCTCAGTCTCCTTTGTGGGCTCCTCCTCCCCCTCCCATCCCCTTACTGTAGGGGTTCCTCAAGGGTCGGTTCTTGGTCCCCTTCTGTTCTCTATCTACACTCACTCCCTTGGTGAACTCATTCGCTCTCATGACTCCAACTATCATCTCTTTGCTGATGACACCCAAATCTACATCTCTGCCCCTGCTCTCTCTCCCTCCCTCCAGTCTCATGTCTCCTCCTGCCTTCAGGACATCTCCATCTGGATGTCTACGCACCATCTAAAACTCAATATGTCCAAGACTGAACTGCTTATCTTCTCTCCCAAACCCTGCCCTCTCCCTGACGTTCCCATCACTGTGGACTGCACTACTATCCTTCCCGTCTCACAAGCCCGCAACATTGGGGTCATCCTCGACTCTGCTCTCTCTTTCACCCCACACAGCCAATCCGTCACCAAAACCTGCCAGTCGCACCTCTGCAACATCGCCAAGATCCGCCCTTTCCTCTCCATCCAAACCTCTACCTTGCTGGTTCAATCTCTCATCCTATCCCGACTGGATTACTGCATCAGCCTTCTCTCTGATCTCCCATCCTCCTGTCTCTCCCCACTTCAGTCTATACTTCACTCTGCTGCCCAGATTATCTTTGTACAGAAATGCTCTGGGCATGTCACTCCCCTCCTCAAAAATCTCCAGTGGCTTCCTGTCAACCTATGAATCAAGCAAAAACTCCTCACTCTCGGCTTCAAGGCTCTCCATCACCTCGCCCCCTCCTACCTCACCTCCCTTCTCTCCTTCTACAGCCCAACCCACACCCTCCACTCCTCTGCCGCTAACCTCCTCACTGTACCTCGTTCTCACCTGTCCCACCGTCGACCCCCGGCCCACGTCCTTCCCCTGGCCTGGAATGCCCTCCCTTCACATATCCGCCAAGCTAGCTCTCTTCCTCCCTTCAAAGCCCTACTGAGAGTTTACCTCTTCCAGGAGGCCTTCCCAGACTGAGCCCCCTTTTTCCTCTCCTCTTCCCCATTCCCCCAGCCCTACCTCTTTCCCCTCCCCACAGCACTTGTATATATTTGTACAGATTTATTACTCTATATACTTTACTTGTACATACTTACTATTCTATTTATTTTGTTAATGATGTGCATATAGCTTTAATTCTATCTGTTTTGACAATTTTGACACTTGTCTACATGTTTTGTTGTCTGTCTCTCCCTTCTAGACTGTGAGCTTGTTGTTGGGTAGAGACCGTCTCTATACGTTGCCGACTTGTACTTCCCAAGTGCTTAGTACAGTGCTCTGCACACAGTAAGCGCTCAGTAAATACGATTGAATGAATGAATGAATCGAGAAGTCTAATATTCTCCTGGTATTTCCTCCCACAACTTAGTATAGTGCTCTGCACCGAGTAAGCCCTTAACAAATACCATTATTGCCACTTATAAATACTACCGATTGAAGTGATTCTTAGGCTCTGTATGAAATTTTGTTGTTTGAGATATTTTGCCATCCATTTGGATGTGTAATGTATCAACCTGTGAATTCAGTTGCTACCCCATCCCCAGCCTCAAGGAGTCCACATATACAATCGTTCCCAAGGGGCCATCTCTATCTCTGGGGTGAGATCTAGGGTTCAGGGCGTGGCAAGACCCAAGCCCAACTAAGAGACAGCCCAGCCCCCACACCCCTTGGCACAGTTCAAATGACTCCAGACAAAATGGCCATTTACACTGTCCCAAGGGCCTGAAAATACATGCACCCAGCAGGAATTAATAAGGACAACCCAGAAAGTGTTACTTAGAGCACACGTCCCAAGACGCAAACTGAACAATGGATAGATCAATCGTATTCATTAACAACACTGTACTGTTTGGGAGAGTACCATACCACAGAGTTGGTAGACATTGAAATAAATTAGGGATCCATACATAAATGGGGTGAGGTTGAGGGTGGGGTGAATAATGGGTACAAATCCATGAGCAAGGGCGATGCATAAAGGAGAAGAAGTATAGGGAGTCAGAGCCTGGTCAGCGAAGTCCTCTCGGAGGTGATGTCATTCGAATTAGGCTTTGAAGGTGGGGAGAGCAATCATCTGTCAGTTGAGACAGACTGGCTACAAACTTGTCCTCAGTTAAAGGTTTTATAATACCCCTCGCTAGACTGTAAGCTCTCTGAGGGCAAGGAACATGTCTACCAACGGTACTGCTCTCTCCCAGGAATTTATTACAGTGCTCTGAACACAGTGAACATTCAATAAATACCACTGATTGATGCTACTTTCCCTTTCATCTCCTTTTTGAAAATAATCTATCTGTGAAGATTAAAAGCCCAAGACAATATGAAGGACGCTTAGCTGTGAAGGAAAAGAGCAATGAGGGGTTGAGACCTAAAGGATGCAGAATACCTGAAGACCACAGACTCTCTGGCCTCTTGAAGCAGGGTGATGCTGCTGCTCCGGGGCTCTCAGGGATCTCAGGAACTGGACTTAAGGGAGGTTTCTTGGAAGCCATCTCTCTTTTCCCATACAACGATTTCTCTACTTTTTTCTTTCCCTTTCCTTTCCTTCTTCTGCCACTTCTTAACCCCTGAGAAATGCAGAATAGCATAACTGAGGCAGAAGCAGCATATAATACATATTCTTTAAAAACCAGCAAATCAGCTCTTACAATGCTTCACAGTTATTCTAATTCAGTAGTTCTCACATTAAGAGGCCAGGGTCCATTCTTTTGACAATCTTTACTTTTTAAAAGGAGAGTCTGAGAAGGTACAGAACCAGCTGGCTGAAGATGAAACGCAGCAACAAGTCTCTGAGCAAGGATTGGTGCTCCTGGCCCCCCAGCTCCCAGCAGCCCGGGAAGCCTTTTTGGAGCACAAGAACCCTGCTGCATCTTGAGAAAACTTAGTTATTCATTCAGTTGTATTTATTGAGTGCTTACTGTGTGCAAAGCACTGTACTAAGCGTTGCAGCACAAGCCCACACCCCCACCTCCCTGCTCTGCCAACCGCTCCCCCAGTGTCACCAGAGCCACACTTTTACATGGCACTTTGCTACAAATGTAAACACATCATATTTTAATATTCAATGATACATATTTGATACATATTTTTATACATATCAAATGTTTATATTGGTATTTATATCTCAATAAACTGTACGTGATAAAGGACATTACAGTCTAAGTGAGACAATTTTATACAGACTGACTGTCCTCTGCCCCTCTTACATCCCGGATAAAGAAGCTTTTACCTGCCTTCATAAGTTGTCAGGAGAAAGGTAGAAAGAAGAGAAATGGAACATTTAACACACTTACTGGAATTTTTTCAGATGTTGTTTTCCCCTTAGAACCTTGGGGTTTCTTTCTATTAGGTTTCATTGCTTTCTCAGTTTTGGATTCTATTTCAGCTGAATTGCTGGCAGCCTCTTCTTTAATGTTGACAAACTGTTTTGAAGAATGTGTTATTTCAAACTGCTACCGACATGAAAAGACTAAGTCATTATATGTTAGCATTTACTGCTGCAATTTTAGCAAATAAATCAAATTCAAAGAACTTCCTATTAATCAACCATTGGTATCTATTGAGTGCTTACTGCACACAGAGCACTGTACTACATGCCTGGGAGAAAACAATTCAACAGAATTGGCAGACACAATCCTGGACAACAAGGAGCTTACAGTTTAGAGAACAAACCACTCCATCCCAACTTTTGACCTCTGAGCTGGTTCAACAATGTGGCCCACCACCTTCTCATGGAACATTATCTAACTGTCCTCTACTGGTTCTCCTATTTCTCTGACTGTTCCTTCTCAGTTTTATTTTGCAGGTTCCTCCTCTGCCTCCCACCCTCCAACTGTGGGGGTGCCTCAAGGTTCAATTTAGTGCATGCTTTCATTCTCCATCTACATCCACTCCCTTGGACAACTCATTTGTTCCCATAGCTTCAACTAGCATCTTCTACATGGATGATTCTGAAATCTTTTTATCGAGCCCCAAACTCTCCCCTTCTCTGCAGACCCGACCCGCATTTCCTCCAGCCTTCAGGATATCTGAATTTGCATGTCCCACCCATACATTAGACTTAACATAACCAAAACAGAACTCCTCATATTCCCACCCAAGACCTATTCTCCCCTGACCTTCCCATCACTGTAGACAATACCACTGTCCTCCCTGTCTCACAAGTCCATAGCCTTGGCAGCATCCTCAACTCAGCTCTCTCATTTAACTCAAATATTTAATCTGTCACCAAATACTCTCAGTTCTACCTTTACTACATTGCTAAAAATCCAGCCTTTCTTCTCCATCCAAACTGCTACCAGGCTGTTGGACGCCCTCTTCATCTCCTGCCTTAGCCTCCTCACTGAGCTCTTTGCCTCCTGTCTCGTCCCTCTTTAGTCCATACTTCACTCTGCTGCCCAGGTTATTTTTCAGAAAACACATTCAGTCATGTCCCCACTCCTAAAGAGCCTACAGTGGTTGCCCATCCACTTCCACATCAAACAGAAATTCCTTCCTATTGGCTTCAAGGCAATCAGCTTGGTCTCTCCTTCCCACCAAAACACACTGATCTTCTACTGCAATGCAAACTAAACACTCCACTCCTCTACTCTAAGACCATCCTACTTTCTGCACCTCTATCTCATCATCTATCCCACCACTGCCCCCTTGCCTGTGCTCTCCCTCAGGCCTGGAACTCCCTACCCCTTCATATTCAACAGTCCACCACCCTTTCCACTATCAAATTCTTCCTAGAATCCCATCTCCTCCAAGAGGTCTTCCCAGATTAAGTACTTTATTTCACCTATCCGCCCTCTCCTCCATGTCAACTATGCACTTGGCTTGCACCCCTTAAGCACTTGGCTACTCAACCCAACCTCATGGTACATATGTATTCTTATACTCTACTTCCTCCAACCCTAATTTATTCTAATGTCTGTCTGTCTCTGTAGACCATAAGCTCCTCGTGGCCAGGGATCACGACTACTAACTCTGTTGTACTGTATTTTCACAAGCGCTTAGTCCTCTGGGTACAGTAAGCACTCAATAAATGCCACTGATTGATTAAATAAAATAAAGTATCAGTAGATAATAAACGGCAACCTGTTTGGGACAGAACAGAGAAAGCATCATGATCATTTCAAGGCAACCAGGAAATACCTTCTCCCCTGAATCAGGACTTTGAGGATCCAAAGAAGGGACTGGGTCACAGTTTTCTCCTTGAATGCTTCCGCTGGCCATAGAGGGACTCAAAGTAGGAGCCGGGTCCCAAACTGGGGGATTGACAGGAGAGGCCCCCTCTACTTCTGACACACGGCACTCATCAAAGCCCCGAATTGTCTGGAACGTCTTGGAATCCTCCATTTTCATATTGTTTTGGGGGAGAGATTTCCTTCTGGGTCTTTCAACAGGTTTTCTCAGTTCAGGGCTCACAGGCATGTCACATGGAATGTCGAAGTTGAAATAATCTAGGAGGTTAGCAAGAGGCATTCAACTTAATTCAAACCTAATAATGGAAAATTAATATTTTAGCTCTTTCAACCAATTTTAAAACTGCCTCCAGATGTCATTAAGTCCATAAGAAGCTTAACTGGGTGGTGAAATTGGCACTGCCCTCCACCCTCCACTTACAAATGCTAGTTTTCTCTTTTTCTTTTCTCCCAGAAATGTCTATGACAGAGTTGAATAATCTCTAGTGCTAACTCTCCCCCCGTCTTGACTGTAAGCTAGTTTTGGGCAGGGAATGTGCCTGTTTATTGTTACATTGTACTCTCCCAAGCACTTATCACAGCTGTCTGCACACAGTAAGCGCTCAATAAATACGATTGTATGAATGAATGCACTCTCTGCTTTGAGGTTGTTCTTCACTGCCACCTAGTGGCAAAACGCATGAATGCCTACCATCCTGACTCCCACTTTTTTTTTTACCTGGTATTTGTTAAAGCACTTACATTCATTCAATTGTATTTATTCATTCATTTAATCGTATTTATTGAGCGCTTACTGTGTGCAGAGCACTGTACTAAGCGCTTGGGAAGTACAAGTTGGCAACATATAGAGACGGTCCCTACCCAACAGTAGGCTGTTGGGTAGGCTGTCCAACAGTGAGCCCAACAGGCTCACAGTTTAGAAGGGGGAGACAGAGAACAAAACAAAACATATTAACAAAATAAATGGAATAAATATGTACAAATAAAATAAATAAATAAATATATAGAGTAATAAATACATACAAACATATATACATATATACAGGTGCTGTGGGGAGGGGATGGAGGTAAGGCAGGGGGATGGAGAGGGGGAGGAGGGGAAGAGAAACGAGGGGTCTCAGTCTGGGAAGGCCTCCTGGAGGAGGTGAGCTCTCAGTAGGGCTGAGTACTTATTGAGTACTTACTGTGTGCAGAGCACTGTAATAAGCACTTACAGGAACTGTACTAAGCACTAGGGCAGAGACAAGCTAATCAGGTTGGATACAGTCCATGCCCCATATGGAGCTCACAGTCTTAGTCCACATTTTACAGATGAGGAAACTGAAGTAGAGAAGTTAAGTGACTTGCCCAAGGTCACACATGAGATAAGTGGCAGAGCCAACTAGAACCCAAGTCCTTCTGACTCCCAGCCCACGTTCCATCCTTTAGGCCATGCTGCTCCTCAGCCAGAAATAATAATAATAATGGCATTTATTAAGCGCTTACTATGTGCAAAGCACTGTTCTAAGCGCTGGGGAGGTTACAAGGTGATCAGGTTGCCCCACGTGGGCCTCACAGTCTTAATCCTCATTTTACAGATGAGGTAACAGGCACAGAGAAGTTAAGTGACTTGCCCAAAGTCACACAGCTGACAATTGGTGGAGCCTCTATATGAACCCATGACCTCTCACTCCAAAGCCTGTGCTCTTTCCACTGAGCCACACTGCTTCTCTGGTAATTTGGCTGTGCCTGATTTGATCAAGAGAAAAAAACACTTTCAGGACCCCAAAGGAAGATCAGACACACAAGAAACGTTCTAGAAGCCACCTAGAAGCTCCCTTCAAAGCCCTACTGAGAGCTCACCTCCAAGAGGCCTTCCCTGACTGAGCCCGCTTTTTCCTCTCCTCCTCCCCAACCCCCCAACCCTACCACCTTCCCCTCCCCACAGCACCTGTATATATATATATATATATTTTTTTTTTTTTACAGATTTATTACTCTATTTTACTTGTACATATTTACTATTCTATTTATTTTGTTAATGATGTGCACTTAGTTTTAATTCTATTTGTTCTGACAACTTGACACCTGTCCACATGTTTTGTTTTCTACCTCCCCCTTCTAGACTGTGAGCCCGTTGTTCGGTAGGGACCGTCTTTACATGTTGCCAACTTGTACTTCCCAAGTGCTTAGTACAGTGCTCTGCACACAGTAAGCACTCAATAAATACGATTGAATGAATGAATGAATACTTGGGCACCGAGTCTAATTTTCACCTGGTATTTTCCCACAGAGCTCAGCATGGTGCTCTGTACCCAATAAGCCTTAATAAATACCTTTCCTGCCACTAATAAATACTACTGAAGTGATCCTTAGGCTCTGTATGAAATTTTGTTGTTTGAGATGTTTTGCCATCAATTTGGATGTGTAATGTATTAGCCTGCTGTGCTGATGGAGTCAAATGTGAGTTTGCTTGCCTGAGAATCAGACATGTAGGCAGGCTCCAGAACACTAGGTTTCAGTCAGCTCGCGAGCACCCCGCCCCTCCAGCTAGGCCTCTCGGCACAGCTCAGACCCAACAGACAGAGACCCAGGGCCTCTGAGCACCTTAGCAAAGGACAGCCTGGCAGTGCCAGGCCTCCATGCCAACAACTTTGCCCTGTCCCCACGGCCAGTCTGCCCCCACTGGCTGTGCTTCCTTCAGCCGGGCAGCCAGAGGTAGCATCGGTGTCAAGACTCCAGGGGTACAAGCAGCATGGAGAAGCAGCGTGGCTCAGTGGAAAGAGCATGGGTTTTGGAGTCAGAGGTCATGGGTTCAAATCCCAGCTCTGCCAAATGTCAGCTATGTGATTCTGGGCAAGTCACTTAACTTCTCTGTGCCTCAGTTCCCTCATCTGTAAAATGGGGATTAAGACTCTGAGCCCCCCCCCCCCCGTGGGACAACCTGATCACCTTGTAGCCTCCCCAGCACTTAGAACAGTGCTTTGCACATAGTAAGCGCTTAATAAATGCCATCATTTTTTTATAATACTTAACCCCTTCCTCCCCTACAGAAAAGCACCATGGCTTAGTGGATAGAGCACAGACCTGGGAGTCAGAAGAGCCTGGGTTCTAATCCCAACTCCGCCACATGCCTGCTGGGTGACCTTGGTCACGTCAGTTCACTTCTCAGGGCCTCAGTATCCTCATCTATGAATTGGGTATTAAGACTGAGAGCCACTTCTAGGAAAGGGACTGTGTCCAACCTGATTAACTACTACCTACCCCAGCACTTAGAACAGTGCTTGGCATAGCGTAAGTGCTTAGTAAGTACCATAATCTCCGCTCCTCTGCTGCTAACCTCCTCACTGTGCCTTGTTCTCGGCTGTCCCACCGTCAACCCCTGGCCCACGTCCTTCCCCTGGCCTGGAATGCCCTCCCTCCACACATCTGCCAAACTAGCTCTCTTCCTCCCTTCAAAGCCCTACTGAGAGCTCACCTCCTCCAGGAGGCCTTCCCAGATTGAGCCCCCCTTTCCTTCACCTCCTCCCCATCTCCACCCCAAATCTAACTCCTTCCCCTCCCCACAGCAATACATTTGTACATATTTATTACTATGTTTATTTTACTTGTATATACTTACAACTCTATTTTATTAATGATGTGCATTTAGCTATAATTCTATTTATTCTGATGGTTTTGACACCTGTCTACATGTCTTCTTGTCTGTCTCCCCCTTCTAGACTGTGAGCCCCTTGTTGGGTAGGGATCGTCTCTATATGTTGCCGACTTGTACTCCCCAAGCGCTTAGTACAGTGCTCTGCACAAATTAAGCACTCAGATACGACTGACTGAATGAATGATAATTATTACCCCAGTGAATGCAGCTCCATCCCCAGCCTCAAGCAGGTCAATCAATCAATCGTATTTATTGAACGCTTACTGTGTGCAGAGCACTGTACTAAGCACTTGGGAAGTACAAGTTGGCAACATATAGAGATGGTCCCTACCCAACAGTGGGCTCACAGTCTAGAAGGGGGAGACAGAGAACGAAGCAAAACATATTAACAAAATAAAATAAATAGAATAGATATGTACAAGTTAAATAAATAGAGTAATAAATATGCACAAACATATATACATATATACAGGTGCTGTGGGGAAGGGAAGGAGGTAAGGCAGGGGGATGGAGAGGGGGAGGAGCAGGAGAGGAAGGAGGGGGCTCAGTCTGGGAAGGCCTCCTGGAGGAGGTGAGCTCTCAGTAGGGCCTTGAAGGGAGGAAGAGAGCTAGCTTGGTGGATGGGCAGAGGGAGGGCATTCCAGGCCAGGGGGATGACATGGGCCGGGTGTCGACGGCAGGACAGGCAAAAACGAGGCACGGTGAGGAGATTAGCGGCAGAGGAGCGGAGGGTGCGGGCTGGGCTGTAGAAGGAGAGAAGGGAGGTGAGGTAGGAGGGGGCAAGGTGATGGAGAGCCTTGAAGCTGAGGGTGAGGAGTTTCTGCCTGATGTGTAGGTTGATTGGTAGCCACTGGAGATTTTTGAGGAGGGGAGTAACATGCCCAGAGCGTTTCTGGACAAAGACAATCCGGGCAGCAGCGTGAAGTATGGATTGAAGTGGGGAGAGACAAGAGGATGGGTGATCAGAGAGGAGGCTGATTCAGTAGTCCAAATGGGATAGGATGAGAGCTTGAACGAGCAGGGTAGCAGTTTGGATGGAGAGGAAAGGGCAGATCCTGGCAATGTTGCGGAGCTGAGACCGGCAGGTTTTGGTGACGGCTTGGATGTGAGGGGTGAATGAGAGAGTGGAGTCGAGGATGACACCAAGGTTGCGGGCTTGTGAGACGGGAAGAATGGTAGTGCCGTCAACAGTGATGGGAAAGTCAGGGAGAGGGCAGGGTTTGGTAGGGAAGACAAGGAGTTCAGTCTTGGACATGTTGAGTTTTAGGTGGCGGGCAGACATCCAGATGGAGATGTCCTGAAGGAAGGAGGAGATGCGAGCCTGGAGGGAGGGGGAGAGAGCAGGGGCAGAGATGTAGATTTGGGTGTCATCAGCGTAGAGATGATAGTTGAAGCCGTGGGAGCGAATGAGGTCACCAAGTGAGTGAGTGTAGGTCACACACACGATGGTTTCCAAAGAGTCACCTTTATCCCTGGGGTGAGATCTAGAGTGCAGGGCCTTGGCAGGACCCAATCCCTAGGAGACAGCCCAGTCCCCACATCCTTTGGCACTGCGACCCAAAGTGGCCATTTACACTGTCCCAAGGGCCTGAAAGTATGTGCATCCAGCAGGAGTCAATGAGGAAAACCCAGAAAGAGGGGCTTAGAGTACATGTCCCGTCATGCAAAACCGATCAATCAATCAACAATCAACTGATAGTATTTACTGAATGCTTAATGTGTGCAGAGCACTGTACTAAGCAATTGGGAGAGTACAATACCGCAGAGTTGGGAGACACATTCCAGTCTAAAGGGGGAGACAGACATTAAAATAAATCATGGATACATACCTAAATGCTGTAGAGCTGAGGGTGGGGTGCCTAATGGGTACAAATCCAAGAGCAAGGGCGATGCAGAGGGAGAGGAAGTAGGGGGAGTCAGGGCTTAGTCAGGGATGAATTCTTGGAGGAGATATCATTTGAATAAGGCTTTGAAGGTTGAAAGAGCAATCTGTTAGTTGAGACTCGCCCTCAGTGAAACTCTCTGAGGGCAAGGATCATGTCTACCAGTGGTAGTGCTTTCTCCCAGGCATTTACTATAGTACTCTGCAAACAGCGACCATTCAATAAACCTCCCTTTCAGCTCCTTGGGACACCTAGCTGTAAAGGAAAAGAGGACTGAGGTTGAGACATAAAAGATGAGGAATACCTGAAGACCACAGACTCTCTGGCCTTTTGAGGTGGGGCGATGCTGCTGCTCCGGGGCTCTCAGGGACCTCAGGAATTGGACTTAAGGGAGGTTTCTTGGAAGCCATCTCTCTTTTTCCATACAAAGATTTCTCTACTTTTCTCTTTCCCTTTCCTTTCCTTCTTTTGCCACTTCTTAACCCCTGAGAAATGTAGAATAGCATAACTGAGGCTATATATATATATAAAATGTGTGTGTATGTATGTGTATATGTATACACACACACACACACTGCAGAATATGTATTTATATATTCTAAAAAAATCAGCAAATTGGCTTTTACAGTGCTTCATAGTTATTCTAATTCATTTGTTCTCAAATTAAGAGGTCATACCCATTATTTTAATTTAATTTAAAATTTAATTTAATCTTTACTGTTTAAAAGGAGAGTCTGAGAAGGTACAGAACCAACTGGCTCTAGATGAAACCGAGCAACAAGTCCCTGAGCAAGGACTGGTGCTCCTGGCCCCCCAGCACCCAGATTCCCAGGTAGCCTTTTGGAGCACAAGGGCCCTGCTGCATCTTGGGAAAACTCAGTTATCTGGGTCTTTGCCGGACAAGCCCACATCCCCACCTCCCTGCGCTGCCGACCGCTCCCAGAGCCACACTTTGACATGGCACTTTGCTACCAACGTAAACATGATTATCACATATTGATATATACTGATAGATATTTCATTAAAGTATACATGACAAATGACACTACATTAGTGAAACATCATTATCCAGACTGACTGTCCTTCACCCCTATTACAACCCAGATAAAGGAGCAAGGTAGAAAGAAGAGAAATGGAAGCTTTAACACTCTCTTACTGGAATTTTCTGAGATGCTGTTTTGCCCTTAGGACCTTGAGGTTTCTTTCTGTTGGGTTTCATCGCTTTCTCAGTTTTGGATTCTATTTCAGCTGAATTGCTGGCAGTCTCTTCTTTGATGCTGACAAACTGATTTGAAGAATGTGTTATTTCAAACTGTTAATAATCTGAAAAGACTGTCATTATATTTTAATATTTACTACTGCAATAATAAGAGATAAATTCAAAGAACTTTCTATCAATCAATGAATGGTATTTACTGAGAGCTCACTATTTTCAGAGCACTGTACTACATGCTTGGGATAGTATGATACAACAGAATTGGCAGACACAATCCTGGTCCACAAGGAGCTTACAGTTTAGAGGACAAACTATTCCAGCACAACCCTCGACCTCTGAGCTTGCTTGACACTGTACAGTGCTCTGCACACAGTAAGGGCTCAATAAACATAGCAATGATTGAATTAATGAACCACCCCCTTCACCTGGAAACATTATCTAACCTTAGCTTCACAGACACTGTCCTCTCCTTGTTCTCCTATTTATCCTCCTCCTCCTCAGTTTTCTTTCGCAGACTCCTCCCCTGCCTCCCACCCCCTAACTGTGGAGGTGCCTCAAGGTTCAGTTTAGGGTCCCCTTCCATTTTCCATCTACATCCACTCCCTTGGAGAACTCATTTGCTCTCACGGCTTCAACTACCATCTCTACCGGGATGATTCCCAAATCTCTCCCTCCAGCCCTGACCTCTCCCCTTCTCTGCAGGCCCACACTTCTTCTGGCCTACCGGATATCTGTACTTGGATGTCCTGCCTACATCTCAGACCTACCATGTCCATAACAGAACTCCTCATATTCCCACCCCAAACCCTGTCTCGCCCTGACTTTCCCTTCACTGTAAACAACACTACTGTCCACCTGGTCCTAAAAGTCCATAACCATGGCAGCATCCTCAACTTATCTAATTCAAATACTCTGTCACCAAATACTGTCAGTTCTAACTTTACAGCATCGCTCAAATCCGTCCTTTCTTCTCCAAGCTGCTAGCATGCTGATCCAAGCTTTCATCATTTCCTGTATCATCTTCCTCACTGGGCTCCCTGCCTCCCAACTCCCCCCACTCCAATCCATACCTTCATTCAATAGCATGTATTGAGTGCTTACTGCATGCAGAGCACTGCACTAAGCACTTGGGAGAGTACAATACAATATATAGACACATTCCCTGCCCACAATAAGCTTACAGTCTTGGGGGGTGGGGGAGAAAGAAAATACAAATAAATGACAGATATGTACAGAAGTACTGTGGGGCTGGGAGAGGGGATGAACAAAGGGAGCAAATCAGGGCCACTCAGAAGCAGGTGGGAGAAGAGGAAAGGGGGGATTAATCAGGGAAGGCCTCTTGGAGGAGATGTTCCTTCAATAAGGCTTTGCCTGAGGAGAGGGTAATTGTCAGATTTGAGGAAGGAGGGCATTCTAGGCCAGAGGCAGGAGACGGGCAAGGAGTAGGTGGTGAGATAGGTGAGATCAAGGCACAGTGAAATTAACATTAAAGGAGCAAAGTGTATAGGCTGGGTTGTAGTAGGAGAGTAGCGAGGTGAGGTAGGATGGGGCAAGGTGACTAAATGCTTTAAAGGTAGTGGTGAGGAGTTTTTATTTAGAGGTGAGGAGTGGCGAGGAGTTTTTGTGGAGGTGGATGGGCAACCACTGGAGTTTTCTGAGGAGTGGAGAAACATGTCCTGAACGTTTTTGTAGAAAAATGATCTAGGCAGCAGAGTGAAGTATGGACTGGAGTGGGGAAGAGACAGGAGCCTGGGAGGTCAACAAGGAGGCTGATGCAGTAATCCAGGTGGGATAGGAAAAGTGCTTGGATTAACATGATAGCAGTTAAAATGGAGAGGAAAGGGAGGATTTTAGCGATGTTGTAACGGTGGGACCTACAGGATTTAGTGATGGAGCATACTTCTCTCTGCTGCCCAGGTTATTTTTCAGAAAACACATTCAGTCCCTACATCCCCATTCCAATAGTTGCCCATCCACCTCCACAAACAGAAACTTCTTCCCATTGGCTTTACAGCAAATCAGCTCACTCCCTCCCTCCTACCTTTGCTGATCTCCTCCTACAATCCAATCCAAACACTCCACTCCTCTGCTATCATCCTACCCTTTCTACCTCGTTCCCATCTATTCCACCTCTTGCCTATATTCTCCCTTAAGCCTGGAACTTCCTCCACCTTCATAAACGACAGTCCACCACCCTTTCCACTATCAAAACCTTCCTACATCTCCTCCAAGAGGTCTCCCTTAATCCTAAAGATTAAGCCTCTTATTTCCCCTATCTGCCCTCCCCTCTGTTGTAAATTATGCAACCCTGAAGCCCTCGGATACTCACCCCAACCTCACAGGACATGTGTAAATAGTCTTATACTCTACTTCCCCAATCCCCAATTTATTTTAATGTCTGCCCCTGGCTGGGCACTGTAAGTTCCTTGTGGCCAGGGATCACGTCTACTAACTCTGTTGCACTGTACTTTCACAATCACTTAGTACTCTGTGTACGGTCAGCATTCAATAAATACCAGATTGATTAAATAAAGTGCCAATAGCTGATAAACAGGAACCCGTCTGGGACAGAACAGAGAAAGCATCATGATCATTTCAAGGCAACTAAGAAATATTAGTTTCACTTTAATTGGATTAAGATCATGTTAAAGGCTAACTCAAGGGTGGGGGTGATGGTTTGGGCATTCCCCCAAACCTTCTCCTGGCCCAAGTGACCCCCAAAGTCAGAGAACAAGGCGAGACCATCTGGAGATGTTTCCTGGATGCTAACACCCTTGTGTTTTTCCTTCCCAGGACAAGGGCTATTCCCTGCCCCCACCACCTTCTGACTCAGAGTCCCGCAAATGCCAAGGGAGGCGCTCATTCAGGGTCCAGCCAGTCGGCCGGCTCCTGGACATCGGCAGAGACTTTTCACCCCTTCTCTCCTCCCTCTTTCCAAGCAGCACTTTCTCCAGCAAGCCTAAGTTCCACTATCCCCATTAACCTCTTTGCTTAAGTTGGACACTCAGGTTAGCAGTAATGGAAGTAAAAGCTTGCTCTGCGCAGAGCACTGCACCAAACCCTGGGGAAAAATAATACACAGTTGAGCCTTAGAACAGGTTCCCTGGCCCACTGGGGGCTCAGAACCTAAAAACGAGGCAGGGTTGGGTTTGGTGACAGACTTAGTAGCAGAGATGAAAAAGAAATACAGAGCACCATAGAAGACAAACATAAAAAAGTCCAAAGTTCAGCCTTGTCCCATGATAAAGGGGTCCGGCAGGGGCCTCCTAAATCTGTGGAGGCCATGATAGGTGTGGAACACAGAGGGGTGCGAGATAAGTGAATCGAAATAACCCTCTGCTTTTAGCATAAAAATTACATCAACATTGATGTTTTAGGGAACAGCCTTTCAAACAGAGTCCTTTTCCAAACTCTTATCCCTAAGCAACCCCTCTTCCCAGGGATGCATTTAATTTTCCGGCAAAAAGTCCTGGAGCAACTCTCCACTTCTGTGTCTCTCTGGCCCCTTAAACTCAGCCCCCATTCTTTCTAAAACATGTCTGCCCTTCGTTTTAATTGTCTCTTCCCCTTCCCTTTGTCCAAAAGCATCAGAGTGCTCAATGGTACTGCTCCTGGACTGACACTTTCTACAAAGTAGCCTTCCTCTTGCTAAGCCTTTAGATAGCAACTGTTTCATTTTGTGACAGGGTTTTTCTTTAACAGGGAGAGACAGGCAAATGAGTAGCTTCGAGAAGTTCTGGATGTTTGCAGAGGGGGTTCCTGTGTCTACTGTATTTCGCCTCTTTCCCTTCTCACCAACGGAGAGCTTTCTAGCCTCTTCCCAGAGGTGCAGGTTAGCTAGAGTGACAGTCACAGTAAGTATAAATTCAGGTATTGTGAGATTTAGGGGTTGTCTGCATGAAAGGAAGAATAAAATATTAAAATACAAATTAATATGCATAATAAAATATTACAGCAATGACAAACTCACCTTCCTTTTGGAGGAGGACCGTGTTATTCTACCATCTTTAAGGGGAGAAGTACTTCCATCTTTATTTGGTGAATTAGAAATTTTGGTTTCTGAAGAAGTAAAAATGAAGTAAACATTCTAATTGACTCAAAAACCATAAGATATACATTTTTTGACACATTCGCCAACATTCACTAATCATTTGACACTAAAGTTACTGCCATCTCTTCACTAGACCAGGGCACAGTAGGTGATCTGCTTAAACAGCATGCTGAAAACTGGGCTACTTAACCTGTAGCCTTGGTACTTAAAAGAAGATTTCGCTTGAACAAGTGTTTCAGGAAGCATCAATTTTCCCTTCTATTGGCCAACACGGCTGTAAGGCAGCTCCAGAGCAGCAGTGCGGGAGAAGAAGGCATGCAAGGAGATAACAGGTCAACCAACTGGATCGATCCTGGAGCAACAGAACAAGCTCAACTTCTGCGAGTGCATGAGGCCAGAAGGCCACCCGGAGGGTCCAGGTGCTTTGTGGCCGATCCCATTTGCTCTCTGCCTGATGCTGATGGGTGTGTATTCTAGTCGTGAAGCCAGCTGTGTTCTCTGTCACTGTTCTCCTCTGCAGCTTGGGCACTTAGGTGTAGGTGTGTTTATGGGACAAGGAATCGTGTACAGAGAATAATAATAATAATAATAATGGCATTTATTAAGCACTTACTATGTGCAAAGCACTGTTCTAAACGCTGGGAAGGTTACAAGGTGATCAGGTTGTCCCACGGGGGGGCTCACAGTCTTACAGATGAGAGAACTGAGGCACAGAGAAGTGAAGTGACTTGCCCAAGGTCACACAGCAGACATGTGGCAGAGCCGGGATTTGAACCCATGACCTCTGACTCCAAAGCCCGGGCTCTTTCCACTGAGCCACGCTGCTTCTCTGTTTTCTGAATGCTGTTTTCTGCTCTCGCCAACCACCAATTGGTAATTAGATAAGTGGGGGATACCACCCTCCAGTCCTCATTCATTCATTCAATCATATTTATTGAGCGCTTATTGTGTGCAGAGCACTGTACTAAGCACTTGGGAAGTACAAATTGCCAACATATAGAGACGATCCCTACCCAACAATGGGCTCACAGAGGAGTTGCAGCCACCGTGGCTGCCCTGCATGGAACCCAGAGGCATCACAACACAGGCAGGGCAAAGCAGTCAACGGTAGGCACCTAGGGGCATTCAGTAGGTGGGAGGGAACTAGGGAACAAGAGTAGGATTGGTTAGCAGGCAGCAAAAGCTGGGAAGAGAACCAACACCTCTCCTAACACAGCACACTAGGCCTGTGGTCCAACTTCTCTGGGATTCAGGGTGGAAGCAGATCAATCAATCACTTGATCAATCCAATGGCATTTGTGGAGCGCTTTCTGTATGCAGAAAGTGTACACACAAATTTAAGTGTGCAGATCATGCAGAAGGGCGGGTGCATAAGGGGAAAGCCCTCTTGGAGGAGATGTGATTTTAATCAGGCTTTAAAGAGGAAAAGAGTGGTGGTCTCTTAGACATAATAATAATAATAATTATTATTATTTTTTTATTATTACTGTAATGGTATTTGTTAAGCACTTGCTAAGTGCCGGGCACTATACTAAGTGCTGGGATGGATACAAGACAAGAGTTGGATACAGTCCCTGTCCCATATGGGGCTCGCAGTCCCAATCCCCATTTAACAGATGAGATAACTTAGAGAAGCAGCGTGGCTCAGTGGAAAGAGAGCAGGCTTGAGTCAGAGGTCATGGGTTTGAATCCCGGCTCCGCCTCTTGTCAGCTGTGTGCCTGTGGGCAAGTCACAACTTCTCTGTGCCTCAGTTGCCTCATCTGTAAAATGGTGATTAAGACTGTGAGCACCATGTGGGACAACCTAATCACCTTGTATCCGCCCCCAGCGCTTAGAACAGTGCTTTGCACATAGTAAGCGCTTAACAAATACCATCATTATTATTATTATTATTATTATAATTACTTAAGCACAGAGAAGTGAAGTAACTTGATATGAAGGGGAAGGGGGTTCCTGGAGAGAGGTGGATGGAGGGGGTTGTGATGGACCCCCTGGCACCTGATTGGTCCAGCTCATTCCTTTTAGACTGCGAGCCCGTTGCTGGGTAGGGACCGTCTCTATATGTTGCCAACTTGTACTTCCCAAGCACTTAGTACAGTGCTCTGCACACAGTAAGCGCTCAATAAATGATTGAATGAATGAATTCCACCTTCTGGAACAGTCTCCAAGCCAGAGAGCTTGAACTTCTATTTAAAATACACACACACACACACACACACACACACACACACACACACACGCGCACACTCCCTCTGATGGCAATGTAACAGCAGCATGAATGGGGGCAGCTGCTCTAGGGGACTGCCTGAACCCTGTCAGGTTCTCAGTTCAGGCTTCCTTCCCCTGGAAGTGTACTGCGCTTTGACTCTGTATTCAGTAACGGCTCATTTGATGGGCTCTCAGACAGCTGGCCAAGTTTAGGTTGAGAGATTCCCTCTTGCAGAAGGCAGTCCAACATGCCTTCATTTTACAGGAAAACAAAATCTCTGCTAAGAAGCCTATCCGTCTCGCTTGGCAGGTTCTCAAGGGCTCCGGCTCCCCCAGGAATGGTGGGGGCTGGGCCCGGGTTCTCGCCAGACGTGTTCTCCCATCGCATCCTATACCACCTCAGCCTCTAGGCTGTAAGCTCGTTCTGGGCAGGGAATGTGACTTTTTTGGTGTACTGTCCTCTCCCAAGCACTTGGTACAGAGCTCTGACCACAGTAAGTGCTCAATAAATACCATGACTGACCGACTGACTCAGCAGCATCCAAGCCCAGCTGCCAAGTCCAGGAACCTCCCTGTACGTACGACGTATCCTTGACCATGTCAGAGGGAGGCTTCTATGCAGGCAGAGGAGCGACAGCGACCATCCTTGCCCTCAGGCCTAAGAGTCTCTCGTCAGGTGGAAGGCACATTGGCCCCCTTTACACTAGGCTCTCAGTTCCCCCTCTAGGCTGTAAGCTCTTTGTGAACAGAGATAGTGCCTACCAACTCTGTTGTATGGTCCTCTTCCAAAGACGGAGTACAGCACTCGGTACACAGTAAACGCTCAATAAATACCATTGATTTTATTTGACTGTTTACTTTGTGAAATAGATTATGAGCTCCCTGTGGGACAGGGACTGTGCCCAACCTTCTTATTTTGTATCTGTCCCAGGGCATAGTACAGTGCTTGACCCATTGTAAACACTCAATATAATTATTATCATCATCATCATCATCATCAACTCTCCAGGATTCTTTATACACAGTTTCTCAAGAGTTCACACTCTCTTCGCTTCTCTGTGCCTCAGTTTCCTCATCTGTAAAATGGGGATTAAGATTGTGAGCCCCACATGGAACAACCTGATCACTTTGTATCTTCCCCAATGCTTATAACTGTGCTTGGCACATAGAAAGTGCTTAACAAATACCAACGTTATTATTATTATTAATGACAGCACTAAGACTATTCTATGTCGATATTCTGTATTCCAAAGTAACATGTAGACAATCCATATTTGAGTACCGCACTGATTGCAGAGCACTGTACTAGGCACGTGGAAGTGTGCAATAGGGTGAATAGGCATTATCCCTACCTTCAGAGAGTTTACAATCTAGCATGGGAGATTGACTACAATAAAATAATTCCAGAAGGAAAAAAGGGAGAATATATCCACAACTTACCAAAAAACTATAAATGATATATTTCAAACATGTCCTTTCCATCGATCAAATCAGGCACAGACAAATTACCAGATTCCTGGCAGACAGGCAGCGTGGCTTAGTGGAAAAAGCACAGGCTTGGGAGTCAGAAGGTCATGGGTTCTAATCCCGGCTCCATCATGTCTGCTGTGTGACTTTAGGCAAGTCATTTAACTTCTCTGTGCTTCAGCTACCTCATCTGTCAAATGGGGATTAAGACTATGAGCCCCACGTGGAACAACCTGATTACCTTGTATCTACCCCAACACTTAGAACAGTGTTTGGCACATAGTAAGCTCTTAACAAATACCGTCATTACTAAGGAGCACGGCCTAGTGGATAGAGCATGGGCTTGGGAGTCAGTAGGACCTGAGTTCCAATCCCACCTGTGTCACTTGTCTGCTGTGTGACCATGGGCAAGTCACTTCACTTCTCTGTGCCTCAGTTACCTCATCTAGACTGTCAGCTCATTGTGAGCACGTAATGTGTCTATTATTGTATTGTACTCTCCCAAGTGCTTAGTGCAGTGCTCTGCAGACAGTAAACGCTCAATAAATACAATTGACTGACATCTGTAAAATGAGGGTTAAGGCCGTGAGCCCCAAAGTTTGGGTGGGAATATGAGAAGTTCTGTTTGGACATGTTAAATTTGAGGTGTCAGTGAGATATCCAAGTAGGTGTGTCCTAAAGTGGGAGGAAATGTAGGACTGCAAAGAAGGAGAAAGATCAGGGCTGGAGAGAGGGGATTTGGGAATCATCTACATAGAGATGGTAGTTGAAGCTGGGGGAGCAAATGAGTCCTCCAAGGAAGTGGGTGTAAAGGGAGAATAGAAAGGGATCCAGAACTAAGCCTTAAGGGACTCCCTTTTTTAGAGAGTGGGAGACAGAGGAGAAGCTTGCAAAGAGTCTGAGAAGAAATAGTCAGAGATAGGAGGAGAACCAGGAGAGGATAGTAGCAAGTGAAGCCAAGGTTGGATAAGCACTTCACTGAGTGCTTGGAAAAGTACAGGTTTCCTCAGAAGTATCACCAAAGCAGCTCAACAAGGAACACACACACACACACACACACAAACACACACACACACACACCCCTCCCCCTACCTTACCATTAAGAGTTTCTGAAGATGGAGAACTTCCAACAGGAGGTACAGCACCACAAGATACTTGAAGTTGCTCAGTATTTTCCTAGACAAGGGCAGGGAAATAAGACGTTTCAAAGTCATACATAAAAAATAGTCTCAATACCTTTCCAAATTTCTTGATCACTTCATCACCCAAGCCAGAAGAGTGGATAAGCTCAAGGCAACAGGGACTGCAGGCCAGATCCATCCACCCCCCGCAAGTTCAGCTACTAAAATCTTCCCGATGCCAGGTCCACGTCTGCCACGGGCACCCCTGGCAACCCCGAGACTAGGTCCATGAGATGTCTGGGAGCCGGACAGAAGCTTCCAACAGAGGGCTTCCACCCCTCCTCCCTCATCCCACTGGCCTCCGCTCGCTCCAAGTAGCCCCCCAGATCAGATGCCTGTCCATCCTGATCAGCCAGCAAAGGAAATTCGAGGAATGAAAGGTTGAAAAATCCAAGCCAATACTTGGAAGCAAAAAAGTAGACTTTTCAGTCGATGGTATTTATGGGTGTTTATTGTGTGGTTAGGGACCGTCTCTATATGTTGCCAACTTGTACTTCCCAAACGCTTAGTACAGTGCTCTGCACACAGTAAGCGCTCAATAAATGTGATTGAATGAATGAATCATGTGTACAGCACTGTACTAAGCACTTTGGAGAGTACAATAAATCAGAGTTGGTAGATATATTCCCAGCCTACAAGGAGTTTACAGACTACAGGGGAAAATCATCATTAAAATGAATTTTGGATAAGGGAAATACTAAAATAATAGGTGAAATAGATTTTCTGAACTCTTCTGTAGACATCAGCAACTACGGTGCTGCCAACCCAAAAGTGGAAAATATCCCATCAATAGTTTGTCTTGCCCCTTCAGGAATGGCTCCTTTTGTACATCTTGGAGACAAGAGTGAGGTTCATTACTCCATGATCTGTATAATCTGTTAACAACTCCAAAATTGTTTCCTCAAAATTCAGCACATGAGCATAGCTTAGCAGAAAGAGCACAGGCCTGGGAGTCAGGCAACCTGTGTCCTTATTCGGCTCTGCCACTTGTCTGCTGTGTGACCTGAGGCATGCCACTTTACTTCTCTGTGGGGTCCCATTTACTTATGTTGTATCTATCCAAGTGTTTAGGACAGTGCTTGGTGCACAGTAAGCACTTAAGAAATACCACAATTACTATTATAACAGTTTATTTCTGAATACATCAAATCAAAATCAGTTATACCATTTGGTTGGTTTGACAGATTTACTTTATGCAATGACTTGGCTAATACAATGGCCCAATTACTGCCCACTTTAAGTGAGCCCTATTGAAAATACAGAGCAGCAAAAAGTGGTGCGGCAAAATGCATAGAGAAAAGGCCTGGGATTCAGAACGCCTGGGTTCTAATTCCGCCTTTGCTACTTGTCTGCTGTGTGACTTTGGGCAAGTCTCTTAACTTCTCTGTGCCTCAGTGTCATCATGTCTAAAATGGGGATTAAGTCTGCGAGCTCCATAAGGGACACGGACTGAGTCTAACCTGAATAGCTTGTATCTATCCCAGTGCTTAGTACAATGCCTGCCATGTAGTAAATGCTTAACAAATACCATTTAAAAAATGCTTATGTGTGGCAGAAAACACTAATGGAATCTACCATGTGAATAAAGGAGGACAGATCTGAGAGAACCCTAAGAACACAGTCTAATTTTCTCTGCCGATGAGCAAAGTATGGAGATTTCCTACAAAGGAAAAAAGAGTCACACTTACCAGAGTCTCATCATCATCAAAATTTAGTTGAGGTAATGACTCTGTCGTAGGAAAATGATGCGGCTCTGGAGAGCTTATGTTTCTCAAATCTTGCTGACGGGCAGGTGTTCCTCCTCTACGTAATGGAGTGTTTGCGGGCAAAGATTCATCAAATACTTCTGGGCTTAAGTATTCTCCAAAGGTAACCTTCTTCTGCCACGTTTTTGGGGTGCTCAGAATGCCAGCTTCCCCTCCAGCTGGAAAGTCAGCAACATAGAAAATATGTAAAATATTCACACAGTAATAAGACTGAAAAAACAATTCAAAGGTTTCATGCACTTCTGATGAAAAGCTTTCCCAGGATTTGGAAGAAAGACAGCAATTGGAAATGAATGCCAAAGCCAAAGATTTAAAAAAAAATGACTGATAATTATTCTGAAGAAAGGGATTATAAAGCAAAATAGGGCACAAATTAAAATAGCATTATAATTTCACCAAAGAATGACCCAAAAGCTCGGAGGTGGTGGAGGAATCAGTCCAAACTGCTCTTGTGGGATTAGGGCCCTGCCAGGATCACTGATCACAGGCCACAGGTCGGCTGCCTTTCCTTCCAGGAACTCTCAATGCCCAAGTGCCAAAGCTCAAAAGGCAAAGATGCCACATTATCAACCAGGTCATCTTATGTACAGGCTCACAAAGGAATGCAAACTTACCACTTTTCAGGTCTTCATAATCTTTCACATTTGAGAACGAGAAAGGCCGACTTCCATCTTCACAAGTGGCGCAGCAGTGTTCCTGATAAAACAATCACCAACAAGGCATTTTTATGGAGGCAGCTTCAACGAGGGTGGCAATGGTCCCCAAAATCTGGGATTGCTCTGGAACCTTGCTTGCTTGCTACTTATTGACTTGTCACTTGGTGTAAAAGAGGTATGCAATAAAAAGAGACCAGAAACTAAACAATGGACACAGGCCAATTAAAGCGCAAAATCCATTTACAAGGCCGAATTCCAGTTATAAAAAGTACATACTCCCTTCCATTTACACAATGGGTCAATTTCTCCTCTGGTTTTATCTAACTCATTCCTTCAATTTTTTTTTTAATCAAAGTGGCTGTTTTACAGCAAGCAAATTCCTTGTTTATAGAAATGTAAAGGAATAAAGAAAATCATTTCACCTTCCAACTTTCAGATAATGACTTAACGGGGGTCTTCTTCAGCACCGAGCGGAGGTTGGTGTGAATTCCAACCTCCTTTTTGCACAATGGTGTTCTTGGTAACATGTTTTCCTTCAATATTCCCAGGTGCGGTGATTCTTCCAACTTAACTCTCTTTACACTTTTTGATGCCTCATTACTTGAAATCTCTTCCAGTACATAGCCAGCAGCACCAGCCCCTTCAAAGTTATATATATTGGTCAATGATTAATAAGGATATGTGTTTCATGCTGACATGAAGAAAAAAATGCAAATGCAAAAAAAAAGTATCTCATAATGCTTTTATAGAAAGGAGTTTGGCTAAGGGGCCTTCTAAATGATTTCCTTTCATTCATTCCTCCATTCAATTGTATTTATTGAGCGCTTACTGTGTGCAGAGCTCTGTACTAAGTGCTTGGGAAGTACAACTCGGCAACATGTAGAGACAGTCCCTACCCAACAATGGGCTCCCAGGTTTAATCTTAAGTAGGAGAGGGCAAACAGGTTAGAACTTTTAAAATTGGTGCCAATCAGCCACAAAGATATTTTAGTTAGCTGTGCTTCTAGTGATTAAAAAAATGTTTGGGAACCGAGGATAGAAAAAGAAGGCATGGGAGATACAATGAATTCTGCTTAATGTCAAGGTTAGTAGTATGCCCTTGTAGCTTGGACAGGAGTCCCCATCCTGCATCCAGAAGGCAATCCCAATGTTCATTCATTCATTCAATCGTATTTATTGAGCGCTTACTGTGTGCAGAGCACTGTACTAAGCACTTGGGAAGCACAACTTGGCAACATATAGAGATGGTCCCTACCCAACAGCAGGCTCACAGTCAAGAAGGGGGAGACAGACAACAAAACATATTAACAAAATAAAATAAATAGAATAAATATGTACAAGTAAAATAGAGTAATAAATATGTACAAACATATATATATATGTATATATATATATATATACACACACACACACACAGGTGCTGTGGGGAGGGGAAGGAGGTAAGGTGGGGGGGATGGGGAGGGGGAGAAGGGGAGAGGAAGGAGGGAGCTCAGTCTGGGAAGGCCTCCTGGAGGAGGTGAGCTCTCAGTAGGGCTTTGAAGGGAGGAAGAGAGCTAGCTTGGCGGATGTGTGGAGAGAGGGCATTCCAGGCCAGGGGAAGAATGTGGGCCTGGACGGCGGGACAGGTGACAATGAGGCACAGTGAGGAGGTTAGCGGAAGAGGAGCAGAGGGTGCGGACTGGGCTGTAGAAGGAAAGAAAGGAGGTGAGGTAGGAGGGGGCGAGGTGATGGAGAGCCTTGAAGCGTGAGGAGATTTGGCTTGATGCATAGGTTGACTGGTAGCCACTGGAGATTTTTGAGGAGGGGAGTAATATGCCCAGAGCGTTTCTGCACAAAGATGATCCAGGCAGCAGCGTGAAGTACAGATTGAAGTGGGGAGAGACAGAAGGATGGGAGATCAGAGAGGAGGCTGATGCAGTAGTCCAGTCGGAATAGGATGAGAGACTGAACCAGCAGGGTAGCAGTTTGGATGGAGAGGAAAGGACAGATCTTGGTGATGTTGCAGAGGTGAGACTGGCAGGTTTTGGTGACGGATTGGATGTGAGGGGCGACCGAGAGAGCGGAGTCGAGGATGACATCAAGGTTGCGGGCTTGTGAGACGGGAAGGATGGTAGTGCCGTCAACAGTGATGGGAAAGTCAGGGAGAGGGCAGGGTTTGGGAGGGAAGATAAGGAGTTCAGTCTTGGACATATTGAGTTCACCCCTCAATGTTCACCCCTCATCCACTTATTTCAGTTCCACATTGACGCAGAAGAGCCAAAAGAAGTTTGAGAAATAGAAACGGAGGCTCAAAGATGAAAGAGTTAATGACACAGATACCTGACACTACTGGAGGGATTCCTGCCAGGCTTCACACTGTTCTCACCCCTAAAATTGCAGCCCCCTTTTCACCCACCTACTGATAATGAAAAGTTGGTTTCTTTGAAACAAAAGCGTCTCTGTAATCCACTTCCAACGTTTAGTTCTTAACAGAGTAGCCCAGGATTAATCAGTCCACGGTATTTATGGAGTGCTTACTGATGATGAGTTTGTATCTTCCCCAGCTCTTAGTACAATGTCTGGCACAAGGTAAGCGCTTAACAAATGCCATTAAAAAAAGACATTTAAAAGTAAAAATAATAATAATAATGGCATTTAAGTGCTTACTATGTGCCAGGCACTGTACTGGAGCAGCTTATATTTCCAAAAACAGTTTGATCTGAAAACTATGTTAATTTATGAAACACCAGAATACTCGATATTGTTTCAGAGAGCACCCAAAATTCAGAGTTTTACATTTGAACCTGGGAAGTCCAGGTTCACCTGACTCGTCATCCCTCACCAGCTTCCTCCTGTCCCGACATCCCCCATGTCGCCTCCTCCCCAGCCCCGGGCTCCCACGGGCCCTGAGCCTGCACAGCTATGAAAGGATTTGAGGCTGTGGCAGTGTGAGGCTGCTACAAATTAGAACACTGGGAAGCTTTGGTCTGACTGGACTCCAGATGACCTGGGCAGCAATGTCCTGAGACTCGGATCAATATTTGTGCCCTCTCAGAGTACAGCACTGTACAAAGTGCTTGGGAGAGTACACTCCCTGCCCCCAACATGCCCCTGGACCTGCTGGACTCAGAGCTCTGTCTTTTACAAACCCCCGCTGTATTACCGTAGCAGCCTCCTTGCTGCTATCCCTGCCTCTAGCTTCTCGCTTCTACAGATTCTTTCACACACAGCTGGCTGAGTCATTTTCCTAAAACACCTTTCAGAATCCATCACTCCCCTCCTCAAAAACCTCCACTGGCTACCCCTTTTTCTCCATACCAAACAGAAACTTCTGATCACTGACTTTTTCCCTGCTAGACTGTAAGCTCCTCAAGGGTACAGATCGTATATATTAACTTTACTGTGCCCTCAGAAGTGCTTAGTACAAGATTCTGCACAGAGTATGCATGCAATAAATACCCTCCTTGTGGGCAAGGTGCATGTCTACCCACGGATAGAATCAAGGCTCTCCATCAGGGATCTCTGGGTCTCTCTCTACACCCCCCACCTGCCCCCCTACCCCACCCCAGCCCCACAGACACACCACCCAGGAACTCCCTCTCCACCCTCAAAATCCTAACAACACTCAACCTACAGACTGTGTTTCCCAACTAATTCCTACCCCCCTAGTCATGGAATTGCCTCAGGTGCTCTGAGAGAGAGAGAGAGAGAGAGAGAGAGAGAGAGAGAGAGAGAGAGAGAGAGAGAGAGAGAGAGAGAGGGAGAGTATCTATATATATGCATATATATGGAAATATATAGATATATAAATATTCCATTTATTTTTTATATTTGTTTTTATAAGTTGTACGTATGTTTTCATTCTTGTTCCTACTATATATTTATGATTTGGGCCTGCCAGTCTTCCCCCATAATAACAACAATAATAGTGGCATTCGCTTGCTTTGTGCCACCCTCTGTGCTGAGAGCTTGGGTAGGCAGATGCAGGATGTTGGCCACGTCAGGCTCAGGCCCAGCCCCACAGGGAACTCAGTCTGGGTGGGTAAGGAGAATGCCCCAGTTTGCAGATGGGGAGATTGAGGCACGGGGAGGAAAACAGGCTTGCCCAGGGTCACACTCTGGTCAGATGGCCAGGCCAGGATTGGGGCCCATATCCTCCAACTCGCAGGCCTATCATCTTTCCACTAGGCAAGGGTGCTTCTCCATGTCTTATACTTGAGTTCATACCCCTTGGACATATATGGTACTCACCCCACACCTATAGCCCTTATGCACAGATCCCTACCCTTCATTATTTTAATGTATGTTTCCCCTACCGGATTGTAAGATCCTGGAAGGTGTCTACCATCTCTATATATTGCATTCTTGTATTATATTCCTGCTACTGTACGCACTAGGCACTCAATGATAATGAAATCCATAGAAACAGCATCTTCCAGGTTCCTTCCTTCCATTCTTGGATTATCAGTCCCTGGAGTGCTAACAATCCTGTATGATTCTCTCTTTTTTTAAAATGGTATTTGATAAGCACTTACTCCAGGCAGAGCACTATACTAAGCCCTTGGGTACACACACAAAGTTGGACAATCTGGGACAGGGAATGTGTTTGTTTATTGTTATACTGTATTCTCCCAAGCGCTCAGTACAATGCTTTGCACAAAGTAAGAGCTCAATAAATATGACTGAATGAATGGGCTCATAGTCCAGGGGAAAGCAGGTATTTATTCTCACCTGTGTTATTTCTTCCCAGCACTTAGTTCAGGGCCAAAGAGTGTTTTATAAAACCTATTATTACTACTATTAGTGTACTCTCCTGGGCACACAATAAAGACCTCTGCACACGGCAGGCACTCAGTAAATACTCTCCGATCCAGTACCTCACCATCCTGAAAGTGTTACCAATTGGAACTTTCCCTATACAGACCAACTTGGTTTTTCCCTGGAGAGGGATAATTGACAAAATGCGGGTCCTCTCAGGGAAGGTATTTGTTGTACTCTCCCAAGCATTTAGTATGGTGCTCTGCAAACAGTAGGCACTCAATAAATGCAGTTGAGGGATTGACTGAGTGTGCAGCTTGCCCAGAATATCTGCATGAACAATTTGCTCCATCTGGAGACCTATCACTGGGCTGGGTTCTCCCAGACAGTTCCAGTTTGCTGGTACCTCCCTTCAGACAGCTTTAAAAGCCAAATCACCTCCTCAACTGATCAGCCAAAAGGCATATTCCCTGAAATGAAGCAAGGCCAGAGTTTCCCATGGGGTACCATCCCCTCCCACAGTTTCACACCCTGGAAAAGGCGAGTGCTGGGGCCTGTCCTAGCTTGGGAAGTCTATGGAAGTGATCTGCATGCCCACCAACCTCCAACCTCACCAGCAAACCTTTGAGTGGAAGACTCCCAAACCTGATTTTTCATGTGGAAACAAAATGACTCCCACTTTTCAGTTACTCTGCACTGCCAGCATGTTTGTTCTACCTGAAGAACACATCACCCTTCACTCTAGAACAATACCACCTCATTTCTTGTAAGAACTGACTTAGGACACACTGCTTAGTAAAACAAAGAAAAATGTCTCTTACCATTTAATGCCCCTGAGAGATCTGCTAATGGAACAGCTCCTAAACGGAGACATCCAGACTGAGTAACGCTGGGTTGTTCAACACAAGATTTCTAGAAAAAAAAACATCTTATTTTCAGCATATCTCTGTCACAGATTAGACAAACGTCATTGCTTATTTGGGAATCTGGTTACAACATTCATACTAGGCTTTATAAAAAGGTTCAGGGATACTTTCAGTTACCCATTTAATTCTCATCTCAAACTCCAATGCCCCCCAACTCCAGAGACTCATCAGTTTCCCAGACCAATTTGATTCACAGCACTCAACTAATTGTTACCACAAGGATGGAAGGACAATGTAAGGCAAAAAATGTTTGATACACTGGGTTTGACTGTGCCAGATTGTGAAGGGTGGGAATATCAATCTGGGGCAGAATGGTAATTAAGTTAGACTATAATGGCATTACTGGTGTGCTTATAATATCATCATTCCAGAGACCTGTATTTTGACCAATTTCAAAACCTCACTGAGTTAAGTACTTCTTCCATGCGGCCATTTAAGGAGGACAAAATTTGAAATGAGAACTCAATTTTGTCGCAGGAGCACTTACTGGGCACAGAGCATTGTTCTACATGCTTGGGAAAGTACGATACACCATATGAGCCTAGGCAGTGTGGCATAGTGGAATAAGCATGAGCTTGGGAGTCAAAGGACCTGGGTTCTCTGACATGTGCCAGCTGTGTGACCTTGGACAAGTCACATAATAATAGTAATAATAATAATGGTACTTGTTGAGGGCTTATTATGTGCCAAGCACTGTTCTAAGCACTGGGGTAGATACAAGTTAAACAGGTTGGACACAGTCCCTGTTCCACATGAGGCTTAGTCTTAATCCTCATTTTACAGTTGAGGTAACTGAGGCCCAGAGAAGTTAAGTGATTTGGCCAAGGTCACACAACAGATGTGGGAGTCAGTATCAGAACCCAGGTCCATGTTCTACCAACTAAGCCATATTACTTCACTTCTCTGGCCTCAGTTACCTCATCTGTAAAATAGGGATTAAGATTGTGAGTCCCCATATGGGATATTCACTATGTCCAACCTAATTTCTTATCTAATTTAATTTAATGATAGCATTTATTAAGTACTTACTATGTGCAAAGCACTGTTCTAAGCACTGGGGAGGTTAAAAAGGTGATCAGGTTGTCCCACGGGGGGCTTACAGTCTTCATCCCCATTTTACAGATGAGGTAACCGAGGCACAGAGAAGTTAAGTGACTTGCCCAAAGTCACATAGCTGAAAAGTGGTGGAGCCAGGATTTGAACCTATGACCTCTGACTCCAAAGCCTAGGCTTTTTCCACTGAGCCACACTGCTTCTCCCCAAGTGCTTAGCACAGTACCTGGCACATAGTAAGTGCTTAACAAATGTTATAAAAAAAAATCCTTAGGAACCACTCCTAATCTATTGAAATTTGTCCAGGCATAGCAAAACACAACACTTGATTGATTTGGAAAATGACCTAGGCAGAACCCCAAACCCCGGCTCTCACTTCCTTTGTCCAAGTGCATTACCATAGATTGGTCCACGCCACTAGCTCTGGCTCCTTCAGAAAAAGTCACTTTGCAGTCCGTCTGGATGACAGCCAGCTTGTTTTCACCACTAGCAATGTTATCTTTTAAATCTTGCTGGTAAGAAACTCGCCGGCGCTTCGATGAAAAATCTCCACTATTTCTTGGGCTTTCATTCTTAACTGCATTTCATAAGAGAGAATGATCGATGGATCAGTATATTTGCTCTTTGAATCTACTTTTAAACAGTGTGCTTATAACAAAATCTCTGAATATTTCTGTAAAGCAAGTAAAGGTTAAAATTCTTTCTGAAGTCAAAAGTGAAAAGAAAATTTCAGAAAAAGAAAGACAAGCAGAGTGATCACTATGGGAAATTATAATGGAAAATTTATTTATTTCCTTAAACTTCAGTGCCACTGCACTGAGAGAGAGAAATATGGTGGATGACTGATGGGAGCAGAGTGGCAGTCTTAAACTATCTGGGTTACAGGTCCAAAGCTAAATTCCAGTGAAGTAGTAACTGTCAGGTGGCAGTCAGTTGTGTGTCCCAGTGAAAGAAAGAAATAAAGAAAGAAAGCTGTATGGGGATTTGGCGGACCAAAGGAATTCACTATATGTTTCACAGAGGAGAAGGAGCACACACAGCAACTGACATCCAGCTACTCTTGTGCTTTCCGTAAAGAACCTTCCCAGGGGAAATTCCATTTGGGTCAGGGTAAACTCAAACTGGCAGGGGCCGGTGTTACCCATGAGCCCCGCTGGGCCAACACAATGACCACATGTAGAGCTCCAGCCTGCTCTGCCCCACCGCCTGGAGACCTTGAGTGCAGAGCCCCGGTCCAGGACCTCTCCGTCCTCAGTCCCGGAGGCTTGATCTGCACCCAAAGCTCAGGAGATACTTGGAACACCACAGAAGGCTGGCGGAGGGATGGAGGGAGCCTCTGATGGCCATCAACCAGAGCTGCCACCCAGGCGGACCCCTGGCTCGCCCAGGAAGAATACACAAGCATTCAATCTCTGTGCCGGCCAGAGGAGCCTCACGGGAATCAAGTCGCTGAAGTTCAGCCTGCAGACGAGGTCAGGACAGGGCCCCAGCCGGCTGCCACTCCCAGGCCTCCGGTGGTGCTCACAGGAGTCCGGTCTCCCTCAACCGGGACCTAGTCCCGGCCAGGATGGGTAGGGCAGGGAGTGCCAAATGGAGGCGTCAACTGACCCACCCGCCGCCTCACGAAAAGCCTCATTCACTTTGGATGATTTGACTCCAATCCAAGCGGTCACAATGAAACCTTGGAATGTTAGAAGCTAAACCAGTAAAAGGGCATCACCACAATAGCACATAAAGGGATACAGAGTTAGCTTTTATCTGTCTGCTAAGAACTTACAACTACAGTTAAAAGCGAACCAAATCGCCAGAAAATTAAACTTTACTTCCAACCTCATTTTGGACAATAAAAAGATGAGCGGTAGGTGTAGCAGTTCTACATTCTTCTAATAACGGTCACCCAAACGGAATACATTTTTTTACCTGAAAAACTAGTTTGACCAAAATTTCTAGGGCCTCATTAACTAGACCGTCACTTCGGGCAAAAACAAAAACTGGTTTACTTACCATAGCCTGTCACCTGGAATTCTCCCTCCTCCTCCTCCAAGAATCCAGGAAAGCAAGGCTTTCCTTCGTTTTCTTCCATCGGGTGAAAAACTGACTGGAAGGCAGATATTTGCTCTTTTAATGAGACACCATTTCGATGGGAAAGGGGGCAGGCCTGTGTAATGACAGAATATTCAGTACAATCAGCTACACACAATGACTGGTTTGGATCCAGAATTGATCAATTAATAAGATAGACGAAGCAGACAGGTAAGGTGGCCCAAGACTGGACTCCAGGGCTTAAGAGTTGTGTTGGGTGAAACAACAGAAATAAATGCAATGATATGACAATCTGCTTAACCTTTCCAAATATTCTGGGAATTGAATAACTACTCCTGTGATTAGAGACTCACATGCAAGGTACAAGAGAAAAACAAAGGAAAAGGTAAAAAGGGTGTTTTCTAAGACTATCCTTCAATTGTCTAGGAACTAATTATTTAACACATCCTCTCCAGTCTTGATTACTGCATCAACCTCCTTGCTCACCTCCTTACCTCTCCCCACTTCAGTTAACCAATTAAATGATGGTATTTTTAAGCGCTTACAGTGTGCAGAGTACTAAGCGCTTGGGGGAGTCAATCCAGCAGAGTTGGTAGCCATGTTCTCTGCCCACCATGACTTATAGCCTAAAGGGAAAAGTGGAATATACTAAAACGATAGTCGAGGTGTTTATTAAGTGCTTACTATGTGCCAACCACTGGGGTAGATATAAGATAATCATGTGGATTGTCCCTGACCCACATGGGGCTCAGGGTTTAAGGGACTTGATGTTTAAGTGGTAGCACGGAAAGTAGTCAAGTCTCCACAGAGGTGCTTTGGGGGTGTGTGTACTGAATGGGGTTCAAGCCTGTTACAGTGTGGGGTGTCACTAAGCTAAGTGCTGGGGTAGATTCAATTCAATCAGATCACATACAGTCGTCTCTGTCACATGTGGAGTCACAAGCTGCCTGGATCATTTTTCTACAAAACCGTTAGGCCCAAGGTTCCCTACTCCACAGGAACCTCCAGTGGTTGGCACATAGTAAGCACTTTATAAACACCTCAACTCTCGATCATCTTGCCCCCTTTCCTTACCATTCTGATTTCCCACTACAACCCAGCCCGCACACTTGACTCCTCTAAAGCCAACCTACCCCCTGACCTCAATCTAATCTATCTCGCTGCCAACCCCTAATCCACATCTTCCCTCTGGTCTGGAACTCCCTCCCTCTTCATATTCGACAGGTGAATACGCTCCCCATCTTCAAAGCCTTATTGAAAGAATATCTCCTCCAAGAAGCCTTCCCCAACTGAGCCCTCATTTCCTCTTCTCTCACTCCCTTCTGAGTTGTCCTTGCACTTGGATTTGCTCCCAAAGCACTTCTGTACATATCCGTAATTTATTTATATTAATGCCTGAAGGAAGTCAGCAAGGTGCTCTGCATACAATGACCACTCAATATGTGCCAAAGGACTAATTCCTCCAAACCTTAGGCAGAGAAAGACAGCCGTAAATTATCAAAGTATTATTAAGTATTTCCAATACTGGTAAAAGATTTGGTGAGCAAAATTAAGCTTCAGGATATGGGGTTTTCTTTAATCACTTGTGTACCACAATTACACATTTATTTACTGCAGTGTGTTTTTTCCCTCCAAGTTTCTATCCTTAAGGGTTTGTTAAAAATGTAAATGAGAAAACTCACCATATAGTGGTGACTAATATACAGAAAGAAAACTCAGACAAAACAAATACTCTCCTCTTGCTTTGTGTTACTAAGAACTTTTGAGGGGTTTGATGGCACAAAATTAGTTCCCCTCTATTTCTGTTCTTTAAAGCTTTCCCTTCTGAAAATACTAAATTATCTCTCTTTTTAGATTCCCCCCTAAAAATACACACAGAATTGACAGGTTGCTTTTTAAAAAGAAAATGGAAATCCAAAAGATGAAGTACTACATCAATCAGGCTTTCCGATTACCTCCTTTATGTTCTAAAGAGAAGGAAGATGAATGTCAAAATCTTGATGCCATGCTTGATGTTATCTGGTTAAAAGCTGCATGATTTTGTTAACTGCTCACGAAGGGAGAACTTGAAATTCAAATAAGCTTCTATGATGTAACTGGGCCCTTTATGATGTAAACACACATTCAGCATTGAGCACTTGTAATAGGCCAATACCAAAAGTCTTACACCTATTTTAAATTAGGTGTAAGTTATTCAATTTTTTCAAATGTCAACAGGAGAAATAATAAGGTCCAAAAAGCAGCAGGTCATCTCATGGCTTCCTGTTTACAGGGACCCCTTGGTTGATACAGCAAAAGGACAGACTTAAGAAAACTTAGGGGCTAAATGGTAATACATGAAAAAACTGCTTAGAAGCAAAAAGTCCAGGCCACGTGGCCAACGAAGAGATCACCGGTCTGGGAATCGAGAATATTCGAGTTCTAATGGATTGACTCATTCCCTCCAGGCCTGCTGGGGGACTCTGCCACTGAAGCCTGTCTACTTATTTTGTTTTGTTATCTGTCTCCCCCATTCTAGACTGTAAGCCTGTTGTTGGGTAGGGATTGTACAGATTTATTACTCTATTTATTGATTTATTTATTTTACTTGTACATATCTATTCTATTTATTTTATTTTGTTAGTATGTTTGGTTTTGTTCTCTGTCTCCCCCTTTTTAGACTGTGAGCCCACTGCTGGGTAGGAACTGTCTCTATATGTTGCCAACTTGTACTTCCCAAGCGCTTAGTACAGTGCTCTGCACATAGTAAGTGCTCAATAAATACGATTGATTGATTAACTGTGAGTCCCACGTGGGACGACTTGATCACCTTGTATTCCCCCAGCGCTTAGAACAGTGCTTTGCACACAGTAAGCGCTTAACAAATGCCATCATTATTATTATTATTATTATCTGTTGCCAAATTGTACTTTCCAAGCACTTAGTGCAGTGCTCTGCACACAGTTAGTGCTCAATAAATACGACTGAATGAATGGAATGAATGAAGTCACTTAATCCCTCTGGACCCCCACTTCCCCATCTGTAAAATAGGGATAATAATAATAATAATGGCATTTATTATGCGCTTACTATGTGCAGAGCACTGTTCTAAGCGCTGGGAAGGTTACAAGGTGATCAGGTTGTCCCATGTGGGGCTCACAGTCTTAATCCCCATTTTATAGATGAGGTAACTGAGGCTCAGAGAAGTTAAGTGACTTGCTCAAGGTCACACAGCAGATGTGGCAGAGTAGGGATTTGAACCCATGACCTTTGACTCCAAAACCCATGCTCTTTCCACTGAGCCATAATATCCATGCTCTCCTTCCTTTCCTTAGACTGAGCCCTGTGTGGGGTGGGGACAGTGCCCGATCTGATTATCTTGCAGCTGCCTCAGGGCTCAGGCATGTAATAGGTGCTTAATACTACCACAATAACTTTAAATGAAGTCCTGCAAATGTGTGGCATCGAAATCATCAGTTGATGAAAGTCATTAGAACAGTGCTTCGCACATAGTAAGCGCTTAACAAATGCCATTATTATTATTATTATTATTATATACAGTTAAAAGAAAGGGGATGGAGTATGCGTGAAGAGCTTGAGGAAAAAAGGACTCAGAGAGAGAACCATGTGCAATTTCACTTTTTCAAGCACCTTGCCATTCGGGTGAGCCTTGATCAAACACCACTGGTGAAGAGGGGAAATGCGCGCTCTACCACCGGCACGAGCTTGAGGTAGGTCTGTTGCAGTGGTGATGCCTGGCACGGCACCATCCATGCGCCCGCACCCACTCCCCAGTGCCCAGCAGCTTGTATTACGAGATAGCCGACAGGGAGCGCGGACACAGGCTATGGTCACAGAAGAGAACACGTGAATCCTTGAGCAGCAGCAAACACCAGCTGGTGAGCACTAGCTGAGTACGGTGCTCAGAGTGGCTTAGTAAAGGGCAGTGGAAGGACCTTCTTTCCCCTTATTTGCAAAACTCAATCCAGAGCCAGAAAACAGCAGGAGCACCAAAGCAACGCACTTCTCCTCAATCCAAGCAATCAATCATCATATTTATTGAGTGCTTACTGTGTGCAGAGCACTGTATTAAGCGTTTGGGAGAGGACAAAATAACAGGGTTGTTAGCTACCACACTGGTCCAAACACTTGTTATATATCCCACCTCAAATACTACATCAGCCTCCTTAATGACCGCCTTGCCTCTCCCTACTCCAGTCCATATTTCAACTCTGCTGGTGGGATCATTTTTGTTACAAAACAAAAAACAAAAAACCCCAAACTGTTCTTTACCAGTCTCCCTATCCATCTCCAAACTTCACGCCTCTAACACCGACCTACTCATTGTGCCTTGATCTTGCCTCTCTCAGAAGATGCACTGCTTCCTCTCTCTAGATGCTCTCTGATTCTCTGCTTGACGCCCTCCATCAGGCTTCCTTTCAAAGTCCTACTGAGAGCTCCCTTCAAAGCCCTACTGAGAGCTCACCTCCTCCAGGAGGCCTTCCCAGACTGAACCCCCTCCTTCCTCTCCCCCTACTCCCCCTCCCCATCCCCCTGCCTTACCTCCTTCCCCTCCCCACAGCACCTGTACATATGTATATATGTTTGTACACATTTATTACTCTATTTATTTTACTTGTACATATTCTATTTATTTTATTTGGTTTATATGTTTTGTTTTCTGTCTCCCCCTTCTAGACTGTGAGCCCGCTGTTGGGTAGGGACCGTCTCTATATGCTGCAAACTTGTACTTCCCAAGCGCTTAGTACGGTGCTCTGCACACAATAAACACTCAATAAATACGATTGAATGAATGGCGTCTACCACCTTCAACTCCACAGAAACTGCCAGCTCAAAGGTCGCCGATGATCTCCTTCTCAAATTTAATGGACTGTTCACAATCTTAATCCTCCTTAATGTCTCAGTTGCCTTCAACATTGTCAACCACCCCCTTCTCCTGGACATATTATCCCACCTTGGCTTCACTGACACTGTCCTCTCCTGGTTTGCTTCCTAACTCTCTGGCCGCTCATTTCTATTATTACTATAATTCTATTTGTTCTGATGATGTTGACACCTGTCTACATGTTTTGTTGTCTGTCTCCCCCTTCTAGACTGTGAGCCCGTTGTTGGGTAGGGACCGTCTCTATATGTTGCCGACTTGTACTTCCCAAGCGCTTAGTAACGTGCTGTGCACACAGTAAGCGCTCAATAAATATGATTGAATGAATGAATTCAGTCTCTTTTGCAGGCTCCTCCTCTGCCTCCCACTCCCTAACTGTGGGAGCCCCTCAAGTCTCAGATCTGGGTCCCCTTCTATTCTCCATCTACACCCATTCCCCTGGAGAACTCCTTTACCCCCATTGCTTCCATGACCAGTTCTATGCAGGTGATTTCCAGGAGAGCCCCCTCTCCCCTTCTTTGCAGTCTTGCATTTCCTTCTGCCTTCGTGACAGCTCTCCATGGATGTCCCGCTGACACCTCAAATTTAACATGTGCAAAACTGAATTTATGTTCTCAGGCAAACCCCCTCCTCCCAGTGACTTTCCTGTCACTGTAGATAGTACCACCATCCTCCCTGTTTCACAAGCCCGTAATCTTGGCGTTATCCAACCCACATACTTGATGTCTAAATATTCTGCCCATTCAACCTTCACAAGATCGCTAAAATCAGCTAAAGCTACAGAGGAGGATCCGTACCTGGGCTGAAGAGGAAGACTGGGCCAATGGAGATTTGTCTGCATTCTTTAAATTCTTTTGCTGAGCAATGTAGCGGATAAGATGATTTGTTTCAGGAGAGCCTCTTGTTCCAATTGTAGAACGCCGTCTGAATTTTTTGAGCAAGTGTGGGGATTTCCCTGGATTTTTAATGTGTATATTTGGGAAGGAAATAATAAAATGTTATAATTTCATCATTTGCCTTGAAATACAGAGTGCATACACGATGTCTTAAGTGCTGTAGAACACAACGATGCAGGCTTCAGTGAAGAACGCAACGTGCTGTGACATCCTGAGCCAGAATCTCAGGGATTAAGCCCCTGCATAGAGAAATACACTCCAGCGTTAGTGCTACGCACCACGTCACTCACCCGCTCATCCCTACCAATCACGCTCGTGGAGGGGCACAGAGTGTCGCAAGCAAGCGGGAATAGGGGCAGTGCAGGCAACATGTTTTTGTGTGAGGCCCACTGATGGGCCTCCCTCCGCACATCCGTTAAACTAGCTCTCTTCCTCCCTTCAAAGTCTTACTGAGAGCTCAACTCCTCCAGGAGGCCTTCCCAGACTGAGCCCTGTCCTTCCTCTCCCCCTCCTCCCCCTCCCCCTTCCCCTCCCCACAGCACCTGTATATATGTATATGTTTGTACGTATTTATTACTCTATTTATTTATTTTATTTGTACATATTTATTCTATTTATTTTATTTCGTTAATATGTTTTGTTTTGTTGTCTGCCTCCCCCTTCTAGACTGTGAGCCCGCTGTTGGGTAGGGACTGTCTCTATATGTTGCCAACTTGTACTTCCCAAGTGCTTAGTACAGTGCTCTGCACACAGTAAGTGTTCAATAAATATGACTGATGAATGAATGAATGAATGACGGCCAAAGTGAGCACAGGACTGGGCCAACGCTGTGCCCAAGCACCGTGACCAAGCAGGCGGCTGCCCTGGGAGTTGCCACCCTCTTGCCCACCAACTGCAGCCAGATATTTTGAGATTCCTCCTTAGCCCAACCACTGGGTAGAACAGTCAGAGACCTTCATCGCTGACAGCACAGCTACAGCAGGCAGAACTGGAATGTCAACCCAGGTCCTCCTATTCCCAGAGCAGTGCTCTTTCTACTGGGCCAGCAGCAGATCGGAACAAACCTAGGTCCAGGTCCCAGAAATCCAGATAGGATTCAATTGAAGCAGCAGCGGACCCCGTGCTTCTGGACTGAGCCCACAGACTGGCCTCAAATCTGCAGAACTCATCCACAGAATCAGGCCTGAACACATGTCCGGGCCTATGTGAATAAGGCCCTCCTGTCCAGAATTTGTTTGGGGACCCTCCCTTTCCTGGCAGTTATTCAAAGCCCCAAGAGGAAGTAATCCCCTCAAACCATACTAACTGCTGAATTGTTAAGTCCTTCCAAGTTGAAGTGGCTTCCCTTGGGCCCTCCTTCAATCACTTTGAGCATCGACACTCAGGCCCGTATCCCCCAAAGTCCTCTTTAAACTAACCAACCCCAAGCAGACCCCTACAGAGCAGAAACAGGGATGGTTCCTTCATGGATTTGTGCCAAGGAGAAGGCACGCTGGCAAAAAGCATATTGAGAGACCATGTCTGTTTCTTCTGCTTAATTGTAAACTCATTATTCCTTCATTCATTCAGTCGTATTTCCTGAGTGCTTACTGTGTGCAGAGCACTGCACTAAGTGCTTGGAAAGTACAATTCAGCAACAAAGAGAGATAATCCCTGCCCACAATGGGCTCACAGTCTAGAACAGGGGAGAAAGACACCAAAACAAGCAATCAGGCATCAATAGCATCAATACAAATAAACAAAATTATATACACATCAAAACAAGTAAACAGGCATTAATATAAATAGAATTATATATATGTACATCTATACACAAGTGCTTTGGGATGAGGGGAGAGGGGGTAGCATGGTGAGGTCAGTGAGGTAAATGACAGATCATGTCTGCTATTTCTACTGCACCTCCAGAGTGCTTAAACACAGTGCTCTGCACCTGGCAGGCAATATTTTTAAAAATATTATTAAATGATTGAAGGTGAATGGACTTTTACTATTCTTCCTTCCTGTTTAAAAAAATGGTATTTGCTAAGCGCTTACTATGTGCCAAGCACCGTTCTAAGCACTGGGGTAGACACAAGTTAATCAATCCCTGTCCTACATGGGGCTCACAGTCTTAAGTATTGAATAAGCACTCTAAAGTTGAGTAAACAGACACAGGGAAATGAAGTGACTTGCCCACGGTCACAGGGCAGACAAGTGGCAGAGTCGGACTTAGAACCCAGGTCCTCTGCTTCCTTGCCCTGTACTTTTTCCACCAGCCCACAGTGCTTCTCCTGGGTTCTCTCAATCCTCATTTGTATTTCTTTCCAAGCCCTGACTGCATTTCTGATCACGTGTACATTCCCTCATCTTTTACTCCCTTTTTTTGCTCCAAAGTTACTCTATAGTCATTCCACTAAGCATGTCCAACACACCTTCCCAACACCCAATTAACGGGGACATCCAGGCCCTGCAATTCACTCAGTCGTATTTACTGAGAGCTTACTGTGTTCGGAGAACTGTGCAAAGCACTTGGGAGAGTACAATGCAACAGTAAAGAGACACATTCTCTATCCACATGAGCTTACATCTCATTTTTTAATAATGCAACTACTCGAGCAAGTCACAATTCCCAAAGATTCAACGTCTCAAAAAAATGAATTTGATAAGGTTAGGAGGCAGCATGGACTAGTGGAAAGAGCACTGCAGTGGGAGTTGAGAGACCTGGGTTTGAGTCCCACTTCTGTCACTGGCCTGCTGTGTAACTATGGCCAAGTCACCAGGGCCTCAGTTTCCTCATCTAAAAAATAGAGCTAGAATCAATCATATTTATTGAGCGCTTACCGTGTGCAGAGCACTATACTAAGTGCTTGGGAAGTACAAGTTGGCAACATATAGAGACAGTCCCTACCCAACAGTGGGCTCACAGTCTAGAAGCACTTACTATGTGCAAAGCACTGTTCTTCCTTCAGAGATCAATCAATCGTATTTACTGCATGCTTACTGTGTGCAGAGCACTGTACTAAGTGCTTGGGAAGTACAAGTTGGCAACATATAGAGACAGTCCCTACCCAACAGTGGGCTTCTCACGTGGGCCAGAGGCCGTTATGGCTCTGATCATCTTGTAGCTACTCTAACTCTTAACATAGTGCTTTGGCACCCTATAAAGCAGTTAATGAATATCATTAAAAAGAGTTTGATTATGCAAATGAGGCATATTTTCCAACATTTTCACAATAAAGATTCCCTCCCTTCATTTGGTGAATTACCCACAAGGACAAAATGGTTACTTAAGAAGCATTTTAAAACCCTACAGCCATTAGAATGGATCTTTGGTTCTTACCTGGAGAAATATTAGTAAAACTTCCTGGTGTAATTCCCAATTGTTCTACAGTTAGAGTAGCAAAATTCAGCGGGGATTTAAATACAGGTTGGTCTCTTGTGAGGATCATGTCTGCTTCAGATTTTTGAGGCAGAAAATGTTGTCCATCTGCCAGAGGTGGGCTTCCTGAAACACACAGTGGCAAACGGCAGGAGCAAACACGAAACAATAATACAAATTTTAAAAAAAATAACTGCAGGTACAATTTCACAGGATAAAAAGACATTCAAATCCAACTTACCAATACTGCTAGTAATGGGCTCCTCATCTCTGAGACACTCCTTCCCTGCTGACATGATGTCCGTTTCCAAAATGTGCACTGTGGCTGGTGGGATGGAAAAGTCAAGCAGGACACCCCGTGCCTCTCCTGGGACCTGGGCCAGGATTAGGGGGCAGGAAGGGAGAGAGAGACACTTCAATCAATCGATCGTATTTATTGAGTGCTTACTGTGTGCAGAGCACTGTACTAAGCGCTTGGGAAGTACAAGTTGGCAACATATAGAGACAGTCCCTACCCAACAGTGGGCTCACAGTCTAAACTTCATTCATTCTGAAGCAGCGTGGCTTAATGGAAAGAGCCCAGGTTTGGGAGTCAGAGGTCATGGGTTGTAGCCGGCACCACACTTGTCAGTTGTGTGACTTTGGGCAAGTCATTTAATTTCTCTGTGCATCAGTTACCTCATCTGTAACATGGGGGTTAAGACTGTGAGCCCCACCTGGAATAATAATAATGATGATGGCATTTATTAAGCTCTTACTATGTGCAAAGCACCATTCTAAGCACTGGGGTGGTTAAAAGGTGATCAGGTTGCCCCACGGGGGGCTCACAGTCTTAATCCCCATTTCACAGATGAGGTAACTGAGGCACAGAGAAGTTAAGTGACTTGCCCAAAGTCACACAGCTGACAATTGGCGGAACTGGGATGAGAAGCAGTGTGGCTCAGTGGAAAGAGCACGCGCTTTGGAGTCAGAGGTCATGGGTTCAAACTCTGGCTCTGCCAATTGTCAACTGTGTGACTTTGGGCAAGTCACTTAACTTTTCCTTGCCTCAATTACTTCATCTGTAAAATGGGGATTAATAATAATAAAAATAACAATAATGATGGCATTTATTAAGCGCTTACTATGTGCAAAGCACTGTTCTAAGCACTGGGGAGGTTACAAGGCGATCAGGTTGTCCCACGGGGGGCTCACAGTCTTAATCCCCATTTTACAGATGAGGGAACTGAGGCCCAGAGAAGTTAAGTGACTTGCCCAAAGTCACACAGCTGACAATTGGCAGAGCCTGGATTTGAACCCATGACCTCTGACTCCAAGCCCATGCTCTTTCCACTGAGCCACGTAGCTTCATGATTAAGACTGTGAGCCCCCACGTGGGACAACCTGATCGCCTTGTAACCTCCCCAGCGCTTAGAACACTGCTTTGCACATAGTAAGCACTTAATAAATGCCATTATTATTATTATTATTACTATTAATCTCTAACAACCTGAACAACCTGATAACCTTGTATCTTCCCCAGTGCTTAGAACAGTGCTTGGCACATAGTAAGTGCTTAACAAATACCATCATTATTATTCATTCATTTGTATCTATTGAGTGCTTACTGTGCGCAGAGCACTGTACTATGCGCTTAGAAAGTACAATTCAGCAAACAGACATCAATACAAATAAAAGGAATCAATATAAATAAATGGAATTATAGATAGATACATAAGTGCTGTGGGGTGAGGAGGGGAGGAAGGGGAATGCGGAAAGGAGTGACAGCTGACACAGGGACACAAGAGAGGGAGACAGACAGGGGGAATAATAATAATTAAGGTACTTAAGCGCTTACTACATACCAAGCACTGCTCTATGCGCTAGGGTACACGTTAATCAGGTTGGCCACAATCCCTGTCCCCCCACGGTGTTCACACCCAATCCCCATTTTATTCATTCATTCGTACTTATTGAGAGCTTACTGTATGCACAGCACTGTCGTGGTTAAGTACAATTCAGCAACAAAGAGGGACAATCCCTGCCCACAACAGGCTCACAGTCTAGAAGGGGGAGACAGACATTAAAACAAGCAAACAGGCATCAATACAAATATAACTTTAGATATATATATATACACACACACATCAAAACAAGTAAACAGGCATTAACAAATAGAACTATTGATATGCACATTTATACAAGTGCTGTGGGGCAGGGAGCTGGGGAAGAGCAAAGGGGAGTGAGTGGGGTGATGGGGCGGGGAAGGGTATCTGAGGAAAGGGGGGGCTTAATCAATCAATTGTATTTATTGAGCACTTACTGTGTGCAGAGCACTGCACTAAGCGCTTGGGAAGTACAAGTTGGCAACATATAGAGACAGTCCCTACCCAACAGTGGGCTCACAGTCTAAAAGGGGGAGACAGAGAACAAAACCAAACATACTAACAAAATAAAATAAATAGAATAAATATGTACAAGTAAAATAGAGTAATAAATATGTACAAACATATATACATATATACAGGTGCTGTGGGGAAGGGAAGGAGGTAAGATGGGGGGATGGAGGGGGGGACGAGGGGGAGAGGAAGGAAGGGGCTCAGTCTGGGAAGGCCTCCTGGAGGAGGTGAGCTCTCAGTAGGGCCTTGGCTCAGGGGGTCTTAGTCTGGGAAGGCCTCCTGAAGGAGTGAGGCTTCAGTAGGGCTTTGAAGGGGGCGCGGTGGGAGGGGGGGAGTGTGATTGGCAATGAGAGATTTTACAGATGAGAGAACTGAGGCAGAGAACAGGGAAGTGACTGGCCCAAGGTCCCATGGCAGACGAGTGGCAGAGGGGGATTAGAAGGCAGGTCCTTCTGACTAGCAGGCCCGGGCTCTGACTACTAGGCAACGCTGCTTCAGAGATTGGGGGGGGTGGGGGGGGGTGCACTGACCTGAGTGGCACCGCCCCCACCCCGACAGTAATAATAATGATGGTATTTTTTAAGCCCTTACTATGGGCCAAGGTAATCGGGTTGTCCCACATGGGGCTCACAGTTTCAGTCCCCATTTTACAGATGAGGTTAATAGAGTCAAGCACTTAGTACAGTGTTCTTCACACAGTAAGCACTCAATAAATAAGATTGAATGAATGAATAAGGTAACTGAGGTACAGAGAAGTGACTTGCCCAAAGTCACACAGCTGACAAGTGGATTAGAAAGCTCACCTCTTCCAGAAGGCCTTCCCAGACTGAGGCCCCTTTTCCTCTGCTCCTCCTCCCCTCCCCATCGACCCGATTCCCTCCCTCTGCTCTACCCCCTAACCACCCCACAGCACTGCTGCAGTTGTACATATTTATTATTCTATTTATTTTATTACATGCATATATCTATAATTCTTTTGATTTATATTGACGCTATTGATGCCTCTCTACTTGTTTTGTTGTCCGTCTCCCCGCTTCTAGACTGTGAGCCCGTTGTTGGGCAGGGGTTGCCTCTCTTTTTTTCGCCGAATTGTACTTTCCGAGGGCTTAGTACAGTGCTCTGCACACAGACAGAGAAGCAGCGTGGCTGACTGACAAGAGCCCGGGCTTGGGAGTGGGTTCCAATCTCGGCTTCGCCACTTTCATTCAATCGCATTTATTGAGCGCTTACTGTGTTCAGAGCACTGTACTAAGCGATTGGGAAGTACAAGTTGGCAACATATAAAGACGGTCCCTACCCAACAGCGGGCTCACAGTCTAGAAGGGGGAGACAGACGACAAAACATATTAACAAAATAAAATAAGTAGAATATGTACATGTAAAATAGAGTAATAAATATGTACAAACATATATACATAGTGACTTGAATATAAATAGCACACCCCTCTAAATGTTTATCACAACCAAAAATTTGGTAACCCAGTTTTCTGGATATGCATATGCTAGGTATCTAAGCATGGGGGCTTTCCTTTTTTCAGAGCAGTAGTTGCCCAAAATCAATGGTATTTATAATAATAAGAATGGCATGTATTAAGTGGTTACTATGTGCCCAGCACTGTTATAAGCGCTTGGGAGGATACAAGATAACCAGGTTGTAGTACCACGTGGGGCTCACAGTCTTAATATCCATTTTACAGATGAGATAACAGGCAGAGAGATGTTAAGTGACTTGTCCAAAGTCACACAGCTGACAAGTGGCGGAGCTGGGATTTGAACCCATGACCTCTGACTCCAAACCCGTGCTCTTTCCACTGAGCCACGCTGCTTCCCCTAATTGAGTACGACTGTGCAGAGGTCTATACTAAGCTCTAGGAGAGAACAATATAACAGAGTTGGTAGACACAAGCATAAAATCTAGAGATGAGTTTACAGTCTAGAGAGCAGCTTACCGTCTACCCTAAATTTGAAACTCCTGGTGCTCCCCTATTGCCCCTGCAGTGGCATTAGGATCATTTGAGATGAGTTTGTTCAATCTCAGGGACATAATTTAGTTTCCTCAAAGGGCTGGAGAGCTGTGTGACCTAGTGGAAAGAGCACAGGCCCGGGAGTCAGAAGGACCTGGGTTCCAATCCCGGCTCCGTCACCTTCCCGATGTGTGACCTTGGGCAAATCACTCAACCACTCCGTGCCTCAGCAATGACATCTGCAAAATGGGGATCAAGACTGCGAACCCCGTGCGGGTCAGGTAACTGTGTCCAACCTGATTTGCTTGTATCTATCCCAGTGCTTAGTAGAGTGCCCGGCATATAATATGTGCTTAACAAATAATAATAATAATAATAATAATAATAATAATAATGGCATTTATTAAGCACTTACTATGTGCAAAGCACTGTTCTAAGCGCTGGGGGGGGGGGGTGGCGGGTACAAGGTAATCAGGTTGTCCCATGCGGGGCTCACAGGCTTCATCCCCATTTTACAGATGAGGGAACTGAGGCCCGGAGAAGTGGAGTGACTTGCCCAAAGTCACACAGCTGACAATTGGCGGGGCTGGGATATGACCCCATGACCTCTGACTCCAAAGCCCGGGCTCTGTCCACTAGACCACGCTGCTTCTCCATTTAAAAAAAAGATGTGTGACTTTGGGCAGGTCACTTCACTTCTCTGTGCCTCAGTGACCTCATCTGGAAATGGGGATTAAGATTGTGAGCCCCGCGTGGGACAACCTGATCACCTTGTATTCCCCCAGCGCTTAGAACAGTGCTTTGCACATAGTAAGCACTTAACAAATCCCATCATCATCATTCTCTGGGCCTCAGTTCCCTCATCTGGAAAATGGGGATTAATCAATCAATCGTATTTATTGAGCGCTTACTGTGTGCAGAGCACTGTACTAAGCGCTTGGGAAGTACAAGTTGGCAACATATAGAGACAGTCCCTACCCAACAGTGGGCTCACAGTCTAGATTAAGGCTGTGAGCCCCAAGTAGGACCATCTGATTACCTTGTATCTACGTCAGCGCTTAAGAAATACCATCATTAATATTAGTACTGGTAAGCGCTCAATAAATACGACTGAATGAATGAAGGAGTGAACCCCCGACCTCCTTAGTACAGTGCTCTGCACACAGTAATCAATCAATCAATCGTATTTATTGAGCGCTTACTGTGTGCAGAGCACTGTACTAAGCGCTTGGGAAGTCCAAGTTGGCAACATATAGAGACAGTCCCTACCCAACAGTGGGCTCACAGTCTCAAAGGGGGAGACAGAGAACAAAACCAAACATACTAACAAAATAAAATAAATAGAATAGATATGTACAAGTAAAATAGAGTAATAAATATGTACAAACATATATCAATCATATTTATTGAGCGCTTACTGTGTGCAGAGCACTGTACTAAGCGCTTGGGAAGTACAAGTTGGCAACATATAGAGACAGTCCCTACCCAATAGTGGGCTCACAGTCTAAAAGGGGGAGACAGAGAACAAAACCAAACATACTAACACAATAAAATAAATAGAATAGATATGTACAAGTAAATTAGAGTAATAAATATGTACAAACATATATACAGGTGCTGTGGGGAAGCGTTTAACAGGTACCACAATTATTAATACGATTACTAGTACATCCACACAGCCCACCACTCTTCCTACTTCCAAAGCCTTTCTTAAAATCACCTCCTCAACCAAGAGGTGCTACCCAATTAAGCTACCCAAGTAAGCGCTCAATAAATACGACTGAATTGAATGAGTGCCTTCCAAGCCCGGGCTCTTTCCACTAGAGTTTAACAAACGCCACCAGTATCAGAGAAGCAGCGTGGCTCAGTGGAAAGAGCCCGGGCTTTGGAGTCAGAGGTCATGGGTTCGAATCCTGGCTACCCCACAAGCCCGCTGCGTGACATTGGGCAAGTCACTTCACTTCTCTGAGCCTCAGTTACCTCATCTGTTAAAACGGGGGTTAAGACTGTGAGCCCCACGGGGGACAACTTGATCATCATCATCATCATCATCAATCGTATTTATTGAGCGCTTACTGTGTGCAGAGCACTGCACTAAGCGCTTGGGAAGTACAAATTGGCATCATATAGAGACAGTCCCGACCCAACAGTGGGCTCACGGTCTAAAAGGGGGAGACAGAGAACAAAACCAAACATACTAACAAAATAAAATAAATAGAATAGATATGTACAAGTAAAATAGAGTAATAAATATGGACAAACATATATACAGGTACTGTGAGGAAGGGAAGGAGATAAAATGGGGGGGATGGAGAGGGGGACGAGGGGTATCCCCCCCAGCGCTTAGAACAGTGCTTTGCACATAGTAAGCGCTTAACAAATGTCTTCATGATTATTATTATGATGATTAAGATGATTATTACCCGCCCCTCACCTGCGGCCGACGGCTCCTTGCCCTGAGGACTGTGTGGAAAAGTGAGGGCGGCCCCGCCGCCTTCCCATTCAAACGGTCCGCAGGCCCCGCCCACCTAACCACGTGCGCCTCAACGCTGGATGCTTCCGCCGCCCTCGGCGCCCTTGCCCCCGCCCCTGGGACTCCCCCCCCGCCACGGAGACCCCCTCCTCCGGGGGCCCTCCGCCGCCCGCCGCCCGCCGCAAACTCCACAGTCCCGGGGGCGGGAGCGCCGGCGGGGGCGGTGGGCCCGGCCTGGCAGGGACTACTTCCCGAGCCATGCGCGGAGCGATCTTGCGACCTGGTCGGCCGCTGCGAACTTCGAAATCTAGTCAACGACCGCCGCGTGACGCGCCTCGCCTCTACCCAATCAGCGGCGCCGATGGGAGGCCGTTTCCGTCCCCGCGCCGTTCGCTCCCCCTCCCCTCGCGGCAGGCCGTCGCTCCATGCAAATGAGAGCCCCAGACCGCCGCGCGATTGGTGGGGCTCGCGGTCGCGTCATCCCGCGGCCTCCGCCCCCACCCCCGAGTTCCCCCCTTTCCCGGCGGTGATTGGTCCCAGCGCGGCCCGTCCTCGCGGCGATTGGCGGGGGCGGCCGCCCATCATGGGGGCTCCGGGGGAAAGCGGGGTGAAGGTGGAGGTGGGGGTAGAGGCGGGGCAGGCGGAGGGAGGGGAGCGTCGCCGGGCGGGCGGGCGCAGCGCGCTATGAGGCGAGTCACCCTGTTTCTTAATGGCAGCCCCAAGAACGGGAAGGTAAGTGGGGCGGGAACGGGCCGGGGACGGGGGATCGGGACTAGAGGGGAGGAGGGGGCGGGAGGATAAGGGGGCCAGGGGAGGAAGGGGTCGTGGGGGGATATCGGGGCGCGAGAGGCGGTGGGGTCGTGGTACAGTGATCTGCCCACAGCAATCAATCAATCAATCATATTTATTGAGCGCTTACTATGTGCAGAGCACTGTACTAAGCGCTTGGGAAGTACAAATTGGCAACATAGAGAGACAGTCCCTACCCAACATTGGGCTCACAGTCTAAAAGGGGGAGACAGAGAGAAAAAAAAATACTAACAAAATAAATAGAATAGATATGTACAAGTAAAATAAATAAATAAATAGAGTAATAAATCTGTACAAACATATATACAGGAGCTGTGGGGAAGGGAAGGAGGTAAGATGGGGGAGACGGAGAGGGGGACGAGGGGGAGAGGAAGGAAGGGGCTCAGTCTGGGAAGGCCTCCTGGAGGAGGTGAGGTCTCAGCAGGGCCTTGAAGGGAGGAAGAGAGCTAGCTTGGCGGATGGGCAGACGGATTGGGGGCATTCCAGGCCCGGGGGAGGAGGTGGGCCGGGGGTCGATGGCGGGACAGGCGAGGGCGAGCAAGCGCTCGATAAATACGACTGATTGAATGAATGAGTGAATAAGGCGCTAGAGGGGAGGAAGGGTCATTCAGTCATTCGATCGTATTTACTGAGCGCTTACTGTGTGCAAAGCACTGGTCATTCAGTCGTATTTATTGAGCGCTTACTGTGTGCAGAGCACTGGACTGAGCGCTCGGGAAGGACAAGCCGGTAACAGAGACGGTCCCTACCCAGCAAATAATAATAATGATGATGATGGCATTTGTTAAGCACTTACTTTGTGCAAAGCACTGTTCTAAGCGCTGGGGAGGGGAAACAAGGTAATGAGGTTGTCCCATGTGAGCCCACTGTTGGGTAGGGACTGTCTCTATATGTTGCCAATTTGTACTTCCCAAGCGCTTAGTACAGTGCTCTGCACATAATAAGCGCTCAATAAATACGATTGATGATGATGATGGGGCTCACAGTCTTCATCCCCATTTTCCAGATGAGGTAACTGAGGCTCAGAGAAGTTAAGTGACTGGCCCAAGGTCACGCAGCAAACTTGTGGCGGAGCCGGGATTCGAACCCACGACCTCTGACTCCAAAGCCCGGGCTCTTTCCACTGAGCCACGCTGCTTCTGAGCAAAGGGCGCATGGTCTAGAAGGGGGAAACAGACAACAAAACAAAACATGGAGACAGGTGTCAGAATCGTCAGAGCCAATAGAATTATGGCTGTATGCACATCATTAACAAAATATATAGACTAGTAAATATGAACAAGTAAAATAAAGTAATAAATCTGTACAGATCTATACAAGGGCTGTGGGGAGGGGAAAGAGGTAGGGCGGGGGGGTGGAGAGGAAGGAGGGGGCTCAGTCTGGGAAGGCCTCCTGGAGGAGGTGAGCTCTCAGTGGGGCTTTGGAGGGAGGAAGAGAGCCGAGCTAGTTTGGGTCGTGTCGGGGCGAGAGGGTAGAGGGATTGTGGGGGAATCCGGGCGAGGAGCGAGAGCGGCTCTCCGGGCCCAAAGACGGGCTGACCTGGCGGGGGCCATGGCACCGGGCTTGGGCCCGAGGGTAAGTTCACTGTGGGCACAGAACGCCGAATGAACGTGTCTTTCAACTCTATTGTATGGTTCTCTCCCAAGCGCTTATTGTAATAATAGTGGTCCTTGCTAAGCGCTTACCATGTGCCGAGCACTGTTCTAAGCGCTGGGGTAGATACAAGGTAATCAGGTTGCCCCACGTGGGGCTCACAGTCTTAATCCCCATTTAACAGATGAGCGAACTGAGGCCCAGAGAAGTTAAGTGACTTGGCCAGAGTCACACAGCCGACAAGTGGCAGAGTCGGAATTCGAACCCATGACTTCTGACTCCCCAAGCCTGGGCGAATTTCAACTAAGCCACTCTGCTACCGTGTGTAGTGTTGTGCACACGATAAGTGCTCAGTCAGTACCGGGGGGGTGGGGGGGGTGCACGTCCATCACCCTGGGGGCAACCTTCCATCCCCCCACCTCCACCTCCCTGAAACCCCGCCCGCCCGCCTCAGTGCTCGCCCAGCCTTGATTGAATGGGTTATGGGTGGCCTGGAACCAGCTCGAAGGTGGGCAGGACAACCCCCAAGTGGGCAGAAACATGTTAAAAGACTGTGTGATAAAATATGTTTCCAGGGATAAAGCAACACTTACTCAACTGACTTTTTTGGGCGGAAGTTGGTTTTGTCTGTGCCTGTCCAAAATAAATTTCTAATATTCAGTTAATGGGTAGAAGCAGCCGGGTAGCATCTGGATGTACTACAGAGAAGCCGAGTGAGGAAATGCTTGGATTGAGAGTCCCATGTGGGACAGGGGCTGTGTCCCACCAAATTAACTTGCATGTGCGTAATCGATATTGTTATTAATGAGCACTTACTGTGCTTTACTAAGTGCTTGCGAGTGTACATCAGAGTTGTTAGACATGTTCTGTGCCCACAAGGAACTTACAGTCTAAAGGGGAAGGCAGACATTAAAATGAATTACGGATATGGACATAAGTGCTGTGGGACTGACGATGGGGTGACTATCAAATACTAAAAGGGTACAGCTCCAAGTGCAAAGGTTGCAGAGAAAGGACAGCCAGTAGGGGAAATGAGAGTCCATTCAGGGAAGGCCTCTTGGAGAGGTGTGATTTTAATAAGGCTTTGAAGTTGGGAAGAGTGGTTGTCTGTCTAATATGAAAGAAGAGGGAGTTTGAGGGCAGAGGGAGGATGTGAGCAAGGGTTGGCAGTGAGACAGATGAGGTCATGGTATAGTGAGTAGGTTGGCATTTGGAGCGGGAGAGCTGGTTGAGAACTTTAAAACTGATGGTAAGGAGTTTCTGTTTGCAGGGAACCTGTCTACCAACTCCATATTGTAATAATAATTGTGGTGTTTGTTCAGTGCTTATGATGAGCCAAGCACTCACTAAGCGCTGGGATAGATATAAACGAATCAAGTCCCACACTGGGCTCACAATCTAAATAGCAGAGAGAGTGGTTATTGAATCCCCATTTTGCAGTTGAGGGAACTGAGGCACAGAGAAGTTAAGTGACTTGCTCAGAGTCACACAGTGGATAAGTGGCAGAGCCAGGATTAGAACCTTGGTCCTCTGACTCCCAAGCCCATGATCTTTCAAACAATCAATCAGTCAATCATTTGTATTTATCGAGTGCTTCCTTTGTGCAGAGCACTGTACTAGGCACTTGGGAGAGTACAGTTTAGCAGAATTAGCAGGCACGCTCCATGCCTATAACATGCTTACGGTCTAGAGATGTGTGAAGATAGAAGTTGATCAATTAGTTGTATTTATTGAGCGCATACTGTGTGCAGAGCACTGTTCTCAGTGCTTGGGAGAGTACAGTACAACAGAGTTGGTAAACATGTACCCTGTCCACAGGGAGCTTACGGTCTAGAGGAGAAGACGTATAAGTAAATAAATTACAGGTATGTTCAGAAGTGCTGAGGGCGGGGTTCATATCAAGCGCTCAAAGGATACAGATCCAAGTGCAAGGGCAATGCAGAATGGAGAGGGGGGTCACCAAAGTGACAGGATTTGGAGACAGATTGAATATGTGGTTTGGTGAAGTAGCATGGCCTAGTGGCTAGAGCCTGGGCCTGGGAGTCAGAAAGACCTGGGTTCTAATCCCCACTCCACCACTTGTCTGCTGTGTGACCTTGGGCAAGTCCCTTAATTTCTCTGTGCCTCGGTTACCTCAACTGTAAAATGAGGATTAAGGCTGTGCACCCTTTTAGACTGTGAGCCCACTGTTGGGTAGGGACTGTCTCTATATGTTGCCAATTTGTACTTCCCAAGCGCTTAGTACAGTGCTCTGCACATAGTAAGCGCTCAATAAATACGATTGATGATGATGATGACGTGGGGTATGGCCTGTGTCCAACCTGATGACTTTGTATTTACCCCAGCACATAGAATAGTGCACAGCACATAGTAAGTACCTAACAAATACCATAAAAACAGAGCGAGAGAGACGAGTTGAGGACAATTCCAAGGTTACAGGCTTGCGAGACAGGGAGGGTGGTGATACATAGTAAAGTCAGGGGCAGGACAGGGTGTGGGTGGGAAGATGAGGAGTTCCATTTGGGTATTATCATAAGTATTAAATAGGGGCTTTTCAACTCAGCCTCAAAGGCACTGGTGGGGCAGGTTCTTTTCTGGTAGATGAAAGCTGACCACTAACCTCCTGAAGGGCTTCTGAGATTTGCACCACAGTTTCTCCAAGTTATGTATAGTAGATTCTCCCAATTAATATCAATGAGTCATATTTTTAAGTGCTTATTGTGTGCAGAGCTAGGAACTAACCGCTTGGAAGAGTATACTACAACAGAGATGGTTGACACGTTCCTTGCCCACAGTGAACTAATAGTCTAGAAGCAGAAGACATACGTTAATATTAATATAAATAAATAATTTATAATATAAAATGTAAAGATATGTGCTTAAGTGCTGTGCTATTGGGGGTGGGGCCAATATCAAATGCCCAGAGGTCATAGATCCAAGTGCATAGACAACGCAGAGGGGAGAGCGAGCCAGGGAAAAGAGAAGCAGCGTGGTGTAGTGGGTAGAGCACGGGCCTGGAAGTCAGAAGGTCATGGGTTCTAATCCCAGCTCCGCCACACGTCTGCTGTGTGACCTTGGGCAAGTCACTTCACCTCTCTGTACCTCAGTTTTTTCATCTGCAAAATGGGGGTCAAGACCGTGAGCCCCACATGGGACAGGGACCGTGTCCAACCTGATTTGCTTCTATCCAACCCAGTGCTTAGTACAGTGCCTGGCACATAGTAAGCGCTTAATAAATACCATAATAATAACAAAAAATAATAAAAGAAGGCTTAATTGGGGAAGACCTTGGAGGCTTCCCATTTTACCTTGTCACACTACACTCTTTGTTTCTCTCAAGTTAACCTACTAACTGTGCCTTGATCTCATCTCTAGAGAAGCAGCGTGGCCTAGTGGAAAGAGCCTGGGCTTGGGAGTCAGAGGCCATGGGTTCTAATCCCGGCTATGCCACTTATCAGCTGTGTGACTTTGGGCAAGTCGCTTCACTTCTCTGTGCCTCAGTTACTTCATCTGTAAAATGAGGATTAAGACTGTGAGCCCCAGGTGGGACAACCTGATGACCGTGTATCTACCCCAGTGCTTAGAACAGTGCTTGGCACGTAGTAAGCGCTTAACAAATACTATTATTATTACTATTATTATTATTATTATTATCTCTAGAGAAGCATCATGGCCTAGTGGATAGAGCACGGGCCTGGGAGTCAGAAGGTCATGGGTTCTAATCCCGGCTCTGCTGCATGTCTGCTGTGTGACCTTGGGCAAGTCACTTGACTTCTCTGGGCCTCAGTTACCTCATCTGTAAAATGGGGATTGAAACTGTGAGGCTCTTATGGGACAGGGATTGTGTCCAACCTGATTTGCTTGAGGCCACACCAGTGCCTAGTACAGTACTTGGCACATAGTAAGCACTTAACAAATACCACAATTATTATTATTAATTATTATTATTATATCTCCAGCCTCTTGCTCCCATCCTTCCTCCTGCCTGGAACTCCCTTCCCATCTCCTTCAGGAGACCTTCCCCGATTTCTTTTTCTTCTCCCAAGGGCGTACACTCCCAAACACCACCTCCGCACTTAGTAATAACTGTAGTATTTGTTAAGTGCTTACTATGTGCCAGGCACTGTACTAAGCCCTGGGGTGGATATAAGCAAATCGGGTTGGACACAGTCCCTGTGCCACTGGGGCTCACAGTCTCAATTCCCATTTTACAGATGAGGGAACTGAGGCCCAGAGAAGTGAAGTGACTTGCCCAAGGTCACCCAGCAGATAAGTGATGGAGCTGGGATTAGAACCCATTAGCTGTGCTCTATCCACTGCGCCATGCTGCTACTGCACCACTTAGGCCCTTACACCCACCTGTAAGTACTCCCAAAAATAGTGACCCTCTGAACACTTACACTCCTCCATATCAATTTCTCCTTTCTCAGTCAATCAATCAGTGGTATTTAATGGGCACTTACTATGCGCAGAGCACTGTGCTAAGCGTTTGGGAGAGTGCAACACAGCAATAAAACAGACACATTCCCTGTTCACAGTGATCTTATGTCTGTCTCCCTCACTAGGTCTAGCTCCTTGAGGGCCGAAATTGTGTCTTCTAACTCTGTTCATTCAATCGTATTTATTGAACGCTTACTGTGTGCAGAGCATTGTACTAAGCGTTTGGGAAGTACAAGTTGGCAACACATAGAGACGGTCCCTACCCAACAGTGGGCTCACAGTCTAGAAGACTCTGTTGTACTCTACCAACTACTTAGTACAGTGCTCTACTCCCGGTAGGTGCTCAGTAAATACTATCAATTGATAGATCCCTCCTACTTGCTGTATGAGCCCCATGAAGAACCTGATTGTCTTGTATCTACCTCAGCACTTCGAACAGTGCTTGGCATACAGTAGGCGCTGAACAAATACCACAGTTACTGTTATTATTATTGATTAATTGATTGAGGTCTCCCTAAGCTAGTTTTCACTGCGGGTTAATCCTTCATTGGCAGGATTAGGGCGTGTTTTTTCCACGGTGGACATGGGTCTTGTGACAGTACAGTGTGACATTGGAAGAAGGGGATGTGGGATGTGTGTATGGAGGGGCATTGTACATCTGTGAGATCTGCGAGACGTGACCACTACATTACAAGAAAACCAGGTTTCAGTGAGAGATTTTAGGGAAATCAGTCAAGCCTACATGCCTCTTGATCATTCAGAATAATAATGATAATAGTGACATTTACAAAGCACCAGTTATGTGCCAGATTCTGGGGTAATAATAATAATGGTATTTGTTGAGTGCTTTCTGAGTGCCAGACACTATACTAAGTCCTGGGGTAGATACAAGGTAATAGGGTTGGACACAGTCCCTGTCCCTCATAGGGTTTACAATCTTAATCCCTATTTTACGGATTAGGTAACTGAGGCACAGAGAAGTGAGGTGACTTGCCCAAGGTCACACAGCAGACAAGTGTGGATTGTGGATTAGAACCCAGATCTTTGTGACTACCAGACCCGGGCTCTATCTACTAGACCGCTCTCCTTTGATTGGACCCAGGACCCTGCCCCTCAAAGGACTCACAGTGCCACTTTTTGTGCCCCTTTTACAGAGGAGGAAACTGGAGCCCAGAGAAGTTAAGATATTGTCCACTGTCACAGAGCAGCAGGTGACCTGCTGCCCAAACCCATGCACTTTCTACTAGGCCATGCTGCCTCTCTAAGAAAGTCAAGGAGTTCAGGGGGTATTTCAACTTCTAAAGTAATTCAGATCACTTGAATCAATCGGTCAGCTGTGTGCAAAGCACTATACTAAGCACTTGGGAGAGTACAATACAGCAGAATTAGCAGACACATTCCCTGCCCATAATGAGCTGTGAAGACATGTTTAAGATAAATGTGTACACTGGCGCTGGCCAGGCTTCATGAACTCAAGAGCCACAGACCAAAAACCAAGTAAGGTCAAAAGTCGCAGATCCAAAAAGGATCCCCTTAACCGGAATGGTGACAACGAGCAGGCTTTCCAGGGATGAAGGGGATGGGGGGACAAGGAGGCGGCTGTGTGGAGGCAGCGCAGGCAATCCCAGTCGACGGAGACGGGAGGCTTCACCTTTCTCTGTCCTGGGCCAGCTCGGGGGGGAGAGAGGAAGGGATTCGCCGCTGTAAGGGCTGGGCCATGGCATCCTGGTTTGACCATTTCGTCCACATGTACTCATAGGTGAATTTCCCGTCAGTGATGTTTCCTCTGAAGGACAGCTAGGGTGGAGATACAAACAAATCAGGTTGACACAGTTCCTGTCCCACCTGGGGCTCCCAGTCTCAATCCCCATTTTACAGATGAGGGAACTGAGGCTTAGAGAAGTGAAGTGAGTTGCCCAAGGTCACACAACAGACAAGTGGCAGAGGCGGGATTAGAACCCATGACCTTCTGACTCCCAGGCCCGTTCTTTATCCACTACACCATGCTGCTTATCTAGATAGGTAGATAGGTATGTATGTCTATCTATACAAAGATATAGTTATATGCACACATGCTGTTATTATCTGTGGGTGCATAACTGCTTTATCTTGGTGTGCCACTGAGTCCCCTGGAGCTCTATTCCTTGTCATCACACTAAGCAGGTCAGAACTCTTTCAGTGCTTTGATAGCAAGCACGAATTTATGAACTCTCACATGCCAAAACTACAGGAACATTTTTGCTTCAGAGAAAAGTACAATTTGCCAGTCAGAGTATATACCTCCTAACTGCCCCGACCACACAGAGGACTCTTTCTTGTCGGTGGTGTCAGTTGTTCTGGGGATGGAATGCCTTTCCTTCTTAGGGCGTCAGTCACGAGGAGAACCCTGGTTGCCCAAGGTGAATTATTCTGTTACTAGATGTGTGGCATGTGCTGCCACCGCAACTACTTCAACGCATCGTTCTGGAAACGGGGGAACCTATATATTCCGTGAGCCTTTTGTTCTTCCCGCTGCTGTATAATGTACCGTGCCTTTTCTGGAAAGTTGCCTAAAATAAAATGAATCATTGGTGTTCAGTGAACGCTTACTGGGCACAGAGCCCTATACTGAGCCCTGAAGAGCATTAACAGACAGCTAGCTAGCTACAGTTTAGAAAGGTTCAAAGTCAGTGCTCCCCAGCCCCTGCTTCCTCCCTGCCTTCAAAATATGGGAATGAGGTGACGAGAAATATGAAAATGGGTTACCTTGCCCTGGCTGGCCACTTACCGCTGGCTAAGCTGGCTACTTACTGCTTAGAGAAGCAGCATGGCTTAGTGGAAAGAGCACTGGCATGGGAGTCAGGACGTAGGTTCTAATCCAGGCTCTGCCACTTGTCTGCTGTGTAACCTTGGGCAACCTGCTGAACTTCTCTGTGCCTCAGTTACCTCATCTGTAAAATGGGGATAAAGACTGTGAGCCCCACGTGGGACAACCTTAGTAATGACCTTGTATCTACCCCCCATTTACTTAGAACAGTGCTTGGGACATAGTAAGCGCTTAACAAATACCATAATTATTATTATTACTATTATTCCTGTTCCATCGCAAAGGCACCCCTTGGGTTCCAGCTGTCTGGCAGCCCCTTTCTCTCGGGAAGTCTCAGGTCACCAAAGACTCTGGCCCTGAGTTGGTTTCCAAGTCTTTTCGGTTTCCCTTTTTTTAAAAAAATGTGACCACTTGGTCAGGTTAGGAACCGGGGAGGGGGAACTTGGACCCACCTTCGGAATAGAGACTATAATAATAATAATAACAATGGTATTTGTTAAGCGCTTACTGTGTGTCAAGCACTGTTCTAAGCACTTGGATAGATACAAGATAATTGGGTTGTTCCTTATGGGGCTCACAGTCTTTATCCCCATTTTACAGATGAGATAACTGAAGCACAGAAAAGTTAATAATAATGATGGTATTTTGTTAAGCACTTACTATGTGCCAAGCACTGTTCTAAGCGCTGGGGGAGATACAAGGTAACCAGGTTGTCCCACGTGGGGCTTACAGTCTTAATCCCCATTTTACAGATGAGGTAACTGAGGCACAGAGAAGCTAAGCGACTTGCCCAGAGTCACACAGCTGACAAGTGGCGGAGCCGGGCTTAGAACCCATGACCTCTGACTCCCAAGCCTGGGCTCTTTCCACTAAGCCCTGCCACGATCACACAACAGACAAGTGGCAGAGCCCATTCTAAATGGGTGCCCTTGTTCCAAGCAGTGGCCAGCAGATTGGAAAAGGCATACTGGGGCAGGGCAGGGTGAGGGGGGTGCCTAGGGGAGGTCAGGGTTTGCAGTGTGAATTAATAGAGTGTCAACAACTTTAGGGAATATTACATCTTTTCTGCCTGCCGCCTGTAGTCAGTGGTCCTCTGCCCAGTTTAATGGAGGACTCACTCTTAGATGTTGGATTCCTTTAAGGTCCTCGTGGACAGGGAATGTGTCTCATACTTCTGTTGTATTTTCCCAAGCGCTTAATACGGTACATTGCACCCAGTGGACATTCAATAAATATCATTACTACTACTTAGGTCTGCCAAACCCAGAGGCCCTAGGGCAGGGGGCGCATTGTAAGCGAATCAAAAAGATCCAGCCCTAGCCAAAACTTTTGTTTTTCCAAGCATTCAACTGGCTCGTAAACGTTTAAGCTAACATTTGGCCAAGTACAGCCTCCCATTAAATCAGCCGTATAAATGGTCTCTGGGTCTTGGGAGGCTGGCCAAGGGCATAAGTCAAACAAAGAACGCCAGTGCAGACTTGAGCTGGGTACACCGGGTTTGTCCCAGCCTTTTTTTCTCCTTTGCCTATGTGTGCACGGAACAAGAAACAATCTGGAAAAGCCATTCTGAAGAATGTTGACGTAGGCCCTGTGGCTCAGGAAGAGGGCAGAGAAGGAAAACGATTTTGTGGAATGGTAAATATCATTTCCATGTTCAACCCTATTGATGGGAGTGACAACTGCCAGACCCCCATACAGCAAAGTGGGGAGAAAAAAGAGCGGGAGACATTAATTCATTCAGTTGTATTTAATGACTGCTTATCTTGTGCAGAGCACTGTACTAAGCTCTTATCTTGTGCAGAGCACTGTACTAAGCTCTTGGGAGAGTAACAAACACATTCCCTACCTACAGTGAGCTTACGATCTAGAGATTCAATGGGCATGAGCAAGCAAGTGCAAGACAGAGCACTTAGGTGCAAAATCATGTAAGCTCTAGTTACAAGCTGTTATTCAGGATCCAGAAAAGGATCATTGGTGGCCATACCCTCGACCTCACACTGATGTGATGGCTAGCAGCTGCACAGCCAGAAAGCCCAAGGCATTGTTGGTGGCTGAGAGCCAGGGGGGTGGCGGGCAGGGAAAGAATAACCAGGAAAGTTTTAGAAAATCAAACCGGATGTTCCACCTCTGTTCTGCTGCCGTACGTCCTCCCCTGGAAACCCTAGGTTCTGGCTGCCAGGGCTCGGAGAGGACCGAACAATCTAGAGAAGGAACAATGAAGAGCTGCTGAAATGACACGTGGAAGCGGGGAGGTTTGACAAGCAGAGGAGGCTAAAGAGATTATGACTCTTTGGTCCAGAAAGAAGGTGGCTGAAAGGGGATGTGACTGAAGTTTACGGAATCACAAAGCATGAAAGGGGCAGATTCAAACCAGAAGGAAAACCTCCTTCACACAGCAGCAGGTGGTAAGCATATGGAAGTCATTATTACTGGAAGCTCTGCAGACAGCACACGGCACTAAGTTATGGAAGGGTTTGGGTAAATTCAGAGAAACATAATACAGCACGAACATGGAAAAACATATGGGGACAACCCTGACACAACAGGCATGCGAGCCCACCGACCCACACCCTGACAAGTTGGGGGCCCATACCCGAGGGAATCACACACCTAGCCCGCGGGCGCCCATGAGACCGAGAGGGAGAGGCAGAGGCCAAGAAAGGCAAGGGCCCAAGCCAAAAGACACAGATGGATTCTGTTTACAGACTGGCGACTTGCTCAGTTGTACTCGTTACTTGATCCAAGGAAGAGAGATTCCTCTCATGGGGTAAGAGTAAATGATTTTTCTGTAGAGTGGATGACTCCATTTTGTTCATTTTCCTGTTTTCTTTTTTCAGGTGGTTGCCGTTTATGGAACACTATCAGACCTACTCTCTGTAGCCAGCAATAAACTAGGAATAAAAGCCACTAGTGTGTACAATGGAAAAGGTGGCTTGATTGATGATATCGCTTTGATCAGGTAACTTGCTTGGTCAGTATTGCTGCCAGTTCATACTCTGTGGTTTCTCCAGCCATCCAACAGCTACTTAAGATAGGGATAATAAATTAAATGCTCAGGGGAGAATTGCCGCAAAGATCCGATGAAGAAGGAGGATTGATTTGGTGTGGTGTTCAATCTTTCACTGTCAGCCAGAAAGAAATAAAACCTCTGGGTATGCAACTTCACTTTGTTCAATCCAGACATGGAGTTTTATGCCATGAGGTTAAAGGAGATGATAGCAATTTTTCTGAGAATGATTTTCAAGGTGGTCCAAAAGTTACAGCCAACACCTGCTTTTGGAAGGACTATGATGTAGCTTTTGGAAGGGTTTTTTTGTTCCACTGACTCTTAAATTGTAACTTGGGATAGTTGGGCTGCACTCCTACCTAAATTCCTTTTTGACCAAAGGAAAAACCCCTCTGTCTCCATGAAGGTCTGTCAGGGAAGCACTAAGTCTCCTAGTCCCTGTTGTAGAAGATGAAAGCTGTTCTTTATCAGAAGAGCACAGGATAACTGTCAGCAAACTTGGAAGAGTTTAGTAAGAAATTTCATTCAGCTCCCTGGGAGTATTTCAGCACCCTGAAACGGGGAGAAGGCAAATCCAAAATGAATGATTAGTTGTGGGCAGGGAACGTGTTTACCAACTCTGCTGTATTGTACTCTCCCAAGCACTTAGAACAGTAAGCAGCGTGGCTCAGTGGAAAGAGCACAGGCTTTGGAGTCAGTGGTCATGGGTTCATATTCCGGTGCCGCCACTTGTCAGCTGTGTGACTTTTGGCAAGTCACTTAACTTCTCTGAAGTTCCCTTGAACAAGTTGTCTACACGCGCTGCCTAGAATTCCTCAACAACAACTCTCTCCTCGACCCCCTCCAGTCTGGCTTCCGTCCCCTTCATTCCACGGAAACTGCCCTCTCAAAGGTCACCAATGACCTCCTGCTTGCCAAATCCAACGGCTCATATTCTGTCCTAATCCTCCTCGACCTCTCAGCTGCCTTTGACACTGTGGACCACCCCCTTCTCCTCAACACGCTATCTGACCTTGGCTTCACAGATTCCGTCCTCTCCTGGTTCTCCTCTTATCTCTCCGGTCGTTCTTTCTCAGTCTCTTTTGCAGGCTCCTCCTCCCCCTTCCATCCTCTTACTGTGGGGGTTCCCCAAGGTTCAGTGCTTGGTCCCCTTCTGTTCTCAATCTACACTCACTCCCTTGGTGACCTCATTCGCTCCCACGGCTTCAACTATCATCTCTACACTGATGACACCCAGATCTACATCTCTGCCCCTGCTCTCTCCCCCTCCCTCCAGGCTCGCATCTCCTCCTGCCTTCAGGACATCTCCATCTGGATGTCCGCCCGCCACCTAAAGCTCAACATGTCGAAGACTGAGCTCCTTGTCTTCCCTCCCAAACCTTGTCCTCTCCCTGACTTTCCCATCTCTGTTGACGGCACTACCATCCTTCCCGTCTCACAAGCCCGCAACCTTGGTGTCATCCTCGACTCCGCTCTCTCATTCACCCCTCACATCCAAGCCATCACCAAAACCTGCTGGTCTCAGCTCCGCAACATTGCCAAGATCTGCCCTTTCCTCTCCATCCAAACCGCTACCCTGCTCATTCAAGCTCTCATCCTATCCCGTCTGGACTACTGCACCAGCCTTCTCTCTGATCTCCCATCCTCGTGTCTCTCTCCACTTCAATCCATACTTCATGCTGCTGCCCGGATTGTCTTTGTCCAGAAATGCTCTGGGCATATTACTCCCCTCCTCAAAAATCTCCAGTGGCTACCAATCAATCTGCACATCAGGCAGAAACTCCTCACCCTGGGCTTCAAGGCTCTCCATCACCTCGCCCCCTCCTACCTCACCTCCCTTCTGTCCTTCTCCTGCCCAGCCCGCAACCTCCGCTCCTCCACCGCTAATCTCCTCACTGTACCTCGTTCTCGCCTGTCCCGCCGTCGACCCCCGGCCCACGTCATCCCCCGGGCCTGGAATGCCCTCCCTCTGCCCCTTCGCCAAGTTAGCTCTCTTCCTCCCTTCAAGGCCCTGCTGAGAGCTCACCTCCTCCAGGAGGCCTTCCCAGACTGAGCCCCTTCCTTCCTCTCCCCCTCATCCCCCTCTCCATCCCCCATCTTACCTCCTTCCCTTCCCCACAGCACCTGTATATATGTATATATGGTTGTACATATTTATTACTCTATTTATTTTACTTGTACATTTCTATCCTATTTATTTTATTTTGTTGGTATGTTTGGTTCTGTTCTCTGTCTCCCCCTTTTAGACTGTGAGCCCACTGTTGGGTAGGGACTGTCTCTATGTGTTGCCAATTTGTACTTCCCAAGCGCTTAGTACAGTGCTCTGCACATAGTAAGCACTCAGTAAATATAATTGATTGATTGATTGATTCTCTGGGCCTGTTACCTCATCTGTAAAATGGGGATTAAGACTGAGCCCCCCATGGGACAACCTAATCACCTTGTAGCCTCCCCAGCGCTTAGAACAGTGCTTTGCACATAGTGAGTGCTTAATAAATGCCATTATTATTATTACTCTGCACACAGTAAGCACTCAATAAATACAATTGATTTTTTTTCAATCAGTATTTATGGAGTGTTTACTCTGTGCAGATCCCTGTGCTAAGCACTTGGGAGAGGACTATAGAATTACGTAGAAATGATCCCTACTGTCAAGGAGCTTAAAATCTAGTTCTTGAAACTGAAGAAGCTACTCGGATCATCTTCCTGAAGGGCCACGTGGCCCACATTGCTCCTCTCATCAAAGTTCTCTGCTGAAATTCCGATTCCCTCCACATCACCATAAAGGCCCTGACAGTTTGCCCTCCATGCTCCCTGCAACTCACTCCACCCAACATATACATGGCGTAGTGGATAGAGCACAGGCCTAGGAGTCAGAAGGTCATGGGTTCTAACACTGACTCTTCCACTTGTCTGCTGTGTGGCCTTGGGCAAGTCACTTAACTTCTCTGTGCCTCAGTTACCTCATCTATAAAATGGGGATTAAGACCGTGAGCCCCATTCAGGATAGACTGTGTCCAGCCCGATTTGCTTGTATCCACCCCAGAACTTAGTGCAGTGCTTGGCACATAGTAAGAGCTTAACAAATACCACAATTATTATTATTATTACTATTACTATACCTGCTTTCTTCACCCACCACTTCCCAACTTGCTCTCTCTCTTCCTCCTGAGCTACCCTTCTAGCTGTCCCTCGCTCCTCACATTGGAAAGACCAATCAATCCATCACATGCAGAGCTCTGCACCAAGCACTTTACTCTATCAGCCGCTTCAGGCATTTATTACCTTATCAGTAACTTCAGCAGATTTGTGTACCCATTTAGTTGATTGTACATCTAGGCCCTCCATATTCAAAGGGGATACCATTGACAGTGAAGGTCACCTATGAGTGCGTGTGTGGCTGAAAAGGCAGGTGGGGATCCCCCAGTCCCAATCATGTGTGCTCACAGTGTAGAACAGTGCATCGTCCCAAGTAGATGCTCAAATACGAATACTATTGCTGCTAAAGAAGGAGCATTTTACCTCAGTGGGATGAATGAGGGACAAAAAACCTGAATATCACAGGTTCTGAATGAAGAAAAACTTGAATATTACAGGTTCTGAATGAAGCACTGCTTCATTGTCTCACCTTTGGGTAGGTTACCTGAGCCGCACTGGTATAGTCAAACCTATCTGGAACTCAACAATTATACTAATGATGGTATTTATTAAGTGCTTATATGTGCCAGGCACTGTTCTAAGTGCTGGGGTGGATACAAGCAAATCAGGTTGGACACAGTCCCTGTCCCACATGGGGCTCATAGTCTTAATCCCCATTTTACAGATGCAGTAACCAGGGCACAGAGAAGTAAGTGATTTGTCCAAGGCCACACAGCAGACAAGTGGCAGAGCTGAGATTGGAACCCATGATCTTCTGACTTCCAGGCCCGGGCTCTATAATAATAATAATGATGGTGATGGCATTTGTTAAGCTCTTACTATGTGCAAAGCACTGTTCTAAGCACTGGGGGGATACAAGGTGATCAGGTTGTCCCATGTAGGGCTCACAGTCTTCTTCCCCATTTTACAGATGAGGTAACTGAGGATCAGAGAAGTGAGGTGACTTTCCCAAAGTCACACAGCTGACAATTGGCAGAGCTGGGATTTGAACCCGTGACCTCTGACTCCAAAGCCCGTGCTGTTTCCATTTAGCCACGCTGCTTCTCTATCCACTATGCTGTGCTGCTTCCCAGTTCTGAGGAGTTAGAAGGACTATAAAGCACTGGGCAAAAAAGGAGTGGTGTGGTCTAATGGAAAGAACATAGGCCTGGAAGTCAGAGGACATGGATTTTAATCCTAGATCCACCATATGCCTGCTATGTGACCTTGGCCCAGTCACTTAACTCTCTGTGCCTCAGTTCCCTTATCTGTAAAACAGGGATTAAGACTGTGAGCCCTACTTGGGGCATGGACTGCGTCCAACCTAATTAGCTTGTATCTACCCCAGCGCTTAGGTACAGTACCTGACACATAGTATGCCCTTAACAAATACCATTGTTTTCAAATAATGGACTTCTATATAAATGGCAATGCTGATGCCTGTTTTTATTTTTCAGAGATGATGATGTTCTGTTTGTTTGTGAAGGAGAACCGTTTATTGGTAAGTGTGCTAAAAGTTAAAAAGCTTTTCCCCTAATATAAAAGAAAATATAAGTTTAACACAAGGCTTTTGATCAAGGTTGACACTGAATAACTTTCTTGATCTAGGACTTGGTTCTGAATACTTCAAGTATGTGGCTCTTCATGGTGCCTTTCCCTCAAAATTAGAGACTATTTGAATTGAGACTGGGTCTCACGTGCTTCTAAAGTACCTGGATGGTCACAAGGCAGTTGGTTAAAAAAGAACTTTCTACAATTAAAACTCATTCTTTTTTTGTTCTACCCAAATTACCCATATTTTCCCTCAGTATTGTAACAGATACTGGAAGACATTTATACCCACCTGGGTTTTCCCCAACAATCCTCCAAAGGAATCAAGTGACACAGGAAGTGAAAGGCAGGAGTCAACCATCGAAAGAACCAAGTGAAGTACAGTTACTAAAAAAGAAAGAAGAATTCTTGGAATGAAATCTAAGAAGTTTTAGTATCTTTTAGCAAGCTACAGAAATTTAAGTTTGCATTGAACTCTTTGTTCTTGTTTTCCCATCTCTGTAATGATTGAGATAGTAGCCTTCTTCCTTTGGGTTTCGTAAATCAGATCTCAGGTTCATCCAAGTCAGGATCTCTGCCTCTGACAGAAGAAGCAAAGGGTTCTGGGAAGAAGTGAATCAGATGGTTGTCCTCTAGTGAAGATCAGTTAGGTAGTATCTCTCCAGGCCCTCTGTGGTCTTTAGGAAAAGCCCATGCCAGTGCCAGGGCCTGCGTGACTTTGATTATCTACCTCCAACAGATCCTCAAACGGACCCCCCGACGGACACTCCGACGGAGCTCCGGACCCCAGAAGGACTAACGGGGTCCCACACAGACTGGCTAACACTCAATGTCGGAGGGCGGTACTTTACAACCACACGGTACAAGTGCTACTTGTCCGATCTCTCTGGAGAAGAGTTGAATGAGTATAGGCTGCTCATTGTCTCCACAGCAATTCAAGTGTAGCGTGAACAGAAACCAAACTTGAAGAAACATACATTTTCAGGATGCGAACCTGACCTTTTCTCTTGAAGTAAAATGGGAGGACAACTTTCCCCCAGAACTCACAGTTCACATCCTGAAAATGGATGCTTTTTAAAACTGGGTTTCAGCTCATTCTCAGCTCAAGCAACTCTTAATTCATTCAAGCGCTTAGTACAGTGCTCTGCACACAGTAAGCTCTCAATAAATACGATTGATGATGATGAGGTCATCAGAAGTTTAAATCATTAATTGTGCCATTTTATTAAAAAAAGGTGTTTCGTACTGCAGAGTGCACACTGAGCCCTTCAGAGTAAAATCATCTTAATCACTAGGAAAGTGTCATGGCCTAGTGGAAAGAGCCTGGGCATCAGAGACCTGGGTTCTAATGCCAGATCTGCCACCTGCCCACTCCACGCCTTGGACAAGTCACTTCTCTGTGTCTCAGTTTCCTCATCTGTACAATGGGATTCAATACCTGTTCTCCCCACTACTTAGACTGTGAAACCCATGTGGGACAGGGACTATGTTTGATCTGGTTATCTTATATCTACCCCAACATTTATTATGGTTCTTGGCACATAGTAAGCACTTAACAAATTCTACAATTACTGTAGTTATTATTATTAATGTATTTATGTAATATTATTATATAATATTATTATTATTAATGCTAACTTCATATTTGGGATTAGACTGTATTATTATTTTAACTATCAAGTTGTATGCATTTGCCCAAGAAAGCTGTAGCAGTGGATATATGTAAGGGGATAAAACACACCCCAGGAGGGGAACTTCCCAAGTGCTTAGTACAGTGCTCTGCACATAGTAAGTGCTCAATAAATACGATTGAATGAATGAATATATCAAAAATTAAACCAAAGGGAGAGCCACTTAGGACTTTAACAGAAAGCATTTTATTGAATGCTTTCCAAACTAACTGACTTTTTCTGAATTTTCAGGAGCACTTTAGTAAATAAAGAACCTGATAGTATGTTGGCCCACATGTTCAAAGACAAAGGTGAGTGCATTGTAATGTTCATGAATGAGGATCTGTTCATTTTCATTTACACTGACTTGAATCAAGAATCTGCCTCTGTTCGTGATAAGAAGATATTCAACAATTTTTATTCCCCCAAATCTTACCATGTTTTTTTTTTTCACTGTAATGTGATTGCAGGTGCCTGGGGAAATAAGCAAGATCACAAAGGAGCTTTCTTAATTGACCGCAGTCCCGAGTACTTTGAACCAATTTTGAATTACCTGCGTCACGGACAACTCATTGTAAATGATGGCATAAATTTATTGGGTAAATCTTACAGCTATTACTATAAAGCCTCTGAAAATGCTGTTTTTAACTGTTTTGGGGTTAAAATGCAGTGCGTGGGTTTCTATAAAATTCCCTTGCCGGCTGTAATAGATGTCTTGCAGTCCAAACCAATGGAAATTATGAAACAGAAAATGTAATTGGAAGACTAGCCAACTGAATAATTTGGACAAAAGCCAACTGAAATTCTTCTTGTGGATATTTTATTCCCTTTCCAGAAGCGTTCCCTTTTCCCTTAACAAATTTGCACAGAAAACATTGTATCATGGTAAGCTGCTCAACCGGGAGTTGAGCATGGTCACTGGGGATAGTCATGGGGAATGGGAGGTGGGAGGAGCCGGGGGGGGGGTGGGGTGTACACGCACGTGCATTTAGAAAAGACTGTTTGTCGTCTCATACAAAGCGGTAGCGGGTGGGCAGAGGAGGAAAGGATTGATGATTGGTTTCTCTTTGGTACGTGAAGACCCAGGAAAGGTCTGTTACCCAGGGGAAAGCCTTCCTGAGGCCAGCCCAGGTACAGCCCATCTCTTGCCGACGACCCCTCACCCACATCCTGCCTCTGGCTGGGAGTTTCCTCCCTCCTCAAATCCAACAGACAATTAATTTCCCCCCCCTTCAAAGCCTTACTGAAGGCACAAGGTCCAAGAGGCCTTCCCTGACTAAGCCCTCCTTTCCTCTTCTCCCACTCCCTTCTGTGTCGCCCTGCCGTGTTCCCTTTGTTCATCCCTTCTCCCAGTCCCAAAGCACTTATGTACATATCTGTAATGTATTTATATTAATGTCTGTCTCCCCGCCGCTAGACTGTAACTTCGTTGTGGGCAGGGAATGTGTCTGTTCATTGTTGTAGAGTCCCAAGCAGTTAGTACAGTGTTCTGCACAGAGTAAGCACTTAATAAATACCACTGATTGAGTGAATGGGAGGGCAGGCAAAGGGTGTGAAAGGTAGGTGTTTGTGGCCTTTAAGGATGTAACAGAAAGTATTGGGCAAATGCCAGGGGCCCCTCAGGACCTCGCCCTAACCGAAACATCGCTCACTCCAGATGACATGGTCTCTTCTGCTGTTCTCTCCAGCGGAGGCATCTTCTCCTCCCACTCCCCCAGACTCACTGGAAAAGGTGTCGGTTTCCTTCTCGCCCCCCAATGTCGCTTTCGCACTGTCCCTCCTCCCCCTTCCCTTTCCTTTCCCTCCTTTGAAGCCCACATTATTCGCCTCTACCACCCCATCCAGATTCTTGTAGCCATCATCTACCATGCCCCCCCACAGCCCCACCTCCAATTCTTTTACGATTTTGACCGCTTTCTCACTTTCCTTCTCTCCTTTTCCATGCCCTCTCTGATCCTCGGAGACTTCAACATCTACATGGATGTCCCTGGTGACTTCTCTGCCGCCCGCCTTCTATCTCTCCTTGACGCTGCCAACCTCCTGCTCCACCCCACCTCTCCCACTCACCAGCTTGGTCACACCCTCGTCCTCATCGTTTCCTACCGCTGCACTGTCTCCACCCTCACCAACTCTGAAATCCCTCTCTCTGATCATAACCTTCTCACCTGCCTCCTCACTCACTCATCTCCCCTGTAAATCTATATTACTACCTCACAGACACCTCCGCTCCCTAGACCCCATCCATCTTTCCCAGCGCATCACACCCCACCTCGGCTCCCTATCCTCTCTACACACACTTGATGATCAGATTATTGCTCTCAACTCCACCCTCTCTACTCAATTCAACTCACTCGCTCCCCTTTCCCTTTGCCGCTCTCGTACCACTAACCCACAGCCTTGGATCACTGCCACTGTCCGCCTCCTTTGCTCTTATGCTCGAGCTGCTGAATGCTGCTGGCGAAAGTCTAAACACCAAGCCAACCTTGTTCACTTCAAGTTTATCCTTTCCTGCCTTAACTCTGCCTTCTCCTCTGCCAGGCAAAACTATTTCTCCTCCCTTATTGACACCCATGCCCATCATCCCCGTCAGCTTGTCCGTACATTTAACTCCCTTCTCAGGCCCCCTGTTCCTCCCCCTCCTCCATCCCTCACCCCCAACGATCTGGCCTCCTACTTCATTAGTAAAATTAACTCCATCAGGTCTGAGCTCCCCAAAGTCACTCCTCCCCCTTCTCCAACCCCCTCGCTGTCAACCCTCTCTGCTATTCTCCCATCCTTCCCAGCAGTATCTTCAGATGAGATCTCTTCCCTCCTCTCAAGTGCTACTCCTTCCACCTGTGCTTCAGACCCCATTCCCTCTCATCGTATCAAATCTCTCGCCCCTTCCTTCCTCCCCTCCTTAACTTCCATCTTCAACTGCTCACTCTCCACTGGTTCCTTCCCTTCTGTCTTCACACATGCCCACATCTCCCCCATCCTAAAAAAAAACCCTCTCCTGAACCCACCTCCCCTTCTAGTTATCACCCTATCTCCCTCCTACCCTTCCTTTCCAAACTCCTAGAATGAGTCATCTACATCCGCTGCCTCAAATTCCTCAACGCCAACTCTCTCCTTGACCCCCTCCAATCTGGCTTCCGTCCTCTACACTCCACCAAAATTCCCTTTCAGAGGTCACCAATGACCTCCTTCTCTCCAAATCCAATGGCTCCTACTCTATCCTAATCCACCTCGACCTCTCAGCTGCCTTGGACACTGTGGACCACCCCCTTCTCCTCAACACGCTATCCAATCTTGGCTTCAAAGACTCCGTCCTCTCCTGGTTGTCTTATCTCTCCGGCTGTTCATTCTCAGTCTCCTTTGCAGGCTCCTCCTCCCCCTCCCATCCCCTTACTGTAGGGGTTCCTCAAAGTTCAGTTCTTGGTCCCCTTCTGTTCTCGATCTACACTCACTCCTTTGGTGACCTCATTCACTCCCACAGCTTCAACTATCGTCTCTATGCTGATGACACCCAAATCTGCATCTCTGCCCCTGCTCTCTCTCCCTCCCTCCAGGCTCGTATCTCCTCCTGCCTTCAGGACATCTCCATCTGGATGTCTGCCCTCCATCTAACACTCAATATGTCCAAGACTGAACTCCTTATCTTCCCTCCCAAACCCTGCCCTCTCCCTGACTTTCCCGTCACTGTAGACGGCACTACCATCCTTCCCGTCTCACAAGCCCACAACCTTGGTGTCATCCTCGACTCCACTCTCTCGTTCACCCCTCACATCCAGTCCATCACCAAAGCCTGCCAGTCTCACCTCCACAACATTGCCAAGATCCGCCCTGTCCTCTCCATCCAAACTGCTACCTTGCTGGTTCAATCTCTCATTCTTTCCCGACTGGATTACTGCATCAGCCTCCTCTCTGATCTCCCATCCTTCTGCCTCTCCCCACTTCAGTCTATACTTCACTCTGCTGCCCAGATTATCTTTGTGTAGAAACGATCTGGGCATGTTACTCCCCTCCTCAAAAATCTCCAGTGGCTGCCTGTCAACCTACGAATCAAGCAAAAACTCCTCACTCTCAGCTTCAAGGCTCTCCATCACCTCGCCCCCTCCTACCTCACCTCCTTTCTCTCCTTCTATAGCCCAGCCCACACCCTCCACTCCTGTGCCGCTGCTAACCTCCTCACTGTACCTCGTTCTTGCCTGTCCCGTCATCGACCCCTGGCCCACGTCCTTCCCCTGGCCTGGAATGCCCTCCCTCCACACATCCACCAAGTTAGCTCTCTTCCTCCCTTCAAAGCCCTACTGAGAGCTCACCTCCTCCAGGAGGCCTTCCCAAACTGAGCCCCCTTTTTCCTCTTCTCCTTCCCATTCCCCCCGCCCTACCTCCTTCCCCTCCCAACAGCACCTGTATATATATTTGAACAGATTTATTACTCTATTTTTTTTACTTGTACATATTTACTATTCTATTTATTTTGTTAATGATGTGCATATAACTTTAATTCTATTTGTTCTTACAATTTTGACACCTGTCTACATGTTTTGTTTTGTTGCCTGTCTCCCCCTTCTAGACGGTGAGCCTGATGTTGGGTAGGGACCGTCTCTATATGTTGCTGACTTGTACTTCCCAAGCACTTAATACAGTGCTCTGCACACAGTGCTCAGTAAATACGATTGAATGAATGAATGAATGACCCAGGCACCCAGAGACAGACCAGAAACATCTGGGCTAAGAGCCCAGGGGTCTAACACCCTGTGCTTATATGACAGAGGGCAGAGTTTGGATGTGTGTGTTGGGGTGGGGGGCAGAGAGGGAGGCTCAGGTGCTCTTTCTGGAGCTGCCCAAATGGACCAGCCCTCAGCCTCTGTGTTGAGCTGCCCACCATTTTGAGAGAGGGCCACCAGAATGAAGAGTGTGGGGCCATCAATTTGAGGGAATAATCTGGCCAGGAGCCACAAACCTACTCAGTAGCAAGTCAACCGTACTGAGCCCCATCTGTCACAACCAACTTTGTGTGTTGGGGATTGAATGCTGTTGGTCCGAGGTCCTTCAGTTATCAATGCTAGATTAAATTTGTGAGTGTTAGAAAATTGGCTTTCTAGGAAATGATATCCAATCATTTCTCAGTTTCATAAGATGGAAACTGTGCTATTATGAGTCCTCTTCAGACCTGTCCAATAAGAAAGTGCATGTGTGCTAGGACCTTATATACAAGAACATTCTATTCAGAAGTCAAATTCGACGAGCTAATCATTCTACCCATATTTTAACATGGGGAGTTTTTCATTTTCTTGGTCTTGGATTGGTGACATAGTAACGATTATCAGAATGATTTTCTGAATATGGAAACTTTAATTCTTGCTCAGTAATCAGTTGTTTTGAGTTCACCTTTGTGCATAGTGAAGCAGCACGGCATAGTGGAAGGAGCACAAGCCTGGGAGTTACGGAACCTGGGTCCTAATCATGGCTCTGACATTTGCCTGCTTACTATGTAGCCTTGGGCAAGTCATTTCTCTATGCCTCAGTTTCCTCATCTGTAAAATCAATCAATCGATGTATTTATTGACATTTACTGTGTGCAGAGCATTCTACCAGCCCTTGGGAGAGTTAGTAGACATGTTCCCTGCCCACCAGGAGCATACAGTCTAGAGGGGGAGACAGACATGAATTTAAACTATGAATATATATGTAAGTGCTATGGGGCTGAGAGTAGGGTGAACAGCAAATGCTTTAAGAATACAGATCCAAATGCAAGGGTGGTGCAGAAGGAAGAGGGAGCATGTACTTTGCACATAGTCCCTAATAAATACCACAATTATTATTATTTTGAAGTTGTTTTGAGCGATAATTTTATGTTTATGTTCTTTTAGTCTTCCTTGTTTAAAATCAGCAGTATTGTTCAATACTTGAAACAGTGCTTCATATTTGACATCCAGGAAGTGGTTGATATACCTCCCCTGTAGAGCTTGACTTACAGAATTGAAAAGAAAGATGATATTAGCATAGGATGTAGTCTTACAAATGTCACTTATTTTTGGTTTTGGGTAGGTGTGTTAGAAGAAGCCAGATTTTTTGGAGTTGATTCACTGATTGAACATTTAGAAGTAGCGATAAAGGTAACCCATATTTCACTCTGGTTTCATTTATAAATCTTTTGACTATTGTAACACTTGCCACAACTTTGTAAGGAAGTGTACTAAGCAAGCTTCTCCCAATGTATTTCTAAGAATTCTCAACCAGCAGAAGATCATTCTCCGATATCCCGAAAGGAATTTGTCCGTTTCCTGCTTGCCACCCCGACCAAATCCGAGCTGCGTTGCCAGGTACCTTTGCCTTTGTATCCTCTGGATAAAGAGGCTTCCTGTAGTGGGTTTTGATGGCTCTCGAGAATCTCTAAGAGCTCATTGACTGGGAAATCAACATTTGCAGATTTTCATCTCCACAGAAAATGATGGGTTGCATGCCAGCTCCGTCCACTGACTCCTCAGGGTCGTGGAGATGATGTGTGCTTTTTCAACACTGGCCCTCTAGGGGTGCTTTGTGCTAAAATATGTACCCTACTGCCGAAAAGCCAACCCTCTCTTGTAAGCCACACCCCACCTCTGACTCCAGCCCTGGGATTTTTGGTGAATAAGTGCCATCCGACTGGCTTTCCTAGGAAACAGAGGCAGCATCAGAAGGCACGTACCGGAGTCCCCCTCCAAGGGAGCTCACGTGTAAAATAGCAGTAGCATGCAATAAACCCATTCTCCCCACACCCCACTCAAGCCATTCCCAGGGATTGCTTCCCTGGAATCGTCAGGGCAGAAGAAACAGCAGAGCAAGTTCCAGGGAAGCACTGTGTTCATGGCAAAGTGATGAAATGGGCTGGGGGTCCTGGGGGCCTGCCGATTGGGCTTCCCTTCTCAGCTTCTCTAGTAGCTCATGCGACTAATCCCGCGGTGTGCATCTGGCCCTGCCAGTGAAGTGGGGACTGGGAGGTTTTCCTCTAAAGTGCCCCCCGGTCCCCTTGGGCAGGGCCCAGCAGCCTAGACCGCAGGTCCCGAGGCTCCTGCCACAGGCTTCTGGTCTGCCAAGGGAGCCTCTGCGGCGCCAGGGGGACCTCCAACTGACACCAAGATGGCACCCCATGCCCCTGCCGCTGCTTCAAGTGCACATGCACAGGCACACATGCGCGCGCACACACACACACACACGTAGTGGAGCACACGTGCACAAGGATGAACTCTTCCATCTCCGCCCTACCACATGTGGAATCTGGCCCAGCTCACGTGCAGTTGCAAAGCGCCCTGCACCGCTGGCTGCTCCCAAGAGGGAAAAGGAGGCAGATCAGTAGCCTGTTGGAAGCTGGCTTAACCCTGGCAGACCACATTTTTTGTTTTGTTTGTTTCTGAAGGGGCTGAATTTCAGTGGTGCTGATCTTTCACGTTTGGACCTGCGATACATCAACTTCAAGATGGCCAATTTAAGTCGCTGCAACTTAGCTCATGCCAACCTCTGCTGTGCAAATCTTGAGCGAGCCGATCTCTCAGGATCAGTGCTTGATGTAAGAACCGGTGCTCTTTTCAAGGTGGAGGCTTTGCATTTCCATTTCATTAGACTGTAAGTTTGCAGGGGCCGGGGCCTTAGCTATGCGGCAGAGTCTGAATCCGGAATCTGGAACTTGTTCGGTATCATATGCAGATGAGCGCTTCAGAAACCAAACAAAGCCAAATATAAAACTGCCCCTGAACTCTACCTTGGGATGGGAAAACAGCTTATCTGCCAAGGCAAATTTTCATGCCCTCTCTTTGTAGCACTAGTTTCCCGTTCTAAACCCTCGGTCTCTCACCTGTTGTTGCCTTCCCTTTTTTTTCTTTAACCATCACCATTCATCCACTCCCTTCAACTATCTCGCAGCTGTAAGCCGCCGGACAAGGGGACAAGGTTGGAGCTCAGCTTGAGGAGGCAGCAGGGGAGGGCGGTCCCAGATGGAGCTACACAACAAAACGCATCTTTGTTGTGACTTTTCTCCACCACCGCCTCTCTCTGGGGCTTTCCCTCTCCTCGGTGGCACCCCCTGTCTGAGGAGGGGGACAACCAAGGAAAGACAGAGGGCAGAAAACAGCAAATGGTCCTAACTGGCACCATGTGATCCTTGGGCAACAATCTCAAGGAGCTCTGATAAGTCTGTCCTGTTGAGCAGGGAGAGATTCAAATGTGTTTGGCAAGAAAAGTCACACCAGCTGGCGAGTTCTGGGTTCTCTGTCCTGTGGGCGTGGATTAGGCTAAGTAAAGAGGGCCAACAGGAGGCCAGGCCTCACTCTTGTAACTCTTGGGTGTCCTTAGCTCTCAACTGCCTAGCCATTTCCTTCTGTGGTGGCTAGATTAGCAGCAGGACTGTCCTCTGGGCAGGCAGTAAACAGGTCTAGTAATCGAGAGGTAACCACGAGAGGCCAGGCCCAGCCAAAGGGCCTGGGAGGCGGAAGTCTCTGCTGCAAAAGTCACACTCTTCTCTGCTTCTGTGCCACGGTATGCTGCAATGCAGCTGGCTCCCTCACCTTTCGTAGTGATGATAATGGCAAAGATGGCAGTCTTTGTGACCCCCCCAGGCATTTTCTCAGTGAGTAGCACAAACTAAGGAAGGCCAGGCAGAAGCTCCTCCCCACACCTTCTCCTTCCCTTGCTTACAGCTCTGCTAGGGTGTTCTTAGGTCTAGGGGTTTAACTTTTCATTTCTCTGACCTCTACAATGGAAAATCAAACAAAAAAGCTTGGAGAAAAGTCTGAATTCAGAATCCAGCACAACCTAGTAGAAAGAGCCCTTACCTGGGAGCCAGAGGACCTGAGTTCTTATTCTGGCTTCATCATTTTCCTGCTCTGTGACCTTGGGCAAGTAACTTCACTTCTCTGGGGTCCGTTTGTTCATCTGTAAAACGGGGATTCAATACCTGCCCTCTCTCCCTTCTACTTAAACTGTGAGCCCCAGGTGGGACAGGGATTGGGTCCAACCTGATTATCCTAGACCTTCCACTGTGCGTACTTAGCACATAGTAAGGACCTAACAGGTACCATCATCATTACTTTTTTTATGGTATTTGTTATGTGCTTATCTTGGGCCAGGCAGTGTATACTAATCGCTGGGGTAAAATAAGGTTGGACCCGGTTCATACCCCTTAAGGGGCTGACAGTCTTAGTCCCCATTTTACAGATGAGGTAACTGAAGCATAAAGCAGTGGAGCGACTTGCCCAAGGTCTGCACTGTGTGTTCCTGTTGGAAAGTTTTTCTCCTTAGGAAGTAGCTCTCATAAATGCGGGTCTGTGTGGGATGAGGTGAAAAAGCAGGGACCAGCCCTTGCTTTTGGGACGGTGTTTTGTGAGATGTGAGAGGCAAGGAAAAACAGCGTTACCTATTTCTCTTGAATCTTGAGAAGATTTTTTGCTATTCGAACCATGATATATCCTTGAGCTTCCTTACAGCATGAATGGCTCTCATTTCTCTACCAGTGCGCAAACCTCCAGGGTGTGAAGATGCTTTGTTCTAATGCTGAAGGAGCATCTCTGAAATTATGTAATTTTGAAGATCCCTCGGGCCTTAAGGCCAATTTGGAAGGTAAGATCATGTTTCCCCGTCTTTTTTAAAAGGAAAGTCAGACTTACATTGAAAGCCTGGGATGATGGTGGTGTTGGGGTGGTGGGGCTAGTCCGACGGACATTGTACATTAACTCTCCCTTCACCCCCCCCAGGTGATTAAGTGCCCAGGCAGATTCTGCCCACACCCACTGTAGTCTTGTACCAGTCCAAAGCTAGGAGGGGTGGTGTTCAATTCTGGACTGCTTAGTGGGTTTTACCTTTAGGATCTACTATTAACGGCTGCCATTTTGGCCAACAAAAATCATTTCCCTTGGAGAGTCTCAAAGAGAGAAACACTGGTGTGAACAAGCATGGAGGATGAGGCCATGCTCACCCAAGCTCGCGTTAATAGTGGATTTAGTCTAGCTCTGAGCAGCTCCAACACTGCGTGACACATTAAACCTCACACAGAGAGGTGGTTTTTTAAGTTTCATCATTGCAGTTTGCCCAGAAGTTTAATATAGGTGGTTGATGATGACAGGATTTTTTTTTTTTTTTGGAGGTGCTAATCTGAAAGGGGTGGACATGGAAGGAAGTCAAATGACAGGAATTAACCTCCGAGTGGCTACGTTAAAAAACGCAAAGCTGAAGAACTGTAACCTTAGAGGAGCAACTCTGGCAGGGACAGATTTAGAGGTGAGCGATCAGTTTTGAGGGGGGCACAAAGGGGGCAGGGGTTGGCAAGTGAATGCATAGATCCTAACAATCAGCTGACAGCTCCCCCAGCAATCCTGGGAAGTGAACCTCTCAGCAAGTGTGGATGTCAATGGGAATTTCATCTTAGAGGTGATAGATATTAATATCCGATTTGGAGATTTGGCTCTGTTTTCTTTTTTTGGGGGTTGTTTTTGTTGTTGTTGTTGTTTGTTTTTCTTTTACATCTCTCCTTTCTTGGGCCTGCAGGCTTGTAATTTTTGTCAGAAGCTGCCCAAGTCTGAGCTTTCCAACTTGTTAAACTTCTTTCCAGGCAGGTGTTTTGCTACAGAAAGGCCAAAAGCTTTTGTTGAGGTAGAGATCTTAATCCAGTCAGTCAGGTGGGGAAGCTGACGTTATCCTATGTCTTCAGACTGTGTCTGGATCTGGACCCCAAGCAGATAGTGTGTTCCCTGCTCCACTCCCTTCATCTCACTTCATGGGCAGCGGGCACTAGGCAGTAGCACATCAGGCTCTACTCATTCATTCAGTCATATCTGTTGAGCTCTTACTGTTTGCAGAGCACTGTACTAAGTGCTTGGGAGAGTACAATACAACAATAAACACATTCCCTGCCCATAACAAGCTTACACTCTAGAGGTGGGAGCTGGAGGGAGTTATCTCATTCCTCTCTGATGGGCCCAGTCTCTGATGCCTGGTATCCAATGGACCGTGGCGTGTCTTAGTTTTCAGGGTTTTTAGAATGGGCTTGCAACTAGGTTTTGAACACAAGTCTGTCTATTGACAACCAAACTCCTTCTCCCTTTTGGCCACCATTTCTCAGGCTGACCAATGATGTCGTATGCTCCCCAGCTCCCCACCACCCCCCACCCTGCCACCTCCTTGCAGAAATGGACCTAATAATAATAATTACGGTATTTTTTAAGCACTTACTATGTGCCAAGCACTGTTCTAGGCACTAGGGTAGATACAAGGTAATCAGGTTGTCCCACGTGGGGCTCACAGTCTTAATCCCCATTTTACAAATGAGGTAATTGAGGCACAGAGAAGTTAAGTGGCTTGCCCAAGTTCACACAGCAGAAAAGTGGTGGAGCCGGGATTAGAGCTCATGACCTTTTGACTCCCAGACCCATGCTCTATCCACTAGGCCATGCTGCTTCTCTAAGACTACAGTGCTTGGCCTAGAATGGGAATGAGGCCCCAAAGTGCCCAATTTGATGCCAGCACTGCCCCCAGCTCTTCCTGGAAACAGGGGTGCCAGCCCTGGCCTGTCCACCTTGTGCTCTGGTCCCTCTGAGCTTCTGGGGTAAAGTCACATCAAGGCCTGGGCAGCAGAGTGAAGTATGGACTGGAGTTGGGAGAGACAGAAGGCAGACAGATCAGCAAGGCGGCTGAGACAGTAATCAAGGTGGGATATGATAAGTGATTGGATTAACATAGTAGAAGTTTGAATGGAGGGTAAAGGGTGGGTTTTAGTGATGCTTTGAAGGTGGAACTGAAAGGATTTAGTGATGGATTGATAGATGGGGAGACATGGGTATATTTGAAAGAAGCAGAGAAGTTGTTATTGGAGAGCGAACAGTTGAAGAAGGTGCGAAGGGATGGTGTTGAGTGCAGAGCCGGAGGGGGTGGATTTTGAAAAGAGGCAGGATAATCTCCTCTAGAGATACTGCTGGAAAAGATGGGAGAGTTGAAGAAGGGGCAGAAGTGGGGAGGGACTAGGGAGGGACAGGAGATTTTTGGGGAGACCATGATAATGGTTTCAATTTTCTCAATACAGTAGGTGGCCAGGTCATTAGGGGCAAGGGATGGAGGAGACGTGGGGGACAGGGGTTTGAAGAGGGAATCAAATGCCTGGAACAACTGGTGAGAGCAATGGACATGGGTGTCAATAAGGATGGAGAACTCATTTTGCCGGGCTGAGGAGAGAGCAGAGTTAACGCACGCAAGGATAAGCTTGAAGTGGACGAGGTCAGCCTGCTGTCTAGATTTCCTCCAGCAGCTCTCTGCAGCTCGTACCCAAGAGCGAAGGAGGCAGGCTGGGGAGGTGATTCAGGGTTGGAAGGGTTAGTGATACGAGACAGACAAAGAGATAAGGGAGCAAGTGCTCTTTCCAGTAGGCCACAATGCTTCTGCCTTGATACTGTGAGCCCTGTGTGGGATATCTACCCCAGTGCTTAGAACAATGCTTGACACGTAGTAAGCACTTAGCAAATACCATAATTACTAATATTATTATTATTGATAATCTTGTAACAATTCAGGAAGGGATCCAAAGTGGAAGTCACAAATTCAGAAATAAATAGCAAACCCCAAAGCCAGATGACCAGCTCTTACTGGCTTGAGTAGCCTTATCTAAGTGCATGTCCTCAGCAATAGAGGCTCCGTAACGCGGGCTAGGGAGCCCGACTTCCATTGGAAAATTTGCTCTAAAGTGTTTGCCGAAGAAAGGGAAAAAAGGGCCAAACCCAGTGTAAGTCACCACCCTCATCTCTCAAGCTTGTTTTCCTGTAAAATTGCTGAGGCAAAGGGAGAAACTCACTACATGACAGCCCAAGCTGGGAGCTACTGCCTCTCAGCCAAGTCAGAAGGAAAAGCAGACAGAAACCCCTTATAAACTCTTGGTTTGACACCAGAGTTGGATAGAAGCAAAGTCATCCCAGAAAGCCCCCATGGCTGCTGGAAAATGTAGCAATCAGTTCCTCTGCCTGTTGGGAGATGTTATTCTCCTCTGCTTCCTCACACCTCCCTGGCCAGTGTCATGATGCCTGTTTACTTGTTTTGATATCTGTCTCCCCCCTTCTAGAATGTCAGCCCATTGTGGGCAGGGAATTTCTCTCTTTATTGCCAGATTGTACTTTCCAAGCGCGTAGTACTGTGCTTTGCACACAGTAAGCACTCAATAAATACGATGGAATGAATGAATGAAGAGCACAGGCCTGGACATCAGAGAACCTGGGTTCTGGTCCTAGCTCTGCCAGCAAGTCTGCTGTGTGACCTTGGGCAAGTCACCTAACTTCTTCGTGCTTTGGTTTCCTCATCTGTTAAATGGGAATTCAGTACCTGTACTCCTTCCTGCTTAGACTGTGAGCCCCATGTGGATCAGGGACTGTGTCCCACCTGATTATATGGTGACGACCCCAGGGCTTGGTACAGTGCTTAACAGTGCATAGTAGTAAGTGTTTAACGAATAGCACTGTGATTATTCTTAGGTTTGGAGTGCACCTGGTGCTCTCCGCAGTTTGACTGTCATTAGGCACAGTGTCACAACCGCATGGGAAGCAGCGAGTAGACCTGGGCCTCTTCCTGCTAAAGAGAATTTGGGGGTTGCATTTCAGAATTGTGACCTGTCTGGGTGTGATCTCCAAGAAGCCAACTTGAGAGGCTCCAACGTGAAGGGGGCGATCTTTGAAGAGATGCTCACACCCCTCCACATGTCCCAGAGCGTCCGATAAGAACCTGGGGGAACCGATGGGATGGCCACATACCCGGGAAGAAGAGAGACATCCTCACAGCGGTGACCCCTCACTCTCCTGCTCATCTGCAGAGCAGGAACAGAACTGTTTAGAGAATTAAAAAAAAACCATTAGATGATAATGAACATCCTCAGTAGTGCCTAAGGAAGTATATCTGACCTCCCTCCCCCCACCCCCAGTTAGAAGGGGACGGCATTTATTCTGTAAATGTAGGGAAAATCAACTCTATTGCTGCCTTTCAAGTGAGCTGGGATAAAGGGGGGTCTGCTCATTTTGAACCAGGGATGGTCAATATTATTTTTTGCTTTGAAACGGGTGTATTATGGAAACAACTCCTCGGTTTGAAGTGCATTGGAGGATTTTAATTTATGAAAAGCACAATATATGCAATTATATTTATTAAGTCTGTAGATGCAATATGAATACTTAAACTTCAATTACATGCAGCAAGACAAATTTCAGGTTTACAGTTAGCTTTAGAGTTACCACCGTTGGCTTATTTTGACCTGTAGAAACTGTCGCATAATATGGGTGTGGTGGGGCCAACCTCAGCAAGCCTCTCTCTTCAGGTATTTTTCATAATGCTCATTTTTTGGGGGGGGGGGGGGCGGGGGGGACAGAGCAGCAGCGAAACAAAAGAAGTTCTCAGTTCTCCACAACTGAGGAAAATTAATGTATGTGTCTGGGAGCAATGGGATGGATTGGGACTATTTTGTGTGGCAAGTCTCTCTCTCTCTTTCTGTCTCTCTCCCCCTCCCTCTTCCTCTCTCCCTTTCCCTTTCCCTCTCCATCCCTCCACCTGTACATTGGCCAGACTCTCTGAGGGGCTTCTGTGAAGCCTCTGGTTTGTTTTGCACAACTCCTTGTGGTTTGCCGTTAAACATCTTTTCACTCTGACCAAGTTCCACCAATCACCAAAAGATCCAGTTGATTTGCTCCACCCTAGTTAGTGCATCTACCACTCAACAAGCACATTCAGAACCTTCTAAACCAAATAAGGCCCGGGCCTGAACAATATTGTGTGGCCTCAGGTGCTTGACTAACTCATGGAAACCTAGTGCTGACTCCCATCCTGTCTCCTACACTTGAAAAATCAAATGCATTCTGTAATCAGTCCTTCTTTGGGAGTCAAAACTATCATTACCGCTAAGTGAAAGGTTAAATTGCCCTGCTAGGAACTCAACAATTTGCATTGACAAGCGGTGGCCCCGCCCAGGAGACAGGCCCCATCCCCCTGCCCCCATATCCGCACCCGCGGATTTTGTCTTGTTTTTTGTATGTTGTTTTGAAAGAGCAAACTGGAGGCCAGTGCCTCTGGGAAGCATCTGGCGGGGACGTAGCAAGGATCGGGCCTGGTCTGGCCTGGCCTGGCCTGGCCCGGTCTGGGCTCTGGCCCCTGGCCATGGCTCAGCCCTCTGAGAGAGTTCTCTGAACACATCCTCCCTGTCTGGAGAAACCAACCAAGAATCTGACAATGTTAGATGTTTCTGGAGTTTATTTTCCTCTACATATGCAAAGCTTTCCTGAACATTACTCGTGTTTGCGTAGGGTGATGTATGCAGAAGGAGAAAATACCAAAGCTCCAGGGGTGTTGGAAAGCAATTTAAAAAGTGAATTATTTTCTTTGCTTTATTGTTTTTTATCAAGACAGAAACAGAATATTGTATTGAGAGATCTATTTTCATAATCAGTATGTGTATAAATTATATTTAAATACTCCATTTCATTGCTGTACTCTATTTTCAGTAATTATAGAATGCATTGTTCATTCATCGAAAAGGGGAAAAATAGGTACCTCTTCTGACGTGACTTTAAAATGCAGGAGGATATACTCAGACACTGCAGACTTCAAGTCTAATGTAAACTGCACCAATAAAAAACATCTGAAATGTTAATGAGGTGTTTCATTTCTTGCTTTTGAATTAAAATTACGGTCATTCTGCCCGTATTTCTTCACCGGGTTCTGAAATCAGCACTTGTTTCAAAGTAGAAGGTAGCCAGGAAAATTTGTTCTAAATCAGCCCTGTTTAACAGAGCACTTACCATGTGAGGAGGACTGTATTAAGCATTTGGAAATACCTTATCCCTGCCCAGGAGGAACGTATAGTCTAGAGGGGGAACAGGTATTAAAGTAAAATTACAAATAGGGGAAATAGAAGAGTGTAAGGATAGAAACAGAAGTGCCTATCCTTCAGTTTCCCGACTTGTACTTCCCAAGCACTTAGTACAGTGCTCTGGACACAGCACTCAATAAATACGATTGAATGAATGAATGAAAGTGCCATGGAGTGGAGCGTGGGCTGAATATCAACTGGTCGAGGGCTACGGTTCCAAGATCCAAGGCAATGCAGAGGGAAGGGCAAGGAGGGGAAATGAGGGCTCAGCTGTGGAAGGTCTCTGGAAGATGTGATTTTAGGAGGGCTTTGAAGGTGGAGAGAGTGGTGGTCTGTCTAATATGAAGGGGGAGGGAGTTCCAGGGAGGACAGAGGCAAAACGTAGGCAGCAAGATAGATGAGTTCAATGTACAGTGTGTAGGTTGGCATTAGAGGAGTGAAGTGTGTGAGCTGGGTTGTAGCAATTCATCAGTGAGATAGGTAGGAGGGGGTGAGTTGATTGAGTGCTTTAAAGCCACTGGTGAGGATCTTGAGTGGGGAAACATGGACTGAACATTTTTTGAAGAAAAATGATTCAGGCAGCAGAGTGAAGGATGGACTGGGGTGGGGAGAAACAGGAAGTAGGTAGGTCTGCAAGGAGGCTGATGCAATAATTAAAGCAACAAGTGGTGGGATCAGCAAGTAGCAGTTTAGATGGAGAAGAAAGGGTGGATTTTGGCAATGTGAAAGAGTGATGAGTTGAGGATTATACCAACGTTATGGGCTTGTGAGACAGAGGACAGTCGTGCTGTCTACAGTGGTGAGAAACTCAGGGAGGACAGGGTTTGGGTGGGAAGATGAGAAGTTCTGTTTTGATCATATTTAAGTTTGAGGTGTCAGCAAGTAGAGATGTCCTGAAGGCAAGAGGAAATATGAGACTGCAGAGAAGAGAGATTATCCCAAGGGAGGGAACAAATCCTTCAAGGGTGTGGGTGTAGATGGAGAATAGAAGAGGCCCCAGAACTGAGCCTTGACAGACTCCCACAGTCAGGGTGTGGGAGGGGAAGAAGGAGCTAATGAGTTTCAGTGTTGCATTGGGAGAGAAGGTGTCAGCAAATCCTCTTACCCTTGCCTATCTCACAGGCTCTTAACCCTGGTATTATCCTCGACTCCTCACTCTCATTCAAACCACGTATTCGATCTATTACTAAATCAATCAATCAATCATATTTATTGAGCGCTTACTATGTGCACAGCACTGTACTAAGCGCTTGGGAAGTACAAGCTGGCAACATATAGAGACAATCCCTACCCAACAGTGGGCTCACAGTCTAGAAGGGGAAGACAGAGAACAAAACGAAACATAACAAAATAAAATAAATAGGATATGTACAAGTAAAATAAATAAAAAGAGAAATAAATATGTACAAACATATACACATATATACAGGTGCTGTGGGGAAGGGAAGGAGGTAAGGCGGGGGGTGGAGAAGGGGAGGAAGGGGAGAGGAAGGAGGGGGCTCAGTCTGGGAAGGCCTCCTGGAGGAGGTGAGCTCTCAGTAGGGCCTTGAAGGGAGGAAGAGAGCTAGCTTGGCGGATGTGGTGAGGGAGGGCATTCCAGGCCAGGGGGATGACGTGGGCCGAGGGTAAACAGCGGGACCGGCGAGAACAAGGCACGGTGAGGAGATTAGTGGCAGAGGAGTAGAGGGCGTGGGCTGGGCTGGAGAAGGAGAGGAGGGAGGTGAGGTAGGAGGGGGCGAGGTGATGGAGAGCCTTGAAGCCGAGGGTGGGGAGTTTCTGCCTGATGCGTAGGTTGATTGGTAGCCACTGGAGATTTTTGAGGAGGGGAGTAACATGCCCAGAGCGTTTCTGGACAAAGACAATCCGGGCAGCAGCGTGAAGTGTGAATTGAAGTGGGGAGAGACAAGAGGATGGGAGATCGGAGAGGAGGCTGATACAGTAGTCCAGACAGGATAGGATGAGAGCTTGAACGAGCAGGGTAGCGGTTTGGATGGAGAGGTAAGGGCGGATCTTGGCAATGTTGCGGAGCTGCGACCGGCAGGTTTTGGTGACGGCTTGGATGTGAGGGGTGAACAAGAGAGCGAAGTCGAGGATGACACCAAGGTTGCGGGCTTGTGAGACGGGAAGGATGGTAGTGCCGTCTACAGTGATGGGAAAGTCAGGGAGAGGACAGGGTTTGGTAGGGAAGACAAGGAGTTCAGTCTTGGACATGTTGAGTTTTAGGTGGCCGGCAAACATCCAGATGGAGATGTCCTGAAGGCAGGAAGAGATGCGAGCCTGGAGGGAGGGGGAGAGAGCGGGAGCAGAGATGTAGATTTGGGTGTCATCAGCATAGAGATGATAGTTGAAGCCATGGGAGTGAATGAGGTCACCAAGGGAGTGAGTGTAGATCAAGAACAGAAGGGGACCAAGAACTGAACCTTGAGGAACCCCTACAGTAAGGGGATGGGAGGGGGAGGAGGAGTCTGCAAAAGAGACTGAGAATGAACGACCGGAGAAATAAGAGAAGAACCAGGAGAGGACAGAGTCTGTGAAGCCAAGGTTGGATAGCGTGTTGAGGAGAAGGGGGTGGTCCACAGTGTCGAAGGCAGCTGAGAGGTCGAGGAGGATTAGGATAGAGTATGAGCTGTTGGATTTGGCAAGCAGGAGGTCGTTGGTGACCTTTGAGAGGGCAGTTTCCGTGGAATGTAGGGGATGGAAGCCAGACTGGAGGGGGTCGAGGAGAGACTTGGTGTTGAGGAATTCGAGGCAGCGCGTGTAGATGACTCGTTCAAGGAGTTTGGAAAGGAATGGTAGGAGGGAGATGGGGCGATAACTAGAAGGTGAGGTGGGGTCAAGAGAGGGTTATTTTAGGATGGGAGAGACATGGGCATGTTTGAAGGCAGAGGGGAAGGAACCAGTGGAGAGGGAGCGATTGAAGATGGAAGTTAAGGAGGGGAGAAGGGACGGAGCGAGAGATTTCATGAGATGAGATGAAATCCTGTCAGTTCAGCCTTCACGGCATCATTAAAATCCGTCTCGTCTCCATCCGAACTCCTACCACGTTAATCCAAGGATGGCCTAGTGGATAGAGCATGGGCCTGGGAGTCAGAAGGTCATGGGTTCTAATCCTGGCTCTGTCACGTCTGCTGTGTGACCTTGGGTAAGCCACTTAACTTCTCTGTGCCTGTTACCTCATCTGTAAAATGGGGATTCAGACCGTGAGCCCCATGTAGGACAACCTGATTACCTTTTATCTACCCAGTGCTCAGCACATTGTTTGGCACATAGTAAGTGCTTAACAAATACCATTATCATAATTATTATTATTTCATTACTGCATCAACCTCCTTGCTGACGTCCCTGCTTCGTATCTCTCCCCACTCTAGTCCATTCTTCTTTCTGCTGCCCGAACCACTTTTCTACAAAAACATTCAGTCGATGTTTCACCACTTCTCAAGAACCTCCAGTGGTTGTCCATCCACCTATGAATCAAACAGAAACGTCTCACCATTGGCTTTAAAGCACTCATTACCTTGTTCCCTCTTACCTCAACTCGCTACTCTCCTACTACAACCCAGCTCACATATTTTGCTCCTCTAATGCCAACCTACTCAACTGTACCTCTATCTCATCTATCTTGCTGCCGACCCCTCACCCACGTCCTGCCTCTGGCTGAGAATACCCTACCTCCTCAAATCCGACAGACAATTACTCTCCCCTCCTTCAAAGCCTTACTGAAGGCACATCTCTTCCAAGAGGCTTGTCCTGACTAAGCTGTCCTTTCCTTTTCTCCCACTCTCTTCTGCGTCACCTTGACTTGCTCCCTTAATTTATTCCCCCTTCCCAGCCCCTCAGTACTTATGTACTTATCCATAATTATTTATATTAATGTCTGTCTCCCCAGCTAGACTATATGCTCGTTGTGGGCAGAGAATGTGTTGTATATCCCAAACATGTAGTAGAGTGCCCTGAACACAGTAAGTGTTCAGTAAATACAGTTGATTAGTTGGTTGATTGCCTGGATAATGAAGTCATTTCCAATAAATGGTACTTGTTAGGCACTTACTATGTGCCAAGCACTTTCTAAGCACTGGGGTAGATACAAGTTAATCATCATCATCATCAATCATATTTATTGAGCACTTACTGTGTGCAGAGCACTGTACTAAGCACTTGGGAAGTACAAGTTGGCAACATATAGAGATGGTCCCTACCCAACAGTGGGCTCACATTCTAAAAGGGGGAGACCGAGAAAAAAACCAAACATACTAACAAAATAAAATAAATAGAATAGATATGTACAAGTAAAATAAATAAATAAATAGAGTAATAAATATGTACAAACATATATACATATATACAGGTGCTGTGGGGAAGGGAAGGAGGTAAGATGGGGGGATGGAGAGGGAGACGAGGGGGAGAGGAAGGAGGGGGCTCAGTCTGGGAAGGCCTCCTGGAGGAGGTGAGCTCTCAGCAGGGCCTTGAAGGGAGGAAGAGAGCTAGCTTGGCGGATGGGCAGAGGGAGGGCATTCCAGGCCCCCGGGATGACGTGGGCCGGGGGTCGATGGCGGGACAGGCGAGAACGAGGTACGGTGAGGAGATTAGCGGCAGAGGAGCGGAGGGAGCGGGGTGGGCTGTAGAAGGAGAGAAGGGAGGTGAGGTAGGAGGGGGCGAGGTGATGGACAGCCTTGAAGCCCAGGGTGAGGAGTTTCTGCCTGATGCACAGATTGATTGGTAGCCACTGGAGATTTTTGAGGAGGGGAGTAACATGCCCAGAACGTTTCTGGACAAAGACAATCCGTGCAGCGGCATGAAGTATGGATTGAAGTGGGGAGAGGCACGAGGATGGGAGATCAGAGAGAAGGCTGATGCAGTAGTCCAGACGGGATAGGATGAGAGCTTGAATGAGCAGGGTAGCGGTATGGATGGAGAGGAAAGGGCGGATCTTGACAATGTTGTGGAGCTGAGACCGTCAGGTTTTGGTGACGGCTTGGATGTGAGGGGTGAATGAGAGAGCGGAGTCGAGGATGACACCAAGGTTGCGGGCTTGTGAGACAGGAAGGATTGTAGTGCCATCAACAGAGATGGGAAAGTCAGGGAGAGGGCAGGGTTTGGGAGGGAAGACAAGGATACAGTCCTGCTGCACGTGGGGTTCACATCCTTAATCACAATTTAACAGATGAGGTGACTGAGGCCCAGAGAATATAAGTAACTTGACCAAGGTCAAACAGCTGACAAGTGGTGGAGCTGGGGTTAGAACCCAGGTCCTTCTGACTCCCAGGCCCATGATCTATCCACTAAAACCACCCTGCTTCTCTTCAATAAGAAAGGTGCATTTTGCAAAAGCTTTTCAAGGGTTATCCTCTTAGGGTATTTTAGGATTATCCCTTCAGGTTTGGGTAGGGAAAAGACTTTGATCTTTCTTCACTCTAATCTCCGAAGAAGGGCATAGTGGTGATAATTAGTTGAGAAACACTCTTGTTTTCCTATGAGCTCCTTCCTCCCCAATCAGTTTCCAAGATTTGCTTTGCTAACTCACTAACTTTATAAGCCTTTGGGCTAGTTCATTTTCTCCCGTATTTGTCTGTGCTCACCAAATCCACTTCCACTGTTCCCTTAAAACATTGGAAACTTTACCCAAGTTCTTCAAGGGAATAGATTCCATTACTTAATTTTAATTACACAGAAAATTAGTTACAAATAACTTAGGCTTTCAGCATGCTGCACACCATTTCCCAGGTATTGCTTCTCTCAGAAATCCTCTCACAACTTGTAAGGAAGAGTCAGACATGAGTTTTTCCTGCTGTGATTTCACATCAAGGCAAAATGGATTATCTGTCTGTTGTTCAGCAAAATCACTGAATCTTCTCACTTAATTTTTGAGTGATTTTTAATCTATTTTAATCTGATTAAAAGATTTATGAAGAGTGGTTTTTCACATAATCCTTCTACTTCAATTTCATCAAAATTATGTCTACAGACAGTGGACTGGATGACAAATTTAATAAAATGTTTGAAAAATGCTAGCAGCTTGCTGTGGCAAATTGAGCTGCCTGCCTGCATGCTTTATTCATTCATTCATTCAATCAATCATATTTATTGAGCGCTTACTGTGTGCAGAGCACTGTACTAAGCGCTTGGGAAGTACAAGTTGGCAACATATAGAGACGGTTCCTACCCAACAACGGGTTCACAGTCTAGAAGGGGGAGACAGACAACAAAACAAAACATATTAACAAAATAAAGTAAATAGAATAAATATGTACAAGTAAAATAGAGTAATATGTACAAACATATATACATATATACACATATACAGGTGCTGTGGGGAGGGGAAGGAAGTAAGGCGGGGGGAATGGGGAGGGGGAGGAAGGGGAGAAGAAGGAGGGGGTTCAGTATGGGAAGGCCTCCTGGAGGAGGTGAGCTCTCAGTAGGGCTTTGAAGGGAGGAAGAGAGCACATCTTGGCAGATGTGCGGAGGGAGAGCATTCCAGGCCAGGGGGCCGGGGACGTGGGCTGGGGGTCGACGGCGGGACAGGCGAGAATGAGGCACATTGAGGAGGTTAGCGGCAGAGGAGTGGAGGGTGCGTGCTGGGCTGTAGAAGGAAAGAAGGGAGGTGAGGTAGGAGGAGGTGATGTGATGGAGAGCCTTGAAGCCGGGAGTGAGGAGTTTTTGCCTGATGCATAGGTTGATTGGTAGCCACTGGAGATTTTTGAGGAGGGGAGTAACATGCACAGAGCTTTTCTGCACAAAGATGATCCAGGCAGCAGCGTGAAGTACAGATTGAAGTGGGGAGAGACAGGAGGATGGGAGATCAGAGAGGAGGCTGATGCAGTAATCCAGTCGGGATAGGATGAGATAGGATAGGATAGGATGAGGTCCAAGCTTTAGTGCTTGGACCCATGGTTGTCAGACCATTAATGGGTATTGGCAGTGTGGTCTAGTGGAAAGAGCCCAGGCCTAGGAGTCAGAGGACTTGGGTCCTAATCCCAGCTCTACCACTTGACTGTTGTGTGACCTTGGGCAAGTCATTTCAGTTCTCTGGGCCTGGGTTTCCTTATCTGTAAAATGGGGATTCCAAACATCCCAAATTACCAAGTTACATTAACAACAACCTCATTCGCACCTACTCAGCCCTCCCATGCTATATGGCTATTCACTCCTCTCCCCAGGCATCTCCGCTCCCTGACCCCCCTTAACAGTTCCACCCTACTCCAGCACATAATAGTTTGTATCTGCTCTCTGTGACATCATCTGCCTATTTTATTATTGCCATAGCATGTTATTCGTTAACTACCCTCTGTGATGCCATGCCTACTTATATCATTGCTACTGTTTTATTGCTTCTGCATTTCAATTGTTAACCTCCCGCTGTGCTATCATTTACCCTGCTGACCTCACCATGAACTATCAATTCCCTTGCTCCCAACTGCCATTCCCATTCCTCACCTTCCCCTTCCCCTCTCCCACCCAGCTTTTTCCCTCCCTTTCCCCCCCCCCCCGACCGCTCCCCCTTACCCCCTACCCAGGATCCCTCTGTACCAGCGCCAATCCTAAACTCCTCCCTCCCAGCCCCCTCCCTCCCCTCCTCCCCGCCCCCACCCCATCCCAGTTCTCCTTTCCCATCACCACCCCTCTTCCCACTCTCCCCGCCTAGCCCCCACCAACTCATCCCAATCCAAACCCTCCCTACCCCTCGCACTCTTCCCGCTCCCTCCCTTCCCTCCACAGTTGCTGCCAAGTGTGGCCTCTGGAACCCCCACTCCGTTATAAGTAAGCTCCCTTTCATCTTGGACCTATTCCTTTCCAGGTCTCTACTTCTCCTCACCCTAACTGAAACACGGCTGTCTCTGGACGATACGGTCTCTTCTGCTGCTCTCTCCAGTGGAGGCCTCCTCTTCTCCCACTCACCAGAAAAGGAGGAGCTGTCGGTTTCCTTCTCGCCCCCCAAGCAGCGTGGCTCAGTGGAAAGAGCCCGGGCTTTGAAGTCAGAGGTCATGGGTTCAGATCCCTGCTCAGCCATTTGTCAGCTGTGTGACTTTGGGCAAGTCATTTAACTTCTCTGTGCCTCAGTTACCTCATCTGTAAAATGGGGATTAAGACTGTGAGCCCCCCGTGGGACAACCTGATCACCTTGTAACTTCCCCAGTGCTTAGAACAGTGCTTTGCACATAGTAAGCGCTTAATAAATGCCATCATTATTATTATGTTGTTTTTGCACTATCCTTCCTCCCTCTTCCCTTTCCTTCCCTTCCTTTGAAGCCCACATTATTTGCCTCTACCACCCCCTCCAGATTGTTGTAGCCATCATCTACTGCCCCCCCCAGCCCCACCTCCAACTTCTTTAATGATTTTGACCCCTTCCTCACCTTCCTTCTCTCCTTTTCCATGCCCACTCTGATCCTCGGAGACTTCAACATACACATGGATAACCCTGGTGACTCCTCTGCCGCCCTCCTTCTATCTCTCCTTGACGCTGCCAACCTCCTGCTCCACTCCACCTCGCCCACTCACCAACTTGGTCACACCCTCGACCTCATCATCTCCTACCGCTGCACTGTCTCCACCCTCACCAACTCTGAAATCCCTCTCTCTGATCATAACCTTCTCACCTGCCTCCTTACTCACACTCCTTTCCCCTGTAAATCTATATTACTTCCTCACAGAGACCTCCGCTCTCTTGACCCCATCCATCTTTCTGAGTGCCTCACACCCCACCTCACGTCCCTTTCCTCTCTATCCAATCTTGATGATCAGATTACTGCTCTCAACTCTACCCTCTCTACTCAGCTCGACTAGCTCACTCCCCTTTCCCTTCGCCACTCTCGTACCACTAACCCACAGCCCTGGATCACTGCCACTGTCCACCTCCTTCACTCTTATGCTCGAGCTGCTGAATGCTCCTGGCGAAAGTCTAAACACCATGTCAACCTCGTTCACGTCAAGTTTATCCTTTTCTGCCTTAACTCTGCCCTCTCCTCTGCCAGGCAAAACTATTTCTCCTCCCTTATTGACACCCATGCCCATCATCCCCGTCAGCTTGTCCGTACATTTAACTCCCTTCTCAGGCCCCTGTTCCTCCCCCTCCTCCTTCCCTCACCCCCAACGATCTGGCCTCCTACTTCATTAATAAAATTAAATCCATCAGGTCTGAGCTCCCCAAAGTCACTCCCCCACTTTCTCCAACCCCCTGGCTCTCAACCCTCTCTGCTACTCTCCCATCCTTCCCAGCAGTATCCTCAGATGAGATCTCCTCCCTCCTCTCAAGTGCTACTCCGACCACCTGTGCTTCTGACCCCATTCCCAAAGCGCTTAGTACAGTGCTGTGCACACAGTAAGTGCTCAATAAATACGATTGAATGAATGAATCTTATGAAATCTCTCGCTCCATCCCTTCTTCCCTCCTTAACTTCCATCTTCAACTGTTCACTCTCCACTGGTTCGTTCCCCTCTGCCTTCAAACATGCCCACGTCTCTCCCATCCTAAAAAAACCCTCTCTTGACCCCACCTCACTTTCTAGTTATCACCCTATCTCCCTCCTACCATTCCTTTCCAAACTCCTTGAATGAGTTGTCTACACGCGCTGCCTCGAATTCTTCAATGCCAACTCTCTCCTTGACCCGCTCCAATCTGGCTTCCGTCCCCTACATTCCATGGAAACTGCCCTCTCAAAGGTCACCAATGACCTCCTGCTTGCCAGATCCAATGGCTTCTACTCTATCCTAGTCCTCCCCGACCTCTCAGCTGCCTTCGACACTGTGGACCACCCCCTTCTCCTCAAAAACAACAACCAAATTCCATAATCATTGTTATTATTATCTTCATCATTATTATTATTTAAACCATGAGAGTGTTTACTGGAACTGCAAAGTGTAGAATCCTAGCTGGGCCTGACTTGGAGCAGCCAAAATGTATTGGCACAAAAGCTGGGGGAGTTCAGCCTTCGGGTCATTTCCTTCTGGGGAAGAGGCCATGAAGTGCAACGTCAGATGCCATAGACACAAATGGCTACCCAGATCCATTCCTTAAAACACTGTCTGCATACATCTCCCCATTCATGAAAAACCTTCAGTGGTTGCCCATCCATCTCCTCATCAAACAGAAACTTCTGACCACCAGCTTTAAGGCAGTAGCAGGGTGATTCAGTGGAAAGAGTACAGGCCTGGGAATCAGAAGGCCTGGGCTCTGATTCATTCATTCATTCCTTCCTTCATTCAATTGTATTTACTAAGCACTTACTGTGTGCAGAGCACTATACTAAACTCTTGGTAGAATACAATAGAACAATAAACAGACACATTCCCTGCCCACAATGAGCTTACAGTCTAATAATAGTAATGGTATTTATTAAGCGCTTACTATGTGCCAAGTACTGTCCTAAGCACTGGGGTAGATACAAGGTAATCAGGTTGTCCCACGTCGGGCTCACAGTCTTAATCCCCATTTTACAGATGAGGTAACTGAGGCACAGAGAAGTCAAGTGACTTGCCCAAAGTCACACAGTTGACAAGTGGCAAAACCAGGATTAGAATTCATGATCTCTGACTCCCAGGCCTGTGCTCTTTCCACGGAGCCACACTACTTCCCAGTCTAAAGAGGGGAGACAGACATCAATACTAATAAATAAACTTACAGATATGTACTTAAGTGCTGTGGGTCTGGCAGGGGAGAAGGGCAAAGGAAGCAAGTCAGGGAAACACAGAAGGGAGTGGGAGTTGAGGAAAGGTGGGGCTTAGTCTGGGAAGGCCTCTTGGAGGAGATGGGCCTTCAATAAGGCTTCAAAGTGGGGGAGAGTCATTATCTGTCCAATTTGAGGGCATTCCAGTCCAGAGGCAGAAGTGGGCTAGGGGTCGGCTCAGCTCTGCCATCTGCCTGCTGGGTGTCCTTGGGCAAACAATTAATTTGTAAATGCCTTGTGGGCAAGGATTGTCTATGTCTGCTACTACTATCACTACTACCACTACTACTACTATTACTACTAATAGTAATAATAAAAATTGCCTCCCTACCCACCCTACCTACTCTTGATGACCAAATTGATGCTCTCAACTCCACCCTCTCTACTCAATTTACTTGCTCCCTTATCCCTTCGTCGCTCTCACACCACAAACCCATAGCCCTGGTTCACTGCCACTGTCCGTCTCCTTTGCTCTTATGCTCGAGCTGCTGAACGCTGCTGGCAGAAGTCTAAACACCAGGCTAACCTTGTTCACTTTAAATTTATCCTTTCTTGCCTTAACTCTGCCCTCTCCTCTGCCAGGCAAAACTATTTCTCTTCCCTTATTGACACCCATGCCCCTCACCCCCATCAGCTGTTCTGGACATTTAACTCCCTCCTCAGGCCCCCTGTTCCTCCCTTTCCCCCATCCCTCACCCCCAATGATCTGGCCACCTACTTCATTAAGAAAATTAACACCATCAGGTCTGAGCTCCCCAAAGTCACCCCTCCCCCTTCTCCATCCCCCCCTGCTCAACCCCCTCCTTTACTTTCCCATCCTACCCAGCAGTATCTTCAGAGGAGGTCTGAAGACTGAAGACAGCTCCCCTTTCATCCTAGGGAAGGAGGGAACTATGGAGCTGGCAACTTCTTCTTCATTGTTCTCGCCTCCCTCTCATTCCAAACTGATGCTTGCTGCTCCAGGCACTCGTCATGTCCTGACTTGATTACTGCATCAGCTACTTCACTGATGTCCCTGCCTCCTGTCTCTCCCCTCTCTAGTCTGTACTTCACTCATTGTTCCAAGATGACTTTTTGTACATGTCTCCTTAATCCTCAAAAGCTCCAAATGGTTTCCCATTCCTCTCTGCAACATGCAGAAATACTTGATCATTGGCACTCCAGCTCATAAGATAATTAGGTCAGACACAGTCCCTGTACCCCTCCTCCATCCCTCACCCCCGACCCCTTCTTCATTTTCCCATCCTTCCCAACAGTATCTTCAGAGATCTCCTCCCTCCTCTCAAGTGCCAACCCTACACATGCACTTCAGACCCCATTCCCTCCCACCTTATAAAAACTTTCATCCCTTCCCTCCTCCTCTCCTTAACTTCCATCTTCAACCACTCACTCTCCAACGTCTTCTTCCCCTCTGCCTTCAAACATACCACGTATCCCCCATCCTAAAAAAACCCCTCCCTTGACCCCACTGCCCCCTCCAGTTATCGCCCCATCTCCCTCCTACCCTTCCTTTCCAAAATCCTGGAGTGAGTCATCTACACTCGCTGCCTTGAAGTCCTCTCCTCCAACTCTCTCCTGGACCCCCTCCAATCTGGTTCCCCTCCACTCCACTGAAGCAGCCCTCTCAAAGATTACCAATGACCTCCTTCCCTTCCAAACCCTGTCCTCTTCCTGACTTTCCTGTCACTGTGGACGGCACTATCATCCTTCCTGTCTCACAAGTCCACAACCTTGGTGTTATCCTTGACTCTGATCTCTCATTCACCCTACATATCCAATCCGTCACCAAAACCTGCCAGTCTCAACTTCACAACATCACTAAAATCCACCCTTTCCCGTCCATCCAAACTGCTACCTCGTTAGTACAATCACTCATAATAATAATAATAATGTTGGTATTTGTTAAGTGCTTACTATGTGCCAAGCATTGTTCTAAGCACTGGGGGAGATTCAAGGTCACCAAGGTTGTCCCACGAGGGGCTCACAGTCTTAATCCCCATCTTACAGATGAGGGAATTGAGATCCAGAGAAGTCAAGTGACTTGCCCAAATTCACACAGCTGACAAGTGGCAGAGGTGGGATTAGAACTCATGATCTCTGACTACCAAGCTAGGGCTCTTACCACTGAGCCACGCTGCTTCTCCACTCATCATATCCCGACTGGATTACTGTATCTGCATCCTTTTGGATCTACCAACCTCCTGTCTCCCCGCTTCAGTCTACACTTCACTCTGCTTCCTGAATTATCTTTCTACATGTTCTGGGCATGTCACCCCCCTCTTCAGAAATCTTCAGTGGTTGCCTATCAACTTCCTTAACAAGCAAAAACTCTTCACTATTGGCTTCAAAGTTCTCCATCACCTTGCCCCTTCTTACCTCACCTTCCTTCTTTCCTTCTACAGCCCAGCCAGCACTTCTCCTCTGGTGCTAATCTTTTCACTGTGCCTCTTTCTCACCTGTCCCACTGTCTCACCTGTCCCACCGTCAACCCCTGGACCATGTCCACCTCTGGCCTGGAATGCCCTCCCTCCTTAAATCCACCAAACTAGCACACTTCCCCCCTTTAAAGCCCTACTGAAAGCTCACATCCTCCAGGAGGCCATCCCAGACTAAGCCCTTCTTTTCCTCTGCTCCTCCTTCCCTCCCCATTGCCCCAACCAGCTCCCTTTGCTTACCCACCCACCCCACAGAACTTGGGGTACATACACATACACACACATATATACACACACACACACACACACACATATATATATATATATATTTATATTATAATTCTATTCATTTTTATTAATGATGTTTAGATATCTATAATTCTATTTATTTATAATGATGCTACAGATGCCTGTTTACTAGTTTTGATGTCTCTCTCCCCACTTCTAGACAGTGAGCCCGTTGTGGGCAGGGATTGTCTCTATTTGTTGCTGAATTATACTTCCCAAGTGCTTAGTACAGTGCTCTGCACACAATAAGCACTTAATAAATACAATTGAATGAATGAATGAATGAATGAATGAATGTCCCAGAGGCCTTTAAATAAGAGGGAGAGCAGCAGTTTACCTATGAGGAAACTGAGTCACAGAGAAATTAAGTGACTTGCCCAGGTTCACATAGCAAGCAAGTGGCAGAGCTGGTATTAGAACCTAGGTTCTTTGACTATCAGGCCTCTGCTCTTTCCACTAGATCCCACTGCATCCCACTGCCCCAGGTGTGCAACTGGGCAGTATCTGCCCCAGCCAAATTTAATGGGCTCTACTCTGTCTTAATCTTCCTCTCAGCTGCCTCTGACACTGTGGACCACTTGCTTTTCCTGAAAACACTGTCATACCTTCATTTTCTCCTGGTTTTCCTTTTACCTCTCTGGCCATTTTGGCTGGATTGTACTGGGAGAGGAAGGAGGATTGGAAAGAGGTAGAGAGTTGACTGAGTACCTTAAAGCTGATGGCAAAGAGTTTCTGCTGGATGTAGAGGTGGATGGGCAACCACTGGGGGTTCTTGAGGATGGGGGAGGGTTGAGCAGAATGATTTTTTAGAAAAATTATTTTGTGTTTGTCTCCTAGTTAGACAAAGATCTGTCTGTTAACTCTATTTTACTTCCCCAAGTATTTAGAACAGCTCTCTTTACACAATAAGTGCTCAATAAATACTTTTTGACTGCCTGGGTGTGTGATCACATCTCCTCCAAGAGACCATCCCTGATGAAGCCCTCTTTCACCAACCCCTTCTCCCTTCTTCATCGTCTATGCACATGGATCCTTTGGGCACTTTTGGGTACCTGGTCTTCACCCCACCTTCAGCCCCCCAGAGCACTTATGGACATATCTATAATTCATTTATTTATATTAATGTCTGGCTTTCCCTCTAAACTGTAAGTTCACTGTGGGCAGGGAGCGTGTCTACCTACTCCGTTCTTATGGTACTCTCCCAAGCATTTTCTATAGTGCTTTGCACACAGTAAGTGCTCCACGAATACCACTGATTGATTGGTTGACCTTGGAAAATCACTTATCATCTCTGTGTTTTCCCATTATAAAAATTGGAATGACAGCATAATAATAATTATGGCATTTGTTGTGTCCCTCCCCATCGCCCCCCCACCCTACCCTTTTCCCGTCCCCACAGCACTTGTATATCTTTGTACATATTAATTACTCTATTTTATTTGTACATTTTTTATTACTCTATTAATGATGTGTATATAGCTATAATTTTATTTATTCTGTTGGTATTGACACCTGTCTACCTGTTTTGTTTTGTAGTCTGTCTCCCCCTTCTAGATTATGAGCCCGTTGTTGGGTAGGGACTGTCTCTATATGTTGCTGATTTGTACTTCCCAAGCGCTTAGTACAGTGCTCTGCACACAGTAAGCGCTCAATAAATACGATTGAATGAATGAATGAGTACTTACTATGTGCCATTCATTGTACTAAGTGCTGGGGTAGATGCAAGTAAATCGGGTTGGACACAGTCCCTGTCCCACGTGGGGCTCACAGTCTTAATCCCCACTTTACAGCTGAGGGAATTGAGACCCAGAGAAGTAAAGTGACTTGTCCAAGGTCACCCAGCAGACAAGTGGTGAAGTCAGGATTAGAACCCACTACCTTCTGACTCCCAGGCCTGTGCTCTATCCACTACACCATGCTGCTTCTCTGAGGGATGACAGTCCTTCTAAAGGAGAGAGGCAGTTGTGTGGGATAATATCTGTAAAGTCCACTGAAGTCCTCAGTACTATGCAAAATTAGGGAATTTTATTGATTGTAATGTATTTCAGTAAAGTGCTTGTTTCGTCTCTCACATGGGTCCCTAAAGAAATTCTCTTTATATTTTAAAACTCACTAGGCATTTCGATACAGAGCTATTTTTTGTGTAACTTGCCCACTTTAAATGGGCCTGGGGATCTGTGCAGCTCTCCTTCAAAATGGCATAGTTTGTGAATGCCAGACTTGGGCAGAGAAACCCAGCTCTGCTAGATTTTCACCTATTTGTGGAGTCCGCACTAGAAAAGCTTCCGGAAGGATTTTGCTGAATTTGACTGATGCACTAGGAGGTCTCCGATTATGGTCACCATTAGGGGATTTTGGAAGATTAACCTGGGAAACAGGAGTCCACATTCTCCATCCAAACCTGCCTGATTGCCAGCGGGGAAGCCGGGAGCGACAGGGGTGGAGCCCTATAAGAAGAGGTGGGCAGGACAGGGCAGAGTGCAGGGTGCAGGGCTCTGCAGAATCGAGGTGCAACAGGAAGGCTCAGGCTGAGACTCAGGACCAGGCCAAGGCTGAGGCTCGGATCCCTTCCAGCCCCACATCCTCACAGAGGCCAGGGGATCATTCAGAGCTTGAGATTGCGAGGCGTCCTTACAGGTGGGTTGGGGCCGATCATGTGGGCCATGGGCAGCAGTGGGGCCTGTTACTGACCACAAGCTTTTCACCTGATCCAGAGGCATGGACTACGTGGACCCTCGGGAACATGCTGAGAGAAGCTGGGGCTGGGCTAGGGCAGGGATGGAGTTTGGATGGGGGCTGGGGGTTGGGCCCAGGGCCAGGGTCGCAGCTAGAGCTGGGGCAGGGGCAGGGGCTGGGGTTGGGGCCAGGGTGGGAGCTAGTGCTGGTATAGGGGTTGGGGCTGGGGTCTGGCCTGGGACGGGGCTTGGGCGAGGATGGAGGTAGAGCTCTCCTTCCTCCCTTCAAAGCCCTACTGAGAGCTCACCTCTTCCAACAGGCTTTCCCATTCTGAGCCTCCTTTTTCCTCTCCTCCTCCCCATCCCCCTGCCCCACCTCCTTCCCCTCCCCACAGCACCTGTATATATGTTTGTACAGATTTATTACTCTATTTTACTTGTACAAATTTACTATTCATTTTGTTAATGATGCATTTAGCTTTAATTCTATTTGTTCTGACGACTTGACACCTGTCCACATGTTTTGTTTTGTTGTCTGTCTCCCCCTTCTAGACTGTTAGCCCGTTGTTGGGTAGGGACTGTCTCTATATGTTGACAAGTTGTACTTCCCAAGCGCTTAATACAGTGCTCTTCACATAGTAAGCGCTCAATAAATACGATTGAATGAATGAATGAATGAGCTGGGGTTGTAGGGGAGAGGGCTGGGGCAGGAGTTGAGGCTGGGGCCAGGGTCAGAGCTAAAGCTGGGAAAGAATATGGGGCAGCGGCCTGGGCTGGGGCAGTGCTAGAGCAAGGATCTAGAGAAAGGATGGGCTGGGGCTGGGTCAAGGCTAGGGCAAGGATGGAGGCAGAGTTGGGCCATGGGGAGGGGTGGGGGTGCTACGGTGCTGACTCACCTCACCCCTGGGCTAGGCCAGCTCTTCCCACTAGAATCAACCAATCAGTAATATTCACTGAGCACCTACTGTGGGCACAACAACATACTAAGCGCTTGGGAGAGCACCACAGAGTTAGTGGATAAGATCCCCACCTCAAGGAATTTACAATCTAGAGAGGAGACAGACATAGAAATAAATTAGAGGAAGTAACAGAGTTCACTGCAGGAACTGACCAGGCCAGGTGGTGCTGGGTGAGAGGACGGTGCCATCAATCAATCAATCATTCAATCGTATTTATTGAGCGCTTACTATGTGCAGAGCACTGTACTAAGCGCTTGGGAAGTACAAATTGGCAACACAATTGCCATCACAGAACCCCATAATAATAATAATAATAATAATGGTATTTGTTAAGCGCTTACTATGTGCAAAGCACTGTTCTAAGTGCTGGGGAAGGCTCCCCACCCCGCTGAAGCCCTCAAACATACCACAAACAACCCTTTCCACATCATCCCCCTGGCCTGGAATGCCCTCCCTCCCCACATCCTCCAAGCTAGCTCTCTTCCTCCCTTCAAGGCCCTACTGAGAGCTCATCTCCTCCAGGAGGCCTTTCCACAGAGCCCCCTCGTTCCTCTCCCCCTTCTCCCCCTCTCCATCCCTGCCTTACCTCCTTCCCTTCCCCACAGCACCTGTATATATGTATATATGTTTGTACATATTTATTACTCTATTTATTTATTTATTTATTTATTTTACTTGTACATATTTATTCTATTTATTTTATGTTAATATGTTTTGTTTTGTTCTCTGTCTCCCCCTTCTAGACTGTGAGCCCACTGTTGGGTAGGGACCGTCTCTATATGTTACCAACTTGTACTTCCCGAGCGCTTAGTACAGTGCTCTGCACACAGTAAGCGCTCAATAAATACGATTGATTGAATGAATGAATGAAAGTAACAGAGTTCACTGCGGGAACTGACCAGGCCAGGTGGTGCTGGGAGAGAGGACGGTGCCATCCCAGAACCCCATAATAGGGGTCCCCACCCCGCTGAAGCCCTCACACATACCACAAACAACACTTTCCTCTGGTCCCACACTTCCTGGGTCCAGACCGATGTGTTTCATCGAGGGAATGTTCCTCATCCTGCCGTCACGGCATTCTCGCCAATGCACGAGGTGAAAGCCCACACCTGGCAGAGTGGAGTGTGTCCTCGTGCCCGTCCTTCCCGGGAGTGATAGTGAATGGTGTTCACACTCTGTTATTTTCCAGAATGAGGCTGCTCCTGGGGTTCCTAGCTGTTTTCATTCTGCTCGTCGCCTTTGTGGACACGGGTTCCGGCCAACACTGGTCCCACGGCCTGCGCCCTGGGGGAAAGAGGGACTTGGAGGGTCTGGGCAGCTCTTTCCCAGAGGTAATCTCGGCTCCACACTTTTTCTTCTTTTGCCTTGGGGGTGTCAGAAGGAGACGGGAACATGGGTTTAGCTCTTCCTGTGGCTCTTGTCCAAGAGCTTAGTTCAGGGCTTTGCCCTCAGTGAGCATAGATGGAGCAACTGTTGGATGGATTGACTGCATACTGCAGGAAGCTGCAGAATTTGAGGGGAAGACTCATTTCCATGCAGAGGAAAGATCTTTAACAAAAGACAAAGAATATCTTCCTATTAGAGGAAGAACAGCAGAAACTAAAGTATGGGTAGCTTGAAGACTGAGCAGTTTTAAACCTGGAAGGTCTCTGCTGTATTTGAAAGACTGAGATAAGCAACTTGGATCCTTGTCAAACAAACAAGATCTCCCCCTCTCTCTCTCTCTCTCTCTCTCTCTCTCTCTGTCTGTCTTCTCCCAGCATGTCCAGAGACTTTACAGACATGATCTCATTGCCTCTTACAGCACCCAGAAGGCAGGAGGGGGAGGGGTACAGGCCAAAGGACAGATTTTGGCTTCAATTTTCCAAGGGATCACAAAGAGCAGGGGTAGGGGGAGCTGGAAATTAATTGAGTCTCTTTGATCTTTGAACATTGGACAGACAAAACCTCCTCAAGAACAGCTGTTCTGAAATTTCTTCTTGTCCGTATCTGTTCCATGAGAAACAACTCCCCAATCCACCCTGACCTCCCATCACCATGCACTAGATTATGCAGAATGTATCACTCAATCAAGTAATTATATTTATTGAGCCCTTACTATGTGCAGAGCACTGTACTAAGTGCTTGGGAGAGTACAATTGTATTGTACAATTCACCTTGTAACCTCCCCAGTGCTTAGAACAGTGCTTTGCACATATTAAGCACTTAATAAATGCCATCATTATTATTATTATTACAATACAACATAATTAGCAGATACTTTCCCTGCCCATAAGGAGCTTACCGTCTACAGGGGGAGACAGACATTAATATGAATAAATAATTGTAAATAAACCCCGTGGGGTTGGGAGTGGGGGTGGGGTGAGTATCAAGTCATAGATTGAAGTGCAAAGACCACACAGAAGGGAGAGTGAGCCGGGGAAAAGAGAGACTAATCGGGGAAGGCCTCGTTGTGCCTTTATGTGGTACGTATATTTCAATCAATTGACTGATGATATTCTTGAGTGCTTACTGTGTGCAGAGCATTCATTCATTCATTCAATCGTATTTATTGAACGCTTACTGTGTGCAGAGCACTGTACTAAGCGCTTGGAAAGTACAATTCGGCAACAGACAGCCCCTACCCAACAATGGGCTCACAGTCTAGAAGGGGAAGAGACAGACAACAAAACAAAACAAGTAGAAACGCATCAATAGCATCAAAATAGATCAATAGAATTATAGATCTATACACATCATTAATAATATAAATAGAGTAATAAATATGTACAAATATACTGAGAGGGAGGGGGTGTAGATGGAGAATAGAAGGGGATCCAGAACTGAGCCTATAAATTGTATAAACATTCAAAGAAGTCAGGTGATTGTACTAAGTGTTTGGGAAAGTACAAATCAATAGAGTTGTTAAACATGACCTTGTTCACGTGGAGTTTATAATCTACAGGGGGAAGTGGATATTACAAAAAATAACAGATGGGGAACTGTTAGAGTATAAGGATATGGACGTAAGTGCTGTGGGGGTGGGGTGAGTAACAAAGTGCTTAAGGGGTACACAACTGAGTGCACAGATGACACAGAGGGAAAGGCAGGAAGGGGAAATGAGGACTTAATTAAAGAAGACCTCTTGGAGGTGCTGTGATTTTCGGCGGACTTGAAGGTGAGGAGAGTGGTGGACTGGCGGATATGAAGAGGAAGGGAGTTCATTCATTCATTCATTTATTCATTCATTCATTCATTCATTCGAAGCACTTAGGAAGTACAAATAGGAGTTCCAGGCCAGAGGGAGCATGTGGGCCAGGGGTTGGGGTGGGATAGATGAGATAGAAGTACACAGAGTAGGTTAGGGAGCAGTGCAGCCCAGGAGTCATCAGGACCTGGGTTCTAATTCTGACTCCACCTTTTGCTGCTGTGTATCCTTGGGCAAGTCACTTCACTTCTCTGTGCCTCAGTTTCCTTAGCTGTAAAATGGGGATCAACTCCTACATCCTCCTACTTAGACTGTGAGCCCAATGTAGGACCAGGGACTCTGTCCAACCTGCTTATCTTGGACTGACCCCAGCCCTTAGTACAGTGCATGGCACATAGTGCTTGACAAGTAATAGTATTATTATTATCTTGGATCTACTCCAGCCCTTAGTACAGTGCATGGTACATAGTGCTTGACAAGTACTATTATTATTATCTGTATCTACTCCAGCACTTGGTAAAATGCTTGGCACATAGTGAGGACTTAATACCATAATTATTATTACTAGTAGTAGTAATAGGTTGGCTTTAGAGGAGCGGACTGTGCAGATCCTTGCACTCCATTGCTTCCCCTACTTGTATTTCATTTTAATGCCTCTCTCACCAGCTAAATGGTAAGCTCTTTGAGTGCAGAGATCATGCATACTTAACCTAGACTGTAAACTCATTTTTTATGGTATTTGTTAATCAATCAATCAATCAATCAATCAATCGTATTTATGGAGCACTTACTATGTGCAGAGCACTGTACTAAGCGCTTGGGAAGCACAAATTGGCAATATATTGAGACAGTCCCTACCCAACAGTGGGCTCACAGTCTAAAAGGGGGAGACAGAGAACAAAACCAAACATACTAACAAAATAAAATAAATAGAATAGATATGTACAAATAAAATAAATAAATAAATAAATAGAGTAATAAATATGTACAAACATATATACACATATACAGGTGCTGTGGGGAAGGGAAGGAGGTAAGAAGGGGGGGTGGAGAGGGGGACGAGGGGGACAGGAAGGAAGGGGCTCAGTCTGGGAAGGCCTCTTGGAGGAGGTGAGCTCTCAGCAGGGCCTTGAAGGGAGGAAGAGAGGTAGCTTAGCGGAGGGGCAGAGGGAGGGCATTCCAGGCCCGGGGGATGACGTGGGCCGGGGGTCGATGGCGGGACAGGTGAGAACGAGGTACAGTGAGGAGATTAGCGGCGGAGGAGCGGAGGGTGCGGGCTGGGCTGTAGAAGGAGAGAAGGGAGGTTAGGCAGGAGGGGGCGAGGTGATGGAGAGCCTTGAAGCCCAGGGTGAGGAGTTTCTTCCTGATGTGCAGATTGATTGGTAGCCACTGGAGATTTTTGAGGAGGGGAGTAATATGCCCAGAGCGTTTCTGGACAAAGATAATCCGGGCAGCAGCATGAAGTATGGATTGAAGTGGAGAGAGACACGAGGATGGGAGATCAGAGAGAAGGCTGATGCAGTAGTCCAGAGGGGATAGGATGAGAGCTTGAATGAGCAGGGTAGCGGTATGGATGGAGAGGAAAGGGCGGATCTTGGCAATGTTGCGGAGCTGAGACTGGCAGGTTTTGGTGATGGCTTGGATGTGAGGGGTGAATGAGAGAGCGGAGTCGAGGATGACACCAAGGTTGTGGGCTTGTGAGACGGGAAGGATGGTAGTGCCGTCAACAGAGATGGGAAGGTCAGGGAGAGGGCAAGGTTTGGGAGGGAAGACAAGGAGTTCAGTCAATTATTAATTATTATTAATTAATTATTATAATCAATTATTAATGGTATTTATTGAGCACTTTTACTACATGCAGAATACTATATTAAGTGCTGAGGTAAATCAATCAATGGTATTTGTTGAGCACTTACTATGAGCCAAGCACTGTACTAAGAACTTGGGAGAGGACAATACAACAGAATTAGCAGATACTTTCCCTGCCCATAATGAGTTTACAGACTAGAGGGGGAGTCAGACATTAATATAAATAAATTATAGTATATGATTTAAATATATGTCCATAAGAGCTGTGGGGTTGAAGGTGGGGTGAATACCAAATCCCCAAAGGTTACAGATCCAAGTTTATAGATGACGCAGACGGGAGAGCGAGCCGGGGAAAAGAAGACTTAATCAGGGAAGGCCTCTTGGAGGAGATGAGACCGTAATAATGCTTTGAAGGTGGGGAGAGCGATGGTCTGGAGTATATGGGTGGGGGGGGGGGATAAAGGTTTATCAGTTGGACACAGACTTTATCCCACAAAGCATTCATTAGTCTAAGGGGGACGGAGAAGAGGTACTTAATCCCCATTTTACAGATGAAGAAACTGAGGCCCAGAGACGTTAAGTGACTTTCCCAAGGTCACTGAGCAAGTAATTGGCAGAGCCAAGATTAGAACCAGGTCCTCTGACTCCCAAGTCATGATCTTTCCACTAGATCATCCTGCTGTCTGTGGTCAGGGAATGTGTCTCCTAAGTCTGTTGTAATGTACTCTACCAAGCACTTAGCACAGTGCTCTGCACATAGGAAGTGTTCAGTAAATATCATAAATTGATTGATTATTCTATTGTATACTTCCAAGCCTGGGGACAGTTCTCTGCATGGAGTAACTGCTCAATCAAGCCCATTGACTGATTGATTGATTGCCTGATGGAGCATCCCGGCTCCCTCCCTGCCAGGATGATGTTGTTTGTCCCCACAGATGGCCAACAGGATGGATGAACCGGCAGAGATGCGGAACTTGGTGTGCGCTATTCCCCAGCCTCAGCAAGCCCTCAGCAATGTCAAAGCAGCCCTGGTGAGTCAGGCTTTTTGTCTTTGTCTTATACTGTCGAGTCATCGCCGACCCATAGAGACGCCATGGACATATCTCTCCCAGAACACCCCACCTCCATCTGCAATCATTCTGGTAGTGGATCCATAGAGTTTTTGTGGTAAAAATACTGAAGGGGTTTACCATTGCCTCCTTCTGTGCAGTAAGCTCGAGTCTCCACGCTCGACTCTCTCCCATGTCGCTCCTGCCCAGTACAGGTGAGTTTTAATTTGTAGTAGATTGCCTTCCACTCGTTAGCCATTGCCCAAGCTAGAAATGGAATGGGTATAACAATTATGGTATTTGTTAAGCCCTTACTATGTGCCAAGCACTGTTCGAAGCGCTGGGGTAGATACAAGGCAATCAGGTTGTCCCACGTGGGGCTCACAGTCTTAATCCCCATTTTACAGATGAGGTAACTGAGGCACAGAGAAGTTAAGTGTCTTGTCCAAAGTCACACAGCTAAGTGGCAGAACCGGGATTAGAACCCATGTCCTCTGACTCACAAGCCCAGGCTCTTTCCATTAAGCCACGCTGTTTCTCATGCCTCTGCTTGACTCTCCCTCCTGTAGTCGAAACTGGTTGAGTCCTGGAAATTCTCCAGGTGTGACCCTGAGAGGGCAGTCAAGCTTTACGCAGCACGAAATCAGCCCTTTAAATGTACCTCCGCCCCTCCCTGCACTCTTGGCTTCAGGGTTGGCAGGGAGCTCTGGCCAGGAAAGCATTAGTCAGCCGGGAGTTCATTTGTTTTTCCCCAAAAACGACACAGACTGTTTCACTGCTCCTGGGTCCCGGCCCTCGACTGTGGTGGGTTTGCAGCCCCCCTCACTGGCCTCCACTGCTGCTCTTGTCCCTTGGAAGCAGTATCTAGGTTTCCCACTGGGCTTTGCGGTTTGCCAACCTGGACTACTAGTGGCCCAAGCTTCGGAGCAGCCCTTGCTGCTCTTCCCTAGCCAGCAGGATCCCATCTACGCTTCCCTAAGCATGAGGGGACCGATCAGATGCTGCCTGTGGAGAGGAGGGAGAATAATAATAATAATGATGGCATTTGTTAAGCACTTACTATGTGCAGAGCACTGTTCTAAGTGCTGGGGGGGAATACAAGGTGATCAAGTTGCCCACGTGGGGCTCACAATCAATCCCCATTTTACAGATGAGGTAACTGAGGCTCAGAGAAGTTAAGTGACTTGCCCAAGGTCACACAGCCATCATGTGGTGGGGTGGGATTCAAACCCATGACCTCTGACTCCAAAGCCCGTGCTCTTTTCACTGAGCCACGCTGCTTCTCACACTGCAGTAGTTGGCTCTCAGTGATCTGCACAGAGGGGGTTTGGGGAAGGCCAGCCTCTGTGTAGTCAGTAGGTCAGTCAATTCTATTTATGGAGCACTTACTGTGTGCAGAGCACTGCACTAAGCACTTGGGGGAGTGAAATATAACAAATTAACAGACACATTCCCTGCCTACGACGAGCTTACAGTCTAGAGGGGGAAGTGCACCAATAATCCTAAATCTGCATTTTAGCCAATAGTTTCAAATGCCTCCTTCCTCAAGGGATCAATTGAAATAGTTGAGAGCAAGGGTCTGAGCTGGTGATTGAGTTTTTTCTGAGGACAAGCTCCCAATTACCCAAAAGTGGCTAAGGGGACGAAACAGAAGTAAAAGCAGAATGGCCTGGTGGATAAAGTGTGGGCCTGGGAGTCAGAAGGAATTAGGTTCTAATTCCGGCTCTGCCATTCATCAGCTGTGTGACCTTGGTCAAGTCACTTCACTTCCCTGTGCCTCAGTTACCTCATCGGTAAAATGGGGATTCAGACTGTGAGCCTCATGTGGGACATGGACTATATCCAACCTGATTATCTTTTATCTATCCCAGTACTTAGTACAGTTCCTGGCATAAAGTAAGTGCTGAACAAACATCAAAAAAAAAAAATAAAGCAAAGGGCCTGGACAATCTACAAACAGTTCGATGTAAACATTTCCTCATCTTCCCTCTTCCCGACCTAATGCAAATTGCCTTCAACACAAACATGCTACTGAAGGTGGGAATTACAAGTCACTCAATGGTTAGTTTAACCACAAGCAGCAATTAGAGCCTGGGCTTTGGAGTCATGGGATGTAGGTTCTAATCCTGACTCTGCCACTTGTCTGCTGTGTGACCTTGGGCAAGTCACTTCACTACTCTGTGCCTCAGTTCCCTCATCTGTGAAATGGGGATGAAGACTGTGAACCCCACGTGGGACAACCTGATTATCTTGTATCTACCCCAGTGCTTAGAACAGTGCTTGGCACATAGTAAGCACTTAACAAATACCATTATTATTATTATTAAACCAAGGACCAGACCGACACCATTCATTCAATCATATTTATTGAGCACTCTCTGGGTGCAGAGCACTGTACTAAGTGCTTGGGAGAGTACAATACAACAATAAACAGACACATTCCCTGCCTGCAATGTGTTTTCATTCTAGAGGTGGGGAAACAGACATTAATATGAATTACAGATATGTACATAAGTGCTGTGGGGCTGAGAGCAGGGAATGTTCATCCTGGTCTCTGGTTTGTGGTTGAACTAGCCACTGAGTGACTTGAATTACCAGGATGACAAGTTAAGGGAAGGGAGAAATGGGAGGTGAGGGGGAATCAATCAATCACATTTACTGAGCACTTACTCTGTATGGGGCACTGTATTATGCATTTGGGAGAGTTCAAACAACAATATAACAGACACATTCCCTGCTTACAAGTTTACAAGCTAGACGGGGAGACAGACATTAATATAAACAAATAAAATCACAGATAAGTACATAAATGTTATGGAGTTGGGAGGGGGGAAGAGCAAAGGGAGCAAGTCAGGGTGATGCAGAGGGGAGTGAGAAAAAGGAAATGAGGGCTGATTCAGGGAAGGCCTCTTGGAGGAGATGTACCTTTGATAAGGCGTTTGGGGGCGGGGGGGTGGGGAGAAAGAGAAATTGTTAGATATGAAGATGGAGGGCTTTCCAGGCCAGAGGCAAGATGTGGATGAGAGGTCAGTGGGGAGATAGATGAGATCGAGATACAGTGAGTAGGATGGCATTAGAGGAGTGAAGTGCGCGGGCTGGGTTGTAATAGGAGAAGCAGCGTCGCTCAGTGGAAAAGAGCCCGGGCTTTGGAGTCAAAGGTCATGGGTTCAAATCCCGGCTCCGCCAGTTGTCAGCTGTGTGACTTTGGGCAAGTCACTTCACTTCTCTGGGCCTCAGTTACCTCATCTGTAAAATGGGGGTAAAGACTGTGAGCCCCCCCGCGGGACAATCTGATTACCTTGTAACCTCCCCAGCGCTTAGAACAGTGCTTTGCACATAGTAAGCGCTTAATAAATGCCATCATTAGTATTAGTATTAGGAGTTTGTACATATTTATTACTGTATTTATTTATTTTACTTGTACATATATATCCTATTTATTTTATTTTGTTAGTATGTTTGGTTTTGTTCTCTGTCTCCCCCTTTTAGACTGTGAGCCCACTGTTGGGTAGGGACTGTCTCTATCTGTTGCCAATTTGTACTTCCCAAGCGCTTAGTACAGTGCTCTGCACATAGTAAGCGCTCAATAAATACGATTGATGATGATGATGATGAGAGTAGTGAGGTGACGTAGGAGGCAGCAAGGGAAAATGGGGAGCCAGCAAGTTGTCAGAAAATCCATATCTATACACTGATTATCAGTCATTTTTTGTGAATATGTATATTTTATGTGTCTATAATGACCTATGATTTCTAGGTAAGCTTGATGGAAAGAGAAGTTGGGAGAAAGAAGACTTAAAACCCATGGAATTTACAGGAATGCCATCAATAGTCTACTACAGAATCAGCAAATATGGAATTCTGTGCATGTGATGTCATATTGTGTTGCAATACATTGAGAAATTTAAAAATAAATGGTACATTTCTAAGTTGAATGTAGTCTGAACAGAGTTGAAGTTGAATAAGTTGAAGTTGATTAGAGTTCTTCTCCCTTGAGTGGATGGATGCTTCCTATCAGCTGGAACAAAAGAAGCAAACCTCCTCAGCATCTTTCCTCTTAAGAGCTGTGTCCAACCTGAATGACTTGTATCAACCCCAGTACTTAGAACAGTGCTTGGCACATAGTAAGCGCTTAACAAATACCATTATTATTATCATTAATAATACTAATTATTATTAATTAATAAGAGCTGTCAGGTGTAGTATTTTAGTTTGTGGAAAAATACAGAAATGAAGTCATTTGCCTGAGGTCACAGTGGGTCAGTGGATGGGATCAGGGACCTAGGTGGGAAGGAATTTTGATGCTTGTTATCCCACTCCAGTGCTTAGAACAGTGCTTGGCACATAGTAAGCACTTAACAAATACCATCATCGTCACCTCAATCAGGTTCTTTCTCCCTAGTTTCTCCGAATGGACAGGATGGCCCAACCTGGCTGTTTGTTTTGTCCACCTTGCTCTTTGTTTGTTCGGACTCCAGGCCTCTGCCAGGGCTACCTCACACCCAGAACCTGGGCACCCAGGGCCCCATTTTGCAGGCACCCAGTGGAGAAGGGCGGGGCAAGTTTCCGCAAGGACAATAAGGTACTAAAGTAGTAAGTCTCTTGTGGACTCAATCCAAATGGCTCAGCTTGGGGCATTCCACTTCACCCACTGATAAAATGGCCAGGTTTCTAAAAGGGTACCATCCGCTTCAAAGGACCCATCTTAGCCAGCTTTAGAAAGCACTGGACAAATGGAAAATGGTACCATTGCAAACAAGACTCGCCAAATTTCCCTTCGTTGTTCACTCAAAAACTACATTTATTTTTTTAAAAACTGAATTATTTACAAATTTTACAACACTTATTACAATGCCTTAAAAACCCCAAAACCCCAAAACCCCCTTCCCACTCTCTCCCACATCCAGGTTCCAACCTGCCTGCACTCTTTGGGAACCCAGAGCTGCAGGGGCAGGGGGCCATTTGCTTTGGGGAGGCCTAGGTGGGAGGCTTCAGGGCTTGGGCTGCTACTCTTCAACCCCACGGGACTCCTGGGGTTCTGGTGATTTTCAAATTAAGTGATCAAGTTAAAATATTTGATTCTTGATTCTTCAAAGTGGTGAGATCACCAAGCAAGAGATATTCCAGCCCTTCTTCTCTATATAGCTCTGTTTTCTTATCTTTCTCCAAGTCTAAAATCTCTTCAGAGTTCTCCTGGCTTTAAATAAGCTCACACTGTCTAACCTAGGGACCTACAGCTGCCATTGCTGGCAAAGACATAGTCTTCTCAAGGAAAGCAAAAATCCCAAGACCCTCAGTGGTTGAGCTGGTGGGATAAATCCCCCAACACAGAGGTTTGGAGTGCTCTTGGCTAACTCTCTCTGCCCCGGCACAGCTCAAGGGCAAAGAGTTGCTCCTGAAGAGAATGGCAGCCCCTGGTATTGGGCAGATGCTCGGACAGCCATGTTTCCCCCTTCTGGTACCGATGTTGGGCCTCATGGCCTACTGGGCTTTCCTGAGGAGGACTCCCCTACACTGGAAACTCCTTGGGGGCAGGGAGCATATGTCTTTCAACTTCAAAGAGCTTTGTTCAGTACTCTGCACACAATAAGCACTCAATCAGTACCATTAATTGACTGATTTCTGGAAGAGGATTCCTCTAGCTTGGGCCTCCCCCCTTCCTAGTTTCCCGGGATTTACTGCAAGGAAGGGAGGGGGGGAATCTACTTGAGGGAAAGCAAAAGGGGCTGGGAAACTGAGTCACATCCAGGGGGCACTTCCTCACTCTCAAGTCAGACTCCCTGGCAGATCAGTAAGCAACTATCTGGCTTCAGAGCCAGGCAGAGGCCTTGGACTAGGCTGATGGGTCAACTAGCAAAGCCAGGTCGTGGGGCTTGAGATTAAAGTCAAACAATGAATAAAAAACAAGCAGAGATGTGGAGGATGGCTTTCTCTAATTAAAATATCACAGAAAAGCGTGGCCAAAGCAAAATTTGAAAAACCGTTACCATTTTAAATTCAAATACTAACAGCAGTTATAAATAATAATTCTTTTTTGCCTTCTGAAAGCAGAGCCTCCGATTGTCTCGGATACCACTCTGTTTGTGGTGGGGGCAAAAGTGCTAACAACTGGCTTCTGGGAGCAACTCACCCATGTGACTGAAAGAATGGTTCTGCTCTTGCATGACAGGAAACAGACTTGATGGATTCAGTGTCATTTACAATAGTCAACTGAAAGGAAAAGCACGTTTTCCCCTTCACATATTAAGCCCCAATATTCTTTTGTCTAAAGTGGGAATTATCCTGGTATGACCAACTGAATTACAAGCATCAAGATTTAAACAAAAAAAAAAAAAAGAAAGAAAACAAATTGGAGCTCCCTAAAGTTCTTAAAGGAAGAAGTGTTCTGTGACTTGAAAAACCCAGTGGATTGGTAGCAAGGCATGATGGGTAAAGTGGCTTGGGCTCTTGAGTGGTGAGGTGGAGTGTTATTTTACCAAGTGGTGAGATGGTTAGGCTGTCAGAAAGATGGTGTCCCTTGTTTTCAGGGCTGGAGTGGAAAACTGACACCTCAGTGTGTATCTGTGAGGGGCTCCCCAGTGCCTATCCCGACCCATCCCCACCACCACACTCCTTCCCCCACTCACTGACAAGGGCAATTCAGCAGCCCCTTGCCTAGACTGCCCCACAACGAGGCTGGCTAGGCAACTGCAGCAACTCTGTGGGGAGAAACCAACCCATAACAAACGTGCTGTCACACCACACAATGTAATGCTCTTCCCTTCCCTACCTGCAGAACATTCCTTCCTTTAGTTTGTTTGAACCGTGAGGACTCCAGCCAGTGAGGTAGGTGGTCAGGAGAAAGTAGAAGCATATTTACTCCATTTTCAATGGTCACCTGTCCCAGACAGATGGATGCCCTTGGCCAATGAGAGCCGCCTGCCTGAGATAGATGCTAGGATGCCCGTAAACCCACGCTGTTATGCCCGGCCCCGTGGGGAACGTCTCTGACCTCGACCATCCCAAACCACGCCACAATTCCTCTGGAAAGGAAGACTTCGTTACTGCTTATGACATAAGGCCAAAAAGAGACTGCACAACACCAGTGCAATGGCATCTGAATGGCCCTCCAGGACTGGACCAGACTGCGGGACCACCCCACACCCCAGGGCTCAACCCAAGGTCAGCGCTCGTACCTGCGGCTGGAAACCAGATTGGGGCCAGAATGGCTGAGTTGTGGGTCAGGGCTGGGGGCCGGGCCAAGGAACAAATCATGGAAGAGCACGAGGAGAAATGGAAGCACAACATAGAATGCTCAGGGGCTACAGCAAAACAGGTCCCATGAGCCAACAGGCCAGTCCAGGCTCCGGGACCGGCAGAGAGTCAGTGTGATGGTTGGTTGGGAGGTCATGGGGTCAACACTTTCTATTCACTGATACCTTGCAAGTATTTCCGCCATGAGTATGAGGGCTTCTCTACAGAAGGAAACACTCCAGGGAATGTCTCCAGGGACCCCCAAAGGCAGCCAGAAAAACTGTGACAAAAATCTGCTTGGCCGGCATAACCATGGCTGGAACCATGAGCTGCCTCCTGAGTGCTGTTTTATCTCAATTTGGAAACCCCGGATTGAAAACTGCAGGAAGAGCCACTGTGATACTGCAACCTCAAATATGCCTTCCAACTGGCCCCCAAGCCACCCAATTCATAGCAGCAGCCAGCTCAGGGCTGCCTCTGTTCATCAAAGTCCGCCACTGCTCGGCTGGTCTGCAGGGAGCAGGGCAGGCGGGGCTTGGAAAAACCCATCTTGTCTGTCATTCAGGTGGTGGCTGCCGCAAAGCCCCAGAGGAGAGGCAGGACAAGGAGCAGGTGTGCTCCAAGCAGATGTGTGGGTCCAGGTCAAAACCGAGGCACCTGAGAGGAAAATTTTCTGCCAAAGTGGCATGGGCAGAGAGAGAAAAGGGCCAGACTCGGGTTTCTGACTGGCCGCCACTGGAGGATTAGAGAGGCAGGTAGAATTCCAGTTCAACATTCAGGATCCAGGAAGGATGCACTTGTTAATCAGGAGATTGGCTGGTTGAATGGTGGGCTGCCTGATCGGATGGGAGATGCAGAGACAGAGCTTCTGCCATGGTGGCTGATGCAGGCTGATGCACTGATGAGGGCAGTGCAGCTCTTTGAGGCGTAGGTGTTGTGGGCTCACCACAGGATCTGGAATTAGGGGTGATGTCACAGGGGTCAGAGGTGGCCTCATGTGTCCAAACAAAGTTGGGAGTTTAGGGAAGCTTCCCAAAGAATCTGGCAAGGCCTGTGACTGGCCGTTGGATGTCTCCACAGATCCCATTTGAAGGCCAGCGGTTAGGATACAGAAACCAGGCACACTGACGGCAGCCCCTGAAGAGTCCAAATGACTGAGGAGCCACTGCCGTTACGGTTCTGGAGAAGCCTGAGGGACAGGCATCTCTTGCAGCCCCACCTCAGGGGAGAGGACACTGGATTTCCGGGTTTTTGGAGGTGGTGGAGGGGCAACTATGGCTTCTCGGCGGCTGGGGCGAGGGGGCGGAATCTGGAAAACAGATAAACAGTCCTAAATGAAAGGGGACACTTCTCCCTATGGTCAAGGCCGACTGCTAATTGGGGCTCAAAGAGGGACACTAAAAATGACCGGTCAGAGTTTTGCCAAGAAGGGCAAGGTGCAGAAGGGAAACTGCTCCCCGTTAAACAAGAGGAAGAGGCTGGTCGACTCACCATTTCTTATGCAGCGCCTTAATCCATCAATCAATGGCATTTATTGAGCATATACTGTATGCAGAGCACTAACCTAAGCACTTGGGAGAGTTGATACACATGATCCTTGCCCTCAGAAGGCTTACAATGTAGCAGGGAAGACAGATATTAGAATAAATTGCAAGTAAGGGAAGCAGGACATGTACTAGAGAAGCAGCGTGGCTCAGTGGAAAGAGTCTGGGCTTTGGAGTCAGAGGTCAATCAATCAATCAATCAATCAATCATATTTATTGAGCGCTTACTATGTGCAGAGCACTGTACTAAGCGCTTGGGAAGTACAAATTGGCAACACATAGAGACAGTCCCTACCCAACAGTGGGCTCACAGTCTAAAAGGTCATGGGTTCAAATCCCAGCTCTGCCACTTCTCAGCTGTAGGACTTTGGGCAAGTCACTTAACTTCTCTGGGCCTCAGTTCCCTCATCTGTAAAATGGGGATGAACACTGTAAGCCCCCCGTGGGACAACCTGATCACCTTGTAATCTCCCCAGCGCTTAGAACAATGCTTTGCACATAGTGAGCGCTTAATAAATGCCATTATTATTATTATTACGTACACGGGGACTGTGAGAGTTGGGTGAGTAATGACTCAGGTACACAGATGATGCAGAAGGGAGGGAGAATAGGGTGGGGGAGAAGAGCATTTAATGAGAGAGGATTTCCTGAAGAAGGTGTGATTTTAGAAGGGTTTTGATGGTGGGTTCTGAATAGAGTTTGTCGGCTATGAAGAGGGAGAGAGTTCTGGGCAGGTGGGAGGGCATGAGCAAGGGATCGATAGCGAGACAAATGAGATCTAAGCCCAGTACGTTGTTTGGGGTTAGAGGAGCAAAATGGGCTGAGGTGTGGTGGGAGAGGAGCAGGGATATACAGGAAGGAGAGGGCTGATTGACAGCTGATTAAAGGCAGTGGAGAGCAATTTCTACTTGCTGCAGAGATCAATCAATCAATCAATCGTATTTATTGAGCGCTTACTATGTGCAGAGCACTGTACTAAGCGCTTGGGAAGTACAAATTGGCATCACATAGAGACAGTCCCTACCCAACAGTGGGCTCACAGTCTAAAAGGGGGAGACAGAGAACAGAACCAAACATACCAACAAAATAAAATAAGTAGGATAGAAATGTACAAGCAAAATAAATAAATAAATAAATAAATAGAGTAATAAATATGTACAACCACATATACATATATACAGGTGCTGTGGGGAAGGGAAGGAGGTAAGACGGGGGGATGGAGAGGGGGACGAGGGGGAGAGGAAAGAAGGGGCTCAGTCTGGGAAGGCCTCTTGGAGGAGGTGAGCTCTCAGCAGGGCCTTGAAGGGAGGAAGAGAGATGGATGCGGAACCACTGGAAGATTGCTATGCAGCAGGGAGATGTTTGCCAAATGATGCCTTAGAAACATGATCTAACCACAGAGTGAAGCATGGACTGAAGGGAGAGGCTGGTAGCAGGGAGGTCAGGGAAGAGGCTAATCAAGTAGTCAACGAGGGCAGTGACAAGTGCTTGGATCAGTGTGGTAGCAATTTGGATTGAGCGGGAGGGGTGTGTTATAGAGGTGTTAGGAAGATAGACCTCAGAGGATTGAAGGCACATCTCTTCCAAGAGGCCTTCCCAGACTAAGACCCACTTTTCCTCATCTCCCACTCCCTTCTGCATCATCTTGACTTGCTCCCTTTGCTCCACCCCACCCATTATGTATATACCTGCAATTTTATTTATTTGGATTGATGTATGTTTATTTGTATCAGTGACTGTCTCCCCGCTTCTAGACTGTGAGCTCACTGTGGGCAGGGATTGTCATTTTACTATTGTATTGTACTTTCCCAAGTGCTTAGTACAGTGCTCTGCACACAGTAAGTGCTTAATAAATACAATTGAATGAATGAATGAATGAATGACTGAAGATGCAGGTTGAAGGAGATGAGTCAAGGATAATGCCTAGATTGCAGGAAAGACAGGGAGGATGGTGGTATTGTTCAGAAGGCCTTCCCAGACTGAACCCCCCTTTGCCACTGTTCCTCCTCCCCTCCCCACTGCCCCTACTCCTTCCCTCTGCTCTACCCACTTCCCTGCCCCACAGCATTGGTGTATATTTGTACATGTTTATTATTTTATTTATTTTATTAATGATGTGCACATATCTATAATTCTATTTATCTATTCTGATGGTAGTGACGCCTGTGTACATGTTTTGTTTTGTTGTCTGTCTCCCCCTTCTAGACTGTGAGCCCATTGTTGGGTAGGGATTGTCTACTTGTTTTGTTTTGTTGTCTGTCTCCCCCTTCTAGACTGTGAGCCTATTTTTGGGTAGATTGTCTCTATCTGTTGCCGAATTGTACTTTCTAAGCGCTTAGTACAGTGTTCTGCAGACAGTAAACGCTCAATAAATACAATTGAATGAATCAATACAGTGATATGAAAGAAAAACTCCTCACCCTCAGCTTCAAGGCTCTCCATCACCTCGCCCCCTCCTACCTCACCTCCCTTCTCTCCTTCTACAGCCCAGCCCACACCCTCTGCTCCTCTGCCGCTAATCTCCTCACCAGGCCTCGTTCCTGCCTGTCCCACCGTCGACCCCCAGCCCACGTCATCCCCCTGGCATGGAATGCCCTCCCTCCGCACATCCGCCAAGCTAGCACTCTTCCTCCCTTCAAAGCCCTACTGAGCTCACCTCCTCCAGGAGGCCTTCCCAGACTGAGCCCCCTCCTTCCTCTCCCCCTTCTCCCCCTCCCCCCCCGCCTTACCTCCTTCCCCTCCCCACAGCACCTGTATATATGTATATATGTTTGTACATATTTATTACTCTATTTATTTTATTTGTACATAGTTATTCAATTTATTTTATTTTGTTAATATGTTTTGTTTTGTTCTCTGTCTCCTCCTTCTAGACTGTGAGCCCACTGTTGGGTAGGGACCATCTCTATATGTTGCCAACTTGTACTTCCCAAGCGCTTAGTACAGTGCTCTGCACACAGCGCTCAATAAATACGATTGAATGAATGAATGAATGAATGAAAGTGGGAGGATAGGGTTTGGGTGGGAAGATGAGTAGTTCAATTTTGGACATATTAAGTTTGAGGGGTTTGACAAATTAAGTCGGAGATGTCCAGAAGGCAGCAAGAAGTATGGAATTGTAGAGAAGGAGAGAGGTTGGGGCTGGAGAGGTAGATTGGGTGTCATCTAATAGTAATATTTATAATAATTGTGGTACTTAAATGTCAAGCCCTGAATTAAGCGCTGGAGTTTTTTTAATGGTATTTGTTAAGCACTTACTATGTGCCAGGCACTGTATGACATGCTGGGGTAGACACAGGCTAATCAATTTGGACACAGTCCATGTACCATATGGGTAACTGAGGCACAGAGAGTTAAGCAATTTGTATCAACTTGGGATTGATTAATAATAATAATAATAATAATAATAATGGCATTTATTAAGCACTTACTATGTGCAAAGCACTGTTCTAAGCACTGGGGAGGTTACAAGGTGATCAGGTTGTCCCACGGGGGGCTCACAATCTTAATCCCCATTTTACAGATGAGGTAACTGAGTGCCCAGAGAAGTTAAGTGACTTGCCCGAAGTCACACAGCTGACAACTGGCTGAGCCACGATTTGAACCCATGAACTCTGACTCCAAAGCCCAGGCTCTTTCCCACTGAGCCACACTGCTTGCCAATATGAGTAGATTAGACATAGTCCCTGTCCCACATGAGGCTCACCGTCTAAAAGGGAGGGAGAACAGATATTTTATCCCCATTTTACAGGTAACTCAGGCACAGTGAACTTAATGACATGACCAAGGTCAAACAGCAGGCAAGGGGCAGAGCCAGGTTTAGAACTTTGGCCCTCTGATTTACAAGACCATCCTCTTTCTACTAAGTTTCACTGTCCCTCTATCCACATAGAGATGGTAGTGTGAGTCATGGGAGCAAAGGAGTTCTTCAAGAAGTGGGTGTAAATGCAGAATAGAAGGGGACCCAAAATGGAGCCTTGAGGGACTCCCACAATTATGGGGTGGGAGGCTAAGGAGGAGCCCGTGAAAGAGATGGAGACTGAGTGGCCAGAGAGATGGGAGAAGAACTGGGAGAGGACAGTGTCAGTGAAGCCAAGGTTAGATGATGTTTCCAGGATAAAGGGGTGGTCCACAGTGTTGAAGGCAGCTGAGCAGTCAAGGAAGATTAAGATGGATAGGAGTCTGCTGGATTTGGCAAGAAGGAGGCCTTTGGTAATCTTGAAGGGAGCAGTTTCCCCAGAGTGAAAGGGGTGGAAAACACACTGCAGGGGGTAGAGGAGAAAGTTAGAGAAAGAGACTGTGATCCCCACGTGAGCCAGGGACTGTGTCCTACAGGATTATCTTGTATCTGCTCCAGTGCTTAATACACTGCGTGGCGCTTTACAAGTACCACCCAAAAAACAAAAAGGAAGAAGATGTGAAGGGCATAAACAACTGGTTTGATGAGTTTGAAAAGGAATGATAGGAAGGAAATGAGCATTAACCAAAGGATGCAGTGGGGTCACAGGAGGGTTATTTAAGATAGGGGACATGTGGAAATGTTTGAAAACAGTGAAGAAGGATTCTATGGAGTTGAAGATGGTGGTCAGGAGGGGGCAAGTATTTTAATAAGGTGTGAAGGGATGGGTTTGGATGGACAGGTGGAGGAGGTACATTTTGAGAGATCTTTTCCTGAGAGATGTCAGGGAAAAATGACAGTCAGTGAAGGGCAGGGGAAGGGTGGGCCTGATGTCTTCAATTCTGTTGATGAAATAGACAGCCAAGTCATCAGGGGCAGGAGATGGGGAAAGTGGGAGGACAACAGGAGGAAGTTAAAATTCAGAATCAGTTGGTGCAGGCAATGGACATGGGAGTCAAAAAGGGAGAAGTGCTATTATTGGGCAGAGGAGGGGTCAGAACTCTAGCAGATGAGGATGAGTTTGCTATGGACATATTTGGCCCAGTGCCTGGATTTCCTCCAGCAGCACTACATGGCACGAGTACAGTAGCAGAGGAAATGTACCGTGGAGGTGACCCAGGGCTGTGGGTTGGTGGTATGAGATGAGCGGAAGGGCAGGAGTGCAAGAGAATTGATTTCTCTGGAGAGGGTGGAGTTGAGGGTGGGGATTAGGGAGTCTATAGAGGGGAGGATGGGTAGGGAGACTAAATGGGACATGAAGGTTTAGGATTGATCATTGCAGAAGGTCCATTTCATTCATTCATTCATTCATTCAATCGTATTCATTGAGCGCTTACTGTGTGCAGAGCACTGTACTAAGTACTTGGGAAGTACAAGTTAGCAACATATAGTGACAGTCCCCACCCAACAGTGGGCTCACAGTCTAGAAGGTGAAGACAGACAACAAAACAAAACATATTAACAAAATAAAATAAATAGAATAGTAAATATGTACAAGTAAAATAGAGTAATAAATCTGTACAAACATACATACAGATGCTGTGGGGAGGGGAAGGTTGTAGGGTGCGGGGAGGGGGAGAGGAATGGGGGGCTCAGTCTGGGAAGGCCTCCTGGAGGAGGTGAGCTCTCAGTAGGGCTTTGAAGGGAGGAAGAGAGCTAGCTTGGCAGGTGTGCGGAGGGAGGGCATTCCAGGCCAGGGGGAGGACTGGGGGTCGATGGCAGGACATGCGAGAACGAGGCACAGTGAGGAGGTTAGTGGCAGAGGAGCGGAGGGTGCGGGCTGGGCTGTAGAAGGAAAGAAGAGAGGTGAGGTAGGAGGGGGCGAGGTGATGGAGAGCCTTGAAGCCGATAGTGAGGACTTTTTGCCTGATGCGTAGGTTGATTGGTAGCCACTGGAGATTTTTGAGGAGGGGAGTACCATGCCCAGAGCGTTTCTGCACAAAGATGATCCGGGCAGCAGTGTGAAGTATAGATTGAAGTGGGGAGAGACAGGAGGATGGGAGATTAGAGAGGAGGCTGATGCAGTAATCCAGCTGGGATAGGATGAGAGATTGAGCCAGTAGGGTAGCAGTTTGGATGGAGAGGAAAGGGCGGATATTGGCAATGTTGCGGCGGTGAGAGTGGCAGTTTTTGGTGACGGCTTGGATGTGCGGGGTGAACAAGAGAGCAGAGTCGAGGGTGACACCAAGGTTGCGGGCTTGTGAGACGGGATGGATGGTAGTGTCATCAACAGTGATGGGAAAGTCAGGGAGAGGGCAGGGTTTGGGAGGGAAGATAAGAAGTTCAGTCTTGGACATAGACTAGAGACTATAGTCCAGAGACTATAGCCACTCTATACTCTAGGACTCTGGACTCTAAGAGACTAGAAGTCTCCATGGGGCAGTTTTGCAAGGAAGAGGCAAGGGAGGAGATTGTGGTTGGCTAGAGGGAGCTCAGAGTTGGTGAGGTTAGAGACTGTACAGTGACTAGAGATGATGAGATTGAGTGAGTGCCCAAGTTGGTGAGTAGCTGAGATGGAGTGGAGCAGTTAAGGAGCGAGTGGAAATGGGTGGCTGGGAAGTCATCAAAAACATCCACGTGGCTAACACTTGTGGCTTGGGAATGGACAGGAATGAATGGGGTGAGTCTGAAGTCCCACTGGCTTTCAAGTCACTTGGACAATTCCCATGCTGGCCGAAGTCAAGCTGGCCTAACAAAGAAGGTCAGCTCCCAATCCCTTACCTCCGAGGAGTTCCTCTGGCTACTGCTTTCGTAGGGCTTGCTTTTGGGAGGAGGCGGGGGTGGGGTACACTTAATATTGACAGTCACCAATCCATCAGTCCATAAAGATGGGGAACCTAGAGACATTGCAAAAACCAATAAACAGTAAGGAAAAAAAAGCAAAAATCCACAACAAGCAAAAACTCACATTCAGCTTCCAGGCTCACCACAAACTCACCCTGCTTTACACATCTGCTCTCTTCAACTGCTACTTTTCAGCGAGCTCTCTTCCCTCTCCTCAACCTGATCTTCTATCTGTACCTAGCTCTCAACTCTCCGGCATCCGCCCCTCCCCGGCACAGTGTTCACACTATCCCCCTGGCCCAGAACTCCCTCCCTCCTCAAGTCAGATTCATTCATTCATTCAATCATATTTATTGAGCGCTTACTGTGTGCAGAGCACTGTACTAAGCGCTTGGGAAATACAAGATGGCAACATATAGAGACGGTCCCTACCCAACAGTGGGCTCACAGTCTAGAAGGGGGAGACAGAAAATAAAACAAAACATATTAACAAAATAAAATAAATAGAATAAATATGTACAAATAAAATAAATAGAGTAATAAATATGTACAAACATATATACATATATACAAGTGCTGTGGGGAGGGGAAGGAGGTAAGGCGGGGGGAGGGGGGGAGGGGAGAGGAAGGAGGGGGCTCAGCCTGGGAAGGCCTCTTGGAGATCCCAGCTCTCCCCATATTGAAAGTCCTCCTAATATCCCACCTTCTCCAAAAAACCTTTCCTAATTGGTTTCTAGCCCCTCAAGTGGCCCAAATCCAACAGCCAACTTACTTACTTTATTATTCTCATCCTGAACACTTTTGTATATGTGCTATTCAACTCTACATTCAATTACTTTCTTTGATTACTCTATTTGCCAACATTTTATATGTCTGTCTTCTCTGTTATGGGGTAAGCTGCATGTGGGTAGGGCGTGGTCACTTTTCTTATTTGTACTTTGCAAGCACTTGGCGCACTGAGCCGCAGTGAATGTTCAATCTATCAACGGCATTTATTAGTGATTACGGTGTGTAGCGCACTGTACTAAGTGCCTGGGAGAGTACCACAGAGTTGGTAGACATGTTCCCTGCCCACGAAGAGCTTACAGGGAATCCACTCTGCCTTTTTATTCTTACATCAGTGACAAAAGGCCACCTCTGGCCATATGCACATCCCTGACAAGGGGAGGCACCTGGTTGGGTGGAGAATGGTTACAATGGGAGACAACTGGCCATGGGATCACCATTCAGACACCTGGCTCTGTGGTCCCCACAGAGATGTCAGTGATAATGGGAGGCCCCTGGCCGTGTGGCCCCAGCTCAGATGCCCGGCTTGTGTGGTCCCCACACAAACATCAGTGATAATGGAAGACCACTGGTCATGTGGTCCCAGCTCAGACACTTGACCATGTGGTCCCCGAACAACCGTCAGAGGTAATGGGAGGCCCCTGGCAATATGGACCCAGCTCGGACACCAGGCCGTGTGGTCCCAGTATAGTAAACCCTGAGGTTAAAATTTCACAGCACATTCAGAAGCTCCTGAGCCCAGACCTTCAGATTTCTCATGAATCAATCAATCAATGATACTTACGGAGCACTTATTTTGTTCAGAGCACTGTACTGTTTGGGAAAGGGCAGAAGTTCCCTGACGCTCCAGAGTGTCCTTCTGCCTCCGATTCCAGGGAGGAGCCACCTCACCCACTCCCGCGATGGGACAACCTGCCTGACATCCACCTACAGCCTCAAAATGCAGGAAGCTGGCTGGACCCTCCAGACCTCTAGGCTGAAAAAGCTCTGACCCAAACTCCTCAAAGCGCTGTCGTGACTAAATCCCACTCTCCATCACTGGGTCCAAGTGGCTCTCAAGGAGCCTGGGGCCCAGTGGAGAGGGCTTGGCTAGTCCTGGCTGAGCTCATGCCCTCAGCTGTTCCCGGGGCGTGAGATGGTGAGGCAGGAATACAGCCGAGGAGGCTTACTCTGGGTCCGAGGAGTCTTGGGGGTGAGCGGGGGCGGGCTCAGGGGTGTCGGCTGGAACAGGGTCAGGCGGCTGTCCACCAGCTGGAGACTCTTCGGCCTCTGGGCTTTCGCAGCTGGGCTCTGGGGGAAAAAGAAGGTGAAGAAGGTCCAAGGACTTGGCCCAAGTTTGGCTCTTCTTGGAGACACCCATCCGGTTCCCACCAACTCAGGGGGAGCACTAATCTCCTGGGAGAAGAAAGCAGGCAGGGGCTGGCCCACACCCTGGGAGTGAGCACTGGAATGCTGCACAGACAAGGTTTCAGAAGCAGGTGACTGGGACAAGGAGTAGTACTCTTTGCTGCCATGTTCTCATATTTTATTTGCTCAAAGGCTTTCACTGCCTGCACATACTACATCCTTCTCTGTTTCGGGCCCACTGGCTGCTTGGCTGGGTGACTCTTCCAGGCTCAGGGAAGGCTCTGTCTAGGACAGCCCTTCCAGTCCATCACCTGGGACCCCTTGGTCACTGCTCCCCTCCTAAAATCCCACCCCACACACAATAAAGGACGGTGGTGGTATTTATTAAGTGCTGTGTCAAGCACTGGGATAATAATGATAACTGTGATATTTCTTAAGCGCTCACTATGTGTCAAGCACTGTCCTATAAGCACTGGGGTAAATTAAAGGTAATCAGGTCAGATGGAGTCCCTGGCCCACATGGGGCTCACAATCTAAGTAATCAATCAATCAATCAATGGTATTTATTGAGGACTTACTGTGTGCAGAGTACTGAATTAAGTGTTTGGGAGAGTATAAGTCAACAGAATTAGTAATAGCCATTCCCTCCCCATAAGGAACGTGTAGTCAAGAGGCGGAACAAGTAAAATCCCCATTCTGCAGATGAAGACATTGAGGCACAGAAGTGAAGTGACTTCCCCAAGGTCACACAGCAGGGAGGTGACAGATCTGGGATTAGGACCAGGCCCATCCGATGATAGTAAGCCTGCTGCCAGGCTTCCACCCTGAAAAATGTTGGGTGAAGAGAATGGAAACCAAGTAACTAAAATACCTCCCTTCCTTTGCGCCACTCTTGCCTGGAATGTCCAATCTTGGCCTCACTTCTCCATTGATGTCTTTCACCCCCACTGCTAGGCTCTCCTACCGCAGACAAATACCTGTGAGTCTCCTCTACCATCTATCAGGCATGTTGTCCTGGGAAGAATCAGGTGGGACTAGGTGTCAGAATCATTTCACATCGACCAAATGCCTCCAAGCTCTAGGGAGTTCAGCCAGGCAAAACCAGCGTCCTTCTAAATAGCCTGGCCAAGATCCGATATGGCTCTGGAGCCTCCAACCTTTCGTGAGACGTTTGATGCTGCTCCACTATCGTGAGCCCATGACACCTTTATGAGGCCTATCAACTGAAACCATCTCATGAAAGGCAGATGGCAACATTCTGGACTCTTTGTGTGTGCTTCAGAGGTTATATTTGTTACAGAAACTGGGTTTTTATTCCAGGACTTGCTGCTTGCTTTGGTGATCAGTGGTCTATTCTCTCTTCTGCATCGCATCACCTCCAAAAATCATGAAGACCAAAATGTAACGTAAGGAGTTGGTCAGTGTGGGGACTGTTAGTGAGTGAAGCAGGAAGCATCAGCCTTGCCGCCGTCCCTCCCCGCAGGCCCAAGAAGCTTGATCAGACCCTGCCCAAAGACAGTGACCTACAGCAGTGCAGAGGGCCTCCTGAGTGTCCATCCTTCCATCTGCTTCCAGGGGACCTGGGAACGGCACCCTCTAAGCTGCCAGAAGACTTCCCTTGTGGCTGTGCTGCCATAGGGATTCCTCCAGGCACAGGGCGCCGGTGAGCCCCACAGCTGCCTGAGCAGCACTCCCGGCCTTGCTCACCCCAGGCCTCTGACAAGCCCTGAGTGTTTCCCGATGTAGCTGCGGTCTGGCCTGTGGGCTCCTTGAAGCCCGTCCCCTTGGAGACCCCCGTCCTATCTTGGCCCCTGCACAGTCATAGTGGCCAGCTGCCACCCCGTGCCGAGAAATTTCCACAGAGACTCTCACCAGTGCTTCCACCTGGGACTCCCTGTTGACGATGACCTGGGACTTGCTGATGCTCCAATCTTTTCGCTTGTGCCTGCTGATGCAGCCATCACTGTCATCTCTGAGGGCCGTGTCTTCGGCACCAGACCCCGACGACGCCCTGCGCTCCAGGAGAGGCTCCAGAATGGACCTGTGGCCAAAGAAAGGGGGACGGACTAGAGCCACTTCACTTGGAAGGCTGTGCAGGGGGAGGGGAGGACAATGGGTGTGTGTGGGGTGTCTGTGTGTGAATGTGTCTGTTTATTATTGTAATAATAATAATGATGGTATTTGTTAAGTGTTTTCTATGTGCCAGGCACTGTACTAAGCGCTGAGGTGGATACAAGCAATTCGGGTTGGACACGGTCTCTGTCCCATGTGGGGCTCCCAATCTCAATCCTCATTTTACAGATGACGGAACTGAGGCCCAGAGAAGTGAGGTGACTTGCCCAGGGTCACACAGCCGACAAGTGGTGGAGCCAGAATTAGAACCAAGGACCTTCTGACTCCCAGGCCCATGCTCTCTCCACTATGCCATAGTCTCCCAAGCGCATAGCACTGCAGTGCTCTGCACACAGTAAGTGCTCAATAAATATGACTGAATGAATGAGAGTGTGCATGTGTGTGTGTGTTTGTGGTGGAGTGCAAGGAGGCAGGGCAGCGTAGGGCAGGGTAAGGAGGGGCAGGAGCAGTGAGGAGCAGAGCAGGCAGGACAGCACAGGTTGTGAGCCCTGGCAGGATGGGGGCCGGACTGAGTGGGCAGGACTATTGGAAAAACAACTCTTCAGGCCTTGCAGGGTTCCAAGTGCCTCGTGTTTCTTTCCAAAATTAATTCCGCTCAACCTCACTATTCCTTAATTCTTTTAGTGCGTCTTTTCTAAGGAACTCAAAAGTGCTGTGGAAATGTTCTCTCATTCATTCTTATACTTGGGAAAGGCAATAGTGGAAAAAGTGTAATACTGGGGGAAATCCAAGATTCGGAGGCATGAAATGAAGCTTTCTTGAATCTAATCAATTAATCAATCCACCAATGGTATTTGTTGAGCGCTTACTGTGTGTGGAGCACCGTACTAAACACTTGGGTTTATCCTTGACTCCTCTCTCTCATTCAACCCACATATTCAATCCATCATTAAATCCTGTCAATTCCACCTTTACATTGCTAAAATCCAAACTGCCATCACATTAATATCATCATCATCAATCATATTTATTGAGCGCTTACTATGTGCAGAACACTGTACTAAGCGCTTGGGAAGTACAAATTGGCAACATACAGAGACAGTCCCTACCCAACAGTGGGCTCACAGTCTAAAAGGGGGAGACAAAACCAAACATACTACAAAATAAAATAGAATAACTTTGTACAAGTAAAATAAATAAATAAATAAATAGAGTAATAAATATGTACAAACATATATACATATATACAGGTGCTGTGGGGAAGGGAAGGAGGTAAGATGGGGGGGATGGAGAGGGGGGCGAGGGGGAGAGGAAGGAAGGGGCTCAGTCTGGGAAGGCCTCCTGGAGGAGGTGAGCTCTCAGTAGGGCCTTGAAGGGAGGAAGAGAGCTAGCTTGGCGGATGGGCAGAGGGAGGGCATTCCAGGCCCGGGGGATGACGTGGGCCGGGGGTCGATGGCGGGACAGGCGAGAACGAGGTACGGTGAGGAGATTAGCGGCGGAGGAGCGGAGGGTGCGGGGTGGGCTGTAGAAGGAGAGAAGGGAGGTGAGGTAGGAGGGGGCGAGGTGACGGACAGCCTTGAAGCCCAGGGTGAGGGGTTTCTGCCTGATGCGCAGATTGATTGGTAGCCACATTCATCCTATTCCCCCTGGATTGCTGCATGAGCCTCCTTGCTGACTTCCCAGCCTCTTATCTCTCCCCACTCCAGTCCATACTTCACTCTGCTGCCTGGTTCATTTTTCTACAAAAACTCTTATAATAATAATAAAAATAATAATAGCATTTATTAAGCACTTACTATGTGCAATGCACTGTTCTAAGTGCTGGGGAGGTTACATGGTGATGAGGTTGTCCCATGGGGGGCTCACAGTCTTCATCCCCATTCTACAGATGAGGGAACTGAGGCCCAGAGAAGTGAAGTGACTTGCCCAAAGTCACACAGCTGACAAGTGGCGGAGCCGGGATTTGAACCCATGATCTCTGACTCCAAAGCCTGTGCTCTTTCCACTGAGCCACGCTGCTTCTCTTATGAAACGTTTCCCCACTCTTCAAGAAACTCCAGTGGTAGCCCATCCACCTCTGCATCAAATAGAAACTCCTCACCCTTGACTTTTAAGCACTCAATCATCCTGCCCCCTCCTATCTCAACTTGCTACTCTTCTACTACTACTAATAATAATGATAATGATGGTATTTGTTAAGTGCTTACTATGTGCGAAGCATTGTTCTAAGTGCTGGGGCGGATACAAGGTGATTAGGTTGTCTCACTTGGGGCTCACAGTCCTAATCCCCATTTTACAGATGAGGTAACTGAGGCACAAAGAAGTTAAGCAACTTGCCCAAAGTCACATAGCAGACAAGTGGCAGAGCCGGGATTAGAACCCATGTCCTCTGACTCCCAAGTCTGGTCTCATTCCATTAAGCCATGCTGCTACTACATATAACCCAGCCCACACACTTCGCTCCTCTAATGCTAACTTTCTCACTGTGCCTCGATCTCACATATCTCGCCACTGACCCCTCACCCACATCCTGCCTATGGCCTGGAACGCCCTCCCTCCTCAAATCTGACAGTAAATTATTCTCCCCTCCTTTGATGTCTTATTGAGGACATATTTCATCCAAGAGGCCTTCCCTGACTAAGCCCCATTTCCTCTTCTCCCACTACCTTCTGAGGCTGATGCAGAAATTAAGGTGGGATAGGATAAGTCCTTGGATCAATGTAATAGCAGTTTGGATGGAGTGGAAGGTGTGTATGGTAGAGGGATTATGAAGACAGACCAGAAAGGATTCAGTATGCAGGTTGAAGGAGAGAGATGAATCAAGGATAAAGCCAAGGTTACGGGCTTGTAAGACAGGGAGGATGATGGTGCTGTCTGCAGTGTTGATGGGGAAGAAACAGGGAGGATGTGGTTAGGATGGGAAGATGAGTAGTTCTGTTGTGGACCTGTAAGTTTGAGGCATCAGCAGGACATATAAGTAGAGAAGTCCTGAAGGCAGGAGGAAATGCAAGACTGCAGAGAAGGAGAGTGGTCAGGGCTGGAAAAGGAGATTTGGCAGAGGAGATTTCCAGCCTTGAATATGCACCACCTGATGTCTAACTTTCCTTCAATAAAGCAGGAACTATCTGGAGGTCCAGGGTTCCAATCACCAGAGCCAAGTGGCCATCTCTGATTGGTTGTGGACTTACCCATCCGATCCCGGCCTGGAGGGGGCGCTCTCAGAAGAGGTGGAAGATGTGGATGCCACAGAGGGAGTCAGGGAGGTGACGGAGAGTCTTCGCAGGGTGGAGGACATGATGTAGGGCAGCACCCCCGACCCAACCCGGCTCTGTTTCTTCTCTGTCGTCAGGCTGGGAGGCTGCGGACAACAGAGAACCCTGCATCTCGGGGAACTGATCCATCAGAGGGATTTGCTGAGAGGGCATTCGGTGCCAAGCACCGTCTTTGCTCCGTACTGAGCTCTGTCTTTTGCTTTGTGCCAAGCACTGTCTTTGGTCTGCATTGAGTGTTGTTGTTGCTCTGCCCACCCCTACACAGTCAGGGCTAGAAAGAAAACCTTCAGAAGCTTCCACACATCAGAATTTAAAAAAAATCATGAGGTCAGCTGCAGCTGAAACTGTCACACGAGGCGAAGACTGCCTATCTCCGACATCTACCACAGTGTTCAGTTCAGTGCTTGGCATATTGTAAGCATTTAATAAGTAAATGCTTATTACCCGCCATCATGCCCGCCATCACACCGCGAGACCCCCGGGACTCCGTTCCCAAGAGGCCCGCCCGCCTTCACACTGCGAGGCCTTGCTGCTCCCGGAAGGATCCTCTCCTCAGAGCGCGCCGCCATAGACACCCGGGACTCCGTTCCCGAGAGGCCCGCCCGCCATCACACCGCGCGGCCTTGCTGCTCCCGGAAGGTTCCTCTCCTCAGAGCGCGCCGCCATAGACACCCGGGACTCCGTTCCTGAGAGGCCCGCCCGCCATCACACCGCACGGCCTTGCCGCTCCCGGAAGGATCCTCTCCTCAGAGCGCCGCCATTGACGCCCGGGACTCCGTTCCCGAAAGGCCCGGCCGCCCACCCACCCGCCATCTCAGCGCCCCCACGGACGCCTCCCCTGCTTCCACCCCCCCACTTAGGAGGCCTTCCGTAAAGTGCCCCTCATCCCCCCGCCTTCCCGGTCCGGTCCTGACTGACTCTCCCCCCTCCGGCCCCCAGGTAAAAATCCCTTGTTAGCACCATGTTACATGTTACATTAACAACGACCTCATTCACACCTACTCAGCCCTCCCATGCTAGTTGACTGTTCGCTCCCCTCCCCAGGTATCTCTGCTCCCTGACCCCCCTTAACTGGCCCACCCTACTCCAGCTCTTAAAAGTTTGTATCTGCTCTCTGTGGCAACATTATCTGCCAATTCTATTATTGCCATAGCATATTGATTGCTTAACTACACCCTGTGATGCCATCACCTACTTTTATCATTGCTACTGTTTTATTGCTTCTGCATCTCAATTGTTAACCCCCCGCTGTACTGTCACTCGCCCTGCTGACCTCACCATGAACTTTCAGTTCCCTTGCTCCCAACTGCCATTCCCATTCCTCACCTTCCCCTTCCCCTCTCCCACCCAGCTGTTTCCCTCCCTCTCACCCACCAAGACCACTCCCCCTCACCCCCTACCAAGGATTCCTCTGTACCAGCGCAGGTCCTCAGCTTCTCCCTCCCGGCCCCCTCCCTCCCCTTCTCCCCGCCCCCACCCCATCCCAGTTCTCCTTTCCCATCACCACCCCCCTTCCCATTCTCCCCGCCCAGGCCCCCGCCAACTCATCCCAATCCAAACCCTCCCCACCCCTCGCACCCTTCCCCCTCCCTCCCCACCCTCGACAGCTGCTGCCAAGTGTGGCCTCTGGAACCCCCGCTCCGTTTTAAGTAAGACCCCTTTCATCCTGGACATTTTCCTTTCCAGTTCTCTACTCCTCCTCGCCCTAACTGAAACATGGCTATCGCCGGACGACACAGTCTCTTCTGCTGCTCTCTGCAGTGCAGGCCTCTTCTTCTCCCACTCCCCCAGACTCACCGGAAAAGGAGGAGGTGTCGGTTTCCTTCTCGCCCCCCAATGTCGCTTTCGCACTATCCCTCCTCCCTCTTCCCTTTCCTTCCCTTCCTTTGAAGCCCACATTATTCGCCTCTACCACCCCCTCCAGATTCTTATAGCCGTCATCTACCGCCCTCCCGGCCCCACTTCCAACTTCTTTAACGACTTTGACCTCTTCCTCACCTTCCTTCTCTCCTTCTCCATGCCCACTCTGATCCTCGGAGACTTCAATATCCACATGGATATCCCTAACGACTCCTCTGCCGCCCGCCTTCTCTCTCTCCTTGATGCTGCCAACCTCTTCCTCCACCCCACCTCACCCACTCACCAACTTGGTCATACCCTCGACCTCATCATCTCCTACCGCTGCACTGTGTCCACCCTCACCAACTCTGTAATCCCTCTCTCTGATCATAATCTTCTCACCTGCCTCCTCACTCACACTCCTTTCCCCTGTAAATCTGTATTACTCCCTCACAGAGATCTCCGCTCTCTGGACCCCACCCATCTTTCGGAGCGCCTCACACCCCACCTCGCCGCCCTCTCCTCTCTACCCAGTCTTGATGATCAGATTACTGCTCTCAACTCTACCCTTCCTACTCAGCTAGACTCACTCGCTCCCCTTTCCCTTCGCCGCTCTCGCACCACTAACCCACAGCCCTGGATCACTGCCACTGTCCGCCTTCTTCGCTCTTATGCTCGAGCTGCCGAACGCTGCTGGCGAAAGTCTAAACACCATGCCAACCTCGTTCACTTCAAGTTTATCCTTTCCTGCCTTAACTCAGCCCTCTCTTCTGCCAGACAAAACTATTTCTCCTCCCTTATTGACACCCATGCCCATCACCCCCGCCAGCTCTTCCGTACATTCAACTCCCTTCTCAGGCCCCCGGTTCCTCCCCCTCCTCCTTCCCTCACCCCCAACGATCTGGCCTCCTACTTCATTAACAAAATTAAATCCATCAGGTCCGACCTCCCCAAAGTCTCTTCCCCCCTTTCTCCATCCCCCCGGCTCTCAACACTCTCTGCTACTCTCCCATCCTTCCCAGCGGTATCCTCAGAGGAACTCTCCTCCCTCCTCTCAAGTGCTACTCCGGCCACCTGTGCTTCTGACCCCATTCCCTCTCATCTTGTGAAATATCTCGCTCCATCCCTTCTCCCCTCCTTAACTTCCATCTTCAACCGCTCACTCTCCACTGGTTCCTTCCCCTCTGCCTTCAAACATGCCCATGTCTCTCCCATCCTAAAAAAACCCTCTCTTGACCCCACCTCACCTTCTAGTTATCGTCCCATATCCCTCCTACCATTCCTTTCCAAACTCCTTGAACGAGTTGTCTACACGCGCTGCCTAGAATTCCTCAACAACAACTCTCTCCTCGACCCCCTCCAGTCTGGCTTCCGTCCCCTTCATTCCACGGAAACTGCCCTCTCAAAGGTCACCAATGACCTCCTGCTTGCCAAATCCAACGGCTCATATTCTGTCCTAATCCTCCTCGACCTCTCAGCTGCCTTTGACACTGTGGACCACCCCCTTCTCTTCAACACGCTATCTGACCTTGGCTTCACAGACTCCGTCCTCTCCTGGTTCTCCTCTTATCTCTCCGGTCGTTCTTTCTCAGTCTCTTTTGCAGGCTCCTCCTCCCCCTCCCATTCTCTTACTGTGGGGGTTCCCCAAGGTTCAGTGCTTGGTCCCCTTCTGTTCTCAATCTACACTCACTCCCTTGGTGACCTCATTCGCTCCCACAGCTTCAACTATCATCTCTACGCTGATGACACCCAGATCTACATCTCTGCCCCTGCTCTCTCCCCCTCCCTCCAGGCTCGCATCTCCTCCTGCCTTCAGGACATCTCCATCTGGATGTCTGCCCGCCACCTAAAGCTCAACATGTCGAAGACTGAGCTCCTTGTCTTCCCTCCCAAACCTTGTCCTCTCCCTGACTTTCCCATCTCTGTTGACGGCACTACCATCCTTCCCGTCTCACAAGCCCGCAAACTTGGTGTCATCCTCGACTCCGCTCTCTCATTCACCCCTCACATCCAAGTCGTCACCAAAACCTGCCGGTTTCAGCTCGCAACATTGCCAAGATCCACCCTTTCCTCTCCATCCAAACTGCTACCCTGCTCATTCAAGCTCTCATCCTATCCCGTCTGGACTACTGCACCAGCCTTCTCTCTGATCTCCCATCCTCGTGTCTCTCTCCACTTCAATCCATACTTCATGCTGCTGCCCGGATTATCTTTGTCCAGAAACGCTCTGGGCATATTACTCCCCTCCTCAAAAATCTCCAGTGGCTACCAATCAATCTGCGCATCAGGCAGAAACTCCTCACCCTGGGCTTCAAGGCTCTCCATCACCTCGCCCCCTCCTACCTCACCTCCCTTCTCTCCTTCTACTGCCCAGCCCGCACCCTCCGCTCCTCTGCCGCTAATCTCCTCACTGTACCTCGTTCTCGCCTGTCCCGCCGTCGACCCCCGGCCCACGTCATCCCCCGGGCCTGGAATGCCCTCCCTCTGCCCCTCCGCCAAGCTAGCTCTCTTCCTCCCTTCAAGGCCCTGCTGAGAGCTCACCTCCTCCAGGAGGCCTTCCCAGACTGAGCCCCTTCCTTCCTCTCCCCCTCGTCCCCCTCTCCATCCCCCCATCTTACCTCCTTCCCTTCCCCACAGCACCTGTATATATGTATATATGGTTGTACATATTTATTACTCTATTTATTTATTTTACTTGTACATTTCTATCCTATTTATTTTATTTTGTTGGTATGTTTGGTTCTGTTCTCTGTCTCCCCCTTTTAGACTGTGAGCCCACTGTTGGGTAGGGACTGTCTCTATGTGTTGCCAATTTGTACTTCCCAAGTGCTTAGTACAGTGCTCTGCACATAGTAAGCGCTCAATAAATACGATTGATAACTCCCTTTCTGGACTGCAAGCTCCTTGAGGACAAGGATTGTATCTACCAACTATTGTGCTGTACTCTCTCAGTTACTTAGTACAGGTTTCAGCACACAGAAAGCACACCGGTCTGCTATTTGACTGGGCCAATTACTTAAACACAGCTTAAGTTTGACTCTGGGCTTCGGTTTTCCCTCGTGTAAAATGGGGATGTAATACCAATAATAATAATGATGGGATTTATTCAGCCATAACTACGTGCCAAGCACTGTACTAAGCACTGCGGTCACCAAGATAATCCAGTCTGACACCATCCTGACCCACATGGGGCTCATACTCGATGGGGAAGAACAGGGACTAAATTCTATTTCACCAATTTGGAAACAGGTTCAGAAAAGCAAGTGATTTCAATTGCCCAAGGTCACTCACCAGGAAAGTGGCAGGAGCCAAGGTTAAAACCAGCGATTAGAACAGTGCCCCAGCGCTTAGAACAGTGCCCCAGCACTTAGAACAGTGCCTTGCACATAGTAAGCGCTTAATAAACGCCATTATTATTATTATTATTCTCTCCTGACTCCCAGTCCCATGCTCTTTCCCTTTCTGTGTACCCTTTAAGAACCTTGCTACTCACCGAAGCCCCAAAATACTTACACATTTTTATACTCTACTATTTCCTCTAACCCTAATCCACTTTAACGCTTGTCCCCCGCTGTAGACTTCAAGCTCCTTGTGTGCAGGAATCACGTCTACTCATTCCATTATATTGTACCCTCCCAAGTGCCTAGTACAGTGCTCTGCACACAGTGAGCTCTCAATAGTAGTAATGACATTTATAACAATGAATATCACTGATTGTTTAATTGATTGACTGATCTTTCCATTTGGTCACTGCCGCCCCATAGACAGTGAGCCCTGAATAGGATAGAGACTGTGTCCACTCTGATATCTTGTGCTTACCCCAGAGCTTAGCACACAGTACATAGTACATAAATGCCATGAATAATACCATAATTACTGCTGCTGTTATTAAGGGGTTACAGTTAGGATTGGGAATTGGAGCCCTGGGGGGTGCTCAACTCCTTGCCCTCTGCTGGTGAGAGTGAACCCCCCGGTCCAGCTCAGGAACCTGCAGGGGCTCCTGGGCTGTTTTCTTGGAGGCCGCCTGGCCCCGTGTCCACTGGGCCCCTGTCCCCACCCGACATTGCCCACTGGTGGTCATGACTTGCCCATTAGAAAACGTTTTGACTTTCATCTTTGCTTGGGAGAAACCATGGAACAAAACAGCTGGAGTAGCGGAGTCAAGGGGATAAAGAGATGAAAAATGGGTGTCGGGAACAAAATAGAGAAGAATGCATAGAGTTCTCCTTGGTATTCAAAGAGGACACCACTGGTGGTGAGAGGAGAATGGAAATGGAGGAAGTAGAGAGATCAGATGAAGGGCACTTAGTGGAGAAAAGATGTCAGTGAATGAGAGGGCTGATGAACTGCGCCTCCTCCCCACCGCCCCCACCCCCGGGTCATAGGCCCTGCCCCGTCCACAGAACCCCAGTCATGGGACCCCACTCATGGTTATGAGTTGAGTGGAGACTGGAAAGTCCAACTTCCATGAGGAGATGGAGGGTTGGGAGTAGTTGCAGGGAGCAGAGCGGGAGGGAAAGAAACCCCTTCAGGTCCAGCGTACCAGGGTCACGACTCCATAGAGCTTTTCCACTTTATCCTTGAGCTCCTGGAAGCATGAGGTCAATCGGTCGTGCAGAGGCTTCAGTTGCTCAGTCAGCTTCTCCCCGTGGATCCGAATGCCTTCCGCCAGCAGCGGCATCTGCGGGGAGGAGGAAGAAGCCCACCTCAGGGACGCCGATACCCACCTCCGGGAGAGACGCGGGCATGAGGAAACTAGTCTGGGAGCTCCTCGAGGGCAAAAAGCACATCTCCACTGCACTCTTCCAAGCGCTTGAGTGCTCAGCCCACAGCAGGCAATCAATTGATATGATTGATTGATTGACTGGAAAACAGGAGATCAATCATTGGGCTTCCAACGACACCTGGCGGGGGAAGGTTTGCCAAGACCAAGTCAATCAATCAATCATTCAATCATATTTATTGAGCGCTTACGGTGTGCAGAGCACTGTACTAAGCGCTTGGGAAGTACAAGTTGGCAACATAAGTCGTGGCATCCTCCCTGGAACAAGTCATGGACACCATTTGTCCTCTACTGGTTATGCTGTGACCTGTGATGCTCGCTATCTTCTTCATCATCAATGGTACTTATTGAGGGCTTACTATGTGCAAAGCACTATACTTTTAAGTTTACAGTCTAGAAGGGGAGGCAGACATCAATATGAACAAATAATGTATAATATACAATTTAAAGATATGCTCATAAGTGCTATGGGGTTGAGAGAGGGGTGAAAATCAAATGCCCCACTGGGGCCACCCTCCCAATCCACATCCTACTTCCACTTCTGTGTATGTTGGGCAATAAGAATAATAATAATGATGGCATTTGTTAAGTGCTTACTATGTGCAAAGCACTGTAGGAGAGAGGTGGTTCCAGGTTCCATATGAGGGCCGAGAGCAAGCTGTGGTGGAATAAGGACCCAACAGGAGAGGAGGGGGCTTCCTTGGCATGGTCGAGTGGTGGGAAGAAGGGGGTGCACACCCCTTGAGAGGCTGGCCAGGAGATGGCCCCTGTTCCGGGCCAAGCAAACAGCCCTTCAATCTCAATTTTAAAATGATGGAACTACTGAAAGATGCTCTGGGAGGACGCTGCTCAGGGTGGAGCCTCTTTAAGGTGGAGACTGCTCTGAGCAGAGGTTGCTCTGGGTGGAGATACTCTGGGTGGAGGCTGCTCTGAGTGGAGGTGCTCTGACAGAGTTTGGTCTGGGTGCGCAGCTCTGGGAAGAGGCTGCTCTGGGTAGAGATGTTCTGAGTGGAGTTTGCTCTGGGTGGAGGTTGTTCTGAGTGGAGACTGCTCTGGACGGAGATTGCTTTGGGTAGAGGCTGCTCTGGGTGGAGGCTGCTCTGAGCAGAGGCTTCTCTGAGCAGTGGCTTCTCTGAGCAGTGGTGCTCTGGGTGGAGGCTGCCTGCTGGTGGCTGGGATCCACACCATCACCTGCCTGGCTGAGTGGACTAACTCTAATCTGGGGAAGGAAGACAGAAGGAGGAAAGGAGGAGAGAGAATTGTAAAGTGGCTTAAAAACCTCCAAATGTGACAACCCTGCTTAGTGTTAATATAGCGTTCACCCTGCTCATGGTGATGCGAAAGAGAAATATTAACTGGTCTTCGCTTCTTTACGTTAGATACAATTTCTCCTTCAACTCACCTGTAGAGCAATTAAATGCTTCAGCAGCTCAACTTTTTCTTGGTCCTCAGGATGGTCTTGGATGTATTTGTCAGTAAAAAAGGCCTAAAAGCAGAAGCAGAGGTATAATTATCTATTCTCCATGCCTCCCTACCAAAAGCTGCCAAATTTTCTTCAAAAACGTTCTGGGGACCCCCACGCTTCCCCTCTACCCAAAGGGCCAACATCCTGGTTCAAGCACTCATCGGACTGGGATTGGACTTCCATGCCAGGCTCCTCGGCAGCCTCCCTGCCCCCATGCTGCCATCTGGATCACTTCCCTGCTACATCATACACAGACATCTCCCTTCTCTTCAATACCCTTCAAAGGTCCCTAATCTCCCTCTGTACCAATGGCCTTAAGTGTCTTCACCAGCTCCTTCCGCTAACATCTCTCCTCAACTCTGCTGCTCTGCTGCTGGCACTCTTTGCTCAATCAATCAATCAATCATATTTATTGAGCACTTACTGTGTGCAGAGCACTGTACTAAGCGCTTGGGAAGTACAAGTTGGCAACATATAGAGACAGTCCCTACCCAACAGTGGGCTCACAGTCTAGAAGGGGGAGACAGAGAACAAAACCAAACATATTAACAAAATAAAATAAATAGAATAGATATGTACAGGTAAAATAAATAAATAAATAGAGTAATAAATATGTACAAACATAGATACATATATACAGGTGCTGTTGGAAGGGAAGGAGGTAAGATGGGGGGATGGAGGGGGGACGAGGGGGAGAGGAAGGAGGGGGCTCAGTCTGGGAAGGCCTCCTGGAGGAGGTGAGCTCTCAGTAGGGCCTTGAAGGGAGGAAGAGAGCTAGCTTGGCGGATGGGCAGAGGGAGGGCATTCCAGGCCCGGGGGAGGACGTGGGCCGGGGGTCGACGGCGGGACCGGTGAGAATGAGGCATGGTGAGGAGATTAGCGGCAGAGAAGTGGAGGGTGCGGGGTGGGCTGTAGAAGGAGAGAAGGGAGGTGCGGTAGGAGGGGGCGAGGTGATGGACAGGCTTGAAACCCAGGGTGAGGAGTTTCTGTCTGATGCGCAGATTGACTGGTTAGCCACTGGAGATTTTTGAGGAGGGGAGTAACATGCCCAGAGCGTTTCTGGACAAAGACAATCCAGGCAGCGGCATAAAGTATGGATTGAAGTGGGGAGAGACACGAGGATGGGAGATCAGAGAGGAGGCTGATGAAGCAGTCCAGACGGGATAGGATGAGAGCTTGAACGAGCAGGGTAGCGGTTTGGATGGAGAGGAAAGGGCGGATCCTGGCAATGTTGCGGAGTTGAGACCAGCAGTTTTTGGTGATGGCTTGGATCTGAGGGGTGAATGAGAGAGCGGAGTCGAGGATGACACCAAGGTTGCGGGCTTGTGAAATGGGAAGGATGGTAGTGCCATCAATAGTGATGGGAAAGTCAGGGAAAGGGCAGGGTTTGGGAGGGAAGACAAGGAGTTCAGTCTTGGACATGTTGAGTTTTAGGTGGCGGGCAGACATCCAGATGCTTGGCTCGGTCCCTCCTGCTGGCTGTGCCCGCTCTTGCTCTGCCCACCTCCGACCCCTTACCTGGAACCTCCTGCACCTCCAAACTTGCCAGACTCAGCCCTCCCCTCCTCTGATGTCCCCCTTCTTGCTGTGTCCCACCATGCCCCTGCAGCCATCCAGACCAGCCACTTCACTGCAGGCACAGGCAGCTAAGGCAGAGGATGCCCAGGTACCACAGACCCTGCACCACAAAGCAGCCGGCGATTGTCTTCCTCCCGGGTGGACCAACGCCACAGTTGCCCCACTGCCCTGCAACTGGGTTAGACTGAGATTGGAAGGAGAGGGTCCTGGAACAGTCCCGGCCATTGTTGGGGGCAGAAAGCATTAAATGTCAGAGTATACATATGGGAAAAAGGCTAACTCCTTCTTGCTAACAGCCAAGGTGATAATTCAGGAAGACAAGGATCTTGAAGGTAAAGCAGTCACCTGGAACTGGTTCATTCAGAGTCAGTACAACCCCATGTTCTCCCCCAGCCATCCACTGGCATCACCATGGCCTTACCATAGCCTCCCCATTGTGTAAGCATGAGCTCACCCTGGCCTCCCCAAGATAACCCAGCAGGTGCAGAATCAAGGATGACAATTTTGACGAAACAAAGAGTTCACTTGTGAGGTCAGACCAATACAATCTCGAGCCAAGACTGCCCAGTGAACTGTGCATGAGGAGGAAGGGAAGAGGCTAACGTCACACTGTCCTCTGGCTATATTCAAGCAAACCACAGGAAATAAATATGACTGCAAGCCTGATGGTGGGACAGAGAGTCTGCCCACTAGGTTCCTTTTGGAAATAAAACCTGCTTACCTGAAACCTGGACTCCTTTCACTGACTCAGGGAAGGGTTCTCTGAGTATTTAGGCTAAGAGCCACGGCCCTATCCCAGCCATCCCAATGGCGGTCGCCCATCTGCCTTATGTCCACTCAACCATTAATCCATCCATTGATCCACTAACCCATCCACAGGTCCACCTTCTGTCCACTCACCTGTCCATCCATTCACTGTCCAGCTGTCCACATAAGCCTCACAGCACTACAAACCTGACCTGTGCACCCCAGCCAAATGCTAGTAATCCACCAAGGATAACTGCCTTGCTTCCAGCAGGAGCCATGGGCTGTGTGGGAAATGCTGCAGGCCTGCGGGCGTCCACCTCAGTGTTGGGCTGGAGCCCTACATGTTCCTGCCAGCCTGTTGTACTGCGTGAAAAGAGCCAAAGGCAGAGAGCCGGGGAGCCCGAGGAGCAGGAGGAGGGACCAGTCCATCCACTGCCGGAGCCCCACCCATCACCGTCGGGATCTCGCCCACCTTTTCGTAGTTGGAATAGCCGCCCATGACCGCGGGGTCCACGATACCGTTCAGCAGCATGGACAGAGGGTGCACAGAGAGGGTGCGGTCCCAGCCGTGCTGCTGGACGCAGTTGCTGATCTTCTCGTTGGTCAGCTCCATGGTCTCGATGGCATTTTCCAGCGGGCTGACTAGATCCTTCCCGCCCCAGCCACAGGAAGGGATCGGGGGAGGAAAAGAGAAGGAGAGGGAGGAGAGGGAGGAGAGGGAGAGAGAGATTCAGAGTCAGAGAGCGTCTTCGTGGACTCAGTCGCCGGCCTGCGGGGCCCAACCGTGGCTGGCTTGCTTGGGTTACAGACATGGGAAGGATTCCCTATCTTGAGACGGGAACCCAGGTAATTTTTTAAACTGGCATTTGTTAAGCAGGCACTGGGGTAGATACAAGACAGTCAGGTTGGACACATTCGTTGTCCCACATGGGGCTCAGTCTTAATCTCCATATTACAGATGCAGGAACAGAGAGAAGTGATGTGACTTGCCCAAGTGAAGGGACTGCAGACAAGTGGCGGACCCAGAATTAGAACCCAGGTCCTCTGACTCCCAAGCCCATGCTCTTTCTACTAGACCACACTGCTTCAATACAAATCCTTTTGCAACAAATTCTCCAGGCACTGGGAAGCAGAGAGCCTTTGCTACCACCTGGGGATGTGGGCAGTCTGACTCCCTCAGACAGCCCCCCAAGAAGAGGAAACGAGATGGGACGCACTTGCAGAAGCAAATCACTGTGTACAAATGGCAACTGAGCTGAGGGCTCCCATGGCACTTTGGGACACAAACAATCAGCAAATCTGCCTTCCTTTGGGAAGAAGTAAGGCGAGAGCTGGGGCCAGGATCCTTCCATTCCTATGGCAACACTGCATCCCTTCAAGGGGGTTCAGGGTCAAGACTCCCCCATTCTTGTGGCAACACTGTACCCCTGCATAAGGATTTCCTCATTCCTGTGGCAACACTGCAACTCTTGACAGAGGTCAGGCTTCCCCCACTGCAATGGCAACATTATACCAGCAACATTATACTCTTAGATATACTCTTAGACTTATACTCTTAGACAGTCTTCTAGACTGTGAGCCCACTGTTGGGTAGGGACTGTCTCTATATGTTGCCAACTTATACTTCCCAAGCACTTAGTACAGTGCTCTGCACACAGTAAGCGCTCAATAAATACGATTGATTGATTGATTGATTGATATAAGTCAAGCTTCTCTTGCTGCCACGGCAGCACTACACCTTTTGCTAAGGGTCCAGGTTTTCCCTTTTGCCATGGTAACACTACACCCATAGATAAGGGTCAGGAACCAGGCTTCCCCTGCTGTTATGGCAACACTGCACCCCTAGATAAGGTTCAGAGAGAAGGTCTCAGAAAATGTAAGATAATATAATTTGCAATACTGAAGAGGGTGGTACACCCATAATTTCTTGTGCTGTCTCTCAAGCACATGTTCCAAGGAAGGAACATACTCTTTGGGCACAGGAAGTTACTAAGAATACCCAAATATTATTTCATTTCCCTTTGGATACGCCAATTCTGTGGAGAGAGGAGGCCAGGCCAGGCCAGGCCAGATGCAGGATGGGAGGCCCTTCTTCTAACCCACCAGCAAGCCTGCCCCACCCAATTTTCTGCAGCTCAGTTTCCCAGGACTCACTGTTGAAACTGATTTGACTTCAAACCACTTCAGAATCCCAGGAAAGGTATAGGCCGTGGTGTAGGTGGTTCTCTCGATCCACATGTTCTGGTGCCAGAAGGAAAGGAAACAGCAAATGTTAGTTCTGTGTCCCAAAGCTATCCCTTGTTTTGCTGGAGGACCTCACTGGAAAGTGGAGCAGGGGCAACATCTGCTGGAAACCACAGGTCTGGCAATAAGGGCTTGTGAGCAATACTTGCAGCCTTCCCAGGGGGACATCAGTGAACATGAGCTGGGGTATTCCAGGGAGGGGATTGGAGAGGGCCTGTGTGTGCGCGCGTGTGTGCGTGAGTGTGTGTGTGTGTGTGTCTGTGGGTGTGTGTGCACGCACACATATAATGCTGGCTCTGGACCTTTTGATTCCAAGTCACCCAAAAGATATCAGGAGCAATGCGGGGTGTCTTCCTCCCTTTTTCCCTTGTAACCCCCTCATACAGGCGGGTGACTGGGGGCGAGCAGGAGGGGAGCGCATAGACCATCGCTCAATGGTCCAAGTGGAAAAGTCTGGGGTGTTGGTAGAGGGAGCCAAATGAGGCCCAGAAGCCGTCACCGACCTCACTACCTGCTCTGGCCCAGTTCCCCCAGGACCCGTGGGGTCCATCAGGCTGGTTAGTTTGCTATTCTCTCCGTGGAGCCTGTCAAGCTGGCTAGTTCGCTATTCTTCCTGTGGGGCTCAACAGGCCAGCTACTTCAACTTTCTTCCCAGAGGGCAGGGCAGAGGAAAGTCCGGAACTCACAGCAAATTCATTATCAGGATCCTTTTCTCCCTTTCGGAAAGGTCGTGAGTGCCTGAATTGGTTCACCTCATTGGCTCGGTAGTAGCTGGGGAGAAACAACAGGGTCAAAGACTGCTGCTTTCTCGTTCTGGTCCTCGAGGACTCCCACCTGCCTCACCCGCATGACCCAAAATGTGTTTCCAGGAACACGCTTCCATGTGTGTCTCAGCTCCTTTAGGTCAATGTAGAGGTGGGGGAAGGTTGGCCAAAGGCACAATCTGACCAAATCCCCTGTCAAAGTGTCTAGAGGGCTCCGCTTTCCCCTCAGATTCATTACGGCTCCCCATGCCCCCTAGGATCTGTTCCAAGCCTCAGGACAGACCACCTGGCAGAGATATGCCCTGCTCCCTCCCTCCCCATAAACCACCGCACTGGTGATGAACCTCAACCCAACTCTCACTATAGCCCCAAATCTCACTATGACCATTGGCATTCAGTAACAGTGGGATGACAGAAATAGTGCCAGGATTTACAAATCACACTGAGTTTGGTTTCCTAAGGTGAGAGGAAGATTTCTGAAAGAGGAAAGGAAATCCTTACTTCAAGATCTGTTCAGGAACTGGCTTGTCTTTGTAATTAGTGGGCAGGTTCATCACTGGCTTCACGGTGAAGCACTGCATGTCTGAAGCTTCTGTTAAGGGAGCTGGGGCCACTGGAGACTGCAAGGGAGGGGAGCAGGGGGAGACCACTCTCTTTCTCCCACTGTCCCTCAGACTGAAGCGTCAATCCCTTTGACCTAGGATACAGTGCAGAGTTTTAAAAACATTCTATGTTTAGTGACCACAAGCCTCCTTAACAACCAAACCTCAGCTCTTGGGGTCTGCCACTTGGCAAACAGTATTATTTCCAATATTTCCAATTAATTGATCCATGGTGAGACAGTGTGGCTTACTAATGCAAAGAGCACCAGGTCTGGAGTTGGACGCCCTGGTTTCAAGTCCTACTTCTGCTACTTGTCTGCTGTGTGACCTTGGACAAATCACTTAACCTCTCTGTGCCTCCATTTCCTCACTGGTAAAATGGGCTAAGATAAATCGTGAGCCTCTGGAGGGAGAGGACTGACTGCATGGTGCATCAGCAAGGGAGCAGCAGGATTGAGGAGCGCCATTAGCGGGAGGAGCAAGTGGAGACACTTCAAGCCAAAGTGCTTCAGCTTCAACTGTCAACCCTTTAATGGCCCAAGTGGCTTTTCACCTCCTCCTCCTTCACTCGCTCCTCCTCTTCATCCCCCTCCTCCTTCTCCTTAGTAGCTGCATCTTACGAGAGTTTCCCAGGTCACTGGGTTGAGCTTTGGAGAGGAGAAAGCACACAAAACAATGTTGGGAGCAGCAGGCTTATTCCGGCTCAGAGCATAGACCTCATGAGTGATAAAAACAGGATTCTTCTCTGTCAGCACAGGGAAGGAAGACTACCTAGAGAGGAAATCCCAATGCAAGGCCCCCTATGGTGCCTTGCAGGGAGCGTTCAGACACCGAGGGGGCTTGTCTAACTGATTACTTGATCGGTTGAAATATTGGAAGTGGGACAAACCTTCTGAGCTGAGTTGTGACTGCATCCACTTGCAAGAATTCTGACCTAGAGTAGGGGCTCTGCCTGCTTTCAGACCCCAATGATCCATGCACTTATCCTATCCCTTCTTGACTACTGCATCAGCCTCCTCACCTCCCTGCCTCCTGTCATCATCATCATCATCAATCATATTTATTGAGTGCTTACTATGTGCAGAGCACTGTACTAAGCGCTTGGGAAGTACAAATTGGCAACATATAGAGACAGTCCCTACCCAACAGTGGGCTCACAGTCTAAAAGGGGGAGACAGAGAACAAAACCAAACATACTAACAAAATAAAATAAATAGAATAGGTATGTACAAGTAAAATAAATAAATAAATAGAGTAATAAATATGTACAAACATATATACATATATATAGGTGCTGTGGGGAAGGGAAGGAGGTAAGGTGGGGGGGATGGAGAGGGGGACGAGGGGGGGAGGAAGGAAAGGGCTCAGTCTGGGAAGGCCTCCTGGAGGAGGTGAGCTCTCAGCAGGGCCTTGAAGGGAGGAAGAGAGCTAGCTTGGCGGATGGGCAGAGGGAGGCCATTCCAGGCCCGGGGGAGGACGTGGGCCGGGGGTCGACGGCGGGACAGGAGAGAACGAGGCCCGGTGAGGAGATTAGCGGCGGAGGAGCGGAGGGTGCGGGCTGGGCTGGAGAAGGAGAGAAGGGAGGTGAGGTAGGAGGGGGCCAGGGGATGGACAGCCTTGAAGCCCAGGGTGAGGAGTTTCTGCCTGATGCGCAGATTGATTGGTAGCCACTGGAGATTTTTGAGGAGGGGAGTAATATGCCCAGAGCGTTTCTGGACAAAGATAATCCGGGCAGCAGCATGAAGTATGGATTGAAGTGGTGAGAGACACGAGGATGGGAGATCAGAGAGAAGGCTGATGCAGTAGTCCAGACAGGACAGGATGAGAGCTTGAATGAGCAGGGTAGCGGTATGGATGGAGAGGAAAGGGCGGATCTTGGCGGATCTGTCCCTCCTCACTCTAGTCCATACTTCACTCTGTTGCCTGGATCATTTTTCTACAAAAATTTTCAGTCTATATCTTCTCACTCAATAACATCCAGGAGTTACCCATCCACTTCCACATCACCTCCTACCTCACCTCCCTTCTCTCCTTCTACAGCCCAGCCCGCACCCTCTGCTCCTCTGCCGCTAATCTCCTCACCGTGCCTCATTCTCACCTGTCCTGCCGTCGACCCCCAGCCCACGTCATCCCCCTGGCCTGGAATGCCCTCCATCCGCACATCCGCCAAGCTAGCTCTCTTCCTCCCTTCAAGGCCCTACTGAGAGCTCACCTCCTCCAAGAGGCCTTCCCAGACTGAGCCCCCTCCTTCCTCTCCCCCTCCTCCCCCTCTCCACCCCCCCTGCCTTACCTCCTTCCGTTCCCCACAGCACCTGTATATATGTATATATGTTTTTGTGTATTTATTACTCTATTTACTTATTTATTTTACTTGTACACATTCTATTTATTTTATTTTGTTAATAGGTTTTGTTTTGTTCTCCGTCTCCCCCTTCTAGACTGTGAGCCCACTGTTGGGTAGGGACCATCTCTATGTTGCCAACTTGTACTTCCCAAGAGCTTAGTACAGTGCTCTGCACACAGTAAGCACTCAATAAATACGATTGATGAATGAGTGAATGAATGAATGAATCAAAGAGAACCTCCTTACTATCAGCTTTAAAGTGTTCAACCAGCTTGCCCCCTCTAGGATGACCTCCCTGATTTCCTACTAAAACACAGCATGCTCGTTTCGCTCCTCTAACGCCAACCTACTCACTGTACCTCTATCTGGTCTGTATTGTCGCCATCCTCTTGCCCACAACCCGCCATTGGACTGAAACTCCCTCCCCATTCATATTCCACATATGATCATTATCCCCAACTTCAAAGCCTTATTAAAATCACATCTCCTCCAAGAGGCCTTCCCCAACTAAGCCCTCATTTCTCCTTCCCACCCTTCCCTCTGTGTCACATATGCTCTTGGATTTGTACCTCTTAACTACTTGCTATTTACCCCACCCTCAGACCCAGAGTAGTTATATCCATAGCCATAATTTATTTTAATGTCTCCCCCTCAACACTGTAAGTTCCTTGTGGGGCAGGGAACATGTCTACCGACTTCTGTTATAGTGTACTCTCCCAAGTGAAGGGTACTGAGCTCTGCACACAATAAGCAGTTAGTACACAGCACTGATTGACTGAGTGATTGATTTGGGAGCTTCCCTAGAAGACCGTCTTGGAAGGGGCTCCCAATTGGATGTGAATCCACGAGTTGGGGTCTCTTGGCACGGGCACCCGGATGACACTTCTTTCTTGTCAGGCATTCGCGGGGGCCGACATACAGCAGCAAAAACACTCGCGATGTAGACAATAGCCCTCCCTCCACCTGCTCCTGGGTGCCCAGCATCCTGGTCCCTGACATAACTGTGGTACTTCTCTGTCCAGAGCCGAGAGCCACTGGACCTGCCCAAGCCCCAGCGAGCCAGAGAAACCCTGTAGCCTGGCCAGCCTGTTAGGCTCCTGGTTCTTCTGCTGTCTCTGTTTGGGGATGGGGCTCAATCTTCCTATGAGGAAATGTGCCAGCTTGGAGAGGCTCCAGGAGCTGAGGCCTGCGGAGGAGGGAGGAGGGAAGGGTCAGGATAAACCCAGTCTGTACCATTTGGAGAAATTGGCAAAAGAACATCTATCAGTTGGATAGCTGGATGAACTGAAAAAACCCTCTGGAAATTCATGGACTTCTTGCTTCTTTGGCTAAAGATTGGGTAGCTGGCTTTCTCATCTGCCTCTCTCCCGGACATAAGATCTGTTTTGGCTCTAATAAACTCTGGAGACATTAACCACCTTATCCTAAACCCACTTCCTGGGCGGTCTCTTATCCACCACTTCTTGGAGGTAGGGCACCCGTATTTCAGAAGGGGAAACTGAGGCTGAGCGATTAAGCCAACAGTCCAAATTCAATTACTCATATGACTCTGCTAGCACTTAGGAACTTCTGATTAATCTAAAGAACAACTGTGGTCTTTGTGAAGCACCTACCACATACCAGGAGCTGTACAAAGATAATCAGAATGGGCCCTTTCCCTGACCCACAAAGGCTTCACAGTCTAAGTGGGAGTGAGAATAGATATTTTCATTCAATCGTATTTATTGAGCGTTTACTGTGTGCAGAGCACTGTACTAAGCGCTTGATAATAATGATGATGTCATTTGTTAAGTGCTTACTATGTGCAAAGCACTGTTCTAAGCGCTGGGGAGGATACAAAATGATGAGGTTGTCCCATGTGGGGCTCACAGTCATAATCCCCATTTTACAGATGAGGGAACTGAGGCACAGAGAAGTTAAGTGACTTGCCCAAAGTCACCAAGCTGACAATTGGCAGAGCCAGAATTTGAACTCATGACCTCTGACTCCCAAGCCCATGCTCTTTCCATTGAGCTACACTGCATCCCCATTTGGCCTGTAAGAGAACTGAGGCCCAGAGTAGTTAAGTGACTTGCCCAAGATCACACAACAGGCAAGTAGTGGAGCTGGGATTGGAACCCAGGCTTCCTGACTCTTGGTCCCACACTCTTCCCATTAGGCCATACTGCTTCTGTTTAGCCTGAGTGCTCACCCAGGGGCCTCCCAACCTCAGAGCCAATCTTGCCCTGCCAGACTCTTCCACCGACAAGGATACACTGCTTTGGGGAGGACTTGATGTCATCTCCTGGCGGAGAGGTGCTGGTCATCTTCTCGGCATTGGGAAACTGGGTCAGCAGCTTCAGGTCGAAGTCCTCCCTCCGTTCATATTCCTTCCCGCGGTAGATGAAGATCTTATTCTGTTGGCCGGAAGGGGAGAGCCACATTAGAAAGGGGCAGAAGTGGGGTCCACAGCTCTCTAGGAGTCTTACTGCAGCTCGGCTTTTCCCCCCATGTTCCATTCCTCCTCCACAGGGCTTCTGCTGTTGCTCAGATCTGTAGTGACCTCAACCTTAGCCTATTGCTGGCTACCTCCTTCCGAACTGCTGGTCAATTCAAACACAAGAATGAGAAATAAAGGTAAGGATCTGGCCAACTAAGCCAAGGCAAACGTTCCAACATGTCCATGGCACTTTCCTTAACATCACCTGAATCATCACCTCTATTTACTGAGGCCCTACTAGGTGCAAGGCACCCATTGGGTGCCTACTACATACAAGTGCCTAAACTGAACACCTTCTGTACGCACAGCACTGTACTGAGTGCCTACTATTTGCTCTCCCTTCTGCATCACCTAGGCACTTGTGTCCCTACTCCTTAAGCACTTGATATTCACCTAATCCACCAGCCCCACAACACTTATGAACCTATCCTTATACTCTCCTGTTCCCCTATCAATAATTTATTTTAATGCCCATCTCTCCCTCTAGACTGTAAGCTCCTTGTGGCCTGAGAATGTGTCCACCAACTCTACTGTATTATTCTTTCCCAAGTACCTAGTATGGTGCTTGGCACACAGTTAGTGCTCAATCAATACCTATGATTGACTGATTGATTGATACTATGTGTAAAGTACCTATGGTGTGCAAGGTACTTTACTGAATACCTACTGTATTGAGCACTGTACTAAACACTTGGGAGAGCACAATAAAAGTAATGAAAACAGCCCGGTCCTCAAGATCGAGACAGACAGTCCTAAGTTGTGGGCAAAGGTGGAAAAACAGATACAACTGGCAACAGCAAGTGTATGGAGCAATGAATAAATGAAAAGATAGGGAAGTTGATCGTATTCGATTCCCTGGTTCAGCCGAACCAGGATCCCAGGCCCAGAGTCACGGAGAGCCCTGAGGCTCTGGTTCCATGCCTCTCTGAGAGGTTGAGCTGGTTCCTTCCCCTCTGCCTTCAAATATGCCAACGTCTCCCCCATCCCAAAAAAACCCTCTCGACCCTATCACCCCTTCTAGTCACCGCCCTATCTCCCTCCTACCCTTTCTTTTCAAACTCCTAGAATGAGTTGTCTACACTCACTGCCTCTAATTCCTCAATGCCAACTCTCTCCATGACCCCATCCAATCTGGCTTCCATCCCCTACACTCCACCAAAACTTCCCTCTCAAAGGCCACCAATGACCTCCTTCTTGCCAAATCCAACGGCTCCTACTCTGTCCTAATCCTCCTCAACCTCTCAGCAGCCTTCAACACTGTGGACCACCCCCTTTCTCCTCAACACACTATCCAACCTTTTCTTCACAGACTCTGTCCTCTCCTGGTTCGCCTCTTATCTCTCTGGCCATTCATTCTAAGTCTTCTTTACGGGCTCCTCCTCCCCCTCCCATCCCCTTACTGTAGGGGTTCCTCAAGGGTCAGTTTTTGGTCCCCTTCTGTTCTCTATCTACAGTCACTCCCGTGGTGAACTCATTTGCTCCCACAGCTTCAACTATCATCTCTAAGCTGATGACACCAAATCTACATCTCTGCCCTTGCTCTCTCTCCCTCCCTCCAGGCTCGTATCTCTTCCTGCCTTCAGGACATCTCCATCTGGATGTCTGCCTGCCATCTAAAACTCAATGTGTGCAAGACTGAACTCCTTATCTTCCCTCCCAAACCCTGTCCTCTCCCTGACTTTCCCATCACTGTAGATGGCACTACCATGCTTCCCGTCTCACAAACCCGCAACCTTGGTGTCATCCTCAACACCGCTCTCTAGTTCACCCCACACATTCAATCCGTCACCAAAACCTGCCTGTCTCACCTCCACAACATCGCCAAGATCTGCCCTTTCCACTCCATCCAAACTGCTACTTTGCTGGTTCAATCTCTCATCCTATCCCGACTGGATTATTGCATCAGCCTCCTTTCTGATCTCCCATCCTCCTGTCTCTCCCCACTTCAGTCTATACTTCACTCTGCTGCCCAGATTATCTTTGTACAGAAACACACCCCTCCTCAAAAATCTCCAGTGGTTGCCTGTCAACCTATGAATCAAGCAAAAACTCCTCACTCTCAGCTTCAAGGCTCTCCATCACCTCGCCCCCTCCTACCTCACCACCCTTCTCTCCTCTACAGCCCAGCCCACAAACTCTGCTCCTTTGTCGCTAACCTCCTCACTGTGCCTCATTCTCGCCTGTCCCGCCATCGACCCCTGGCCCACGTCCTTCCCCTGGCCTGGAACACCCTCCCTCCACACATCCACCAAGCTAGCTCTATTCCTGTCTTCAAAGCCCTCCTGAGAGTTCACCTCCACCAGGAGGCCTTCCCAGATTGTGCCCCCTTTTTCCTCTCCTCCTCCCCATCCCCCCCCGCCCTACCTCCTTCCCCTCCCCACAGCACTTGTATATATTTGTACAGATCTATTACTCTACTTATTTTACTTAGACATATTTACTATTCTATTTATTTTCTAAATGATGTGCATATAGCTATAATTCCACTTGCTCTGACAATTTTGACACCTGTCTACATGTTTTGTTTTGTTTTCTGTCATCCCCTTCAAGACTCTGAGCCTGTTGTTGGGTAGGGACCTTCTCTATATGTTGCCGACTCGTACTTCCAAGTGCTTAGTACAGTGCTCTGCACAGAGCAAACGTTCAATAAATATGACTGAATGAATGAATGAATGAATGAATGAGAGGCGGAATTTTAGAAAATTGCCAACATGATCCAGGGCCCCACTGTTGTATTTCGGGGGTGATGCAGAGGAAGGGGAGCAGGGCAGGCAGAAAGGTCCTGGCCTTACAGAGCTCTTGCTGGCCAATGGATGCATTGTTGAAATCCGGTGGTGGGGGCGGGGCTGAGCTACCCTCGCTTTCAGACTCCACCTGGCTGGACTGCTTTCTCTATGGAAAACACCAAGCCTCAACTCCCATCCAGGCTGCAATAAGCCAGGAGAGGAAGGGGTTCATTCTCCTGTTTCGCCTCGCTGGGACCATCAGGAGAACTGCCAGAAGGTCTGCCGGATCCAGAGAGTAAGCGATGGTTTGCAGCAGGGACAGCTGAGAAAACACTATTCTCCTCTCCCACTGACTGTCATGGCCATGATTACAGCCACCGTGAGAACACATCATCAGCCAGTGGGGAAACTCCAGTTGAGAGGTGAACCCTAGGGGGACCTGAATGGCTTCCTGGGGACCTGTGGGTCCGAATGGCATCGGGAGTCATCCTGTGATTCTTACCCGGAGGAAAGAGGGGAAACCCTGCCCGTAGTATCCAACAGCAAAGTATTCCGGTTGGGGCCTCATGGCCTTAATGATGTTCTCGTAAAATGAAGCCCGCTTTTTCTGAAAGCAAAATGAGAGAATGCTCCTTCAATTCAGCAATTCCACAAACACCAAGGAAACACCACAGAGACCCTTGTTTAACTCTGAAAGAGAAACCTCAGGATGATGAAATAACTGGATCTGTTTGGGCCTCTCCACAGGCTAGTCTGGTTATAATTAGTGTAATAGTATTTACTAGGAGCACTGCACTGTACTAGTACAACAGAGGTATGAGACATGTTGCCTGCCCACAAGGAGCTTCCACTCTAACCTCAGCTCCACCTCTGCCCCCTGTTCTCTGAGGTTCATATTGGCTGCATGCTCAATAAATGCTACTGACCTCCTGACCTAGGGGCAGGTTCAGGCTGCCTTGGAGGTGGTCCGGAACTAAAGAGTTTGTGCAGCCCCTGGGCTGACCTCCTTTCCAGACATCTAGGAATGTGGGGAGCAGGTTCCCTTGCCCAGTCCCCATCCCTTGCCTCCAATCCCCCATTCTAGAGGACGGGTGAATTGTGAGAACAGTCCAGCTCTAAGGAGGCTCCTGCCTGGAATTGGCACAGAGGGTGAAGCGCTGCAAACCAATGTCTGGAACAATCAATGGCCTGCTCTGCCTGGAGTCCCTTCACCAACCCCACCCCAACCAATAGGAGGCACCATTTGACTCCGGCAGACTCCGGCCCATCCCTGCTCCCGGACCCCCACACCAGACCTCTTTGAAGACAGGGGCCCAGTTTTTCAACCCAGCTGCTGGGCTCACCAGAAGGTTGCCAAGTGCCTCGTAGTCGAAGACCTGGCTCTCATAGGTCTCAGCCAGTTCCTTGCTCAGTTGGATGGCTTTCTCCCACATCTCCAGGAAGGGCGCAGGAGGGAAGAGTAGAAGAAACAGAGAATAGTCATTCAGCTGGATATGCTGGGGGGATGTGCTCAGAGCAGTGACAGTCCCTCGCCCCTACCCATGTAATGGCTGGCTCACTGCCAACCTCTCCGGTAGCTTGGCGGGCTGGGTCAGCCCCACCTCTGGCTAATGTCCCTCCGATTCTGTGTCTCTTGGATGCTCTGCCACTAGCCACCTCCCTCCAGGCCTTTGCCGGAATGAACAGAGCTCTGGATGGTTACAGGCATGCCACGAAGACAAGACCCTTGGGCAATGGGCAGGAGACATTGTGATTGGAGTCCAGAGAATGGTAAGATGCCCACCATGGAGGCCTGTGGGCAAGGAGCAGGAGGCACTGGGATTGGAGATTAGAGATCCCCACCATGGAACTGAGGCCCATGGGCAAGGAGTGGGAGGTGCTGGGCTGGTGAGATCCTCAGCATGGAGCCGAAACCCAAGGACAGCGAGAAGGAGGCATTAGATTTGGAGCCTAGAGAAGGGTGACATTCCCCACCATGGAGCTGAGGCTTTTGGGCAAGGAGCAGAAGGCGCTGTGCCTGGAGGCTGGAGAATGGTGAGATCCTCACCATGGAATTTGAGGCCGGTGGGCAATGGGCAGGAAGCGCTGGTTTTAGATCCCAGAGAATGTGAGATTCCCACCACAGGCCTTGCTGGGCAGCACTCGCGGGGTCCGCATGGAGCAGTGTGTCTGGGGTCATGACAACCCTGAGTTCCAGGCCCAGGTTCCCCAGTAGCTTTGATGAATTCCGCCCCCATCACATCCCCCAAGGACCATGGCCCTGGCTTGACCCCGGGTTGATGGGAAGCCTTGTATCACACCAGTCGAGGCCAGAGCCCTTGCCAGTTATCCAACCCCGACCCCAATCAGATTATCACCCAGGTAGCAGGCAGCAGGCCTACAGTGCAGAGAGGGCCGAGGGGCATCTATGCAGCCAGCTGAGCTCTGCTCCCATCCCAACCCCTCTCCGTGTTGACTCCCCAAAGGCAAAGGACAGCTCCACTGCTCACACAAATTCTAGGGCTCAGGCATGCCACTACCAAGTCCTCCACTGCTGGTCCGACAGCCCCCTGCCTGCCAGGGCCAGCCTATTAACCCCCAGGCCTGCCAGCCTCCGGACCCCCTGCATTAGTGGTCAGCCGGGAATTGGAAGGCTCAGGGTCAGAGACAGTTTGTAGGACCACGGAGGCACTGCCCATGGGACCAGAGGGACACTGCCAGAGCAGGCCCGCAGAAGGCAGCACTTGCTCAGGATGGGATCAGCCGCAGGGGCCCTAAGGCAGTAGCCATCTACTGTACGGACAGTCTTCCTTTTCCAGCAAGGCCAATGGGTAAAGTAAGGGCCTGGGAGTCAGAAGGGAACCCTGTCTCTGCCACTGGTCTGCTGTGTGACCTTGGGCATGTCATTTAATTTCTCTGTGCCTCAGATGCCTCAGCTGTAAAATGGGGATTGAAATTGGGAGCCCTATGTAGGAACAGGGACTGTGTCCAACCTGATTATCTTTTATCTACTCCAGTGCTTAGTACAGTGCCTGGCACAAAGTAAGTGCTTAACATATAGCACAATTATTAGTACTATTATTATAGAGACTTTTTCCCCAAAGGCCCAGGACAGCTCAAACCTTCCTGTCTTTCAGCTCTCATCCTTGGGTGTGATTCCCCGGAGGAAAACAGCAGGTCAGACCCACAGAAGAACTTACTTTGCCCTTGTCGAAGTAGGAGATGATTTCCTGGTAAAGCCTCTCTTTGAGCTCTTGCTGAGAGTAGACCAAGTAGCTGTCCCGCTGAAGGAGGTGGGGCATGCAGGGTTTATCAGACCACTGGAAGTGGGAGAAATGTGTAAGCACAAAGGGAATTCTGGATTGTGCCACGGAGGGGCCCATCTGCTTCCAAATTCCGTGCAATTTCACTTTGCAGTCTAATTAATCAATGAGGCTGCATGCCAGCATGTTACCACCCTTGGTGCCTGAGTGACAGCATTTCAACAGTAGCTGAATTGTAGGGAGAAAAGGGACCTCAAGAAGTGGAAGTGGAAGGGAAGCAGCTGAGCTCAGTGGCAAGAACCCAGGCTTGGGAGTCAGAGGTCATGGGTTCTAATCCTGACTCCGCCACATGTCTGCTGTGATACCCTGGGCAAGTCACTTAACTTCTCTGGGCCTCAGTTCCCTCATCTGTAAAATGGGGATGAAGACTGTGAGCCCCTTGTGGGACAACCTAATCACCTTGTATACCCCCAGCACTTAGAACAGTGCTTTGCACATAGTAAGCGCTTAACAAATGCCATTATTATTATTATTATTAAGTGAGCTTGTATCCAGTCCAGACCACAGTCAGGGAGTTGGGACAACAGCCAACTCCATCACCTCCTTCAAGAACCTGTGTCAGGGTGTTCACAGTCAGGATAGTTCCTCCTCTTTCCCCCCTACTCTCTCTACCACCACACACACAATTTTTGCCTTCCAGTATTCCATGAAATGTGTGAAAGCCGAAAGTGTAATGAGCCAAGTAGGAATGTTATTAAGTGTAGACAGGGAACGCATCTACCAACTCTGTTGTACTCATTCATTCATTCATTCAATCATATTTATTGAGTGCTTACTGTGTGCAGAGCACTGTACTAAGCGCTTGGGAAGTACAATTTGGCAACATATAGAGACGGTCCCTATCCAACAGTGGGCTCACAGTCTAGAAGAAGCACTCAGTACAGTGCTGCACACAAGAAGTGCTCAATGACATTCACTAATTGATTGTTACTTATGTTATTTATAAATGTCATAACATAATATAAATATTATGTTATTTATGTTACTTATAAATGTCATTCACTAATTGATTGTTCACTAACCTACTGGACCGATGGTGAGTCTGAGAAAGTGGACTACCGTCAGCCAGATAGCCTTTAAGCTCAATACCCTCAATATTAAAAGGCAAGACAAGATCATGAATGATGAACTTCTGGAACACAACTGGTCTCAACATCAAAGCTATGCAAAGCTCAACACAGCTATACGAAGCAAGACCTGTAAGGAGAGTGACCAATAGCAGGAGACCCTAACAGCCGCTGGATGGAGAACTGAAATCGGGAAACCGAAAGCCAGAAGGACTGAGGAAATGTTTCAAGGACACCGAAAAATGAAGCCTTGGACAATGCCGATCCCAACTGAAAACTGGGAGTCAATGGTTGAAGACAGACGGGCATGGCACACCACTGTCAAGAAAGGAGCATCTCTTTTCAAACAAAAGCTTCACAAGGAACGCGGCAAAAGACAAGGAGGCAGAGGAAAAAGCAACACGAGGTGCTGCCAACATCAAACATGACTATACAACAAGGGACGGTCTTTCTATGAACGGTTTGTTCAGGACAGTGGGTCTCACACTGGCCTTTTCACCTACTCACTCACACCCACGGGTGAACTTCACTGTCAGTAGTGCCTCCTACAAATATGAAGAGCATCTCGAGGGCAACTATATAAATGATATGTGCGCACCGGACCCACAATACACTACTGGGTCCTGGACAAAGTTTAATCTGAAAATTCACTGCCCTCTCTAAGGCTCATATCCAATGGAGCAGATAACACAGACAAAACAAGCACAAGTCATAAGACAAAACCACACAAATGCTTGAGTTTTGTGGCTTTACTACAATCAAGCTCACCCTCATCATCCTTGTCAGGCAGACCGTGTGCATGAAAAGAGAAAGAAAAAAAAACCTTCCCCAGATCTGTCATGTGTTTCCTGGCCCTCATGCCTTCCTCACCCAGGACCTGGTCTGTGAGAATTCTGAGAGGACTCCCCACACGACACATGTGCTGACAGGGCGCTTGGAAGGAGTTGGCTCCAGACTGACTATTGGAAACCAGTGAGGGAAAGAGGAAAATTCAAGGGCTGGATGCTTCCCAGTTCTCACAACCTCAGTAGTTTTACATTCATGAGGTAGCTAAAACATCATGAACCAGACATGTTCCATGCTGCTCTGGAGCCTCTGGTTATAGCTTTGGTCAGTGTGGACAACTACAGGGCTAATCCCCAGCCCCATTCAGAAGTTTCAGTCAGTGTGAAGCAGTGTGAGACACAGTGGATGGCTCCAGGAGGGGCCCCAGCCCCACTGGGAGGCTTTGATCAGTGTGAGACAGAGTAGATGGCTCCAGGAGGGTCCCTGGTCCCGGTGGGAGGTATTGGTCAGTGTGAGACAGACTGGATGGTTCCAGGTGGGGCCTCCATTCCCAGTGGGAATCAGAAAACCCCCGAGGGCAGGACGGGAGGAACATGTCTCAAATTAGAGAATGGGAGCTAACAATCCTGCAAGGTTTCATATGAATGGATTGTACCCGAAGGACAACTTTTCAGAAGCAGATCTCCAAGCACTGTGAAGCTTGGTTATAGCCAACCAAGCGATGGCTGTGAGGCTCAGTGACCCAAGTAGAAACGGCTCATGGGTGTGAAGCAACAATACCCTCTAAGGTCCCTGGGTATTCCCTGTGTTACGGACTGCTTTGAGGACCCTACGATCAGGATGGAAGCTCCCTGTGGCCAAGGATCGGGTCACCCATCTTGTCCAGTACCTTGTCCAATGCCTTGCGGCTGGGGGGCTAAGGGGAGCTTTCAATACATGCTATTACAGCTACTACACTAGTGCCCAGGAGCAGTGGCTTCCTGACTCCGCTTCCCTGTCCAAAAGCAAACAAGCCCCCTACCAGAAAGCAGCTCCGGGTCCCCGGCTAGCCCCTCCCCACCCCAGCCCCCACCCCCACCCCCACCTGACGGGTGGCAGGGACACAGTTCACCTGAAGTAGCTCTGCGTGAAGGAGGAGCGTGTATGCGGCTTCCGTGTAATTCTCGCAGTCTCGATGTAGATCCCGTAGTTTGTATAAATATCTGCAAGAAGACACACTAGCAGGTTGTGGAAGCCAGGGGTACCCCAGGTTGGAACCACTGCTCCCCAACCCGGTCTGGCAAGACACTGCTCTCTCCTCACTCACAATCCTGAAATGCCGCTGCCTCTAATAAGGCTTCCTTAATTAACCCCCAGCACCCCGAGCCAAACACACTTAATGTCCATCTCCAGCACCGAGGGACTTATCTACCCTAACCCTCTCAGCACATAAGGGTACCTACTCTTAATTTTATTCAACTGCTTATTCAATTATTTATTTTGATTACTTGTAAATAATCTTTTGTCTGTCTCCCGTTAGAATATAAGCTTCAAGAAGACTTCCCCGATTAAGCCCTCTTTTCCCCTAGCTCCCTCTCCCTTCTGCGTCATCTATGCACTGCACTTGTAGCTGTGACCTTTGAGCATTTGATATTTGCCCCACCTCAACCACACAGTGCTTCTGTACATATATATATACATTATTTATTTATATTAATGTCTGCCCCCACCTTTAAACTGTAAGCTCACTGGGCACAGGAAAACAGGTCTGCCAACTGTTGTACTGTATAGGGGAAGCAGCATGGCCTAATGGATAAAACAAGGGCCTGGCAGTTAGAAAGTCAGGGGTTCTAATCCTGGCTCTGCCGCATGTCTGCTGTGTGGCCTTGGGCAAGTCACTTCACTTTTCTATGCCTCAGTTACCTCATCTGTAAAACGGGGATTGAGACGGTGAGCTCTACATGGGACAGAGCCTGTGTCCAACCCGATTTGTTTGTATCCACCCCAGCTCTTTAGTACAGTGCCTGGGACATAGTCAGTACTTAACAAATGCCATAATTATTATTATTATTACTCTCCCCAGGCACTTAGTACAATGCTCTCCACATAGTAAGCACTCAATAAACTGTATTGATTGACTGATAAGCTCCTTGTGGGCTGGGAATGTGTCACTTTTGCTTTGCCTTTCCCAGGAGTAGTAGTAGTAATAGTAATAATAATAATATTTAACAATAAATAATAATATCTACAGTGGTATTTGTTAAGTATTTACTACTTGCCAAACACTGTGCTAAGCACTAGGGTAGATACAAAATAATCAGGTCAGACATAGTCCCTGTCCTTCATGAGGCTCACAGTGTAAAGGGGAGGAAGAAAAGGCAATTAATAGAAATAGAGACATAGAGAGGGTATGTGACATGCCCAAGATCACATGGCAGAGTAGGAATTGGAACTGACACTCTCTGACTCCCAGGCCTGTGCTCTTTCCAATAGGCCAGGCTGCATGCCAATGCCAGACACCTAGTGGGCCCTCACTAAATGCTTTTATGATTACTAAATCAATCGTATTCATTGAGCACTTACTGTGTGCAGAGCACTGTACTAAACACTTGGGAGAATACAATAAAACAATATAACAGGCACATTCCCTGCCTACAATGAGCTTCCAGTCTAGAGGGGGATATTAATATAAATAATTAAATTACAGCTATGTAAATGATAAGTGACATGATAAGTACTGTGGGGCTAGGAGGGCGATGAATAATAATAATGGTGTTTGTTAAGCATTTACTATGTATCAAGCACTGTTCTAAGCATTGGGGTAGATACAATATAATCAGGTTGGACACAGTCCCTGTCCCACTTGGGGCTCACAGGCTTAATCCCCATTTGACATATGAGGTAACTGAGGCCCAGAGAATTTAAGTGACTTTCCCAAGGTCATACATCAGATAAGTGGTGGAGCTGGGATTACAGCACAAGTCCTTCTGACTCCCAGCCCATGCTCTGTTCACTAGTGGCCTTCTCTAAGGAAGCAAGTCAGGGCAACGCAGAAGGACAGAAGGGAGTGGAAGAAAAGGAAAAGAGGGCTTAGTCAGGGAATATGCCTGTTTATTGTTATATTGTACTCTTCCAAGTGCTTAGTACAGTACAGTATTGAGTAAGTGCTCAATAAATACGACCCTCTAGACTGTAAGCTCGTTGTAGGCAGGGAACGTGTCTGTTTATTGTTATATTGTACTCTCCCAAGCACTTACAGTGTTCTGTAGTAAGTGCTCAATAAATACGATTGAATGAATGAATTAATTAATTAATGGACGGTCTTTTGGAGGAGATGTGCCTTCAATAAGGCTTTAAAGCTGGGAGAGAGTAATTGTCAGATATGAAGACGGCATTTCAGGCCAGAGGCAGGACGTGGGCAAGAAGCTGGCAGCGAGACAGACAAGATCGAGGTACAGTAAGAAGGTTGGCATTGGAAGAGTGAAGCATGCAGGCTGGGTTGTACTTGCAGAGGAGTGAGGTGAGGTAGGAAGGGGCAAGGTGACTGAGTGCTAAATGGGCAAGGCCTACCATGAATGCAAGAGAGAACCAAAAGCCTCCTGGCTTACCGTATATATATGTCTTCTCTCTTCTTTTCTTTATAAAAATTCTGCAGAAAGAGGTACAAAATACAAGTATAAGGGACCTCAGGAACCTGTCAAAATGACTGAAATTCTTGATTATGTTTCTAGAGGGCCTTTCCTCCTAAGAGCTCAGAATACTTCACTGTTATCTTTTTTGCCTTTGCAGCAGCAGCAGCAGCAGCAGAAAGGAGTCCAGGATACTGAATTCCCGCACCAGGTAATACTCCAGCTTCCCAGGAGACCCAGGTACCCAGGAGAAGAGCCCACCTTTGGGATAACAGGCTTTCCTACCTGCTCGAAGGTGAGGAAATTCCCTGGCCTTGTGTCCAGATTGGGAAACTCACACAGAGCCTGCCTGCTACAAGATGGCCTGAACGCCTCATGGTCTCCCGGCACTTCGGGTTCAGACTTAATCAACATGAAAAACAACTGAGGCAAGAGATGAGAGTGGCATCGCACTGAACTTCAGAAAGGGGTCAAGGCTAAAATCACCACTTTCCTCAATCTTCCTTCCTCCCGTCTCACTGCCTGTATCGGGTAGTCAAACAGCCTTTCCAACAGTGTGGTGCAGAGCCCGGAACAGCCCACTTCGGGGTCAACTTCTCCCTGGTTCTACTGGCTCTGCCCAGGAGCATTCTGGTATGGAGGCCCTCCCCCTGCTCACAAGGCCTCAGAAGCGTAAGCGAGCTCCATCTCTGGGGCTCCACGTACCAATACATTGACTGTGCAGCTCATGCGATTCTCCTTGCTCTCATCATGCATGATGATAGTCCTGTAATCCAGGAGGTTTTCCAGGAGGCTGCTCACCAACAGAGCAAACACTTCCCCTGAGCAGGAGAGATACTTGTGCTTCCGGCAGTGCTCCAAGAGGCTGCATTTTGGGGAAGGTTTGGGTAGTGGGGAGAGGAGACAGAGACAACAGAGAAATGCTGATATTCCAATTGGCCCTCCCCTCCCATCAAGGTAGCTACCTTTTCAGCACTGCCGTCCCCACCCCAACCCCTCCTGGCCTCATACCTTTGCTTCCCATGCAATTCTCAGTGAAATCTTTTAGGAAATAATCCAATTCAGGGAATGGATAGAGGGAAACCCTTCTTGACTAAAACCCTCAAGTTTAGAGCTATATCAGGAATGAGTGTCCTTGAATGAATGGGCAAGATAATAAAAAGGGACCAGCAATGCTGGTTCACTCTCTACTTGGGCTAGCTTTTGGAAAATCAGATTTTTGTTGGTTTCTGTAAGTAGCCAACAACTTTTTTGGAAGGGACGGAAGGGCGGCAATACAGAAAAAAACACGGTGAAAACCTCAAAGGAATGTATCAAAGACAGCTGCTGGATGGGTTTCCTACGTGTCAGATTTCAGTTATGTGAGATACCATTCATTTATTCAATCATATTTATTGAGCTCTTACTCTGTGCAGAGCACTGTACTAAGCGCTTGGGAAGTACAAGTTGGCAACATATAGTCCACTACACAAAATGGTACCCTGGGAGGCTGAGGAGGTGAACAGCCACTGATCAGGGTGGCAGAGGTGGATATGTGTGTATATATATACATATGTATGTATGTATGTATGTATGTATGTATGTATGTATGTATGTATGTATGTATGTATGTATGTGTGTGTGTGTGTGTGTGTGTGTGTGTGTGTGTGTGTGTGTGTGTGTGTGTGTGTGTGTAAGTTAAGATGACAAGGGACTTGCATCCCTGAGAATACTTGGGTGCTGCCTGCTCCCCACCCCCACCCTAGCACCAACTTCATCGGTAAAGCAGCCCCCAGGAATGTTTTTTTCCTCTGTGTTGAGGGAGGGACGCTGCAGAGCTCCACTGGACATGCCATTGACTCTCAGTTGCTGCTCAGAGACTAACATATTTGTCAACCACTGGCCCATCTATCCTTCTTGCCCACCTGCTTTTCCCCCTAGGACCAGGAAGATGACCAGCAGGCAGGACATTCTGTCCAGATATATCTCCCCTCCATTCTAGCTATAAGGGAGAGGCTGACTGCAAAGGCCAATCCCAGCTTAGGATCAGTGAGTGGGGGAAGCCCATAGTTCTGTGCACCTTTCTCAAATTCCTTACTAAACTGGTCCAGAAGACTGGGTTTCTCGGAGGATAAGCTTGGAAAGGATGATGGGTTGGGATTTTGGTCTCGGGAACACTCACAGTTTCTCCAGCAGGACTTTGTACTGCTCGTCTCCTCGGCCCCCTTCCACCTCCTGGTCCAGCTTGGTGATCAGCTCATTCTCAAACTGAAAGGACAGGCCACAGTCTGATGGGAGCCCCAGTTGGTCAGTCCTCAACCAACATTTCCAGATCTGTCCCCACCTTTGCATCAAACCTCCTCCAGTTAAAGGGAGACGGGGCCGAGCTGTGTCAGTGCCTTTGGCTTTGTTCTCGGGGCCCTGGGGAATCACTAGGAGCTGTCGGCAGCCACAGGCCACTTCTGCTTCATTCCAGCTTGGGCAGAATTGGACACTGCTCCCCGCCCCCCACCCGCCGGTCAGCATTATTCAAGGGCTCACAGTGCAGAACAATATCTTGGCCAATCAGAGAGTTAACATTCCTGGTCCCTGTAACTGCCCGCTTAGGTGGTAACTGTTTGTTAGACCATAAACAGCTTGTGGGTAGGGATCCTGTCTACCAACTTTTAAGAGTGCCTAGTACACTGTTCTGCACAAAGCAAGGGCTCAATAAATGCCACTGATTAATTGATTAATAGATTGTTTTGTATTCCTGGCCACACTTAGGGCCTCAGAATGCTTGCTGCAGAACCTCCTGGCAACTGCAAATATACACTCTGACTTGGGTTAAGTGCTCCTTGCAGCCATGCTGTGTCTGGACCAGTGGGAAGACAGACACAGAGATAAGCCAAGTCTCTCCATAAGCCTCCAGAACTACTCAGAGAACAGACAACCCGTATCCCCTGGGTCTGCTTCTCCCGACGAATGCCCAACCGACATTCATACCCGTACCGCTAGAATTGGTGATCTCCTGATCCTTACCATGTGGAAACTGTGGTTCTCACTGAAATTGAACTCACACTGCATCATGTCAAAGAAGATGGGGATTGTGGCCTTGCGGAGCTCGGGCTCGGGGGTCAGAGTCACCTCGAGGATTGGACCCACCATGGATGGGATGAACTTGAATTTGTGGGGACCTGAGACAGCGGCAGGAAAGCAGATGGATAGAATAACTTCACTGTGGCAGGCAGTGGTTCAGTCTTCCAAGGAAGGAGGTGAATTGAAATAAATCAGCAGATTTTTCAGAAGGAAAGACTATGTAATTGGGCAGCATGTAGCCATTGTGACAGCTGGTTGTTTGCATTCTTCCCAGTACAAACAGGCACTGTGAACCACGCAACTCAATGTCCAAACTACAATACATCTATCAAGAAAGGAGAGGCTGTTTTTAGGCAAAGGTTTGGTAGGGAATGAGAGACGAAGAAGCAAAAGAGAAGAGAGCCAGATGCTGTAAACCTTAAAAATAGCATAAGAAGGGACAAAGGTTTTGTGGGTACAATGTGGCTGGGACTGCGGGTCCCGTATTGGCCTTTTGAGCCACACACCCTCTCAAAGGGGAACTTCACCATCAATGGTATCTTCTTTGAAAACAAAGGACAACACTATATATATTAAATGGTCCTTTATACAAAGTTACATGTACTTTATGTACTTATAAATAATATACTACATTTATAAATATTATGTATCACATGTATTATTATTATATCTGTCCATCCATAGTATTTAGTGAGATCTTATTGTATGAAGACATTGTTCTAAGCACTTTGGAGAATACAACAGATGTCATATCTGCTCACAAGGTCCTCACAATCTAGTAGGGGCGATACACATAAAATAATTTACAAATATGAGGAAGGAGGGCTCAAATAGTAGAGTATGTAAAACAATGATGTACAAAAATGTCTTGGAAAGCAGTGAATGCAAAAGTGCTGAGGTGACAGCAGTGAGGATGCGCCCTGGGAGAAGAAAAGGTTGGGATACTTGGAAAGGTTGGGATTTCAGAAGGGCTCTGCAAGATGGGAAGAACTGCAGTCTGGAGGGCTGACAGGGAGGAGGAAGAGTGTGAGTGGGGGTTGGAGGCAGGAGACTGGAGGACAAGGCACAGTGAGAAGGGCAGCCTGGAAGGAATAAGGGTGTGAGCTGTGGTGGAGTAGGAGAAGAGAGTGGATGAGCAGGAGGAAGAGAGCTGGGGGAGTGTCTCAAAGCCGACAGTCAGGAGTTTCTGTTTGGAATCCATATACTAATTCCAGCGGGCTCAGAAACGAAAGTTCAATCCACTGAAGGGTCAGGAAGGGAGTTCAAGAGAGGCTTGTGGAAGGATCCATCATGGTTAAACTCACCCAGGTTATACCACATATCCCGGATCCTGAAGCCGATTTCCTTTCTCATGTCCCCGTATCTAAAAAGAACATTTTAAACCATGGGTGAGGTTTGAAGAAGAGAGACGCTGACACACTGAAGGAACGAAATGAGGAAGTTGGTTCTGAATCCACACCCTGGTGTTTCAGCAGGCCTCTGCTCATGAATCATGGGTGGCTCTAAGCCTTGCAGACAGTTTGCCCACAGTTGGTAGGGATACGTTTTTGTAGGAGATGGGACAACTTTAATATCTCCTCCCTTCTCTTCCTATTGGAAAAGGGCTGGGTGATCACCTCCAGAGTGAGATAATCTTAGCACTAGGGTGAAGGGGGCATGGGACAAGTGCACACAGAGTCAAAAGAGAAAGGGAGAAGACCCCAGAATGCAAATTCCACTATTTGATGAGAAAAAGCCTGGAGCTACTTCATTTTGCTGCATTGATATTGGCTAGATAACTGACAGACAGAAGAGAAAATAAACACATAGAGATGATCTCTAGGTCTGACCAGTCAAAATAATAATAATAATCATGGTGATAATAATGATGGTATTTGTTAAGTGATTACTATGTACCAAGATCTGGGGTAGAAACGAGATATTCATATCAAGATAATCAGACCAGACAGTGGCAGGGAATGTGTCTACTAACCGTAGCACTGTACTCTCCCAAGTGCTTAGTACAGTACTCTGCACACAGTAAGCGCTCAATAATTACTATTGACACAGAGAAGTGAAGTGGGTTGCTCATAGTCACATAGTAGGAAAGAGGCAGAGCCGGGATTACAAGAGAAGCAGCATGGCCTAGCAGCATGGCCTAGTGGGTAGATCATGGGCCTAGGAGTCAGTAGGACCAAGGTTCTAATCCCGGCTCCATCACTTGTCTGCTGTGTTGTCTTGGACAAGTCATTTAACTTCTCTATGCCTTAGTTCTCTCATCTGCAAAATGGAGATTAAGACTGTGAGCCCTACATGGGGCATGGATTGTGTCCAACTTGATTTGCTTGTATTCCCTCCAGGGTTTAGTACAGTGTCTTGCACACAGTAAGTGCTTAACGAAAACCACCGTTATCATTATCATTATTATTACTAATAATAACCTAGGTCACCTGACACCAGTTTTGTGGTCTTTCCACTAGGTATTGAGTCTTTACTCTGTGCAGCACACTGTTCTAAGCACTTGGGAGAATAAGGTTAGTACACATGATCCCTGCCCACAAGAAGTTTAAAATCCTAAATGCTCAGGGCAGTACTCTGCACACAGTAAACCCTCAATACCATGATTGATTGGCTGCCCTACCTCCTTCCCCTCCCCACAGCACTTGTATATATTTGTACAGATTTATTATTCTATTTATTTTACTTGTACATATTTTCTATTCTATTCATTTTGTTAATGATGTGCATATAGCTATAATTCTATTTGTTCTGATGGTTTTGACACCTGTCTACATGTTTTGTTTTGTTGTCTGTCTCCCACTTCTAGACTGTGAGCCTATTGTTGGGTAGGGACCGTCTCTATATGTTGTTGGCTTATACTTCCCAAGTGCTTAGTACAGTGCTCTGCATACAGTAAGTGTTCAATAAATACAACAATGAATGAATGAATGATAGTGGTAGACACACACACTAAAATAAATTATAGGTAGGGGGAAGCAAGACAGTTTAAGTATATGTATCTAAGTGCTATGACTTGTGGGTGGTAAATGCCCAAGGACATAGGGGTCACAGAAGTTCTAAAGTGGCGGGGCAAGGAGCGGGGAGAGAGAGTGGGAAGAGGAGAGATTAATTAGGGAAAGCCTCCTAAAGGAGATGTGATTTCAAAAGCACTTTGAAGATGGGGAGAGCCATTGTCTGTTGGATGGGAAGGAGCAGGTAGGGTGTGAGCAAGAGGTCAACAGCGAGAGAGATGAGAATGAGGCACAGCAAGAAAGTTGGCTTGAAAGGAGAGAAGCTAAGGTGTAGTGTGAGAAGAAAAAGAAGAAGAAGAGTGGGGAGAGAGTGGACCGAGTGTCTTCAAGCCAATGGTTGGGATTTTCTCCTCAATATGGAGAGGAATGGGCAACCGCTGGAGGCCCAGCAGAAGTGAGAGATGTGGACTAGAGAGAGGCAGAGCTAGAGGCAGGAGGATTAACAAGGAGGCTGATGCAGTTGTTTGACATGGGATCTGATAAGTGTTCGGGGCCAGCATGGTGGTAGTCTGGATGGAGAAGAAGGAGTCTTCTAGACTGTGAGCCCACTGTTGGGTAGGGACCGTCTCTATATGTTGCCAACTTGTACTTCCCAAGCGATTAGTACAGTGCTCTGCACACAGTAAGCGCTCAATAAATACGATTGATTGATTGATTGAGTGGATTCTGCAAAATTGAAAAGATTTGGTTACTGAATAATAATAATAATAATGGTAATAATTTTGGTATTTGTTAAGCGCTATGTGCAAAGCACTGTTCTAAGCACTGGGGAGGATACGAGGTGATCAGGTTGTCCCTTGTGGGGCTCACAATCTTAATCCCCAGATGAGGTAACTGAGGCACAGAGAAATTAAGTGACTTGCCCAGTCACACAGCTGACAAGCGGCGGAGCTGGGATTTGAACCCATGACCTCTGACTCCCAAGCCCGTGCTCTTTCCACTGAGCCACACTGCTTCTCTAATGAATGAATGACTGAATGAATAGATAGGCAGAAAAAGAAAGAGGACAATCACCTTAGAGTTATTAAATCTCATTGGTTTACGAGCAACAGAGACCCAGGGATGGTAAAAAACATTCCCAAGGACATAGAACCAACCCACTCATAGTGAAAGCTTGATTCAAACCCTTGCATTTTGGCTGATTAACTTCTACGCCAACCAACTGCTTTTACACAAAATACCTCAATTACCTTCTCTCCTATTGGCTGCAAAGAAAACATGCAGTCACTAAAGCCATTTCTAGCTTTGCTGAGGTACTACCAGAAGGGCTAATTCATGTTAAATCAACCTGCTTTCTGAAGAGTGAAGGGGTGGGAGTAGGGAGAAGGAGAAGGGGAATTGAGGGTGTGCACCACCCATTACAGAACAGGGCTGAGGTCACTGAGATCCTCTTCATCTCTAGTCTTTCCCAGCACCAGACAGCCAGAATGGCACCGGGATGAGCCTAGATAATGTCTAACGTTGGATGGGTAAGCCAGGGCATTACTGGAATGGGCAGCGGCTGTTCCACTCCTGCTATGGGGACACTTACTTCTTGAAAATTTTGTTGCGCTTGGCTTCCGAGAAGGTTTCAAGTTGAAGGGAGTCATGTGTGAGAAACGCTACTGCCAGATGGAAATAATTGTTCCAGAGCTGCAGAAAGAGGTGGGTGGGAGGAAACAGAAACCAGAATTATTAAATATCATGATTAAAAGGTTCGACATGGCCTTCAGCTGTCCGCAGAGTATTGTGAGAAAAAGACAATTCAGATCATTTTCTTCTCAACTGGATCATGCCTTGCAAAATGTGTGGGTGAGAAATCTTTCTATTCCCACTTTCTACTGAGCCCGGAGATGCCAGCTTCACTTAATCCATTTCAACCCATTCGACACAGAATAGTGTCTCTAAATTCTTGAGTTGGGTGAATTACCCAGCAGACCACATTCCAGCAATGTCTGCAAGCATTTTTTGGGAAATGGATTTTGTGAGTGAAAGCTCCCTTCTGGACAAGGTAATCTGACTCTAGCTGTCAGTTGAAGCTATCAGGATCACGTGACTCACAATTCTGGAAGGGAAATCCACTAGCTCAGCCCAGGGCCCACCCTGGAGACCCTGGTGGTACATATTTATTACTCTATTTATTTATTTATTTATTTATTTTACTTGTACATTTCTATTCTATTTATTTTATTTTGTTGGTATGTTTGGTTCTGTTCTCTGTCTCCCCCTTTTAGACTGTGAGCCCACTGTTGGGTAGGGACTCTCTATGTGTTGCCAATTTGTACTTCCCAAGCGCTTAGTACAGTGCTCTGCACATAGTAAGCGCTCAATAAATACGATTGATTGATTGATTGATTGGTTGGTGGGTGCACTGTCTGCTTGACTGACAGGGAGCATCCTGAGATCTACCACTTCTCCTTCCTGTCTCCCAATTCACTGTAGCTCAAGAGGCAGCACAACAGTGTCTGCCTCCCCTACTAGATTACCAGCTTCTTGAAGGCAGGAACCATGTCAATTAGCAATCTTGTACTCTCCTGAGTGCTTAAGTGCCCTGTACAAAGGAGGCGCTCAGTACATACTACTGTTTTATTAGATTGGTGGCCATAATCCATGTGGGCATGCAGAGGCATGAGAGAGGCAGTGGCCACCACTCCACGCCCAATATCTGCTGCCAAAATGGTGGGCACAACTCATAATTTGAATCTCACAGTCAAAGTCTCCTGTTTGCATGGGGTCACCCTAATGCTTTTGAATCCAACATTACAGAAATGCAATGGGAGGAACCACTGTTACAAGAGTTGGTGATTAAGTGGTAGGATATTATTCAGAAAAATATGGTTTTATAAAAATGATTTCCACAGATATGGCCAGACCATCATGGATGGCATCCTTGAAATTGTATGGGGAATTTAGATCAGGGAATGCGTCTGGTTGGGGCAGAGGATCCAAGAGTTTGTTATCTGTGGAACTACGGGAACCTTCACATTGAACTGGCTTTTCCCTGTAGGTGACATTTCATGAGAACCATCCTTACCTGGAGTTCAAAGCTTGCCTGGTCCATGAAGAACCGTGTCAAAACTTCTGCAAACTGGTTGATAGCTTGGAGAAAAACCCTGGGAAGAGGAACAGAGCAGTTTTTGAAGCACAGATTTTAGTGTCCCACCCGCACGATGAGGAAAACAAGACTGAGACTAAAGATCAAGTTTTCATAAATTCCCCTAATCTTTACTCAGCAGCTTCTCTGAACTTTATTTTACTGCATAATAATAATAGTGGTATTTGTTAAGTTCTTACTATGTGCCAAACACTGTACTAAAGGCTGAGGTAGATATAAGATAATCAGGGCGGATACAGTCTCTGACCCCAGGGAGCACACAGTCTAAATAGGAGACAAAACAGGTACCAAATTCCCATATTACAGAAGAGGAAACTGAGGCCCAGAGAAGTGAAGTGACTTGCCTAAGGACACACAGCAGGCAAATGGTAGAGTCAAGTACAGTACCCAGGTCCTCTGACTCCCACATCTGTGCTCTACCCTCTAGCCTGTCTCCCCAACTAGACTGCAAGCTCTATCTCACACATTAGGTGCTCAAAAAAACCCACCGGTTAAGCGATTGATATGAAATGAGAGAAGGCTCAATGCTCAATTCTGCAGGGCCCAAAGCTCAAGACGCTAAGGTTGGGGCCCACTCCCATGGTACCTGGGGTGGTCGCCCTTACCTGCTCTGCATCATATTCATGACCATCCAGTCACTGGAATAGACATTCTTTCCGATCAAGTCCTTAAACATGATAAAAGTTTCCATCAGGAAGTCCTGGACCAAACATAGGGAGAACAGTTGAAAGGAGTTGGAGTTTATTTGCTGACATTCTGACTGGATGCCCGCCGCCCCTCCCCACCCCCCGAGCCCCTCCCACCTCGACCCTAGGCCCCAAGCCACGCAATAAGAATGCCCTCCAAATCACTGGCCCTCCATTCTGATATCATTATACACCCTTAACTAAGATGTCAGGAAATCAGGACTCATCCGTCCAACACCATGGGGTGCCCTGGGGTTGGAAGACGCAGCTTGCGTGTGTGCACCTGTGCACAGTGCCGGAAGTGGTGAGTGTGACAGCGTGCGTTTCCTTTAATGCGAGGCTCTGTGAGAGCAGTGTGCACCACCCAGAGTGGTTTGCCCAATGCTACAGCTGAGAAGCAGCTAACTTCTTCCCAATGATCGACCTATAAAAATTCTGGCCAGTGGGTAGGGAGACAAGGTGTCATTAAATAAGCGATTAAGTGCTTAGTACAGAGGTTTGCACACAGTAAGCGGTCAATAAATACAATTGAATGAACTAATAATTAGTACAATTGTCTAAACACAGTAAGTACTCAATAAATACCACTGATTGAAATTAGAGTTAGCTGGTTTTATATTGTGACCTAGGCCAAAATTTGCAAAAGAGAAAGGGGCACAAGGCACCGTAAAAGTTAAATACAACATAACAAAGGACAACCTTTTTGTGTGCCCAACGTGGCCAGTACCGTGGATCCCATATTGGCCTTTTCAGCCACGTAAAAATGCACGCACGCACGCACATACACACACACACAGAGTTACACATACATATCTCCTCTCTCAAGTGCCACCCCATCCACCTGTGCTTCAGACCCCATTCCCTCTCACCTTATGAAGTTTTGCCCCTTCCCTCCTCCCCTCCTTAACTTCCATCTTCAACTGCTTGCTCTCCACTGGTTCCTTCCCCTCTGCCTTCAAACATACCCCCGTCACCCCCATCCTAAAAAAACCCTCGCTTGACCCCACTGCCCCTTCTAGTTATCGCCCTATCGCCCTCCTACCCTTCCTTTCCAAACGCCTAGAACGAGTCATCTACACTCGCTGCCTCGAATTCCTCAATTCCAACTCTCTCTGAGACCCCCTCCGATCTGGCTTCCGTCCCCTACACTCCACTGAAACTGCCCTCTCAAAGATCACCAATGACCTCCTTCTTGCCAAATCCAATGGCTACTACTCTATCCTAATCCTCCTCGACCTCTCAGCTACCTTCGACACTGTGGACCACCTCCTTCTCCTCAACACGCTATCCAACCTTGGCTTAACAGACTCCGTCCTCTCCTGTTTCTCCTCATCTCTATGGCCATTCATTCTCAGTCTCCTTCGCGGGCTCCTCCTCCCCCTCCCATCCCTTTACTGTAGGGGTTCTTCAAGGATCAGTTCTTGGTCCCCTTCTGTTCTCCATATATACTCACTCCCTTGGTAAACTCATTCGTTCCCACAGCTTCAACTATCATCTCTACGCTGAAGACACCCAAATCTACATCTCCACCCATGTTTTCTCTTCCTCCCTCCAGGCTCGTATCTCATCCTGCCTTCAGGACATCTCCATCTGGATGTCTGCCAGCCATCTAAAACTCAACATGTCCAAGACTGAGCTCCTTTATCTTTCCTCACAAACTCTGTTCTCTCCCTGACTTTCCCATCACTGTAGATGGCACTACCACATTTCCCCTCTCACAAGCCCACAACCTTGATGTCATCCTTGACTCCACTCTCTCATTCACCCCACATATCCAATTCGTCACCAAAACCTGCCAGTCTCACCTCCACAACATTGCCAAGATCCGCCCTTTCCACTCCATCCAAACCGCTACCTTGCTGGTTCAATCTCTCATCCTATCCCGACTGGATTACTGCAACAGCCTCCTTTCTGATCTCCCAACTTCTTCTCTCTCCCAGCTTCAGTCTATACTTCACTCTGCTGCCCGGATTATCTTTCTACAGAAACACTCTGGGCATGTCACTCCCCTTCTCAAAAATCTCCAGTGGTTGCCTGGAATCAAGCAAAATCTCCTCACCCTCGGCTTCAAGGCTCTCAATCACCCTGCCCCCTACCACCTCACCTCCCTTCTCTCCTTCTACAGCCCAGCCCTCAAACTGCTCCTCGGCCACTAACCTCCTCACTGTGCCTCATTCTTACCTGTCCCGCCGTCAACCCCTGGCCCATGTCCTACCTCTGGCCTAGAATGTCCTCCCTCCGCACATCCGCCAAACTAGCTCTCTTCCTCCCTTCAGAGCCCGAGAGCTCCCAGACTGAGCCCCCTCTTTTTCCTCTCCTTCTCCCCTCCCCATCGCCCCCCTCCCTCCCTCTGCCCTACCCATTTCCCCTCCCCACAGCACTTGTATATACTTGTACAGTTATTACTCTATTTATTTTATTTGTACATATTCATTACTCATTAATGATGTGTATATAGCTATAATTCTATTTATTCTGTTGGTATTGACACCTGTCTACTTGCTTTGTTTTGTTATCTGTCTCCCTCTTCTAGACTGTGAGCCCGTCTCTATATATTGCCGATTTATATTTCCCAAGTGCTTAGTACAGTGCTCTGCACACAATAAGCGCTCAATAAATACGATTGATTGAATGAATGAATGAATGAACACACACACACAAACTTCCCCATCAGGGTTGTGTTCTTCTAAAGACAAAGTAAGTAGAATGCAGGACTCTTGACTTAGAGTCTAGTGCTGTTTCCCTCCCTGCCAACCACCACCTGAGAGCAAAGCACGCTGTCAGAGGCAGCCTCTTGTTTGAGACGAGCATGTCCTGCTGACTTACAATGAGGTCCTGCCTGGTTTTGAAGGTGCTGATGTAGTGTTTGTAGTGGAAATCGTCCATCTGCCTCAGGATGGCAGTCATGCAGGCTACAAAACTACCCTGAAAGGGAAAAAGAATAACAACTCATTCAGGACTCCAGGCCACAACCCCCACCCAATCTGTCTGCCCCTTGGGTTGAAACCCTTAGCTCCCATGCTCACATGATCACAAGGAGATCCCTCCAAGACTGAAAGCACATATTGAGTTCTGGGGTTCCAGTGGCTCTAGTACCTCTGGATAAAGCTGGAAGGGTCTTGGCTGCTGCTTCCACAGACTGTCTGCAAGCCCTGGAAGGCAGGCTTTGTCCCATCGATAACTAAAATTTGAAAAATCCTTTGGGGAAACTGAAGATGTAGTAACTATGCTGTTACAGAGAGGGCTGGATTCCAACTGCTTGGATGCCGATCTCCAAGAGCCCCCTGGAGGCCTTTCAGGTAACTTACTGACCCTGCAGAACGAGTAATCAGTACTCTTCTTTAGAAAGCAAATGCAGCTCGTTGTGGGTAGGGAACAGGTCTACCAACTCAGTTATACTGTACTCTCCCAAGCACTTAATACAGTGCTCGGCACACAGTTACATGCTCAATAAATATGACTGCCCCACCTCCAACTTTTTTGAACAATTCTGATCCCTTTCTCACATTCCTTCTCTCATTCTCCATCCCTACATTGATCCCTGGGGACTTCTACCCTTCCACTACCCACTTTCTATCACTCCTCAACTCCACTGACCTCCTGCTCCACCCCACCTCATCCACCCACCAACTTGGAAGGCACACTCAATCTCATCATCTCTAATCACTGTACAATCTGTACCCTCACCAACTCTGAAATCCCTCTATCTGACCACATACAACCCCCTCAGCTGCCTTCTCTCCCAAACATCTCCTCCCTGCAAATCTGTCCTGTTCCCCCACAGAGACCTCTGATATTCTGACCCCATCCAATTTTCTCAAGCCATCATACCCCATTTAGCCTTCACACTCAAACTACCTTCCCGCAATGACCAAATTGTCACCCTCAACTCCACCCTCTCTTCTGAACTCAACTCTCTTGCTGCCCTATCCCTTCATCGATTTCATACCTCTATCCCACAGCCCTGGATCACCTCCACAGTCCTCTTCCTTCGCTCCTGTACATGAGCCGCAGAGCGCTGCTGGCAGAAATCTAGGCATCAGGCCATCCATCTGGCACGACCATCCTTCCTGTCTCACAAGCCCGCAACCTTGATGTCATCCTCGACTCTGCTCTCTCGTTCACCCTTCACATCCAATCTGTCAACAAATCCTGCCGGTCTCACCTCCGCAACATCGCCAAGATCTGCCCTTTCCTCTCCATCCAAACCGCTACCCTGCTCGTTCAATCTCTCATCCTATCCCGACTGGATTACTGCATCAGCCTCCTCTCTGATCTCCCATCCTCGTGTCTCTCCCCACTTCAATCCATACTTCATGCTGCTGCCCTGATTATCTTTGTCCAGAAATGCTCTGGGCATATTACTCCCCTCCTCAAAAATCGCCAGTGGCTACCAATCAATCTGCGCATCAGGCAGAAACTCCTCACCCTGGGCTTCAAGGCTCTCCATCACCTTGCCCCCTCCTACCTCACCTCCCTTCTCTCCTTCTACAGCCCACCGCGCACCCTCCGCTCCTCTGCCGCTAATCTCCTCACTGTACCTTGTTCTCGCCTGTCCCACCGTCGACCCCCAGCCCACGTCATCCCCCGGGCCTGGAATGCCCTCCCTCTGCCCATCCGCCAAGGTAGCTCTCTTCCTCCCTTCAAGGCCCTACTGAGAGCTCACCTCCTACAGGAAGCCTTCCCAGACTGAGCCCCTTCCTTCCTCTCCCCCTCGTCCCCCTCTCCATCCCCCCCACCTTACCTCCTTCCCTTCCCCACAGCACCTGTATATATGTATATATGTTTGTACATATTTATTACTCTATTTATTTATCTATTTATTTTACTTGTACATATCTATTCTATTTTATTTTGTAGTATGTTTGGTTTTGTCTCCCCCTTTTAGACTGTGAGCCCACTGTTGGGTAGGGACTGTCTCTATATGTTGCCAATTTGTACTTCCCAAGCGCTTAGTACAGTGCTCTGCACACAGTAAGCGCTCAATAAATACGATTGATGATGATGATGATGATTTGGTTTATATGTTTTGTTCTGTTGTCTGTCTCCCCCTTCTAGACTGTGAGCCCACTGTTGGGTAGGGACCATCTCTATATGTTGCAAACTTGTAGTTCCCAAGCACTTAGTACAGGGCTCTGCACACAGTAAGTGCTCAATAAATACGACTGAATGAATGAATGAATGAAATCTGAAGTTCATCCTTGCATTGCTTTAACTTTGTTCTCTCCTCTTCCCAGCAAAATTATTTGTCCATCCTTATTGACACCATGCCCTTGCCAGTTTTTCCAAACGTTGAACTCCCTCTTCGAACATCCTCCACCCTCATCTCCCCTGTCCATCTTCCCTAATGACTTGGCTACCTACTTTATTGAGAAAATTGAAAGTAACAGGCATGATCGCCCTAAAATCTCCCCTGCTCCTCTCCAGTCCCTTCCTCCTCCTGACACTTCTTCAACTCTCATCCTTCCCAGCAGTTATCTCTACAGGAGATCGCCTCCCTGTTCTCAAAATCCAACCCCTCCATCTGCACATCCGACCCCATCCCTTCACTCTTTATCAAAACACTTGCCTCCTCCTTGACCACCATCTTCAACTGTTTCCAGTGGCTTCTTCTCCACTGATTTCGAATATGTCCATGCTTCCCCTTTCCTAAGAAACCTTTCCTTGACCCCATGGTTCTCTCCAGTTATTGTCCCATCTCCCTCCTACCATTTATCTCCAAACTCCTTGAGCGAGTTGTCTACACCCGCTATCTCAAGTTCCTCTCCTCCAATTCTCTCCTTAACCACTCTCCAATCTCACCGTCTGTATATGTTGCCAATTTGTACTTCCCAAGCGCTTAATACAGTGCTCTGCACATAGTAAGCGCTCAATAAATACGATTGATGATGATGATGATGATAAATACGATTGAATGAATTTCCATCCCCTTCACTTCACAGGAACTGCCTTCTCAAAGGTCACAAACAATCATCTTGCCAAATCCAACAGCCTCTACTCTGTCCTAATCCTCCTCAACCTCTCAGTTACTTTCGGCACTACTGACCACCCCCTTGTCCTGGAAACGCCATCAAACCTCGACTTCTCTAACACTTTCTTCTACTGGTTCTTCTCCTATCTCTCTGGTCACTCATTCTCAGTCTCTTTCTCTTTCACGGGATCCTCCTCTGCCTCCCAACCCCTAGCTGCGAGAGTCCCTCAAGGTTCAGTTCTGGGTCTCCTTCTATTCTCCACCTGTATCCACTCCCTTGGAGAACTCATTCACTCCCATTACTTCAACTACCACATCTATGTGGATGATTATTATATCTACATCTCCAGCCCTGATCTCTTTCCCTCTCTACAGTCTCACATTTCCTCCTGCCTTCAAGGCATCTTTACTTGGATGTCCCACCAACACCTTGAACTTAAAATGTCAATTCAATCATATTTATTGTCATAGTCATATCTAGACTGTGAGCCCGTTGTGGGGTAGGGACCGTCTCTATGTGTTGCCGACTTGTACTTCCCAAGCGCTTAGTGCGGTGTTCTGCACATGGTGAGCGCTCAATAAATACAACTGAATGAATGAATGGACCATCCGTGCTGCAAGAAAATCATCTGTTGATCTAGACGCTCCATGGGGATTTAACTCCAGTTCTCCCACATGCTCTTTAACGGCCAGAAATTTTGGGACAAAGTGATAAGAAGCATGGGGGGAGGGGAACGAGAGGGGAGAACAAGAGACATGAACGAGGAGTCAATAAGTGATCATAGTGAAATCGAGCCGACGACCCAAAAGATTTGTTTTTAAAACGTTTCTGTGGGTATGTGGGCTTTTCATTTCGATAAGCTGAACACCCGGCAATTTTTCCTTTCTATTCATTCATTCATTCAATCGTATTTATTGAGCGCTTACTGTGTGTAGAGCACTGTGCTAAGCGCTTGCGAAGTTCAGGTAGGCGACATATAGAGACAGTCCCTACCCAACAACGGTACTGACTTGGGTGGCGTCTTGCACCCTTTCTTTAGCACTGAGCTGTTGCGTGGTGAGATTGAATTTGGGAAGCCAAGAAGGCACAGACGAGCCCTTTGTTTCTTGTCTGTATGATGTTAGAGTGTTTCGTTTCAACTTTAGAAAGCCTCTCGCCGGCCACCTCCCAGTTTTTAGATTGTGACCCCCTGGAGGCCAAGGACCCTGGGTATTCTTAGTACAGCGCTCGGCACACAATAAGCGCTTAGTAAATATGATTACTACTAGGGAGGCTGGGGCCGTTCCCCTTTCAGGTCCCCGGTGTGCTGGGGACCTTGGGCTCCACTGAGCCTTCCATCCTTCCATCCATGAGAAGTAGCATGGCTCAGTGGAAAGAGCACGGCCTTTGGAGTCAGAGGTTGTGGGTTCAAATCCTGGCTCCAGCAATTGTCGGCTGTGTGACTTTGGGCAAGTCACTTAACTTCTCTGTGCCTCAGTTACCTCATATGTAAAATGGGGATTAAGACTGTGAGCCCCCCATGGGACAACCTGATCACCTTGTAACCTCCCCAGCACTTAGAACAGTGCTTTGCACATAGTAAGCACTTAACAAATGCCATTATTATTATTATTATTATTTATTGAGCACTTACTGTGTGCAGAGCACTGTACTAAGAGCTTGGGAGAGTAAAATATAACAATAGAGACTCCCCACAATGAGCTTACAGTCTAGAGGAGGGAGAGAGATATTAATATAAATAAATTACAGATATGTACATAAGTGCTGTGGGGCAGGGAAGGGGGATGAATAAAGGGAGCAAGTCAGGGTGACACAAAACGGAGTGTAAGACAAAAGGGGGCTCAGTCACAGAAGGCCTCCTGGAGAAGATGTGCCCTCAGTAAGGCTTTGAAAACAGGGAGATGTCCCAAACAGAACTCCTTATCTCTCCACCCAAACCAAGTCCTATCCCTGACTGTCCCACCACTGTAGACAGCACCACTATCCTTCCTATCTCACAAGCCTGTAATTTTGGTGTTATACTTGACTTGTCTTATTCAACCCACATATTCAATCTGTCACCAAAGCCTGTCATTTTCACCTGTACAACATTGCTAAAATCCACCCTTTACTCTCCATCCAAGTTGCTACCATGCAGATAGATCCAAGCACTTACACTATCCCGCTCACTGTGGGCAGGGAATGTCTGTTATACTGTTATTCTGTACTCTCCCAAGAGCTAAGTACATTGCTCTGTACACAGTAAACACTCAATAAGCCGCCTGTCTTTCCCCACTGCAATCCATACATCACTCTACTGCACAAATCATTTATCAACAAAAACGTTCATTTCGTGCCTCCCCACTCCTCAAGAACCTCCAATGGCTGCCCATCCACCTCTGTGTCAAACAGAAACTCCTTACCACTGGCTTTAAAGCATTTATTTAGCCTGCCCCATCTTACCTCACCTCACTAATCTCCTTCAACTGCCCACCCGCACACTTCTCTCCTCTACCCCAGCTTACTCACTATGTACTGATTTTGTCTATCTCGCCACAGACCCCTTTCCCACGTTCTCCCTTTAGCCTGGAACTCCCTCCCTGTCCACATACGTCCGACCACAAGTCCACTTTCAAAGTATTAGTAAGGTCACATTTCCTCCAAAAGGCCTCTCCCAATTAAGCTTTCTTCCCCGGTTTGCTCTCCTTTCTGCATCGTCTAAGTACTTGGATCTGTGACCTCTGGACACTTGATATTTGCCCTACCCTCAATCTGACAGAACTTTTGTATATATCTTTAAATTATATACCATAAATTACTTATTTAGTCATATTAATGTCTGCCTCCTCTAGACTGGAAAGTCATTTTGGACAAAGAACGTGTCTAATATTTCTGTTGTGTTGTACTCTCCAAAGAGCTTAGTACAGTGCTCTGCACATAGTAAGCACTCAATAAATATGATTGAAATGAAATGCCCAGATTATTTTTCTACAGAAATGTTTAGTTCATGTTTTCCCACTCCTCAAAAACCTCCAGTAGTTACCTAGTCATCTCTGTATGCATCAAACCCCTTACCATTGGCTTTACAGCACTTAATCACCTTGCCCCCTCCTATCTCATCTCGCTACTCTATTACAACCTAGCCCTCACACTTCACTCCTCTAATGCCAACCTACTCACTGTACCTCGATCTTGTCTATCTCACAATCGACCTCCCACTCACATCATGCCTCTGGCCTGGAACGCCCTCCCTTCTCATATCTGACAGACAATGACTCTCCTCGGCTTCAAAGCCTTATTGAAGATCCATCTCCTCCAAGAGGCCTTCCCTGACTAAGCCCTCATTTCCTCTTTCTCATTCCCTTCTGCGTCACCCTGATTTGCTCCCTTTACTCACCCTCCTAAGCCCCCAGCACTTATGTACCTACCCATAATTTATTTATATTAACATCTGTTTCCCCCTCTAGACTGTAAACTCGTTGTGGGGAGGGAATGTGTCTGTTACATTGATGTGTTGTGTCCTCCTAAGCACTTAGTACAGTTCTCTGCACACAGTAAGTGCTAAATAAATACGACTGATTGATTAACTGAATAAACTCAGCTGGCAATCCTAAACTAATCTGGGGAAGAGGCGAAGAAGCAGAGGCAGAGAAGAGCTCATTCACATTATTCCTCTTCCAACAGATCCAACTTTATTTCCCTCTGCATCCCTAGGCACGGGAACTCAATAAGCCCCTCTAGCTGGTGGCTCATTTTGGCCAACGAATGTGTCTACCAACTCCGTTGTACCATACTCTCCCATGCATTCAGTGCAACACTCTGGACATAATAAGCACTCAATAAATACCATTGACTGATTGACTGAATAAGGTTCATGGACGACTCCAGGAAGGTTACTGCTACTGCTGTTTCCTCAGGGAGTCTTCTCAGGCAACCGTTCCACAGTGGAAATTCAAATTCATGGAGCCAAATGTCTTGGCAGACTAAGCTCCCTCTTCCTCAGCTCCCCCTCCCTTCTGCATCACCTAGACTCGCTTCCTTTGCTCTTCCCCCCAACTCCCCGCCCCACAGCACTTACGTATATATGTATAAACCTATAATTCTGTTTATTTATATTGATGCCTGTTTACTTTTTTTGATGTCAATTTTTTTTTAAATCAATCAGTGGTATTTCTGGAGTGTTTGCTCTGTGCAGAGCACTGTACATGGCACTTGGAAGAGGACAATGTAACAGAATTAACAGACACATTCCCTGCCCCTACTGAGCTTACATTCTTGAAAGACTGAAGGAAGCCCTTTTCCCCCTAACTGCCCTCCACTCTGCATCATCTCTGCTACCACATTAATCCAAGCACTCATCCTCTCCCGCCTTTATTGCAACATCAGCCTCCTTGCTGACCTCCCTGCCTCCCCTCTCTACCCCACTCCAGTCCATACTTCACTCTGCTGCCCTGATCATTTTTTCTACAAAACCACAAGAAGCAGTGTGGCTCAGCAGACAGAGCACGGGCTTGGGAGTCAGAGGTCATGAGTTCTAATCCCGACTCCGCCACTTGTCAGCTGTGTGACTTTGGGCAAGTCACTTCACTTCTCTGGGCCTCAGTTCCCTCATCTGTAAAATGGGGATTAAGACTGTGAGCCCCACGTGGGACAACCTCGATGACCTTGTATCCCCCCTAGAGCTTAGAAAAGTGCTTGGCACATGGTAAGCACTTAACAAATACCAACATTATTATTATGATTATGTCTGTCTCCACCCCTCTAGACTGAAAGCCCACTGTGGGCAGGGACTGTCTCTCTTTACTGCTGTACTGTACTTTCCAAGCACTTAGTACAGTGCTCTGCACACAGTAAGTGCTCAATAAATATGACAATGAATGAATGAATAGGCAAGATCTGGGATCTAGCCCTCTGGTCTCCGTTTGGGTCACTACCATCCCCTCCAATCAATCAATCAATCACCAGCATTGGTGGCGCAAGAAACTCATCCTACAGTGGCTCTCAGAGATAAAAATGCGGGTTTGCAAACTGTCCAGACCCAAAGCATCTGGTCCTGGACCTCTCTAGATCTGAGGTGGCCAGAGAGGCAGAGTGCAAGCTCCCCCTCTAGACTGTAAGTTCGTTGAGGGCAGGGAGCGTATCTGTTATTTTGGACCCTCCCAAGCGCTTAGTACTGTGTTCTGTACTTAGGAAGCGCTCAATAAATATGATTGACTGACTGACTGGCAGGAGGCGTGGGTGTAGAAGCGACTCACAATGTGGGGGGACTGCCTGCTCATGCCGATCACAGTTCGGTTGATCCTTCTCAGCAGCCGCTCCATTATCATCTGTATGTGCTTGTTCTTAGGGCCCTGGAATTCAAGCAGAAATAGACAATCATGGGGACGGCGTGGAGCACCTTAACTCTTCCCCTGCTCTAGAGGTCCCCCAAGGGGGACAAGGGAGTCACGCTTCCTCACAAATTGCTTTAGCTCTCAGGGTCAGACCTTGTTCAGATTTCAACAAAGATTCCCAGGCAATCACAAATAATAATGATAATAATCATGGTACTTGTTATGCACTTACTATGTGACAAGCACTGTTCTTGGCACTGGGGTAGGTAAAAGTTAATCAGGTTGGACGAACATTTGAAAAGGAAGTCAGAGGACCCAATCAGTAAGGCAATTTGAGACGGGATTTGAGAGTAGGGAAGATGACGCAGAGTTCCCAGGCAGGGTCATCGAACAATTGATCGATGTTATTTATTGAGTGCAGCTGAGTGCTGCCAACGGGGTGATGAGAAAGCAGCAGGGCCTACTGAAAAGAGCCTAGGCCTGGGAGCCAGAGAACCTGGTTTCTAATCCCAGCTCCACCACTTGTCTGCTGTGTGCCCTTGGACAAGTCACTTCAGGTCTATGGGTCTCAGTTACCTCATTTGTAAAATAGGGATCAAGACTGTGAGCCTCATGTGGGAAAGGGACTCGTGTCCAACCTAATTAGGTGGGATGTACTCCAGAACCTACAGAGTAAGTGCCTGGAACATACAGTGCCTGCATAACAAATACCACTGGAAAAAAAAAGTACACCACCGCAATGAGGGCCAACCCTTTTGTCTGCCCAGTGTAGTTGGGGCAGCGAGTTCCATGTTGGCCTTTTCAGCCAAGTACACGATCATAGGTGAACTTTACTGTCAATGGTGTCTTCTGCGAATACAAAGGGCAACTGTGTGCAGAGCACTGTATGAAGTGTTGAGAAGAATTCAACACACTAGTCTCAGATAGTTTCTTGAACACTGAGTTCCAAAGACACCTTGTTTGGGGTAAGGGAAGTAGAGCATGAGCAAACAGCTGTGGGCTGACCAGCTTGTCACTGTGGGCAGTGAGGGCAGAGGAGGGAGAAATCCAGCAGGTTACCAAACCTTCTTACACATTGACTGGTTGGAGAACTCAGTAAGACAGGAGTCATGGCTTTTGGCCTTCTCGGCCTTTTGGCTAAGATCAAGTGTAGTATCTGTTCTTATCAGTTTAATATCTGATACGTCTTCGATGTGAAGACGCTCTGTTAAGCAGCTTTTTGGAGAGAGGAGGTGGGTTGGGAGCTTGCTCCGTCCCCTCCGCGCATCGGCCTGGTATTGCAGTACTTCCAGGCTAGGTGCCTTTCCCCCCGTGGGGGAATTGTCCCCCTCCTACCTCACCTCCCTTCTCTCCTTCTACTGCCCAGCCCGCACCCTCCGCTCCTCCACCACTAATCTCCTCACTCTACCTCGCTCTCGCCTGTCTCGCCATCGACCCCCGGCCCACGTCATCCCCCGGGCCTGGAATGCCCTCCCTCTGCCCATCCGCCAAGCCAGCTCTCTTCCTCCCTTCAAGGCCCTGCTGAGAGCTCACCTCCTCCAGGAGGCCTTCCCAGACTGAGCCCCTTCTTTCCTCTCCCCCTCGTCCCCCTCTCCATCCCCCCGTCTTACCTCCTTCCCTTCCCCACAGCACCTGTATATATGTATATATGGTTGTACATATTTATTACTCTATTTATTTATTTTACTTGTACATTTCTATCCTACTTATTTTATTTTGTTGGTATGTTTGGTTCTGTTCTCTGTCTCCCCCTTTTAGACTGTGAGCCCACTGTTGGGTAGGTACTGTCTCTATGTGATGCCAATTTGTACTTCCCAAGCGCTTAGTACAGTGCTCTGCACATAGTAAGCGCTCAATAAATACGATTGATTGATTGATTGATTGATTTTGGGCCTGGAATTGGACCAACCTTTTTTGCTCTAGGAATCAAGAACCATACCAAATGCAAACACTTGCACATAAGATATCTTTAACATTTGAATTTTACACACCATTACACAACATGGTTATGCCATCAGTTACTTAATAGTATTGTTTAGGTTGATCATATACTTATACTCTGTGGCTTCCCTTATCTGTCTCCCCACTAGATTACAAGCTCCTTAAGAGCAAGGAGTGGGTCAACCAACTCTTCTAACTTGTACTCTCCCAAACACTAGTACGGTGCTCGGCACACAGTAAGCACTCCATACACACCACTGATTGATTGACCAAGCACCTACTGCAGGCAGAGCATTATACTAAGTGATTAGGAGACAGTGCAATAGAGTGAGTTAGCAAACATGAGCCCTGCCCTCAAAGAGTTTACAATCTAGCAGGGCAGACAGAAGGGAGGAAGAAGAGAATGGGGAGAAATGGACATGGGGTTGAATAACTGGTTAAATAGGAGAGCATATGGGTGGCTAGGCACACAAGTGCTATAGGTGCTACAGAGAAGCAGTGTGGTCTAGTGGAAAGAGCAGGAGCCTGGGGGTCAGAGGACCTGGGTTCTAATCCCAGCTCTGCCACTTGCCAGTTTTTTGACCTTGGGCAAGTCACTTAACTTCTCTGGGCCTCATTCCCTTCATCTGCCAAATAGGAATTATAATACCTGATTTCCCTCCTACTTAGACTGTGAGCCCCAAGTGGGACTGGATTATCTCGTACCTAACTCCAGTGCTTAGTACATTGCTTGGTATGTAGTAAGTGCTTAACAAATACACAATCATTATAATTACGTGGTGATGACTGCCTGGGCGTGGAGGGGGCACAGAAGTGCCAAGGTTCTATTTGGCAGAAGAAAAATGAGTTGGACCAGTCTTCCAGCATCCTGAACACCAACTACTGAAGCAGTGGCCAAGAGCTGCCCATTCCTAGCTGATGGAAACACTACATGACGTAGAAAAAAGAGTGGGGCTTCATTAGCCACAGGCTCCTGACCAGAAGGCATTATCATCATCATTCTTGTGCATGTTGCTGGTGGTTTGTCTGAGTCCAGGAGGAAATTGAGCTCACCACATCGTTCCTGTACAGGACCTCCAGGATGTTGCTAAGAAGCTGAGAGCTTGCCTCATGGTCTGGCTTGTTGGAGTTATCATCCAGCTGACCGCTGAGTTGGTCTATCAACAGAGGCAGGAGGGCATCTCTGCATTCTGAGGAAGGAAACAGAAATACTTCAGCCTTCGGCTCTCTGCACCCAGTTGGAGTTGAACTGTGGGCTCTTGGCTAGCTCCTCCCCTCCTCCTCCTCCTCCTCCTCCTCTTTCTCTTCCTCCTCCTCTCCCTCTAGACCCTTCTTGATTGCTGAGAGCAACCTTGGGATCGATAAGTCCAAAAGCCAACTCTGAGAAGCAGCAGGACTTCGGGCATTTGATCAATCAATCAATCATATTTACTGAGTGCTTACTTTGTGCAGAGCACTGTATTAAGTGCTTAGGAGAGTACAATATAACCACTTTGGTAGACAAGTTCCCTGCCCACAAGGAGCTTACAGATGTTTCATCTGTAATGCTGAGATACTGCCCTTGTCCTGCCCAGAGACCCGAAAAGGCACCAAAACCACAGTAATACTGCTGTCGGTTTACCAGGGTTGGCCTCTGAGATGCTCAATTAGGAGAAGTTCCTAGTTGTTCACACTGTCTCTAGAAGGAGGCAGAAAACACACAAAAGACTCTCCTAGTACTTAACTTCACTCCCACATGGTCGGTGAAGAGTGGGAAGAGAATGAGGTCTTGCTGGCGATTTGGAGACTGTTTAGTGTATTGTTGTAGTGTGCGAACAATGTTCAGGAGCCAAAGGCATGTGTGTTATCAGGCTTCAAACTGCCCCCTCATGGTGGGAAAGAATTCTTAGCCCTTCTAAGGATTCTCTTGTACTGGGAAGTTAGGCACGACAATCCTGTTCCACAGCCTTGAACGGACCTAGTGTGTCTTCCAAAAGGCCAAAACCTTGTATGCCTCTTTTTCCATCCCTGATTCCCATCTTCTACAACTGACTTTCTATAACCTCCCTCCCATCTGTCTTCAAATACATCCACAACTCTATCCTAAAAGACCCTTTTCTGGACCCCACTGCTTGAGAAGTCTATCACTCTATCTCCCTCCTCTCTTTCTCTTTTTTTATGGTATTTGTTAAGCACTTACAATGCATGTGCCAGGCACTGTACTAAGTGCTGGGGTAGACACAGGCTAATTAGTATGGACACAGTCTCTGTCTCACATGGGGCTGAAAATCTTAATCCCCATTTTACAGATGAGGTAACCAAGGCACAGAGAAGTTAAGTGACTTGCCCAAGGTCACACAGCAGACATGCAGCAGAACCGGGATTAGAACCCCAGTCCTTCTGACTCCTAGGCCCATGCTCTAACCACTAGACCAATGCTCCATACACTAGGCCACTCTGCTTCCATCCAAATTCTATGAATATGTTGTTCACACCTACTTTCTCTACTTCTCCCTGACCTCCAGCTCCCTCCTTGACTCTCTACAATCCAGCTTTTGCTCTTTTCAGGCCAATGAAACTCACTCTCCCCAAGGTCACCAATGATCTCCTCTCAAAATCTAATGGACTCTACTCCATCCAAATCCTCCTAGCCCCGTTGACTGTCTTTGACACCGTGAAGATCCAAATTCTAAGTGCTGAAGTGACAGTACACTTACTGGGTTTGGGTCCCCATAAAGTGCTCGTATTTATTGAGGGCTTACTGCATGGAGAGCACTGTATTAAGCACTCGGGAGAGTACAATATTACAGAGTTGGCAGAAATGTTCCCTGCCCACAGCAAGCTTACAGTCTAGAGGGGGAGACGGACATTAATATAAATAAATTACAGGTATGAACATGAGTGCCGTGGGATTTATTCTATTCTATCCTATCTATTTCCACCTACACTCACTCCTCTGGAGAACTCATTCACTCCCTTAGTTTCAACTACCACCTCTAAGAGGGTGATTCTGAAATCTACCTCTCCAGCCTGATCGCTCTGCTTCTCTGCTGTCTTGTATTTCTTCCTCCCTTCAGGACATCTCTATCTGGTTGACCCACCAACACCTTGAAATTAACACGTCCCCACCTGAACCCTGTTGGCTTCTTGTCTTTATCATTACGTAGACAGCACCACCATCCTCCCTGTCTCACAAGCCCATAACCTTGGCATCATCCTCGATGCATCTCTTTCATTCAACCCACATATTCATGAGAAGCAGCATGGCGCAGTGGATAGAGCAAAGGCATGGGAGTCAGAAGGTCATGGGTTCTAATTCCAACTCCGCCACTCGTCTGCTATGTGACCTTAGGCCAGTCACTTCACTTCTCTATGCCTCAGTTAGCTCATCTGTAAAATGAGGATTGAGACTGTGAGCCCCACGTGGGACAGGGACTGTGTCCAACCTGATTTGCTTGTATCCACCCCAGTGCTTAGTACTGTGCCTGGCACAGAATAAGAACTTAACAAATACCATAATAATAATAGCTATTTTATTCAATCTGTCACCAAATCCTGTCAGTTCAACCTTCACAACATCACCAAAATCCATCCTTTCCTCTCCATCCAAACTGCTACTATGCTGACCCAGGAACCTCTACCCCACTCTGACTAATTAATTAAATAATAATGGCATTTATTAAGCGCTTACTATGTGCAAAGCATTGTTCTAAGCACTGGGTAGGTTAGAAGGTGATCAGGGGGTCCCACGGGGGGCTCACAGTCTTAATCCCCATTTTTCAGATGAGGTAACTGAGGCATAGAGAAGTGAAGTGACTTGTCCAAAGTCACACAGTTGACAATTGGTGGAGCCGGAATTTGAATTCATGACCTCTGACTCCCAAGCCCATGCTCTTTCCATTGAGCCATTCTGCATCCCCATTTGGCCGATGAGAGAACTGAGGCCCAGAGTAGTTAAGTGACTTGCCCGTGCTCTTTCCACTGAGCCACGCTGCTTCTCTACTACTGATGACTACTGCATCAGCCTCCTTGTTGACCGCCCTGCATTGACTCTCTCCACTCCAATCCATATTTCACTCTGCTCCCCAGTTCATCTTCCCTCAAGAATATTTAGCCCACATTTCTCCACTCCTCAAGAACCTCCAGTGTTTGCCCATCCTCCCCTGCATCAGACAGAAACCCCTTACCATCGGCTTTGAAGCAATCAACTTGACCCCACTGACCTTGGCTTCTACAGCCCAGCCTGCATACTTCACTCCTCTAAAGCCAACCTACTCACTGTACCTCAGCCTCATCTATCTTACTGTCGGCTCTTTGCCCATGTCCTCCTTCTGGCCTGAAACTCACTCCCTACAACTTCCTATACAACAGACCACCACTCTCACCACCTTTAGAGCCCCATTAAAATCCATGTGGCCTTCCTCGACTAAGGCCTCATTCCCCCTACTCTCTGCGTCACCTATGCACTCAGATCTGTCTCCTGTAAGCACTTGATTTTCACCCCACCCTTGGCCCCAAAGAACCTTTGTTTGTACCCATTCCTCTCCACATCTTCTAGACTGTGAGCCCACTGTTGGGTAGGGACCATCTCTATATGTTGCCAACTTGTACTTCCCAAGCACTTAGTACAGTGCTCTGCACACAGTAAGCACTCAATAAATATGATTGGTTGATTGATTGATCAAGCAGAAACTCCTTACCACTGGCTTCAAGGCAAGCAATCCGCTCTCTCTCTCTCCCGCTCCATTCCCTCCCCCCCCCCACCCCCCCGCCGCCCCCTTCCCCCCAACTTGCTGGCCAGGTCAGAGGTGGTAGGGAGCTCACCAGGGAACAGGCTTACCTGACTGCTCAAACAGCTTGCTATCCACAATCTTGGTCATGCAGTTGAGTTTCTGATGGACCAACTGGTTTTCTGGAATGCTCTGAATGAATTTGCTAAAGAGCACACTGAAAAGGGAAGAGCACAGTTATCAGAACTTTACCTTAATCAATCAATCAATCAATCATATTTATTGAGTGCTTACAATGTGCAGAGCACCGTACCTGGAAGAGTATAAAGTTGCACCCTATTTTCACCCCTCCCTCAGCACCACAGCACTTGTGTACATATCTGAAATTTATTTACATTAATGACTATCTCCCCTTCTAGATTGTAAGCTCATTGTAGGCAGGGATGTGTTTACCAACACTGTTAACATTTTACTTTCCCAAGCACTCAGGACGGTGCTCTGCACACAGTAGGCGCTTAAAAAATGTGATTGATTGGCTAATTACAATAGAACACTCAATTCTTCAATATTATTGCTGGGACGGGTCCAGAACCCAGATTGCAGGCCGAGAGAAGGGCATTAGTATAAATCCTGTAAATGGCTGGTAATGAATCTGACTACCAAGATGACAAGTGTGACTGGTGCCCTTACTCCCGGAAGGAGGGCATCGTGCCATGGCTCCAGGGTGTTCAGGCAAATCTTTTTGGCAAAAGGAACCTTTTACAATCCCAGGGGGCCGCACCCACACAGACAGGCCTCTTGGAGATTACCTGAGCTCAACAGGGTCGAATACCATTTTGACATCATTGATGATGCCCGGCAGGTACTTCAAAGCTGCCCCCTGTGAGGAGGAAGCAAGTGAGCATATCAGTTTGCAAGCTAGCATATCAGTTTGCAAGCGGAACAAATCAGAGAACCTGCTGCTTGACACAGCAGGAACACTAAGTCACTTGATTCTAGGGACGGGATCAGCTTTCCAAAAGAAAGGGCCTGGGGAATGCAGACAGGGGTCGAGGGTCCCAGACATGGGCTCCCAGTTAGCTTTCCTCTGAAAGGGAGAAGACACGGTTCCCTTTTCAACTCTTTTTCTCTTTCTTGTTTCTGTCTCTGCTTTATCCAGAGACAAAATTACCACCTTGCAAATTTGCCACTGTCTGCATGGGTTAAGTTTAAATGTAACTTCCCAGGGCCACAACTCCCATAAGTCCCAGGGCTTGGTCAGCAGCTGTGCAATAAGGATGCTAATAAGCTGCTGCTGACATTGAAGTGCTTTAAGTTCAAGACAAAAATCATCAGGCAAAAAGATTAATACACTCCTATTATTGCGCTTCTTCTGGCCCAAGAACCAGGAGCAATTTGTTGAGTTCCTGAGTATCAAAAAGACCATTTAAAATCCATGCTCATGACCTACTGACCTTGATCTTCACAGCCTCCTCCAGGGGCCTATCCATTAGGACATTAAAGGAGAGAAACAGCTGGCGGATTGCATTGTTAAATTCGTCCCCATCCTCACTTTGTCCATAAAACCTTATGGGAAAATGGAAAAGAAAGAATAACTGGGTGGGCCCATTCCTTGCATGGATATCCAAAAGCAGCTTTGTCCTGTTGGACAAGGCTAGAATCAGGTCTGAAGATCCCAAGAGCCTCATTACCAATCCCCAAATTGGAGACTACAGGACTCTGTGAACTAGAGCTCCATAGAACCCACAACCTTCCAGGGCAGTCAGAGAGAACCGGATCTTCCTGTTGAGCAGGAAGACACCTTGCTGTTGAGGTCCCAAGGCAGTGTTTGCGGTGTCCCTAAGATCTCAGGCAGGATCGGTTCCCAGCCATCAGGCTTGGAGTTATCTGGTGTATCCTCCCCAAAAATCTCCTCCTAAAAAATCTCCAGTGGCTACCAATCAATCTGCGCATCAGGCAGAAACTCCTCACCCTGGGCTTCAAGGCTCTCCATCACCTCGCCCCCTCCTATCTCACCTCCCTTCTCTCCTTCTACAGCCCACCCCGCACCCTCCGCTCCTCTGCCGCTAATCTCCTCACCGTGCCTCGTTCTCGCCTGTCCTGCCATCAACCCCCAGCCCACATCATCCCCCGGGGCCTGGAATGCCCTCTCTCTGCCCATCCGCCAAGCTAGCTCTCTTCCTCCCTTCAAGGCCCTACTAAGAGCTCACCTCCTCCAGGAAGCCTTCCCAGACTGAGCCCCTTCCCTCCTCTCCCCCTCGTCCCCCCTCCATCCCCCCATCTTACCTCCTTCCCTTCCCCACAGCACGTGTATATATGTATGTACATACTTATTACTCTATTTATTTTACTTGTACATATCTGTTCTATTTATTTTATTTTGTTAGTATGTTTGGTTTTGTTCTCTGTCTCCCCCTTCTAGACTGTGAGCCCACTGTCGGGTAGGGACTGTCTCTATATGTTGCCAACTTGTACTTCCCAAGCGCTTAGTACAGTGCTCTGCACACAGTAAGCGCTCAATAAATACAATTGATTGACTGATTGATTGGTGTTTGGATTTGGAAAGCTCAGTGCTCTCTAACAAATAGTCTGGCAGGTCTTGGAGCCAATGTGGGGTAAAAGGACACCTGCTTGTTTTCCCAGGGATTGGCTGCTAGCCTCCAAGTGGGCATAAGAGTTTGTGGGCAAATTATCTCATAACCAGAATACCCAAATCGGTCACCCACCCTGAAAATCCTCAGTGAGGAACGTTCTAGTGGGTGGCAGCTTCCTCGCTCCCCACAAAATGGCACCCTTGAGTGGATCAATCAGTCAATCAGTCGTATTTATTGAGCGCTTACTGTGTGCAGAGCACTGTACTAAGCACTTGGGAAGAACAAGTTGGCAACATATAGAGACAGTCCCTACCCAACAGTGGGCTCACAGTCTAAAAGGGGGAGACAGAGAACAAAACCATACTAACAAAATAAAATAGATATGTACACGTAAAATAAATAAATAAATAAATAAATAAATAGAGTAATAAATATGTACAAACATATATACATATATACAGGTGCTGTGGGGAAGGGAAGGAGGTAAGATGAGGGGGATGGAGAGGGGGACGAGGGTGAGAGGAAGGAAGGGGCTCAGTCTGGGAAGGCCTCCTGGAGGAGGTGAGCTCTCAGTAGGGCCTTGAAGGGAGGAAGAGAGCTAGCTTGGCGGATGGGCAAAGGGAGGGTATTCCAGGCAGAGGGGATGACGTGGGCCGGGGGTCGACGGCGGGACAGGCGAGAACGAGGCACGGTGAGGAGATTAGCGGCAGAGGAGCGGAGGGTGCGGGCTGGGCCGTCCCGCGGCCTTGGCCTCAGTGTGTTGGTTCTGGTTGTAGAGCGGGCATCTGGCCTTCTGGGCAGAGACACGCGGGCTGCTGCTGCTGCTGCTGCTGCTGCTCCTCCTGCTGCTGCTTGTCCTCAGCCTCCTGGCCCTGGTCACCGTCTGACTCCTGACCCAGGTCCCCCTCTGGTAGTACTTCACCATCGTCCTAGTGGCGGGTCGGGGGCGGTCGGACCAGCGCCAGCCTCGCCGCCCGTTGCTCAACTCGCCGCCACCAGGCATCCGCCTTGTGGCTGGATGCCAGCCACAAGGACACAAAGACTGACATGAATCTGGTATGAGAAGCAGGGTGGCCTACTGGAGAGAGCAAGGGCCTGGGAGTCAGAAGGACCTGGGTTCTAATCCTGACTCTTTCACTCCTCGGTTGTGTGCCCTTGGAGAAGTCACTTAACTTCTCTGTGTCTTAGTTACCTGATCTGTAAAATGGGGATAAGACCTGTGAGCCCCATGTGGGACAAGGACTGTGCCCAACCTGATTAGCTTGAATCTAGCCCAGCACTTAGTACAGTGCCTGGTGCACAGTATGCGTTTAACAAATACCATTAAAAACAAGAAAAAAAAAGAACACACCAATAGCACCCAAAACCTCTGCGAAGCCTTACACAGCTTCTCCTGAGTCTCTAAAGGCCAAACACGAGCACAGAGAGGAGCCTTGGAGGAGCTCAGTAAGCAGTAACACACTGGACTGGGCAACCAGATTTGCACTGGTCATCTTGTCCTTAGAACCGGGCAGGCAGGTAACCGAAGTTTTGACAGGCTGGCAGAAGACAGGCTGAGAAAGTGGCTTAAAGGAAAGAAGCTTCTTGGAGATGAAAGCCATTTTATCTGATTTTTCCCCCATCCAGTGGGACTTTAAACTACTAAGAGTTAAACTATTCACGTAACATTTACTACTGCTAGTAGCATTGCTAAAGAGAATTACTCAGTGGTCTAGTGCTTTCATTTTCCAAAGCACTTTCATCTCAGATACCGGTTTTATCCTCAATGACATCCTTGTGGGACAGGGAGAGGCAGGCATTATTATTATTCACAATTTTCAGGTGAGGAAACTGAGGTCCAGAGAGCTTTAATGATTTGTCCAAGGTCACACAGCAAGTCAGCAGCAGAGTGAGGAGTGGATCCTGGATCTTCTGATTCCCCATCCCAGGCCGTGTCCCCTAGGTCGGAGTCCTCTTTCTCCGAGGCGCAGTCCACACTGCGCTTCTGTCTCATTTGTACGGTACAAGGAAGCATAAGCCATCGGTGATCCCTCAGGGCCTTATCTGCAGGACTGCCAATAAAGGGCAGGAAGACAAGGGAAGAAGGTAGGGTTTGGGGAGGGGGACTGCCGTTTCTCACTGCATCTCCTCTTACCTCAGGTAGAGAACTCGGGACTGAACAATAAATCTGAAGAGGTACTTCAGGGCTTTCAGAGCTGCAAAGAGCAACTCCGTCTTGCTGGAATCTTCAGCGTTGCCCACATAATAGTTTAATACTTTGGTGAGTTTCCTTGTAGCATTGAGAAGAGAGAAAAACATATGTAAATGATGGGAATGCTACTCTGAATTATTTTCTGCTGGAAAGAAAGCCAAACAAGTTCATTCATTCATTCATTCAATCGTATTTACTGAGCACTTACTATGTGCAGAGCACCGTACTAAGCGCTTGGGAAGTACAAGTTGGCAACATATAGAGACGGTCCCTACCCAACAGCGGGCTCACAGTCTAGAAGGGGGAGACAGACAACAAAACAAAACATATTAACAAAATGAAAGAAACAGAATAGTAAATATGTACAAGTAAAATAGAGTAATAAATATGTACAAACACATATACAGGTGCTGTGGGGAGAGGAAGGAGGTAAGGCGGGGGGGATGGGGGGAAGAGGTGGAGAGGAAGGAGGGGGCTCAGTCTGGGAAGGCCTCCTGGAGGAGGAGAGCTCTCAGTAGGGCTTTGAAGGGAGGAAGAGAGCTAGCTTGGCGGATGTGCGGAGGGAGGGCATTCCAGGCCAGGGGGAGGACGAGGGCCAGGGGTCAACGGCGGGACAGGCGAGAACGAGCCACAGTGAGGAGGTTAGTGGCACAGGAGTGGAGGGTGCAGGCTGGGCTGTAGAAGGAAAGAAGGGAGGTGAGGTAGGAGGGGGCGAGGTGATGGAGAGCCTTGAAGCCGAGAGTGAGGAGTTTTTGCCTGATGCGTAGGTTGATTGATAGCCACTGGAGATTTTTGAGGAGGGGAGTAACATGCCCAGAGCGTTTCTGCACAAAGATGATCCGGGAAGTAGCGTGAAGTATAGACTGAAGTGGGGAGAGACAGGAGGATGGGAGATCAGAGAGAAGGCTGATGCAGTAATCCAGTCGGGATGGGATGAGAGATTGAACCAGCAGGGCAGCAGTTTGGATGGATTGGAAAGGGCAGATCTTGGCGATGTTGCGGAGGTGAGACCGGCATGTTTTGGTGACGGATTGGATTTGAGGGGTGAACGAGAGAGTGGAGTCGAGGATGACACCAAGGTTGTGGGCTTGTGAGACGGGAAGGATGGTAGTGGCGTCAACAGTGATGGGAAAGTCAATCCCGGCTCTGCCACTTGTCAGCTGTGTGACTTTGGGCAAGTCACTTAATAATAATGATAATAATAAGATGGCATTTGTTGGGCACTTGCTATGTGCAGACAAAGGCACTGAGGAGGTTACAGGATGATCGGGTTGTCCCACGGGAGGCTCACAGTCTTCATCCCCATTTTACAGATGAGGGAACTGAGGCCCAGAGAAGTGAAGTGACTTGCCCAAAGTCACACAGCTGACAATTGGCAGAGCTGAGATCTGAACCCATGACCTCTGACTCCAAAGCCCGGGCCATCTCTATCTGTTGCTGAATTGTACTTCCCAAGTGCTTAGTACAATGCTCTGCACACAGTAAGCACTCAATAAATAAGACTGAGTGAGATAGTGAGAGGGACAGGGCAGGGTTTGGGAGGGAAGACAAGGAGTTCAGTCTTGGACACATTGAGTTTTAGATGGCGGGCAGACATCCAGATGGCGATGTCTTGAAGGCAGGAGGAGACACGAGCCTGAAGGGAGGGAGAGAGAGCAGGGGCAGAGATGTAGATTTGGGTGTCATCAGTGTAGAGATGATAGTTGAAGCTGTGGGAGTGAATGCGTTCACCAAGGGAGTGAGTGTAGATAGAGAACAGAAGGGGACCAAAAACTGACCCTTGAGGAACCCCTACAGTAAGAGGATGGGAGGGGGAAAGGTTATTGAAGTGGGAAGTGAAAAAGTGGGAAAAGGTTACTGAAACCTCCTTAGTTCTTTCTGTGGTTTACCAGTAACTGCCTCCTGGCAGTCAGGCAGGCAGGTAGGCAGGCATGGGGGAATGGGGGTAGGCAGGCGGGCGGAGAGGCAGGCAGGCCACATCGCTGGAGGACAAGTGGCCTCTTCCCTTGGGGAGCTTGTGCTGCTGGGCAGTGGCAGGGCCCCAAGGCTCAGAGCGGGGTCAGAGGGGTCAGTCAATCGTATTTATTGAGCATTTAATGGGTGCAGAGCACACTTGGGAGGGTACAACAATAACAATGACTGTATTTGTTAAGTGCTTACTATTTGCCAAGCACTGTTCTAAGCGCTGACAATAAACAGACACGTTCCCTGCCCACAACGATCTTCCAGTCTAGATACTGTCTTTATTTTCAAGACTGCCAGGCTGAGAAGGATCCAGGAACCTCCCAAGTGCTTAGCCCTGTGTATGCATGTACCTAGTGATCGCTACCATGTGCATAACCCCCAGCAGCATGGCCTAGTGAAAAGACATGGGTTCTAAACCTGGTTCTGCCACTTGTCTGCTGTGTGACTTTGGGCAAATCACTTCACTTCTCTATGCCTGTTACCTCATCTGTAAAACGGGGCTTAAGACTGTGAACCCCACACTGGACATGGACTGTGTCCAAACTGATTAGTTTGTATCTACCCCAGGGTTTAGTACAGTGCCTGGCATATGGTAGCACTTACCAGGTACCATATAAAACAACAAAAAAACCCCAGTACATTGCGTTACACCATGATCACTTAGGACGCTCCAGGAAGCCTTCCCAGACTAACTGCCCACCTCCTATTCTCCTTACCTTCTGGGTCACCTATGCACTTGGGTCTGCAGCCCGCAAGCCCCTTGAAACTCACTTAACAATAATAATAATAATGATTCTGGTATTTGTTAAGCACTTACTACGTGCCAGGCACTGTTCTAAGTGCTGGCGTAGATCCAAGGTAATCAGGTTGGACATAGTCCTTGTCTCACATGGAGCTCACAGTCTCAATCCCCATTTTACAGATGAGGTAACTGAGGCCCAGAGAAGTAAAGTGACTTACCTTGCCCAAGGTCACACAGCAGACAAGTGGCAGAGCTGGGATTAGAACCCATGAACCTCTGCAGTGCTCTGCAATCAGTAAGTGCTCAATAAACACGACTGAATGAATGAACTTCTGATTCCCAGGCCCGTGCTCTATCCACTATGCTATGCTGCTTCTCTTCACTTCACTTCCAGCCCCACAGCACTTAAGTACAGACTCTTATACTCTACTGCTTCCGCTATCTGTAATTTACTCTAGTCTCTGCCCTCCCCACCCCACACTAGATTTCAAACTCCTTAAGGGCAGAGATCAAGTCTGTCAATAACATTGCATGGTATGAACAACTGGTACAGTGCTCTGCACACTGTAAGTATTCGATGAATACTATTGACACCTGTCTACTTGCTTTGTTTTGTTGTCTGTCTCCCCCTTCTAGACTGTGAGCCCATTGTTGGGTAGCTGCCGAATTGTACTTTCCAAGCACTTAGTACAGTGCTCTGCACACAGTAAATGCTCAGTAAATACAACTGAATGAATGAATTGAATGAATATTGATTGATGTACCAGTGTTAGGTGCCTGTCCAGAGATGGGTGTTCCGGGAAGTGGTTGAAGGGGTGGCCAGGGGGAGACCCAGCAGGGCAGAGAGTCTGGAGACAGCTAGGCCAGGATGGCAGGGAGGCCCAAGGTGTAGAGGAAGGGTGTCTGGTGACAGCCTGCCTGAATGGAAATGGGCTTTCCTGGCCTCCCCACACCTGTCCTGGGGAGTCTGGAGAGTCCCCTCAGGGTGGTATGATGGCAGAGAACTAGGGGTCACCTTGGGTTGGATGGTCTACGGTCAGAAACTCCTGATACAGGAATTTATCTGACAGTCCATCAACATCCCTGTGGCATGTATATTGCAGCTATTGTGCTTGGTCAGTTTCTGCCTATGATCTTCAAATGAAAATAGGAAATTTCAGCCCACCTCTAGGGTCAGGGCCTGGGCTCCGTCCACTCAGGCCAGGATCAGCCAAGAACTGTGTTTAAGCCACTGACAACTGGGCATCATCATCAAACCCAGCTGCAAAACCACCACTCCTTAATTTACTTACTGCTGACAACAACAGGTGGCCTGCGGGGCCCAGAGGGGTCACGTCTGAAGTCATGGCTCAGCCAGCACTGTGTGGCTGGGCCAAAGGGAAAATCAGATGAGGGAAAACATCCTGCCTATGCCCACAACCTGAAATCCCAGGGATTTACAGGCTCTAATCTTCAAGACCACATTGGTGAAAACTGCATTAAGCATAAAACACAATTTTCCAAGCTCTCTGGGATGCGGCGGGAAGTTAGATTGGCTTTTCATGCAACAGAATTTATGAAGCCTCTAAGCTCCTTATGAGCTTTGTACCATACTTTATCCTCAGCACTACATATGACACTACACACCTTCAACTGAGTGATTGATCGAGGAGATGAAACAGTTGGGAAAAACTCTGTAAATACATAGGCACATATACACGCAAACATGTACACACACACACACACACGCACGCATGAACGCACATACGCACCCACATCAATTCCTCCCACAATAAACTAAACATTCAGAGGGCAGGAACCATGTCTACTTATGAGATTTGTACAATGTTTTGTCCTCAGCACTACCTATGACACTACACACCCTCAAATGAGTGATTGATATAGTAGATGAAACAGTTCAGAAAAATTCTGTAAATACACAAGAGCCCAAGCACTCACACACACAGGTTCACACTTCATTTCTTTCCATAATGAACTGTAACCATCACGGCAGGAACTGTGTCTACTAACTGTTCATAAGCTTGTGGTGGTCAGGAAATGTGTCTTCCAAATCTGTTATAGTGTACTATCCCAAACACGCTGTACAGTGCTCTGCACACAGTAAGCACTCAATAAATAGCATTGATAGATTGATATTGTATTCCCTCACACTCTGAGCAAAGTGCCCGGCATACAGGAGGTGCACTGTAAATACCACTGATTGAATGACTTCTATGTTGACGAAAGGCAAGTTTGGGTAAAAGTCCATAACTAACTACACATGCTCACCCAGACGCCCACACGGACCCACTGACATCAGCCCCCGTCCCCCCACCCCCACCCCAACCCCGGCCGTCTGCACATTCTAGCGAGACCATGACCAATAAGGCCCCACAGTGGCCACGTGCCAGATTGGGGTTGCCTTCATGGATGCTTACTTAAAAGCCAAGGTTGCGCTGAAGTGCTTGTAGATGTAGGTTTCAAGTACGGGATTGAAATGCTGGAACTTGATGTCTCCAATCAACGAAATAATAAATACCTGCCAAAAAGCCCAGAGAGAAGTCAAGGCCTTGAAAAACTTGAAGCATTTTGGGGGCTTGTTGTGGGCAGGGAATCTGTTATATTGTTGTGCTGTACTCTCCCAAGCGCTTAGTATGTTGCCCTGCACACAGAGCTTAATAAATGTGATTGATTGATTGATCCACCCCATTGGTTTTACCGCAACTCAGACAGCCAACAGGACCCGCTCACTTGGCTCCTTTATATGCTTGCTCAAATTGGGCAACTCTTTAGCACTTCACTTCTCTGGGCCTCAGTTACCTCATCTGTAAAATGGGGATTGAGACTCTGAGCCCTGCGTGGTAAGAGAAGCAGCATGGTTCAGTGGAAAGAGCACGGGCTTGGGAGTCAGAGGTCATGGGTTTGAATCCCAACTCCGCCACTTGTCAGCTGTGTGACCTTGGGCAAGCCACTTAACTTCTCTGTGCCTCAGTTACCTCATCTGTAAAATGGGGATTAAGACTGTGAGCCCCACGTGGGACAAGCTGTTCATCTTGTAGCCACCCTCAGTGCTTAGAACAGTGCTTTGCATATAGTGAGCACTTAACAAACAAGAACGGGGGGGAGGAAACACATTTAAAGTGAAATCTAATCAAAGTTGAAGGGATAAAGGGTTTGAATCTGAAGACACTTCTGAAATCTCTGCATTTATATGAAACAACATGGGCTTCTATCTTCCACTTACCAGTGCATCAAACACAAGAAAGTCATATGTTTCATTATCTGACATTTCCATCATTATGTTAAAAAGTGCATCAAGTGTATCTTGGAGAAACTAAAGAGAAAAAAAGCACAGAGAAATTATTTTGGAACTAGTGATTCTATTCCTGCATACTCAAATGGCCCCAATAATAATAATAACAATAATAATTATGGTACTTGTTAAGCACTTACTATGTGCCAAGCACAGTTCTAAGCACTGGGATAGATACAAGTTAATCAGGTTGGACACAGTCCCTGTCCCACATGGGACTCACAATCATAATCCCCATTTTACAGATGAGGTAATTGAGGCACAGAGAAGTAAATCAATCAATCAATCGTATTTATTGAGCGCTTACTGTGTGCAGAGCACTGTACTAAGCGCTTGACAAGTAAAGTGACTTGTCCAAGGTCACACAGCAGATGAGTGGAAGAGTCAGGATTAGAATCCAGGTTCTTCTGACTCCAAGGCCTGCTCTATTCACTAAGCCATGCTGCTGGTCCAATAGATCCATATTTCAATCATTCCATTTTCATCATTCAATATCTTAGAAATGCATTTACCTGCTGATTTTAATAAACACATTTAACAATCTAGGAGACTGCATTCATTTCAATAAATGGGCCACAGATTATATAGAATGTACATTTCTTACATTTTTACACACACAGACACACACATACGAATACCTTCACAATTTCTCCACCATCCACCTCCATTAACTTCTTTAAATTGTGCTCGATATTCTGGGAATTGGAACGCCAATTTAACAAACCCAAGAGGTCAACTGGAAATGACAACACATACAATAATATCATTTTAAGGAGCAATAACAGGGTTCATTTCAGGAAATCATTATTTAGAAGCTATTAGAAAACCACTTTAATATAATGTATTTATTTTAATATCTGTTCCCATTTCTAAAGTCATTGGGAAAATTTAATGCATAAAAAGAAAAACAACATTGGTCCTGTGGGGAGCAAATGATAGATTTCAAAACTGGATTTCAGAGCTCTTAGAACTATCTAAATTTCCAAGGGAATAGAGTGTTCCAGCCCCAAGCATAGTGAATTTAGAATATAATCCATCTGAGGCTCAGATATCTGTCTAATTCTACACCATATACGGAATCTTTAGGTGAAGCTGTAAACGTCAGTTGATCTAAAAGCACAGTACGACTGCACAGGGGGAAGTGGATACATGAGCCACGCAGATTACCAGTCTCATAGGTCAAGAAACCTGATCCAGTTTGAAAAAATGAGAAAAATGAGACCCGCCAAGGCAGAGGCAGGATAGTACTGAAAAGATCCCTGCTCTTTCCCAGCCCTGCCCCAGCTCTTGTCCCTCCCCAGTCTCTGAGCCCGGATCCCTTCTTCCAGTCTTATTGTTGCTGAACAGCTGCTGAATGCCAGCAGGACCTCAGGCCCAGAAGAGATGATGGCACTACTAAAACGCCTCTTCATTTTGCAGGAAGAAGCAAAGGCCCATAGCTGTTCGGTCAAGGATCCCAAACCACTTTTAAAAGTTTGAAGCCAAATGATAGTGGATTGCAACTCTTATTCTCATTTTACTGAAGGGACGGTGGGCAGAGGAGGGAGGAAGAACACGAGGAACAGAGGCAATTCAAGTGATCTGGTCACTGGTCACAGGACGGTGGAGGAGGGAGGGCTGACTCCGCCCTACCAGCCCAGTGCTCCGGCTACCAGCCCATTCTCCTCGATCACTCACAGGCATCTGCCAGCCAGTGCCACACTGTGCACCTGACCACTGCCAAAAGATCTCCCAGCCCCCTCCCTGGGCCTCCCTACAGTTCGCGGTTCCACTTTCTTCAGGTTGCTATCCTTACCATTCTGGGTCAACTTGGTGGAACAGATGAGAGTGGCGATCTGGAAGCTGTCCTTGGTGCTATCCTTCGAGGGGGTGAAGTTGGCCAAGGTCAGGTTTTTGGCTGGGTGTGAGTCCTTGTCTTCCATCTCCACTTTTGTGTCGGGCAGAGTCAGGTAGAACCTGGCCTCTTCCATTTTCTTATTCTCACCCTGAGGGCGAAGCACATCAGCATGTTTTAGTCACCAACTGGTGTGGAACTATCCATATAATAATAATAATAATAATTGGCATTTGTTAAGCGCTTACTATGTGCAAAGCACTGTTCTAAGCGCTGGGGAGGATACAGGGTGATCAGGTTGTCCCACGTGGGGCTCACAGCCTTAATCCCCATTTTACAGATGAGGGAACTGAGGCCCAGAGAACTGAAGTGACTTGCCCAAGATCACACAGCAGACATGTGGCGGAGTCGGGATTCGAACTCATGACCTCTGACTCCAAAGCCCGCGCTCTTTCCACTGAGCCACGCTGCTTCTCATATGGGACCAGTTGGGCATGATTTAACCATCCTCCTCCTCCCAGTGGCCCAGACACCATGGGATGGTGGGCAGTGAGGGCTGGGAACCCCCTACATCCTGGCCACCGACTCTATGCTCCTTGGGAGTCAACTCTCTGACTTTCAGGGTATGTTCCCAGACTGCCAGTAATGAGCCCTGAGGGCACCAGGTGCCCAGTACAGCATTAAACAGGTCCCCAGAACCCAATGTGGCACTTTACATGCCTTCGTCATCCAGTACAATGCTTTGCAGATGCATGACACCCTTTACCTGTTCCACAGGCCCCTGGAACCTAACAGAGCATCCTGTGGACACCTGATACGCAGTTCAGCACTCCACGGGCACCTGGAATCCAATATAGTTCTCTGTTGGCACCCAGTGTCAAGTACAGTGCTCCGTGAGCACCCAGCACCCCTCTGGAATCTGCCCTATCTTCTCCATCCAAATTGCCAACCTGTTGATCCACACACTTACCCTATTCACCAAGACTACTGCATCAGCTTCCTTCACTGACCTCCCTGCCATCTGTCTCTCCCTTCTCTTGTCCATACTTTACTCTGCTGCTCAGATCATTTTTCTGAAAAAACATCCAGTCCATATCTCCCATCTCTTCATGAACATCCAATGGTTGCCCATCCACCTCCACATCAAAAGGAAACCCCTTACTATATGATTTAGGGCATTCACTCAACTCTCCCTCTCCTACCTGACTGACCTCTTTGATTGCCTACTACAACACAACCCACACACTCTGCTCCTCAAACACCAATCTATTCTCAGTTCCTTGATGCTGTCTATCCCACTGCTGATCCCTTGACCACATCCTCCCTTTGGCCTGGAACTATCTTCCCTTTCGTATCTGACAGATCACTGCTCTCCCTCCTTCAAAACCCTCCTAAAATCACACCTCTTCCAAGAGGCCTTCCCAGACTAAACCTTCATTTCCTATCCCAGTCATTCCCTCTGTGTTGCCTATCCATTTGGCTGTGTACCCCTCTTAAGCACTTTGATACTCACCCCGGCCTCACAGCACTTATGTCCACATTCATTCATTCATTTATTCGGTTGTATTTATTGAGTGCTTACTGTGTACAGAGAACTGTACTAAGTGCTTGGAAAGTAAAATTCAGCAACAAACAGAGACTCCCTGCCCACAATGGCTCACAGTCTAGAAGTGGGGAGGGAGACTGTGCTCTACCATTTCCCCTATCTGTAACTGATCTTAATGTCTGTTGCCCCCTGCAGACTGTAAGCTCCCCGGGGGCAAGGATCATGTCAAACAATCAATCAATTGTATTTACTGTGTGCAGATCACTGTACTAAGCGCTTGGGAGAGTATACTACAACAGAATTAGTGTAAGACTAATTAACATTTGATTGATTACAGTGCTCTGCAGGCACCTGACTCCTTGGGGCCAGCAAAGCATTCTGTGGGCATTCAGTGCCCAGTAAAGTGCTTTCCATGAAAATGTCACCCACTACAGCACTCTGAGGGCATCAGCATCCAGCAAAGTGCTCTCCAGGCCCCCAGGGCCAAGGAAAAGCACAATGCAGGCACTCTGTGCACAGTACAGTGCTCTGCAAGCACACAATGGCCAGTACAGTACTCGGCAGGCACCCAAGACCCAGTATGGTGCTCCACATAATAATAATAATAATAGCATTTTGTTACGCGCTTACTATGTGCAAAGCACTGTTCTAAGCACTGGGGAGGATACAACGTGATCAGGTTGTCCCACGTGGGGCTTACAGTCCTAATCCCCATTTTACAGATGAGGGAACTGAGGCACAGGGAAGTTAAGTGACTTGCCCAAAGCCACACAGCTGACAATTGGCAGAGCAGGGATCAGAGCATGGCAGTATGGAGCATGACAGAGAAGCACTGTGGTCTAACAGAGAACAGATCCGGGAGTCAGAAGGTCATGGGTTCTAATCCCTGCTCTGCCACTTTGCTGCGTGACCTCGGACAAGTCACTTCACTTCTTTGTGCCTCAGTTACCTCATCTGTAAAATGGAGACTAAGACTTTGAGCCCCATGTGGGACTGGGACTGTGTCCAACGTGATTTGCTTGTATTGATACCAGTGTTTAGTACAGTGGCTGGCACATAGTAAGCACTTAAATAATACTAATAGTAATGATGGTATTTGTTAAGTGCTTACTATGTGCCAAGCACTGTTCTACATGCTGGGGTAGATACAAGGTAATCAGGTTGTCCCACATGGGGCTCACAGTCTTAAACCCCATTTTACAGATGAGGTAACTGAGGCACAGAGAAGTTAAGTGACTTCCCCAAGGTCACACAGCAGACAAGAGACACAGCCGGGATTAGAAACCCACATCTTCTGACTCCCTACTGGTGCCCAGGAAAGCACACTGCAGGCACTGAAGGTCCAGCAATGCACTCTACAGGTTCCCCCCAGCACAGTACTTTGCAGGCACCCACTACCCTCACCCACTTCAAAGCCTTACTGAGGGCACATCTCCTCCAAGAGACCTTCCCTGACTAATCCTTCCTTTCCTCTTCTCCCGCTTCCTTCTGCGTCGCCCTGACTTTCTCTCTTCATTCATTCCCCTCTCCCAGACCCACGACATTTATGCACATATGTATAATTTATTTATTTATAGTACTGTTTGTCTCCCTCTCTAGACTGCAAGCTCATTGTGGGCAGGCAATGTGTCTGTTACAGTCTTATAGTATACTCTCCCAACCACTTAGTACAGTGCTCTGCACATAGTAAGCACTCAATAAATATGATTGGCTGACTGACTCCATAGGCTCCTGGTGCCCAATAAAGCATCCTCTGGGCACCGATTGCCCAGTAAAGAGCTCTGCAGCACCTGGTTCCCAGTAAACACTGACTGGGATGGGGAAACTGGGGACAATGCTGGGATTCTCTCATTGCAAATAGAGCAGAGAAGCAGAAGGCTTTTGTTCAGGATCGCTCCCTCGCTGACCCTCTATGGGGCTGCAGCCACAAGCACGACATAGTGGCTAGAACACAGACCTGGGAGTCAGAAGGTCATGGGTTCTAATCCCAGCTCTACCAATTGTCTGCTGTGAGACCTTGGGCAAGTTGCTTAACTTCTCTGGGCCTCAGTTACTTCATCTGTAAAATGGGGAACGAGACTGTGAGCCCCATTTAGGACAGGGACTGTGTCCAACCCTATTTGCTTGTAACCACCCCAGTGCTTAGTGCAGTGCACATAGTAAGCACTTAACAAATATCACAATTATTATTATCATTATTATTGTAGTTCCATGTAACAACAGCAAACCTGCAGACACAGCTCTCCAGCCTGCCCGCTCACCCTCCCTTTCGGATGGTACTGGGTATCGAGTCGCCATTCTTTCCAGCTCTTTTGGCATACGTGAGTGCCAGCCCCCAACCAGCACGGGAAAAGCAGAGTGGCGGTCCATGTGGCCGACGGCTAAACAATAATAGGCCGAACCTTCGGACGGTCTGGCCCCCCACCAGGATGCCTCCCGGCTGCTGCAGCTCCAGCCTTTGCACCCGGGGTCAGAGCGCAGATCGGAGACTCTGAGAAGGCTCTGTCCCATGGGCGCGGCCAACCTGGGACAGGCGATGCGGGCCAGGGGCTCAAGGTCCAACCCCTGTCCGGCCAGGCTTTTCCCTGGTGGGGCGGATGTTGGCCACCGAGGCCTACTCCTCGGTTACCTTGTATACCACGAGGTTGTGCCGTCCGTCCTGCAGGGTTGTCCCATCCTGGTTCATCAGTTTCACGAAGGCAATTCCAAAGGCTTTTTCAGACTTGTCTCTGGCTGTAGGGGGAGAAAAGGTGACTCTGGCTGCTGCAAAAAGAGGTTCTGCCCCCACCCAAACCGTCCACCCCTCCATCCCATCTTACCCCGCTAAACTCCTGTTACAACCCAGCCCGCCCACTTTGCTCCTCCAACGCCAACCTACCGTCTGTGCCTTGACCTCATCTGTCTTGCTGCCAACCCCTCGCTCACACCCTGCCTCTGGCCTGGACCACCACTCTCCCCAACTTCAAAGCCTTATTAAAAATCACATCTCCTTCCAAGAGGCCCTCCTCAACTAAGCACTTATTTCCCCTACTCCCTCTCCCATCTGTACCATCAATGCACTTGGATCTGTACCCTTTACGCACTTAATAGTCACTTCACCCTCAGCCCCACAGAGCCTATGTACATAGCCAAAATTTGTTTTACTGTCCACCTTCCCCTCTAGACTTCAAGCTTCTGGTGTGCAGGAAACATGTCTACCAACTCTCTATTACTGTATTCTCCCAAGTGCTTAGCACTTTGCACTGCACATAGTAAGCACTCAAACACTACTGATTGATGGATTGATTGATGTCCCATTCCACTCCCCCACTGTTCAGAGGGTGTTGGGGAGGAAGGGCACAAGACTGCAATGCCGGGGAGAGAAAGGCACATGAGACCTGCCATTGGAAACACTGTAGGAGCTAGGAGCCAGGAGCCCAGGAGGACGTGACCTAACGGTACAAGCATGGGGCCACGAGTAATATGAGCCTGCTGTCGCTTAGGGACCGTCTCTATATGTTGCCAACTTGTACTTCCCAAGCGCTTAGTACAGTGCTCTGCACACAGTAAGTGCTCAATAAATACGATTGAATGAATGAATAATAATAATAATGGCATTTATTAAGCACTTACTATGTGCAAAGCACTGTTCTAAGCGCTGGGGAGGTTACAAGATGATCAGGTTGTCCTGCGGGGGGCTCACAGTCTTAATCCCCATTTTACAGATGAGGTGACTGAGGCCCAAGAAGTTAAGTGACTTGCCCAAAGTCACACAGCTGACAATTGGCGGAGCCAGGATTTGTACCCATGACCTCTGACTCCAAAGCCCGTGCTCTTTCCACTGAGCCAGAGACTAGGTTCTAATCCCAGCTCTGCTTGTGGCCTGCTCAGTGATCTTGGGAAAGGCACAGTCTCTCTGGACTCCAGTCTCCTCTTTGGTAAAATGGGGTCATAATACCCCCTGCTTTTCCTGTTTTTTATACTGTGAAAACAAGTGGGCCAGGGACTGATCCCAATCTGATTATTCTTTTAATTCTGGTATTTTTGTAAGCACTTCCAATGTACTGTACTAAGAACTGGGATAGATACAAGCTTAATCATGTTGGACCCAGTCCATGTCCCACATGAGGCTCACAATCTTACTCCCCATTTTACAGACGAGATAATTGAGGCACAGAGAAGTGAAGCGACTTGCCATGGTCACAGAGCAGAGAAGTGGCAGAGCCAGGATTAGAACACAGGGCTTTCTGACTCCCAGGTCCAGGCTCTATCCACTAAGCCTGTCTTGTATTTACCCTAGTGGTTGGCACAGAACATGGGACATAGTCAGTAAGCAGTTAATATGACAATAAATTAAAAATCATAATAAATTCAAATGGAACATTTTAAGAAGGCCATTTCTCCAGATGGCTAGTGTCTACTCTAGAAAATTCCTGATCCAGGGTGGTCTAGAGCTTATTTAAATGGGTTGTTCCAATTTGGAAACCCAACGCCCTTCAGGGGCGGATCTCTTCTGTTTTGGAGAAAACTAAGATAGAAAGTCAAGTTGCCAAGAGTTGAAATTTGGATGCATTATGCTTCCCAACACAGTCACAGAAGGCCTTGCCAAGATGGAGTTCTTCTTAGCCTTGGCAACATCTTGGCAACGCCCAGACCTCCCAATACTTACACTCCTGTGATGAGCGGTGACGGAACGTGAACCGCAGGTGACAGTGAGAGACCTCTTCTATTGCGATGGACACCTGCAGATTCACACCATTAGAACACATCCAGTACTCTATAGAGGACTCAGGGGGAGCATACCCAGCATTTCATGGAGGGGGGAACCCTCCTTAAGAACTGATCCAAAACCACCTCGGTGTAGTTCACTTTACAGTATAAGGCAGGATTTCCTAAGGGTTGTGAAGAGAATCATCAGGACATGAAAATTCTATTAACAGGAAGGAGCAGGTAGTGGGAAATAGGAAAGGGAGGGGGAGAAGGAGGGAAGGGGAGAGAGAGAGATACAGGGGGAGGGGAAAGAAGGGAAAAAGAAGAGACAAGAAAAAAAACAGAGAATGGTATTCAATTGTATTGGGGATGTGAAAAGAAGTCAGGATCAGACAAAGGGTTTGGATCTGGAGAGAAAACCGAGGTAGAAACACTGAAATGAGACCCATGAAATTTGTTCATTTGCTGAGAGGAGACCTTGAAGACTAGTAAGCCATGAATCAAAATGCTGCATTTTAGCCATGGTCCTTATTCACGCTGTGCCACATTCTGATTGTACGTGACTCTTTGAATCAGGAAGAAGCAGGGCATAGTGGATAGAGAACCGGCCTGGGAGTCAGAAGGTCATGGGTTCTAATCCCAGCTCCACCACTTGTCTGCCTTGTGACCTTGGGCAAGTCACTTTACTTCTTTATGCCTCAGTTACCTCATCTGGAAATTGAGGATTGAACCTATGAGCCCTATGTGGGACAGGGACTAAGTCCAACCTGATTTGCTTGTATCCACCCCAGCTCTTAGTACAGTGCCTGACATATAGTAAGTACTTAGCAAACATCATAATTATTGTCATTATTATCATTATTATTATTAAGAATGAGGTACGGTGTTAGTTCGGACTCCTAGCTCAATGAAGAGAATTGCTAAAACTATTAATGATGACAAACAATGAAATTAGGACATAGGGAAAATTGTAACGACCATTTCAAAATAGAAGCAAGTAATAGTAGGCAGTGTGGACAATGCAGAGTAAGAATTATAGAACCAGCATGGCCTAGTGGAAAGAGAACAGGCCTGGGAGTCAGAGAACTTGGGTTCTAATCCTGGTTCCGCCACTTGCCTGCTCTGTGACCTTGGGCAAGACTTTTTACTTTTTTGTGCCTCGGTCTTCTCATCTGCAGAATGGGGATTAAATATCTGTTCCCTCTCCCTTTGATACTGTGAGCCCTGTGAGAGTCAGGGACTGTGTCTATCTGCTTATACTGCATCAACCCTAGCACTGAATACAGCACTTGGCTGAGTAAGCGCTCAGAAAATACCACAATTATCATTATTAGAATTACTGAACAGTGTAAATGGGGTAGAGCCCAATGAGGGTGAGTTCTTACCTTCACAGTTTCGTGCCAACAAGGTTGCTTGACTTGGTAATAGATGACCGACTTGTACTCTGAAATGCCTTCATAACCAGCCCCAGGATGAATCGCTTTCTTTGGATATAAAAAAATATGTAAGGGTGAACTCAATTTCAGATCATCTGAGAGTGCCACTGTCCACATGTCAATGCTCCATTGATGTCCCTGACATCACATATTTCCCTCCCACCCAATTTTTTCATGCGGTGACAGTTTGTTGGCAGGGCCGGCAGGCCTCTGGGCCTGAGACTGAGGCCAGGGCTCACACAGGAAGACCTCACTACACCTTGCAACCCCCTGCAACCTTCTTTTCCAGAGGCAGGCTGGGACCAACCAGGCATGGTCTAAAGAACCGTCTAAAAAACAGAGAAGCAGTGTGGCCTAATGGAAAGAGCAAGGGTCTCGGAGTCAGAAGGAACTGGGTTCTAATTCAGGCTCCTCCACTTGTCTGCTGTGTGACCTTCGGCAAGTCATTTGACATCTGGGGCTCAGTTACCCCATATGTAAAATGTGGATTAAAACTGAGCCCCAGGTAGGCATGGACTGTGTCCAACCTGATTTACTTGTCTCTACCCACTGCTAAGTACAGTATCTGGAAAATTCATTCATTCAGTTGTATTTATTCAGCACTTACTGTTTGCAGAGGACTGTACTAAACCTTGGGAAAGTACACTACAACAATAAACTGACACATTCCCTGTCCACAATGAGCTTACAGTCTAGAGAGGACGGAGACAGACATTAATATAAAAAAAATTACTAATCACTTAATATCGTAAAAAAAAAGAACTGGCTGGAATCTGGGTTCCACACATACTGGGCCCGGGGCAGGTGGGGGCTGGGAGGGATCGACCCATTGATCCCAGGCAGGTCTAAGACACACCCCTGAGTAACAGCATGACCTAGTGGGAAGAACACAGAACTAAGAGGCAGAGGATCTGGGTTCTAATTCCACCTCCACCACTTGCCTGCTATCTGACCTTGAGCAAGTCATTTCACTTCTCCATTTCTGTTAAAGGGGGTTCGATAACTGTCTCCGCCCACCCCCACTACTTACACTGTGAGCCCCATGTGGGACAGGGACCACATCCAACCATATTGCCTTGGATGTTTAGTACAGTGCTTGGAACATAGTACGCCCTTAACAAAATCCAAAAGTGCTATTATTATTATTTCTCTTGGCTTATCCCAAAAGAGACTTTCACTGAAGTGATATGCGTTCCTCAAGTGCCCTTGGATGAGCAAATTCATGCTCCAGTGGGCCAGGTGACAACAGGTCATCAGTCAGTGGTTTGCCCTTCAGATGTGAACAAGGCTACAGGGGCTCTTTCCTCTGCCCTCTCAGGGACTTCCCTCCCTCCCTCCCTCCCTCCCAGCCCACCTCCCATTACAGGACTCTCACCCAAATCACTCACAGTAGATCTGACGTAGGCCCAAATGTCAACACAAATCTGCCAGGGAAACAGCATACCTCTAAAACAGCGCCCTCCTCATTGACTACTGACATAGTGACTTCCACATTCTTGGGTGTCTTCTTCTTCCCTTTGTCAAATTCGCCATGGACCAGGGTGACATAAATGTCGTTTCGGACATCTCCTACAAAACAACACACTGCCCTATGAGACTCAAGGAAGGAAATATTCTGCTTGGTTGAGAGAAGCCACATGGCAGTTAGGTATGACAGCAACTACAAGACAAGAAGGGGATCTGACCCAGATCTTTCCATCCAACCGTATCTCTGTTATCTCACAGAGAGTTACCCTGCAGAGCAAGTAGCAATTTTGAAATGGGGCCTTTTTAAAATGAGTCATCCTAATCCATGTATTTCTCTTCCTGCTAACAATCCTGCCTGACTCAATCTACACAGCCCACAGAAGCATTTCACTCTGATCTTTTTTATCCCATCTGATGACAGGTTTTGGCTTTTGTACTATGTAAAAGAATGCCTTTTTCTAAAAACCCTTGTCAGTGGCTTATCTGAGAATAAATCAACTTTCTCTTAGTCCCATGATTTTACTCTGGGGCCTTTTGGAAATGCAACTCAAAATATGGCAGAGGAATTATGACTCTCACAGGTGGAGTGATACCAATATGGTAAATTTGGCGCCTGACTTGGAAATTGGAAGTCAGTTGGAGCTGGGCAGAATTGAGCCCAACTCACACAGCCAGTCTCTACTTTTGAAACCCTCCTAAAAATCACACCTCCTCCAGGAAGTCTTCCCAGACTACACCTTTTAATTCTCCTATCCACCCTTCCCTCTGTGTCAACTATGCACTTGGCTGTGCACTCGATAACCACCTTGATACTTACCCCAATCCCACAATAGTTATGCAAATATTCTTATGCTCTACTATTTCCCCTATCCCTAATCCATTTTAATATCTATCTCCCACTTCAGATTATAAAATTCCGGTGGGCAGGGATTGCGCCTACCAACTCTACTGTACTGGACTTTCCCAAATGCTTAGTACAGTGCTCTGCACATAGTAAGTGCTCCATAAATACACTGATTGATTAATTGAAGTTGACTCTCTAGCTGTGAGTGGTGGGGGTTGGGGAGAGGCAGGGGAAGATGGAGGAGAGAAGACCCAGGATTTAGGATCATTTTTTCATTCTCTGCCAAGTTCAAGGAAGTTTAATGTGCCAGACTAACATATCCTAGCTAGGATGGTGGAGCTGCTGGCCAACTCGGCGGTCGAGCAATGGCCGGGATGTTGTCTCCATTCACGACCTGGGAATCTAAGACAATTTCATTTCAGTACAAACGAGCAACCATATCTTTTACTTTTCCTGATTCAGGTCTGACTGAACAAATTTTTTAAAAAATCTAGAAAACAGCCTTCAGGCCAATGCGGTGGGGAGGGGACAGTGGCGGTGCACACCCCTGGACCACCTGGTATCCATGCCACTTCTCACTTCTTTCCTATCCCTGCTACATCCTCCAGGGGCCTTGATCCTGACCTGCCTCACACCAATGTGGTGGTGAAGACAATAGCAGCTACAGCATGTGGCCACCACCAATGGTGGATGGGAGAGAGGCCTTAGCCTTGGCTACGGTCACTATGATCGCTCTAGTGACTGTTGGACTCTGAGCTGCCAGGGCCCCAAATGCTACTTCCTCTTGCCACAGTCTCTAATGACTTTTGGACGTCTTTTTCATATTTATCTTTTCTCTTTATCTTGTTTTGATATTTCTATTGTTTTGTCTTTTAACTGTGGTATTTGTCAAGCGCTCAGTATGTGCCAAACATTGTACTAAGTGCTGGGATAGATACAAGATAATCAGTTCCCACATGGGGCTCACAGTAGGAGGGAGAACAGGTTTTGAATCCCCACTGTGCAGATGACGGAACTGAGGCCCACAGAACTTAACTGACTTGCCCATAGCTAGTAAGTGGCAGAGGAGGGATTAGAATCCAGGTCCTCTGACTCCCAGGCCTGGGATCTTTCCATTAGGCTATGCTGCTTCTCGCAGCTCTTCTTACGTGCCTGTTGCCTATCCCCTCTCCCCATTTCATTCTTAGATGGGGAGAATTGTATTCTTTCTCGGCTCTTAGAAGAGTGTTTTGCTGAATGAATACTATTACTACTATTGTAGTAAGAATGTGCAGAGGATTATACAAGACTCTCCTCCAAAGAAAGAGGAAAGTATTGTGGAAAGGTCAGGCTTTCTAAAATAGGGAGATTTTCACTCCCTTCACTTGGAAGGCTTTGCTACCTGGACAGAGATGTTAAAATGATTGGATAGCGAGCCGATCTTTCTAAACCGTTTGGATGAAATAGGTGGGTGAATCTGGGGAATAATGTGAGTCCCAAATCCCCCAATCCGTGTAGAGACAATTTATGACCGAATGCCTTTCAGATTCGTTAAATTGTTCCTGGATCCATCGCTGGCAGCAATGGAGCTGTTAGGGCTGACCTGGGAAGGTGATTTCAGGAAACCCCATTTTGCGGGCCACGGCTGTCGTTCGGTCGACAAGGTGAGAGAAATCCTTCTGAACTTGAGCCAAGTCGCCTGGGAGCAGTTTCAGGGAGATCCAAAGGCCTGCAAAGGAAAGGCAATTCCAAAGCTATGTCTCATCCAGGGCCTCCCCAAGGCCCAGCTTTCAACAGACCCCACTGAGCACCTTCCAGTTCTGGAAGCAGAATACTGATGCTGAGATAGACCAGTGGATGGACACACACACACACACACACACACACGCGCGCGCGCGCACCCCCACACATACACACTCTCTCTCTCTCTCTTTCGATGGTAAGCTCCTTTTGGGTGGGGAACATGTCTACCAACTTTATTACATTGTATTTTCCCAAGTGCTTGGTATAAGTGCTCTGCACACAGTAAGATCTCAATAAATGCCACTGATTGATCAATTGATTGACATGTAGGAAGCATGCCCTCCAGGACTGGAAATGACAGCCGGAGAGGAAGTGCTCCCATGTGGTCAAACATGCCTCAGCTGAGAGTTGGAGAACAGATATGAATAACAGACCAAGAGAATAAATAACAAAATGCGAACAGATGAATGCGTGAGAGCTGAAGTGGTGGATGGGGTGGCAAGGGTCAGGCTGTGGGGATGAATCAGAGAAGGCTGCCCAGGGGAGGGGATGTTCAGGAGGGAAATGACCAGGCTTGGCCCAACTGAGAGGGATGGTGGTCCTTCATCAGAGTCATGGAATAAGCAGTGGGAGAGGCAGGAGAATTGAAACTGAGCTACAGTTTGTGGCTTTTCCGGGACTATGAGCTGGAAGGGGGCAGAGAGGAGAGCAGGCAGGCATCAGGAGCCCACTGAGGGCTGACAGCCTCCAAGCTGACTGTCGGGACATCCTGGGGTCTGCCTTAAAATGGAAGAAAACTCATGATCTTCTCTTCTAACAGGCCAAGGATGATGCACCTTAAATGCTTAGTTGTTTTAATTAAGGGTTGGAATTCAAACAAGCTGTACTGAATAATAACATTAACTGTGCTAACTGTAAAGTGTTTACAGGGTACTAAGTGCTGTGGTAGATACAAAGTAATCAGGTCAGACAGTCAACTGCTCCACATGGGGCTCACAGTCTAAGTTGGAGGGAGTAGGATTTAATCCCAATTTCATGTATAAGGAAACTGAGGCAGAGAGGACACATAACAGACAAGTGGTGGATCTAGGATTAGAACTCAGGTGCTCTGACTCCCAGGCCTGTGTGCTGTCCACTATTCATTCAACTATAATTCATATATAATTCTATTTATCTATTTTGATGTTATTGATGTCTACCTACTTGTTTTGTTTTGTTGTCTGCCTCCCCCTGTGAGCCCGTTGTTGGGTAGGGATTGTCTCTATTTGTTGCCAAGCTGCCTTCGACACTGTGGATCACCCCCTTCTCCTCAACACGCCATCCAACCTTGGCCTCACAGACTCCGTCCTCTCCTGGTTCTCCTCTTATCTCTCCGGCCGTTCATTCTCAGTCTCTGCCCCTGCTCTGTCCCTACCTCCAGGCTTGTATCTCCTCCTGCCTTCAGGACATCTCCATCTGGATGTCTACCCACCATCTAAAACTCAATATGTCCATGACCGAACTCCTTATCTTCTTTCCCAAACCCTGCCTTCTCCCTGACTTTCCCGTCACTGCGGACGGCACTACCATCCTTCCCATCTCACAAGCCCGCAACCTTGGTGTCATCCTTGACTCTGCTCTCTCGTTCACCCCACACATCCAATTCATTACCCAAACCTGCCGGCGCACCCCTGCAACATCACCAAGATCCGCCCTTTCCTCTCCATCCAAACCGTTACCTTGCTGGTTTAATCTCTCATCCTATCCCGACTGGATTACTGCATCAGCCTCCTCTCTGATCTCCCATACTCCTGTCTTTTCCCTCTTCAGTTTATACTTGACTCTGCTGCCCAGATTTCTTTGTATAGAAACACTCTGGGCGTGTTACTCCCCTTCTCAAAAATCTCCAGAGGCTGCCTGTCAAACTATGAATCAAGCAAAAACTCCTCACTCTCAACTTCAAGGCTCTCCATCCATCCCCTCGCCCCCTCCTACCTCACCTCCCTTCTCTCCTTCTACAGACCAGCCTGCACCCTCCGCTCCTCCGCTGCTAACCTCCTCACTGTGCCTCGTTCTCACCTGTCCCGCCATCAACCCCCAGCCCACGTCCTTCCCCTGGCCTGGAATGCTCTCCCTCCACACATCCGCCAAGCTAGCTGTCTTTCTCCCTTCAAAGCCCTACTAAGAGCTCACCTCTTCCAGGAGGCCTTCCCAAACTGAGCCCCCTTTTTCCTCTCCTCCTCCCCATCCACCCCGCCCTACCTCCTTCCCCTCCCCCATGGCACTTGTATATATTTGTATGGACTTATTACTCTATTTTACTTGTACATATTTACTATTCTACTTATTTTGTTAATGGTGTGCATATAGCTTTAATTCTATTTGTTCTGACGATTTTGACACCTGTCTATACGTTTTGTTTTGTCGTTTGTCTTCCTCTTCTAGACTGTGAGCCTGTTGTTGGGTAGGGACCGTCTTTATATGTTTCCGACTTGTACTTCCCAGGCGCTTAGTACAGTGCTCTGCACACAGTAAGTGCTCAATAAATACAACTGAATGAATGAATGAATTCACTTGTATTTATTGAGCACTTACTGTATGCGAAGCACTTGGGAGAGTACAACAATAGACATATTCCCTGCACACACGAGCTCACAATCTAGAGGGGGAGACAGACATTAATATACATTAATTAATTAATTAATTAATTACAGATATATACATATGTGTTGTGGGGATGGGAGGGAGGATGAATGAAGGGAGCAAGTCAGGATTACACAGAGGGAGTTGGAGAAGAGGAGAGGAGGACTTAGTCAGGGAAGGCTTCTTGGAGGAGATGTGTCCGCAATGAGGCTTTGAAGTGGTGGAGGGCAATTATCTGTCTGAAATGAGGCGGGAGGCGTTCCAGACCAGAGGTAGGATGTGGGAGAGAGGTCGGTGGTGAGATAGATGAGAACGAGGCACAGTAAGAAGGTTAGCATTAGAGGAATGAAGTATGTGGGCTAGGTTGTAATAGGAGAGTAGCGAGGTGAGGTAGGAGGGGGCAAAGAGATTGAGTGCTTTAAAGCCAATGGTGAGGAGTTTTTGTTTGATGTGGAGGTGGATGGGCAACCACTGGAGTTTCTTGAGGAGTGGGGAAACAGGGTTTGAACATTTTTGAAGGAAAATGATCTGGGCAGCAGAGTGGAGAATGGACTGGAGTGGGGAGAGGCAGGAGGTAGGGAGGTCAGCAAGAAAGCTGATAAAATAATCAAGGTGGGATAGACAAGTGCTTGCATTAATGTGGTAGCAGTTTGGATGGCGAGAAAGAGGTAGATTTTAGCAATGTTGTGAAGGTAGAACTGACAGGATTTAGTGATGGCTTGAATATGTGCATTGCATGAGAGAGAGGAATCAAGGATAATGTCAGGGTTCCAGGCTTGTGAGACAGGAAGGATGGTGATGCCATCAACAGTGTTGGGAAAGTGAGCAGAAGGACAGGGTTTGGATGGGAAGATAAATTCAGATTTAGCCATATTAAGTTTGAGGTGACGGGAGGACATCCAAGTAGAGATGTCTTGAAGGCAGTAGGAAATGCAAAACTGCAGACAGGGAGAGAGATCAGGGCTGGAGATGTAGATTTGGGTGTCATCAGCACAGAGGTGGTAGTTGAAGCAATGTGAGCAAGTGGGTTCTCCAAGGAAGTGGGTGTAGATAGAGAATAGAAGGGGATTTTCAATCGTATTTATTGAGTGCTTACTGTGTGCAGAGCACTGTACTAAGCGCTTGGGAAGTACAAGTTGGCAACATATAGAGACAGTCCCTACCCAACAGCGGGCTCACAGTCTAGAAGGGGGAGACAGACAACAAAACATATAAACCAAATAAAATGAATAGAATACATATGTACCAGCAAAATAGAGTAATAAATATGTACAAACGTATATACATATATACAGGTGCTGTGGGGAGGGGAAGGAGGTAAGGCAGGGGGGATGGGGAGGGGGAGTAGGGGGAGAGGAAGGAAGGGGCTCAGTCTGGGAGCTCAGTCTCAGTCTCAGTCTCCTTGTACTCATGTGAGCATGGGAGCTAAGGGCTTCAACCCAAGGGGCAGACGGACTGGGTGGCTAGCTTGGCGGATGTGCGGAGGGAGGGCATTCCAGGCCAGGCGGATCCAGAACTGAACCTCTGAGGGGACCCCCCTCCCCCCCCGCCAGTTAGGGGATAAGAGGCAGAGGAGGAGCCCAGGAAAGAAACTGAGAATGAGCTGCCAGAAAGATAGGAGGAGACTCCAAAGAGCACAGTGTCAGTGAAGCCAAGGTTGGATAATGTTTCCAGGAGAAGGGGGTGTTCGAAAGTGTCAAAATCAACTGAGAGTCGGAGAAGGATTAGGATGGAGTAGAGGCCATTAGATTTGGCCCCAATGTTCCCTTTGAATGGTATCTCTTTTTCCAGTCTGAATTCTCATGCCCTTCCCAGGACAACAGTGGACTTGCTATGAAAAGGTTTGTAAATCCACCAATCAGATGCTGCTGGTGCTTAGTGCATTTCCCAAAGGGTTTTTATTCTTCCTTGGTCCTCTTTCAGTTCTGACTTCCCCAGTAGATTGTAAACACCTTGAAGGCATGCAATGTGTATCTAATTTCTGTTGTAGTCTCCCAAGCACTTGTGGCTTTGTGACCTTGTACAGTGTGGCCTAGTGGAAAAGGCCTGGGAATTAGAGGATCTGGGTTATCATCCTGGCTTTGCCACTGGCCTGCTGAGTGACACCGGACAAGTCACTTAACATCTCAGTTTCCTTACCTGCAAAATGGGGATTTAATTCCTGTTCTCCGTTCCCCGTAAACTGGGAGCCTCTTATGGGTCAGGAACTGTGTCTGATCTGATTGTCTTGCAGCTACCCTAACACAAAAAGCAGCGTGACCTAATGGATAGAGCATGGGCCTGGAATTCAGAAGGACCTGGGTTCTAATCCCGGCTCCACCACTTGTCTGCTGTGTGACCTTGGGCAAGTCACTTCAGTTCTCTGTGTCTCAGTTACCTCATCTGTAAAATGTGGATTAAGACTGAGGCCTGTGTGGGACAGGGACCGTGTCCAACCCAATTACCTTGTACTCTCCCAAGTGCTTAGTACAGTGCCTGGCACACATTAAGCACTTAACAAATACCACATATTTTTATTATTATTACTCTGTGTAGTGCTTGGCACATAGTAAGGGCTTAATAAATACCACAGTCATCATTATTCCTGGAAATGTGTCTGCCAACTCTGCTGTATTGCACACCAACACTTGGTACAGAGAAGCAGCATGGCTTAGTGACAAGAGCCCGGGCTTTGGAGTCAGAGGCTGTGGGTTCTAATCCCAGCTCTGCCACTTGTCTGCTGTGTGACCTTGGGCAAGCCACTTAACTTCTCTGTTCCTCAGTTACCTCATCTGTAAAATGGAGATGAGCCCCAAGTAGGACAACTCAATTACCATGTATCTACCCCAGTGCTTAGAACAGTGCCTGGCACATAATAAGTGCTTAACAAATACTATAATAATAATTATTATTATTATTACAATGCTCTGCACATGATATGCACTCACTAAATACTGCTGATTGACTGATACTTTGAAGATCATCCCTAATCGCAAAAGAAATGTGAAAAAAGATAAAATGCCTGTCAGGATTTCATATCCATATTTGACTAGGTGCTGACTTTGAACAAATCCATTTTCTGTTCTTTGTCTTCAACTTATGGAAGTCATCATGTAACCAATCCATTCCCATGAGTTAGGAGGAGGAGGAGGAGGAAGAATAAGGGGAAGAGAAGGGAGAAGAGGAGGAGGAAGATGAGGAGGAAGAGGGGGAGAAGCAGCGGACATCACCCCGTCAGGATCTTATTTCCTCTGTACATTTCCCTTTGTGCAATCAGAGGAAACAGGGCAACAAAAGTTTGCCTCATGACTGACTCGACTCCAACCCATTTTCGAGGTAATTCCTGGAAAAAATTTGCCCAAATAGTTTACAAAACCAGTTGCTAAGAGGAATGTTGATTTCCAAGCACAACAAGTGCCCCGAGGTGCAAGAATGAATGCCAGCTTGGTTACATCATCGGTAAAGATAATCAAGAGGCTGGAATGGCACCCTCAAAGTGGAGCCTGATACTTCTCTTCAGCCTGCAGGAGCCACCTCCCCAGCACACACTCACACACCTTGTCCTTTGTGATTCACTTCCTTTGTTGCAATCACTTTGTTCAGGACCGAAGTGAGAGGCTCATTCTCCCCAATCACGTGGGAGGTTATCAGGGGCGACATGATCAGCTGCCTCTGCCGGATATAGGTTTCCATAGCAATTCTGAGAAACAGAACAAAAGCGAGGGTGGGGGAAGAGAAGGGAAATATTAACACAGCATTCCACTGGCCAGTCCAAGACCTGGTGGGAAGAGTTGGGAGGTAGCAGTCCTGAGCTCCCGGGGTCCATTGCGGAGACAGAGGCAGCAGTATGTTTGTGGGAAACATCCAGGTCCTCAGATAGCTGTGCCTCAATCTCCTCAACTGTATAGAGGGTATTCAATAAGTGTTCTCCCTCCTACTTAGCCTGTGAGCCTCATGTGGGACAGGGACTGTGTCTGACCTGATTAACTTATTTCAAACCCAGCACTTAGAACAGCAACTTGATACACAATATGGCTTAACAGATACCATAATAATGATAGTGATTATTAACAACAAATACCACAATTATAGGGAAGCAGCATGTTGTAGTGGATAGAGCACGGGCCTGGGAGTCAGAAGGTCATGGGTTCTAATCCTGGCTCCACTGCTTGTCTGTGGTGTCACCTTGAGTAAATCACTTCATTCATTCATTCATTCATTCATTCATTCATACATTCATTCAATCGTATTTACTGAGCACTTACAGTGTGCAGAGCACTGTACTAAGCACTTGGGAAGTACAAGTTGGCAACATATAGAGACGGTCCCTACCCAACAATGGGCTCACAGTCTAGAAGGCACTTCTCTGTGCCTCAGTTACCTCATCTGTAAAATGGGGATTGAGACTGTGAACCCTCATGGGACAGGGACTACGTCCAGCCCGATTTGCTTGCATTAACCTCAATGCTTAGTACAATGCCTAGCACATAGTAAGCGCTCAATAAATACCATTACTATTATTATTATTGTTATTACTATTATTAGCGGGTTACAGTTGGAGGGACCACTTATGATAAGCAAACATTTGTCCTGCTGCCTACGGGTACTCTGCTCTGTTGGTCCTTAACTGACAAACCATGTCTCCAGAAATAACTGCTACAGTTAGTACCGGAATGGCAAAACCTAAACATCTCTAAATTGGCTTCATTTTAAAAAGAGATGATGCCACTGACTGAGCAGGTGGCCTGTATCTTCCCCTTTAAGGTATTTATTTTGACCACTTGAGAGAGAAAAAAATCTTATGTTTATCTCCCCCCATGAGAATGGAGGCTTCCTTTGGGCAGGGACCATGTAACTTGATTATTCTGCCTTTCCAAGCATTTAGTCCAGTGCACCGCACCAAGCAGGTGCTCAATAAATGCTATAACAATTACAGCTAGCATCACTGCTTCATTTCTGGTCTTTCTGTCTCCAGATGCCGTCGGTGTGTCTGGTCGAAAACAGCAACTCCTTCTCTGACTCAGAGGGCGGGTTAGTCCGCCTGCCACAGGTGCCTCTCAGAGAGGCTGCAATCTCTGAGGCTGCGCTGGCTGTGTCTCCAGAGGGTTCCCTCGGCCCCACTGCTTACAGTCTCAGCACTTGCCCAGTTTCAGATCAAACGTCACCCCACAAGCGGCTCCCCACGGATGCCCCCATTGCCTCCTTGGCCCCACTTGGGGCTGCGTGTCGCCTCTTTTACCCAGCTGTGACCCCAGTGGTGGCCTCACCCAGCCTTTAGTCTAAACTCTCCCTTGCTGCTTTTGCTGCATTTCCCTGATGATGGGAAACAGGCCTCACTCGGCTCTGCCATAACCTATTCTGCAGAATGGAGCAACCTCCTGGGGCAGCCAGACAGCCTTCAGAGCCGCTGAGGATGGCAAATGCGTTTTGATAGTCTATAAATACTTTCTATAGTGTGTGCTTTAGAAACCTTGCCTGGTGACAAAGTTAACGAGGCAGCATCATGGCATGCTACAAGGTTAACAGGGCAACATCATGTCCGGCTACAGAGTTAATGGGGCGATACTGTGTCCAGCTACAGAGTTAACAGGGCAACCAAAGAGCTCAAAGTCAGCGCTCTTCCAACTGGTAGCAGACAAAGACACAGACGCCCCACCCCTCCTTGCCCCTCCCTCTACCAGCCAGCCAGTCCCATTACCCATAGAATGTAATAATAGTACCCAGCTCTCTCTGGGGTGGTTTGGTTTCTCTGCCCAATAGACTTGCCAGGTTTTCCTTTCAGTTCTTACACACAGTGGTCTGTCTGCAGGAAAATGGAAATCTTTAAGTCTGCTCCAGAACCGGTCCCCAGGGGGTGGCTGCTGGATCCGCTGTACAACTGAAGCTTTCAGAGAAACTGCTCAGAGTGGACCACTGTGAAATAGACACATGCATGCACACTCACTCTTCCCAGTCTAGCACACTGGTATACTGTGGAGCTTTTATGCTGGGTTTTGCAGACAGCCACCGAACATTTTAGGGTTTAAATGCCAGAAGCTGTCGTGTGTGCTGTGAATGATTTACAGTGAAGTTGGCAGCCCGACCCTAACCGGTAATCCAATTAGGGTGGGCTCTTCAGAGATGCAATGAGTGGATTCTTAGACTAGAGAACAAATCTCAGCTCGCAGGGCTTTCACAGCAGAGAACAATAATAATAATAATAATAACAACAATAATGATAATAATAATAACGGTATTTGTTAAGCGCTTTCTATGTGCCAGGCATTGTACTAAGTGCTGGGGTGGATAAAAGCAAATTGGGTTGAATACAGTCCCTGTCCCACGTAGGGCTAAATCTCAATTCCCATTTTACAGATGAGGTACTTTAGGCACAGAGAAATGAAATGACTTGCCCAAGGTCCCACAGCAGACAAGTGGAGGATCCGGTGTTAGGACCCATGACTTTCTGACTCCTAGGCCCGTGCTCTATCCACTACTGCCTCCGAGCGACAGCTGGCTCAGCCCTCTACCAGGGCACTGACATATGAGAAAAGAGCGGAGATGAACTCACTTTGCCGCATCAGCCTCGGAGCTGGCAAGTATGGCAGGACCAACCCAGGCACTCGGTCACTCCCCGAGGCCATTGGGTGGAGAAAGAGTTGGATAAGGGAGACCAGAGGGGGCCACCATGGCTAACCTCTGAATCAGCTTGGCCAATCAATAGCAAAGATTAGCCAGGCTCACACAGATGCTTCGCAGGCTCCTCCTCCCCACCGGTGGTCACAGGTGAGAGACTTCCTGAAACCAGATTTCATCATTACTTAGCCAGTAACCCCCACCCAGACAGACGGGATGGGACTATTTACCTGTTCCAATTTTGGCAAAATTTAAAATCAACTCTTCCAAGAAGCCGTCCTTGACTAACCTCTCATTTCCCTACCTTATTTGCCCACCCTTCTGTGTCAGCAACACATTTGGTTCTGTGCACTCCTCCTCCAGCCCCACAGCCCTCACGTTAATATTATTATATGCCATCGAGTTTTTTCCAATTAATAGCAACTCCATGGATACACTTTCTCCAGAACGTCCTGTCCTTTGCTATAATCTGCAACCTTCTAATGTTTCTTCCGTTATCGTTGTTATGGTCTCTATCCATCTAGCTGCTGGTCTGCCCCTTCCACGTTTCCCCTACGCTTTTCCTAGCATCAGTGTCTTCTCCAGAGAATTAGTCCTCCTGCTTATGTGTCCCAGAATGCTAATCTAAATTGAATCATTTGGCCTTTCAAGGGCCACTTTGGTTTAATTTGCTCCACAATCTATTTGTTTATTTTTCAAGTAGTCCAGGGTATTTGCAAAAGCCTTCTCCAACACTAAACAGCCCTCATGTACATATACTTATATGCTGCAATTTTCCCCATCTGTAATTTATTTTAATGTCTGTCCCCACACTACACTGTAAGCTCCTTGTGGGCAGAGATTGCATCTACTAACTCTATTGTACTGTATTCTACCAAGGCTTTGTACAGTGCACTGCACACAGTAAGTGCTCAATAAATACCACTGATTGAGTGATTGATAGGTTAGTGGATTCTGAGACCCAATGAGGATGCAACACTGCACTGAGCTCAAGACGAGAAATTTCACTGGGTTTAGAATGGGCTCTGCAGCCCCTCATGGGGTGGGGCTTGGGCCTTGGGACTGTCTACAAAGACACAGAGGGAGGTAACACCACTGGCTCACCAGAAACACCCTGCTTTACTCAAGAGTGAAGGTGCTTTAGGCCACACCAAAGTACTTACTGGTGAAAGGGAATGAAATATTGCTTTTCTTCATCATCCACCTTCCCATGAACAATGTCAGTAACATCCATCACTAGGAGAAAGACAACTTTGGTCAGGGGACCTCCTGCTTCAAGTATCAGCACCCTAAAGTGGCCAAGGCTACTGGCATGGAACACGTGACTTAAAGAAGGAAAGATCCTGGATTTTGTGGGATGGCTATGGCCCAGCATTCCACCTAAAGTAGGTCTGGAGGAGTGGCCATGTCCCTTTTGGAACCCTGGTCTAGAGCCCACATTTTCCCAACACTGAGGCCTGATTCTCTGGCAGGGAGGCTCCGCCCACATGCATCCACAGGACCAATCGTCGCCAACCCCCACAGGAACACGCCAGATCAGCATTTCTCTAGGCTTCACTATTTGTCCAGGTTCCAGCTGCTGGCCAAGCCCACCAGGACCCCTGATATCCATGATGGCTTTAAGGAACCCTGGACCACAAGAAGGGTTTAGGGTGACCCAAGGGTAAAGGGGTACTGGTTATGATGGGCTTGTGGGGGGGGTGGGTTGGGAAGAATTTTAGCGGGTGAAGGACAATGAGGAGTAAACAGACGTGCTGAGGCCATGGGCATTCTGGAACCCAAAGTCCTTCCCGCCTAGCCTGGAACCCCCAAAGTGCCTTAAAAGGGGAGGGAGAGCAGGAGTAAAGGGACAAAGGGAAGGGGAAGGAAAAGGAGTTGGAGAAGGCAGGGGAAGTAGGAAGTTAGGAAGGATGTGGAGGGGCCAGAGGAGGGAGGGAGGTAAAAGAGGGAAGAGGGGGAGAGAGGTAAAAGGGAGAGGAGGTAGCTGAGGAAGAGGAGAGGGAGGGGGAGAGGGAGGAGAAGGGAGGTGGGGAGCGGGGGCTGGCTGGAGGAGGAGAAGTATCTAGGGGTGTTTCCGTGAAGATGCTGGGAACGGTTCCTGCTGCTTTCCCGAGGTGAGAGGTGTGTGCTCACCCCAGCGACCCCTTGTGGCACCTTAAGCTGCAGGGCCAGGAGCTCCTGGGACAGACATGTTCTGTGTGACCGCATGCCCACTCCCCTGCCGGTACCTGCCACCCCAAAGGGTCTCCGGAGGCCACATGTGTGCTTCTTCCCCTCCTTCAGCTCCATGTGGCCAACGCGGACAATCTGGCACACCAGGCTGACCTTGCCCCGCAGCAGGTCTGTGCTGCTGAGGTCCTGGAGGGAAACACACCAGCTTCACAGGGGTCTGCTCTGTATTGTGCCCCCTCAGCGTTCTCCCTCACACCCCTCTGTGCTTCCCCAGCACTCTCCCTGACCTCCCTCTGCACACTTCTTAAGCACCCCCTGAGCTCTCCGAGCTCTCTCTGTGCTCTCCCTGAGCTCCCTCTGCACTCTCCCTAACCTCCCACTGTGCTCCCTCTGAGCTCCTTCTGCATTCTCCCTGACCTCCTCTGAGCTCCCTCTGCACTCTCCCTGACCTCCCTCTGTGCTCTCAAGCACCCTCTGCACTCTCCCTGACCTCCCTCTGTACTCTTCCTAAGCACCCTGTGTGCTCCCTCTGCACTCCCCTAAGCACCCTTTGTGCTCTCTGGGCTCCCTCTGCGCTCTCTTTGAGCTTAATCTGTGCTCCACTGGCACTCTCCCTGAACTCCCTCTGTGCTCCCTCTGCCCTCTCCCTAAGCTCCCTCTGTGCTCTCCCTGAACTCTCTGTGCTCCCTCTGCCTCTCTGAGCTCCCTCCGCGCTCTCCCTGACCTCCCTTTGCACTCTCCAAGCTCCCTCTGCACTCTCCGAGCTCCCTTTGCACTCTCCCTAAGCTCCCTCTGCACTCTGCAAGCTCCTTCTGTGCTTTCTGAGATCCCTCTGCACTCTCCCTAAACTCCCTCTACACTCTTCTTGAGCTCTCTCTTCGCTGTCTCTGGGCTCACTCTACCTCTCTGAGCTTCCTCTGCACTGTCTTCTGAGCTCCTTTTGGGCCACTCTGTGCTCTCTCTTTGTTCATTCTGCACTCTGTGCTCCCCTGAACTTCCTCTGTGCCCCATCTGTGCTGTCTCTCTCTCCTTTGGATCCCCCCTGAGAGTGCCTCTGTGCCCCAACTGCTGAGCCCCTTCTGCATCTGCTTGGATCCCACTCTGTGCCCTCTCAGCCCCCTCTGGGCCCAGCCACAGCTTCCTCAGCTTGTCTTGCTTTACCCTCAGGACAGCAGCCCCAACCAAACCTGGCCCGAGTGCTGCGGAACAGCTGGGGGCTTTCTTCTCCTCTCCAGTCTCCTCACTCAACCAAGGACAGCTATGGGGCCCAAGAGAGAGGGAGGCTGTTTGGTCCAGAGCAGAGAGCCTGGGACTGGGAGTCCCAGCTCCCCAGTATGACTGTGACAGCATGAGTCATTTAGGAAAAATCACTTAAAGCCTGTGGGCCTCAGTTTCCTCATCTTTAAATACGGGAGAGGGTACCTGCTTTCTTTCCTTTTTAGGCTATGAGCCCCTTGGGGGACAGGGGCTGAGTTTAATCTAATTACCTTGAATCTCCCCCAGGGCTTGGCATGGTGCTAGGCATACAGGAAGTGTTTGACAAATAGCATCATTATGAAATGAACAGCATGACTCACATTCTCTCTCTCTCCCTCCCTCCCTCCCCTCCCCCCCCCCCCCCCCCCCCCCATGCCCTTGGGTGCCCCATTCTAGCACCCCATGCTGACCGGGGCTCTATGGCCTTCTTGGGGCCTGTGGCAACCAAGCCTCTGGCAGGACTGTTCCAAAAGCTATCAGACCACAAACTATATGGGATATGCTGCGGGGATGCCAGGAAGCTTTTACAATCATTTAGCCGGGACAGTAACAGCCTAGTTGGCCCCCAAGAGCGATACCCTCCAAGAACAGCTGGAAAAATAACTGCAGTGGAAGTGGGGTACTGCTTTGGGAATGCTTTGGGGATGAAGTGGGGATGCTGCTTTGTGCTGCTTGGCCTTGAAGAGTTGCACCCCAATCCCAAGTTCCAATGAGCTTGGGTGCTATGGGGTACAGACACTACGGGGAATGGGCACTGACAGGCCTGGGCATTACCAGGCACAAGCCCTACAGGGCAAGGTTGCTGTGGGCACAGATGCTGCAGGGCATGAACACTACCGGGCACAGATGTTGCAAGGTCTGGGTGCTGCGGGGCATTGGCACTGCTGGGCACAGCCCCAGTACTTCCTGCACCATCTCTTCTGCCTGGCTTACTGCCACCGGCCCCCTGGAGGTCTCACTGAGTTCTGAGCAGATGCAGGAGGGCAACTGGTGATGATGAACGGGCCGCCGAAGGCGGGGGAAAGACCACAACCCGGCAGGACTTACCGTAAACACTGCTTGCAGGTTGTTGAGTTTCTCTATCTCCTTGGGCATCCCATTACTGCCCCAGCGGATCAGGTAGTTCTCACTGGCCAAAGCAAAGGGGGGGGTATCACAATCAATCAATGGTATTTATTGAATGCTTCTGTGTAGAGCACTGCAGTAAGCGCTTGGGAAAGTATGACAGAGTTAGTAGACATGAACCTTGCCCTCAAGAAGCTGAAAATCTAGGGTGGGGAGATACTCACCAGGGATATATTACTGGGAAACGAAGCAGCAGAGTATAAGGACTTAAGTGGCATGGTGGTGGGGATGGGGGAAGTATCAAAGTGCGTAAGGGGCACAGGTGCAAAGGTGACACACAAGGGATGGTAAATAGGGTGGGAGATGAGAGGTTAGTCAGGGAAGATTTCTTGAAGGAGATAGTATTTCAGTAGGGCTTGGAAGACGGGGAAAGTGGTAGTTTGTTGGATATGAAGTCGGGGGAGTTACGGGCAGGAAGGAGAATATGAGAAAGGGGTGGCAGTGGGTGAGATGATCAAGGCATAGTCGGTAGGTTGATGTTAGAGGAGCAAAGTGAGCAGGCTGGGTGCTCTAGTGGGGATGGGAGAGGTTAGGTAGGATGGAGAGAGTGGAGTGAAGGTCTCAAAGCCAGTGAGGAGGAGTTTCTGTTTGATGTGGTTCTCTGGTCACTGACAGGGCTGGGCAAATCCACAGCCCCTCCCAGCGTCTGGCAGCCCCCAGCCTTTGGGGAGAAGCTTGTGAGTCAATTATATTTATTGAGCATTTACTATGAGCAGTGTACAGTACTAAGCACTTGGGAGAGTACAATATAACAGAGTTGGTTAACATGTTCCCTGCCCACAGTGAGCTCACAATCTAGAGGGGCACACAGACATTAATAATATATAAATAAGTTATGGATCTGTACATAAGTGCTGTGTGACTGAGGGAGGGGTGGATAAAGGGTGTAGTAGGAAAGCAGCCAGGTAAAGTAGGAAAGGACAACGTGATTGAGTGCTTTAAAGCCAATGATAAGTAGTTTCTGTTTGACGTGGAGGAGTATGGGCAGCCACTGGAAGTTTCTGAGGAGTGGGGAAACAGAGACTGAATGTTTTAATAAAATATGATCCGGGCAGCAGAGTGAAGTGTGGACTGGAGTAGTGAGAGACAGGAGGCAGGGAGGTCAGCAAAGAGAACAATGCAGTAATCAAGGAGGGATAAGAGATGAAGATTTGGATGGAAAGGAAAGGGTCGAATTTAGCGATGTTGTGAAGGTTGAACCAAGAGAATTTAGTGAGAGTTGGAATACGTGGGTTGAATAAGAGAGATAGTTGAGGATGATGCCAAGGGTTAAGGGCTTGTGAGACAGGGAGGATAGTGGTGCTGTCCACAGTAAGGGGAAAGCCAGAGGGAGTACAGATTTGGGTACGAAGACAAGGAGTTCTGTTTTGGTCACGTTAAGCTTGAGGTATCAGTGGGAAATCCAAGCAGAAATGTTTTGAAGGCAACAGGATATACAAAACTGCTGAGAGGGAGAGATCAGGGCTGGAGATAGAGATCTGGGAGTCATCCAAGAGAGGTGGTATCTGAAGTCATGGGAGTGAACAAGTTCTCCAAGGGAATGGGTGTAGATGGAGAAAAGAAAGGGACCCAGAACTGAGCCTACAGGGACACCCACAGTTAAGGGGTGGGAGGCAGAGGAGGAGCCCGCAAAAGAGACTTAGAATGAGTGGCCAGAGAGACAGGCAGAGAACTAGGAGAGGACAGTGTCAGTGAAGCCAAGGTTGGATGGTGTTTCCAGGAGAAGAGGGAGGTCAACAGTATCCAAGGCAGCTGATGGGTACAGGAGCAAGATAGAGTGGGCGCTGTTGGACTTGGCAAGAAGGAAATCATCTGTGACCTCTGAGAGGGAAGTTTCTGTGGAATGAAGGAGAGGGAAGCAAGAGTGGTAGGGGTCAAGGAGAGAATCAGAGAAGAGGAACTTGAGATGAGAGATGTGTGAGGAGGTGCAAAGAGGGGGTGGGCTACCTGATAAATCGGGACTGGTCTGGATCGTAGAGAGCCAGGAGGAGTTCAGCATCCTCTCCAATGTTGCAGACGAAGTTCTTGAAGTTCACATACAGGCCGTAGGTGTGCACTGTGCTGAAGATAGCCTGGCCCCTCAGGTCTGGGTTCTGCAGGATTGACTGGGGAAAGGGGCCGGAGGCCAGGGGAAATGCCAGGCTTAGTCAAGAGTTAAACTGAGTGTAGACCCGGGAAAAGGGGCTGTCACCAGGCTCTGGGGCTATAGAGAGATTGCACTCATTGGCTTCTCTGTCCCAGGAAACGGGGCTGGGGCCGGGGGGCAGAGGAATGGAGGCTGGGGGTAGCAATGCTCAGTCCATGGGGCAGCAGGGATGGGGCTGGGAGGAAGCAGTGCTGTGGCCGGGAGTAGCAGGGCTGAGGCCAGGGGGCAGTGGTGCCGGGGCCAGAGGAGAGCGGTGCTGAGGCCGGGGGGCAGCTGGTGCTGTGGCCAGGGCAGCAGAGGGGCTGAGGCCAGGGGACAGCAGCAGTCAGTCCTTTCTCTCTCTGACCCCCTCTTCCCCCAGTTCCCCTTCCCCCTTTCTCTTGTTCTTTCCCTTCCTCCCTCCCCTCATCCCATTGTTCTCTTTCTTCCGTTTATTTTTCCTCTCTCCCCTCGCCATGCCGCTCCTCTCCCTGACTCTGTTTCCTGTAGGTCCACCCTGGTGTCACCTATGGTAACCAGCTTTTCAGTAGTTCAAGCAGGAGAATCAAACCTAACCCCTAACCCCAAGCAGCTTAACCTCAAACAGCGGGACATGGCAAATACGCAAACTCCAGTGGAGATCACTACAAAACCGGGTAGAACCCAGTGCCAGTGACAGAAAGAAAGCTAAATGTGTCTGGGCCTCAGAAGGGCCTCAGGATGGAAAAGCAACAGCCTGAACAGAGTTGCCCCGAGAAAAACAGAGCCGGAGGAGTCCTGGCCTGGCCAGCAAGTCTGGAGCCGTGCCAGGTGAAAAGAGGGGAACAGGAGCAGGGGGGAACCTGAGGGAACATACCTTCTCCTCTTGGATTCTCTCCTCGATCCTTTTCGATGCCGTCTCGTGGCACCTGAAGAGGGCGATGGTGCTCGTCTTTTCAGGATCCAAGATGTTTCCATCCTGATCTCTCACCACCAGGTCAAGGCCAAGCATCCTGGGAGAACGGAAGGTGTGAGGAGGAAGGAGGGGGCCGGCAGCCTTGAGACCCTCGATGAGGTGGACCTGCCTTCCAAGGAAAACGTCTCCAGGCCATTTTTGCCACATCCATTGGATTCAAGTGACCTTAGTTGGGCTGAAGCACCTTGGACTGGACTACGGCAACCTGGACAGGGTGTGGCCAGGCCACGGTGATGAGGGCCTGGGTGGACCAACCGCCAGCGCCAGAACTGACTTTCTGAGGGCCGTGCAGGTGCCTTCCCTCTGCCTCAAATCCCACACACTCTGCCTTCTCCCTGACTCAGGAAGATGGTGAGCAGAAATGAGAAATACTGTAATCCAGATAGTTTCCCCAAATCCCTTAATTTTCTTGCTCCTGTACTCTTTCCTCTTATCAATCAATCAATCAATCAATCGTATTTATTGAGCGCTTACTATGTGCAGAGCACTGTACTAAGCGCTTGGGAAGCACAAATTGGCAACATATAGAGACAGTCCCTACCCAACAGTGGGCTCACAGTCTAAAAGGGGGCGACAGAGAACAAAACCAAACATACTAACAAAATTAAATAAATAGAATAGATATGTACAAATAAAATAAATAAATAAATAGAGTAATAAATATGTACAAACATATATACATATATACAGGTGCTGTGGGGAAGGGAAGGAGGTAAGAAGGGGGGGATGGAGAGGGGGACGAGGGGGAGAGGAAGGAAGGGGCTCAGTCTGGGAAGGCCTCTTGGAGGAGGTGAGCTCTCAGCAGGGCCGAGCTCTCAGCAGGGCCAGGCCTGCTACCGGTTCCAACCAACCCCAAGGAAAATCCAGAACTACATCACGCACTGATCTCTGACGTTGCCCAGGACCCATAAGCCTCACCTGAGGTTACGTCCGGTAACTGCACAGAATTCAATTCCCTCTCCCAACTCTTCCTCATCCCCCTCCTCCAACTCAAACTGAAAGCTAGCTTCTTTGCTCTATCCCAGAACAGCAGAAAATTAGGGTGCAGCAGAAAAGGTGAAGTCTGACTAGAATCTCAGGCCTTCTGTTTCACCCCAGCTCTGTGCTGCTTTAGATGCAAACGGAGAACCTCCAGGTCCCTGGTGGCGATGTAGGATGTTGCCATGGCTGCCATCAGAGCCAAGAGTATTGGATTAAAAAGTTTTGCAACAACTTCAAGGTAAACAGATGAACTTTAAAAAAGGCTGAAATCCCTCATGGAGAGAGGAATTCAATCAATCAGTTGTAATTCTTGAGTGCTTACTGCATGCAGAGCACTGTACTAATTAATCAATCATATTTATTGGGTGCTTACTGTGTGCAGAGCACTGTACTAAGCACTCGGCAGAGTACAATGTAACAGAGTTAGTAGACATGTTCCCTGCCCCCAAAGTGTTTACAGTCTAAAGAAGAATTCAGACATTACAGACCATGATATAAATAAAATTACGGCTCTGTACTTAAGTGCTTTGGGGCTGAGGGAGGGGTGAAGTTCAAAGTTATGCAGAGGTGTGTGTCCAAAAGGACTTAGCCTGCTTCAAGGTGCTTTTGGAAGAAAAGAAGGCTATTCAGCCTAAAGTGAACACATTCCCCATTAAAGTTGAAAAACCATTATCACAGTTGGTAGAGCAAGCTTCTACTTCTGTAGATTCCTGCCAAATCTAATCATCGTATCCCAGATCCTTATTTAATATTGTGATGTTATATTTTGAATTACTTTAATGAATAACAGTCCGGTGATGTTTAATGCTAGTGATATCGCTGCAGAGAGGAATTTCATAATTTTCCAATGGGTTCCTATTTAGAGCAGGTAGTGAGTCTTTCGGAACATACACCCCAAGATGCAACCATTCTTGATACATCCACAATTCCAAGGATCATATTATAGGGACAGGGACCATGTCTAATTCTCATCTGTGTATTCTCTCCCAGCACTCTAAACAGTGCCCTGCACAAAGTAAGTGTTTAATAAACACAATTACTATTATGGCTGTATCATGGGAAATGGTTGCATTTACACAGATGCTGAGAATGGCTATTAAACTCCCAGAAAAATTCCTCCATAAATTCCATGTTATAATTGTCTCTACATTCCTGAAATTTTGTTTTCTATCATGCACCGCCCTTCTTTGCTAACTCTGAAAATCAGTGGAATCAAAGACCCCATTATACATTCTAAAGAGCAGCACAAATGCTGCCACTGTTAATTTCCCACAAAACCCTTTGTGCCTCAATATAAGGGCCACTCCCAGATTCTCTTGAGGTTTGGAGAAGTGTTGGAAATGGTCCCAGGAGTCCTGATGTCCAACCAAATCACTTAAAGATCAAACTCCATGATAAAATTAAGCCTTGTCCTACAGTTTTCCCTAAAAGCAGCCAGAGCCAAAGCTAAAGGAAAGGGAGGAGGTTGGGGGGCTCGTGATTCTGACTGAATCTTCCAGTTAGGGATGACACTCCTCTTTGGACTCACTGACACTCCCAGTTTCTGGCATTTATGGGGATTCTGTGAGTTAGACTAGCCTCTGAAGGCCAAGCTTTGCCCTTGCAGCTCTTTCAGTTGGGTTCTTGAGCAGCAGAAGCAGTAGCAGTACTGTAGTCTGCAAGCTCGCGGAGGGCAGGGAATGTGTCAGCCAACTCAGATATATTGTATTCTCTCAAGTGCTTAGTACAGGGCTCTGCACAAAGTACACACTCTATAAATACCATTGATTGATAGTAGTAGCATCAGCAGCAGCATTTATTTAGACTAGGTACTTGGGAAAAAGAGAATAAATGACTCATTCCCTGCCCACCAGGAGCTTCCACTCAAACGGGGGACACACACAGAATAATATTTACAACTAGAGTGGTCAAAATAAATATATTGAGTAAACATATATACATGAGGGCTCAAGAGGGTTTAATAAGCTCATAAATGTTTGAGTTGGTGGAAGGAATAATATGACTAGGGATGTCAGGAATGAATCTGGGAAAGCTTGTGTGGAGCAGATGGATGTTGGGAGAGCTGAGGTCTGTCTGATGTGCGTAGGGTGATAATTTCAAGCTGGGGGATCAGAGTGAGCAAGGGGATGGTGGCGAGAGAGTGGAGAGTGAGATACTACTAGAAGTTTGGCTTGGGAGGAGCAAATACAGAGAGTTAAGGAATAGAAGGTGAAAACAGTGGCTACGTAAGGTGGGGTCAGATGGTGGAGAGCCTTGAGGCCTACAGTGACAAATTATTGTTTGATACAGAGACACAGGTTTTGAAGAGGAGAGATGTGGACTGAGTGATGCTTCAGGAAGATGATCCATGCAGTCACAGCATGGATCTAGACTGGAAGGAGAGAGGCTGGAGGCTGAGGCAATAGTCTAATCACGGTATAACCACAGCTCATTCCAAAGAGGTGGCAGTTAGATGGAGAGGAATGGGCAGAGCCAGGAGATGCTGCGTAGGAAGAGCCGGCAGGATATGGTACTGGACTGGTCGTGAGAGCCTGAACGCTAGCAAAGCATCAAGATGATGGCACTCCCTGAATGGGGAGGATGAGTAAAAATAACGAAGTGATAAGGGTGGCAATGGGTTAGTTATGATTTGAGGTTTTTCAGATTAAGTGGGAAAGCCAACTTGTACTTTCCAAGCACTTAGTACGGTGCTCTGCACATGGTAAGCACTCAATAAATACGATTGAATGAATGAAAGCTTCTTGATAGAGGTGGGAATTGGAGACACGGATTGCCGCAGTCTAGCTGATATGAAGAGGTAAAGAGATCCCAGCACAGGGAGAAGCCTGAACAAGGGGTCAATGGCAGAAGAGTTGAGAGTGAAGGATGGTCAGAAGGTGACCTTGGGAGGAACAAAGCGTTTCCATTCAATCCATGTCAACAACTCCTCGAGAATCTCCAGTGGTTACCCATCAATCTCTGCATTAAATTGAAATTCTTTATCATCAGCTTTAAAGCACTCAATCATGTCTCTCCCTCCTAGCAATTCCTCATTCATCTTCTACTACAACCAAGCCTGCATACCCCAATCCTTTAATGCCAACCTACTCACTGTACCTCAGTTGTACCTGTCTCGCTCCCAGCCCCTTGCTCACATCCTCCCTCTGGCCTGGAACTTCGCTGTCTTTCAGACCAGATAGACTATCACCCAACCTGTCCTCAAAGCCTTAATATAATAATAATAATGATGGCATTTGTTAAGCGCTTACTATGTGCGAAGCACTGTTCTAAATGCTGGGGGGATACAAGGTAATCAGGTTGTCCCACATGGGGCTTACAGTCTCAATCCCCATTTTACAGTTGAGGTAACTGAGGCACAGAGAAGTTAAGTGACTTGCCCAAAGTCACAAAGCTGACAAGTGGCAGAGCCAGGATTAGAACCCATGATGTCTGGCTCCCAAGCCCGTGCTTGTTCCACTGAGCCACGCTGCTTCTCTGAGCCTTATTAAACTCCTATGTCCTCCGATATGGGTTCCCCGACTAGGTCCTCATTCCCACACTTCCTCTCCCTTCTGCGTCACCTAAGCACTTGAATCTGTACCATTTAAGGACTTGATACTGATCCCATCTTCAACCTCATGGCACTTACATACATGTCATAATTTATTATATGTCTCCCCCACGAGAATGCAAACTCCTTATGGGCACGGAACACATCTTATCATCTCTGTTCATTCATTCATTCAATCGTATGTATTGAGCGCTTACTGTGGGCAGAGCACTGTATTAAGCACTTGGAGAGTACAATACAACAATAAACAGACACATCCCCTTCCCACAACTTACTTACAGTCTAGAGTCGGGGAGGCAGACATCAATACAAATAAATGAAATAACGGATATATACGTAAGTGTTGTGAGGCGGAGGCGGGGGGGGGAGGGCAAACGGAGCAAGTCAGGGTGACGCAGAAGGTAGTGGGAGATGAGGAAAAGTGGGGCTTAATCTGGGAAGGCCTCTTTTTTTTTTTTTTTTAAATGGCATTTATTAAGCGCTTACTATGTGCAGAGCACTGTTCTAAGCGCTGGGGAATTTACAAGGGGATCAGGTTGTCCCACTTGGGGCTCACAGTCTTCATCCCCATTTTACAGATGAGGGAACTGAGGCCCAGAGAAGTTAAGTGACTTGCCCAAAGTCACACAGTTGACAAGTGGTGGAGCCGGGATTTGAACCCATGACCTCTGACTCCAAAGCCCGTGCTTTTTCCACTGAGCCACGCTGCTTCTCTTGAAGGAAATACCTTCAGTAAGGCTTTAAAGGGGAGGGAGAGTAACTGTCTGTTTGATCTGAGGAGGGTGGGTGTTCCAGGCCAGAGGCAGGATGTCGGCTAGGGTTCGGCAGTGAGACGGGAGAACGAGGCAAAGTGAAAGTGTTAGCATTACAGGAGCGAAGTGTGCGCCCTGGGTTGTATTAAGAGAGAAGCAGTTGTATTAAGAGAGAAGTGAGGTGAGGTAGGAGGGGGCAAGATGGTGGAGTGCTTTAAAGCCGATGGTGAGGAGTTTTTGTTTGCAGTGAAGGCAGATGAACAACCACTGGAGCTTTTTGAGGAGCAGGGTGACGTCCTCTCCCAAGCACTTAATGCAGTGTACTACATACAGTAAGCGTTCAATAAATACCACTGATTGACTGGGAGTAGCAGGTGAAGAGAGACCACACTGAAGATGGAGAAAGCTGCTGGTGGGAGCTTGAAGCCAATGAGGCAGGAGGTCTGCGTTATTTCTATTCAATCACATTGGAGGTGATAAAACCAGGGCTGTTGAGAACAAAGCTCTCAGATACCTGTCAAGTGTGCCAAGTAGCCAGAGAATGAAGAGGAAATTTCTTTCCTCGGGTGTAGAAATGTTTCTGAATTTACCTGCTGCTGACTGTGGACATGGCTGGACATGGCACAGTAGCTCAAGAGGTCAAGGAGGTTCCTCAAACTTAGGAAAGCCACTTGGCCTACAGACTGGGCCAGGGCCATCCACATGTTGAAGGAGCAGCTTGACTTCCCGAGCTGAGACCAGGAGCTGTGCCAACCAGTTGGTGAGAACCAGCAGGTAGAGATCGGCTGGCGTGGATCAGTGGGCATGAACTGGCAGGTGTGGACCAACAGGCATGGACCAGCTAGCATGGATGAATGGGGATGGAATGGTTGGTATGGACCAGGTGGCATGACCGGCAGGTAAGGACTGGTCAGCATGGACGAGCAGGCATGGACCAGAGAGCGCTGATTCTCTTGAGGGAAGAAGCGGTGCCACATGCCAAGAGATTGGGCTGCTCCATCCTGGCGTTGCCCGGGGCCAAGACACTCAGGGAAGAGGGTAGCCCGCTCTGGGATCTCAGATCCTTGACCTCCATTGCAGGCTCATAGTCTCCAGAGCCTCAGGCCAACAGAAACCCCAGAGTTACAGCCCTTCTTGGGAAAGGGAAACATCTCAAGATTCCAGTGCCACCGAGCTCCTTCCTCCTGTGCCTTTCTCCAAACGCCCCCGAGATCACAGCCAAGAGCCAGGGCAGGGAAGGTGGAAAGGGTGCAAATACATGCCAGAGTGGAAACCCCTGAAACACCGGACTACTTGGGGGCTGGGGGGGGGGCAAACCTCGAATGTGAGCGGAAGACGAGAGAGGTGGCCCTGAGACATGAAAGGAGGCAGAACTCCCAAAAGAGAGCAGTGGAGCCTAATGGAAGAGTCAAATCCAGGAAGCAGGAGGCAGAGCCAGGATCAGAATGCAGGTCCTCTGACTTCCAGGTCTGGGCTCTTTCCACTAGGCCACTCCATTAGCCAACTGAATATCTGTTTATTTGTTTATTTTTACTTTCGATGACTGCATCTGTTCTCTGATTCTTTTATCTCACCAATTCATGTTCTCCTGTCTCTTCCACTAAACGATAAGCTCCTCAAAGGCAGGGATTGCGTCTACTAACTCTCCCCACTCCTCAAGAACCTCCAGTGGTTGCCCATCCACCTCCACATCAAAGAGAAACTCCTTACCACCAGCTTTAAAACATTCAATCACCTTGCCCTCTATTACCTCACCTCCCTAATTTCCTACTACAATCCAGCCTGCACACTTCACTACTCTAATGCCGAACTACTCATTATACCTTGTTCTCATCTATTTTGCCGCCAACTCCTGACCCATGTCCTCTCTTTTGGCTTGGAACTCCCTCCCACACCACAGATGCCAGTCAACCACTCTCCCCAAAGTGGTTATGCAAAGCCTTATTAAGGTCACATCTCTTCCAAGAGGCCTTCCCCGACTAAGCCCTCTTATCCCCCACTCCCTTAACCTTCTGCAACATCTATGGCACTTGGACCTGTACCCTTTGGATATTTGGTATTCATCCCACCCTCAGCCCCACAGCACTTACATACATATTTTTCATTTATTTATTTATAATGTCTGTCTTCCCCTCCAGGCTGTAAACTCAGTGTGGGCAGGGAATGTGTCTACCAACTCTGATGCATTATACTCTCCCAAGCGCTTAGTACACTGCTCTGCCCAGAGTAAGTGCTCAATAAATACAACTGATTGATTGATTGATTGATTTAGTACAATGCTCTGCACTCAGCAGGTGCTCAAACAATGCTATTGATTGACTGAGTGAGAGGCAGAGGTCTCACTGTTTCAGAGTGGGGCAGGTGCCAGGACTATCGGTGGGAGCCCAATTGAGTGGCGGAGGGATGGACTGTAGGAGGGGCCAGCTGGGAACTACCTGTTGCCATGGTCGATTTTGGCTGTGACCTTCTTCTTGAGCTCTGCTAGCTCGTCTTTGGGCAGAGTGCCAGACAGGATCTGGGACCTCCACTCGATCAGACTGTATATCATCTGCTGCAGCTGGCGAAACATTACTACCTTGTTGTCCTATATGGGGAAAATGACAAGGAAACCAGTCAGTTGGGGAACGAAGCCTTAATTCCCTAAAAGGTCACACCAACATTCCCAAAAGCCCGTCGTAGTCTGGCAACTTCTTTGATCCAAATCAATCAATCAACGGAATTCATTGAGTGCTTGCTGTGTGTGAAGCACTGTACTAAGCCCTTAGGAGAGGACAATACAGTTAAGAGCTCTGCAAGTCTGAACAAAAATGTGCCCACTTCACAGTGGGTAAAGCAGAATGAGGAAACTAGAATTACAGGGGATCAAAGCAGGACGGGGCTCGAGGCAGACAGAGGAGGAGGGACTGGGGAGAGGGAAAAAGGGAAAGCGGATGAGAGCCAAGGGAAAGGGAGAAGGGGGAAGAAATACGTGTTTCTCCTCCAGAAGTTCTTTTCTGACTGATTTCTTATTTCTCCACCTTATATTTGCCTTCCGACTGCCATTTCAGCACTTCTGTTCCAGCTAAGAATTTGGGTGCTCACAACCCATAGTTCTTATGTTCACAGCTTTATACTCTAGTGCTTCCTCCTACTTACAAGTGACATCAGAATCTCTCTCCCTAGCAAAGCTGCAAGCTCCTCGAGTGCAGGGACTGTGTCTACTAAGTCAGTCGCCCCTTCTCAAGTGCTCAGTCTGGCACTTTCACACAGTAGATTATAAGGTCTTTGAAGGCAGGGACCGTGTCTACTATACTGTCCTCTCCTAAACGCTCAGTAGAGCACTCTGCACATTATCAGGTGACAGGAAAACTGGACAGCAGTGGAGGAGAGGAGTGATGGGTAGCTGGGGGTGGGCATGAGCAATGGCCACACCTTGCCCTGCCTCACGGGAACTGGCCCTCTGGAAAACAATGGGTTAGAGACAGGCAAAGTTTCTGATGTTAAGAGGCATCAAGAGGAACATCGGGCCACAGCAGACTAGAGAAAGGAGATTTACTAAATCAGACCATTGGTTTATTTTGTTTGGTTGGGTTTTCTTTTTTATGGTACTTGTTAAATGCTTACGGTGTGTCAAACAGTGTACTAAGTGCTGGGGTAGATATAAGTTAATTAGTTTGGACATAGTCCCTGTCCCATTGCCTAAGCAGGAGGGAGAATAGGAGAACTGAGGCACAGAGAAGTTAAGTGACTTGCTCAAGGTAACACGGCAAGCAATTGGCAAAGCCCAGGTCCTCCGATTCCCAGGCCCATGCTCTTTACACTAGGTCTCATGTGCCTCATTAGTGGCTTTAGCAAAAATAATTTGTAGGAAATGAAAATACCTTTGGAATTTTTTTCAACTGCTACTACAGGAGTGGAGAGGAAATCACTTTGAAATCCATTTCCCACTTGCTAGAAATTTAAGATTTTTTGAATAAACATCATAATTCTGAGCAGAAGCACAAGACAGATTACACCTATGAAAGAAAGAGTGCTTTGTTCAAGCATGTTTTCTTAACTACTTTCTCAACTGCATTAGGCACTATCCTAAGCAACATAATTATTGCCTGTCCACCCCAGCCAGTTGGCCGACATTTCCAAAAACAGATGATGGCGAACTTCACTGTGCCGCCGGGTGTTGGAAATGCCAATTACTCTCCCTGAAAGATGGGATTACTTCACTTTCCTTGTGAAAGACATTCCTGTGTCTCACTGTTTGGCTTGAGGGTCGGCAATTCTGGGGAAGAAAAGTCACAACATGAAACCTTGGAGCAGCTGATACACAAAGAGCCAATCACATGGTGTTAGTACACATTAAGACAGCTGATTTCATTGTGGGGGGACTCCACGGCCTGAGAGGTGTGTGTATGGTAGGGGAGGGGGCCTGGGTGAATGGGGAATGCCTTCTGGAGGAGGTGGCTTTCTGATGATGATGATGGAATCCTCTGGAGGCAGGAATGATACATGAGCCTTGGTCTTGATTCTTCAGGACCAAGATCCTGTGTGGGGGAATTGATTCTAGCTCCGAAAGCCTGCGTGCTGCAACCCTGCACTCTCTCAGCTCTGCCTGCTGGGCTCCTGCTGGGGCACAGAATGCAGAGAGCAAACAGCAGGGCAGAAGTGAAGCATACAGTGAAGGGCACGTGTGGTCTTTGCCCATATTAGCCAAATCCAGGCAGAGCTGGGGGACTAGAACTCGGGTCTCCTGCTCTCCAGAACAGAGCTCTGGCTATTGCACTAATGGCCAGTCTGGTGGCTTTCCAGAAGGACTTTGAACAATGGCAGAGCGGTCCTGTGGTCAAGGTGAGGGGCAGAGGAAAGGTGTGAGCCACATGTGGGAGGCAGGAGCAGAGAAGGCAAGAAATGGTTTGGTGGTTTGCTCAGAAAGATGGGGACAAGAGACCAGACACAAGTTTTGGGGGGGTCTACAGACCCCCAAATTAACCACCTGGGACAATCAAAAATAAACTGATTGTTGGAACTAAATCTAAATTCCTCTTCTGGCTTATTTCCCCTTCAGAGCACACACCTGGAGAGTCAGGAATAATAACATTGGCTCAGAGAGGTTTCGATCTGCTTGTAAATGGAATCCCAGGAGACAGAAAAATTCAGCACCATCTGCAGAAGGCTCTTCTGCTGACACTTCGAGCCACATTTCCTGGCCTAGATCTCTACAGAACTACCAATTTGTCTGGCACAGGCTGGAAGTAGACACTGACTGAAAAGTGCCAAGAGTCGGCTCTCTGACTTGCTCACCACTCTCTTTTCCACACACACCTACCCTCTCCTTCATCCTCCTCTTACAGCTGTCCTTTGGGTTGGAGGTTAGAGATTTTATCATCATGTGCTAGAGACTGTCAATCCCCACCACACTGTGGGCTGTTCTGTTGGATTTGCTACTCCACCACGGTCATTGTCGTTTTCATTTCTCCCTCTTGGTTATGATCATCTGGAAGATAAGCTCGTTGTGGGCAGGGAACGTGCCGACTAGCTCTGTTGTACCCTCCCAAGCACTTAGTACAGCGCTCTGCACACAGTAAGCACTCAATACCTCTAATCGACTGATTGATCGATCACCCCATATTTTACTGCTGGCCACCAGATTACTGGTGTGACTGACTGTTGCTGTTTCTCTACTATCTGTACCTACCATCATATCATTCATTCAATCGTATTTACTGAGCGCTTACTGGATGCAGAGCATTGTACCAAGGGCTTGATTGAGAAGCAGCATTCTACTGGAAAGGGCACAGTCCTGGGAGATAGAGGGCCTGGGATCTAGTTCCAGCTCTGCCACTTCATCATCATCATCATCAGCGGCCTTGCTGCTCCCGGAAGGGTCCTCGCCTCAGAGTGCCACCACAGACGCCCGGGACTCCGTTCCCGAGTGGCCCGCCCGCCATCACACTGCGCGGCCTTGCTGCTTCTGGAAGGATCCTCTCCTCAGAGGACCGCCACAGATGCCCGGGACTCCGTTCCCGAGAGGCCCGCCCGCCCACCATCACACCATGTGGCCTTGCTGCTCCTGGAGGAATCCTCTCCTCAGAGCGCCGCCATAGACGCCCGGGACTCCGTTCCCGAGAGGCTCGCCCGCCCGCCCGCCATCACACCGCGTGGCCCCCACTGCTCCCGGAAGGCTCCCCTCCTCAGAGCACCCCCATAGACGCCCCCTGCTTCCACCTCCCCAACTTAAGCGACCTCCCTTATAGTGCCCCCCCCCATACCCCCCTTCCCGGTCCGGTCCTGACTGAATCTCTCCCCCCCGTCCCCCACCCCCCACCCAGGGAAAAAGGCCCTTGTTAGCACCATGTTACATTAATGACAACCTCATTCGCACCTACTCAGCCCTCCCATGTTAGTTGACTGTTCACTCCTCTCCCCAGGTACCTCTGCTCCCTGACCCCCCTTAACAGGCCCACCCTAGTCCAGCACTTAATAGTTTGTATCTGCTCTCTGTGACATCATTATCTGCCAATTTTATTATTGCCATAGCATACTGATTGTTTAACTACACCCTGTGACGCCATCGCCTACTTATATCATTGCTACTGTTTTATTGCTTCTGCATCTCAATTGTTAACCTCCCGCTGTACTGTCACTCGCCCTGCTGACCTCACCACGAACTTTCAGTTCCCTTGATCCCAACAGCCATTCCCATTCCTCACCTTCCCCTTCCCCTCTCCCACCCAGCTTTTTCCCTCCCTCTCCCCCACCAAGACCACTCCCCCTCACCCCCTACCAAGGATCCCTCTGTACCAGCGCCAGTCCCCCACTCCTCCCTCCCAGCCCCCTCCCTCCCCTTCTCCCCGCCCCCACCCCATCCCAGTTCTCCTTTCTCATCGCCACCCCTCTTTCCACTCTCCCCGCCCAGGCCCCCGCCAACTCATCCCAATCCAAACCCTCCCCACCCCTCGCACCCTTCCCCCTCCCTCCCCTCCCTGGATAGCTGCTGCCAAGTGTGGCCTCTGGAACTCCCACTCCAATTTAAGTAAGATCCCTTTCATCCTGGACCTATTCCTTTCCAGCTCTCTACTCCTCCTCGCCCTAACTGAAACATGGCTGTCTCCGGACTACACGGTCTCTTGTGCTGCTCTCTCCAGTACAGGCCTCTTCTTCTCCCACTCCCCCAGACTCAACGGAAAAGGAGGAGGTGTTGGTTTCCTTCTCGCCCCCCAATGTCGCTTTCGCACTATCCCTCCTCCCCCTTCCCTTTCATCATCATCATCATCACCAATCGTATTTATTGAGCGCTTACTATGTGCAGAGCACTATACTAAGCGCTTGGGAAGTACAAATTGGCAACATATAGAGACAGTCCCTACCCAAGAGTGGGCTCACAGTCTAAAAGGGGGAGACAGAGAAAAAAACAAACATACTAACAAAATAAAATAAATAGAATAGATATGTACAAGTAAAATAAATAAATAGAGTAATAAATATGTACAAACATATATACATATATACAGGTGCTGTGGGGAAGGGAAGGAGGTAAGATGGGGGGATGGAGAGGGGGACGAGGGGGAGAGGAAGGAAGGGGCTCAGTCTGGGAAGGCCTACTGGAGGAGGTGAGCTCTCAGCAGGGCCTTGAAGGGAGGAAGAGAGCTAGCTTGGCGGATAAGCAGAGGGACTGGGGGCATTCCAGGCCCGGGGGATGACGTGGGCCGGGGGTCGATGGCGGGACAGGCGAGAACGAGGTACGGTGAGGAGATTAGCGGCGGAGGAGCGGAGGGTGCGGGTTGGGCTGTAGAAGGAGAGAAGGGAGGTGAGGTAGGAGGGGGCGAGGTGATGGAGAGCCTTGAAGCCCAGGGTGAGGAGTTTCTGCCTGATGTGCAGATTGATTGGTAGCCACTGGAGATTTTTGAAGAGGGGAGTAATATGCCCAGAGCGTTTCTGGACAAAGATAATCCAGGCAGCAGCCCGGATAATCCTTCCCTTCCTTTGAAGCCCACATTATTCGCCTCCACCACCCCCTCCAGATTCTTGTAGCCGTCATCTACCGCCCTCCCGGCCCCACCTCCAACTTCTTTAACGACTTTGACCCCTTCCTCACATTCCTTCTCTTCTTCTCCATGCCCAGTCTGATCCTCGGAGACTTCAACATCCACATGGATATCCCTGATGACTCCTCTGCCGCCCGCCTTCTATCTCTCCTCGACGCTGCCAACCTCTTGCTCCACCCCACCTCACCCACTCACCAACTTGGTCATATGCTCGACCTCATCATCTCCTATCGCTGCACTGTGTCCACCCTCACCAACTCTGAAATCCCTCTCTCTGATCATAATCTTCTCACCTGCCTCCTCACTCACACTCTTTCCCCTGTAAATCCGTATTACTCCCTCACAGAGATCTCCGCTCTCTTGACCCCATCCATCTTTCTGAGCGCCTCACACCCCACCTCGCCTCCCTCTCCTCTCTACCCAGTCTTGATGATCAGATTACTGCTCTCAACTCCACCCTTTCTACTCAGCGAGACTCACTCGCTCGGCTTTCCCTTAGCCACTTTCCTACCATTAACCCACAGCCCTGGATCACTGCCACTGTCCACCTCCTTCGCTCTTATGCTCGAGCTGCCGAACGCTGCTGGCGAAAGTCTAAACACCATGCCAACCTCGTTCACTTCAAGTTCATCCTTTCTTGCCTTAACTCAGCCCTCTCCTCTGCCAGACAAAACTATTACTCCTCCCTTATCGACACCCATGCCCATCACCCCCGCCAGCTCTTCCGTACATTCAACTCCCTTCTCAGGCCCCCGGTTCCTCCCCCTCCTCCTTCCCTCACCCCCAACGATCTGGCCTCTTACTTCATTAACAAAATTAAATCCATCACGTCCGATCTCCCCAATGTCACTTCCCCCCCTTCTCCAACCCCCTGGCACTCAACACTCTCGGCTACTCTCCCATCCTTCCCAGCAGTATCCTCAGAGGAGCTCTCCTCCCTTCTCTCAAGTGCTACTCCGGCCACCTGTGTTTCTGACCCCATTCCCTCTCATCTCATGAAATCTCTCGCTCCATCCCTTCTCCCCTCCTTAACTTCCACCTTCAACCGCTCACTCTCCACTGGTTCCTTCCCCTCTGCCTTCAAACATGCCCATGTTTCTCCCATCCTAAAAAAACCCTCTCTTGACCCCACCTCACCTTCTAGTTATCGCCTCATATCCCTCCTACCATTCCTTTCCAAACTCCTTGAACGAGTTGTCTACATGCGCTGCTTAGAATTCCTCAACACCAACTCTCTCCTCGACCCCCTCCAGTCTGGCTTCCGTTCCCCACATTCCACGGAAACTGCCCTCTCAAAGGTCACCAATGACCTCCTGCTTGCCAAATCCAACGGCTCATACTCCGTCCTAATCCTCCTCGACCTCTCAGCTGCCTTCGACACTGCGGACCACCCCCTTCTCCTCAACACGCTATCTGACCTTGGCTTCACAGACTCCGTCCTCTCCTGGTTCTCCTCTTATCTCTCCGGTGGTTCTTTCTCAGTCTCTTTTGCAGGCTCCTCTTCCCCCTCCCATCCCCTTACTGTGGGGCTTCCCCAAGGTTCAGTGCTTGGTCCCCTTCTGTTCTCGATCTACACGCACTCCCTTGGTGACCTCATTCGCTCCCACGGTTTCAACTATCACCTCTACGCTGATAGCACCCAGATCTACATCTCTGCCCCTGCTCTCTCCCCCTCCCTCCAGGCTCGCATCTCCTCCTGTCTTCAGGACATCTCCATCTGGATGTCTGCCTGCCACCTAAAGCTCAACATGTCCAAGACTGAACTCCTTGTCTTCCCTCCCAAACCCTGCCCTCTCCCTGACTTTCCCATCTCTGTTGACGGCACTAGCATCATCAATCTTATTTATTGAGTGCTTACTATGTGCAGAGCACTGTACTAAGCGCTTGGGAAGTACAAATTGGCAACATATAGAGACAGTCCCTACCCAACAGTGGGCTCACAGTCTAAAAGGGGGAGACAGAGAACAAAACCAAACATACTAACAAAATAAAATAAATAGAATAGATATGCACAAGCAAAATAAATAAATAAATAAATAAATAAATGAATAAATAAATAAATAAATAGAGTAATAAATATGTACAAACATATATACATGTGCTGTGGGGAAGGGAAGGAGGTAAGATGGGGGAGATGGAGAGGCGGACGAGGGGGAGAGGAAGGAAGGGGCTCAGTCTGGGAAGGCCTCCTGGAGGAGGTGAGCTCTCAGCAGGGCCTTGAAGGGAGGAAGAGAGCTAGCTTGGCGGATAAGCAGAGGGATTGGGTGCATTCCAGGCCCGGGGGATGACGTGGGCCGGGGGTCGATGGCGGGACAAGCGAGAACAAGGTACGGTGAGGAGATTAGCGGCGGAGGAGCGGAGGGTGCGGGCTGGGCTGTAGAAGGAGAGAAGGGAGGTGAGGTAGGAGGGGGCGAGGTGATGGAAAGCCTTGAAGCCCAGGGTGAAGCCCACTACCATCCTTCTCATCTCACAAGCCCGCAACCTTGGTGTCATCCTCAACTCCGCTCTCTCATTCACCCCTCACATCCAAGCCGTCACCAAAACCTGCTGGTCTCAGCTCTGCAACATTGCCAAGATCCGCCCTTTCCTCTCCATCCAAACCGCTACCCTGCTCGTTCAAGCTCTCATCCTATCCCATCTGGACTACTGCATCAGCCTTCTCTCTGATATTCCATCCTCATGTCTCTCCCCTCTTCAATCCATACTTCATGCTGCTGCCCGGATTGTCTTTGTCCAGAAACGCTCTGGGCATGTTACTCCCCTCCTCAAAAATCTCTGGTGGCTACCAATCAATCTGCGCATCAGGTAGAAACTACTTACCCTGGTCTTCAAGGCTCTCCATCACCTCACCCCCTTTCTCTCCTTCTACAGCCCACCCCGCACCCTCCCCTCCTCTGCCGCTAATCTCCTCACCGTACCTCGTTCTCGCCTGTCCCGCCATCGACCCCCAGCCCACGTCATCCCCTGGGCCTGGAATGCCCTCCCTCTGCCCATCCGCCAAGCTACCTCTCTTCCTCCCTTCAAGGCCCTGCTGAGAGCTCAGCTTCTCCAGGAGGCCTTCCCAGACTGAGCCCCTTCCTTCCTCTCCCCCTCGTCCCCCTCTCTATCCCCCCATCTTACCTCCTTCCCTTCCCCACAGCACCTGTATATAGGTATATGTAGGTATATGTGTTTGTACATATTTATTACTCTATTTATTTATTTATTTTACCTGTACATATCTATTCTATCTATTTTATTTTGTTAGTATGTTTGGTTTTGTTCTCTGTCTCCCCCTTTTAGACTGTAAGCCCACTGTTGGGTAGGGACTGTCTCTATATGTTGCCAACTTGTACTTCCCAAGCGCTTAGTACAGTGCTCTGCACACAGTAAGCGCTCAATAAATACGATTGATTGATTGATTGATTAGAGTGGGGGCCTGGGAGTCAGAAGGCCCTGGGTCCCAATCCCAGCTCTTCCACTTACCTGCTGTGTGACCTTGGGCATGTCACATAACTTCTCTATGCCTCAGTTGCCTCATCTGTAAAATTGGAATTAAGACTGTGAGCCCCATGCGAGACAGGGACTGTGTCCAATCTGATTAACTTGTATCTACCCCAGTGCTTAGAACAGTGCTTGGCACATAGTAAACACTTAACAAGTACCTTAACATGACCTCCTGCTTGCCAAATCCAACGGCTCATACTCTGTCCTAATCCTCCTCGACCTCTCAGCTGCCTTTGACACTGTGGACCACCCCCTTCTCCTCAACACGTTATCTGACCTTGGCTTCACAGACTCCGTCCTCTCCTGGTTCTCCTCTTATCTCTCCGGTCGTTCTTTCTCAGTCTCTTTTGCAGGCTCCTCCTCCCCCTCCCATCCTCTTACTGTGGGAGTTCCCCAAGGTTCAGTGCTTGGTCCCCTTCTGTTCTCAATCTACACTCACTCCCTTGGTGACCTCATTCGCTCCCACGGCTTCAACTATCACCTCTACGCTGATGACACCCAGATCTACATCTCTGCCCCTGCTCTCTCCCCCTCCCTCCAGGCTCGCATCTCCTCCTGCCTTCAGGACATCTCCATCTGGATGTCCGCCCGCCACCTAAAGCTCAACATGTCGAAGACTGAGCTCCTTGTCTTCCCTCCCAAACCTTGTCCTCTCCCTGACTTTCCCATCTCTGTTGACGGCACTACCATCCTTCCCGTCTCACAAGCCCGCAACCTTGGTGTCATCCTCGACTCCGCTCTCTCATTCACCCCTCACATCCAAGCCGTCACCAAAACCTGCCGGTCTCAGCTCCGCAACATTGCCAAGATCCGCCCTTTCCTCTCCATCCAAACCGCTACCCTGCTAATTCAAGCTCTCATCCTATCCCGTCTGGACTACTGCACTAGCCTTCTCTCTGATCTCCCATCCTCGTGTCTCTCTCCACTTCAATCCGTACTTCATGCTGCTGCCCGGATTATCTTTGTCCAGAAACGCTCTGGACATATCACTCCCCTCCTCAAAAACCTCCAATGGCTACCGATCAATCTGCGCATCAGGCAGAAACTCCTCACCCTGGGCTTCAAGGCTCTCCATCACCTCGCCCCCTCCTACCTCACCTCCCTTCTCTCCTTCTACTGCCCAGCCCGCACCCTCCGCTCCTCCACCACTAATCTCCTCACTGTACCTCGCTCTCGCCTGTCCCGCCATCGACCCCCGGCCCACGTCATCCCCCGGGCCTGGAATGCCCTCCCTCTGCCCATCCGCCAAGCTAGCTCTCTTCCTCCCTTCAAGGCCCTGCTGAGAGCTCACCTCCTCCAGGAGGCCTTCCCAGATTGAGCCCCTTCTTTCCTCTCCCCCTCGTCCCCCTCTCCATCCCCCCGCCTTACCGCCTTCCCCTCCCCACAGCACCTGTATATATGTATATATGGTTGTACATATTTATTACTCTGTTTATTTATTTATTTATTTATTTTACTTGTACATTTCTATCCTACTTATTTTATTTTGTTGGTATGTTTGGTTCTGTTCTCTGTCTCCCCCTTTTAGACTGTGAGCCCACTATCGGGTAGGGACTGTCTCTATGTGATGCCAATTTGTACTTCCCAAGCGCTTAGTACAGTGCTCTGCACATAGTAAGCGCTCAATAAATACGATTGATTGATTGATTGATTGAAGTACCATAGTAATTCTTATTGTTATTGTTGTTGTTGTTATTATTATTATTATTATTATTTCCCACCCTCCCCACTTTCCTGGAGAGCATACTGACTCACATAGTGGCCTCCACAGCATAATGTCTCCTCTCCTGTCCCCCGATTTTTGAGGAGAAATTGATAGTGATATGTGCATTGGGAGGGAATTTCTTTCACCAAAACCTGCCAAAGTTGGAGTAGGAAGAAGACCAGGGTCTGAATGAGCAGTGACACAGACACAGGCTCATGGATGAAGGCTCACTGATGCAGCCTCGTGGATGCAACCTTGCAGATGTAGCCTTCTGGGTGCAGGCTAACAGAAGCAGCCTTTAAAATGTAGGCTTGTGGGTGCAGCCTCACAGATGCAGGCTCACAGAGGGCCTGTTTTCCAGAAGCTCCTGGGAAACAAGGATACCCATTTAACCCGTAAAAACCAATGATGATCTAGGTAACGCATATAGGATGGCTACCTGACCTTCCAGTAGTAGCCGAAAACAACCTCGGATTGAGATCTGAAGACTGTGTTGACCTTGGGGATGTCATGGATGTTGCAGTGTTCTGTATGTTGCAGTTTCGTGGCTGAGCAATATCATTCTGAAAACCAAAGCTTTTGTTCTCTGCATTTCCCAGAGAACTTGCTTCACTGGAGCCAAGGGATGATCAGGCCCCTGGAGATCAGAGAAGCTGAGTGGCTTAGTGAATAGAGCATGGACCTGGGAGTCAGAAGGACCTGAGTTCTAATCCTGGGTTCACCACATGTCTGATGTATGACCTTGGGCAAGTCACTTAATAACAATAATAATAATAATGGTATTTGTTAAGTGCTTACTCTGTGCCATGTACTAAACACTAGGGTGATTACAAGCAAATTAAGTTGGACACAGTACCTGTCCCACATACAGCTCACAAGTCTCAATCTGCATTTTACAGATTAGGTAATTGAGGTCCAGAGAAGTGAAGTGACGTGCCCAACAGACAAGTGGCAGATTAGGGAATAAAACCCATGACCTTCTGACTCCTAGGCCCATGTTCTACTTCTTTGGGCCTCAGTTACCTCATCTGTAAAATGGAGATTAAGACTGTTACGCCCCTGTGGGACAGGGACTGTGTTCAACATGATTAACTTGTATCTACCCCAGCACTTAGAACAGTGCTTGGCACATAGTAAGTGCTTAACAAGTACCATAATAATAATAATAATAATGACTATTATTATTATTATTATCAGGCTGGGATTACCATTCAAGGAAGGAGCCGATTGATTTATTTATTGATAGCTTGACTGACAGAGGCAAAGGTATGGCCAATCCTGCACTTTCCACCAGCTCCAACCCCGGCCTCCAGCCCAAGGGCCAGCCAGGTCCCTCTACCCCTCCCCAGCTCCTTTTCCTCACCGGTAAATGGAGGCATCCATCCTGCTTCCTGTCCCTGTCTGGAAACCAAATCATCTCTGCGGAAACTGGGGTGCCTCAGCCTTCCTCTAATAACACTGCCCTGGACGCTTTATGACTTCCGCTTCGTGGCTTAAAATTCTAATAGCATTAGTATCTCCTCATCAATTTTTCTTCAGGTCTTGGCTCTTTACGGTGCCTTAAAGGGGGCTCTTATTGATTGAATAAATAATGTTAAGACTTAGAAATCATCTTAATTACTTAGGAGACTGGCAGACTGCCTCCACTGGGGAAATGTGCTTATAAAATAAGAAGAAAAACATATCATAAGTGGATTCATCCTTCATCCCTACTCTCGGGTCATACGCTAGAACTGTCTTTTGTGAAGCAACGATGAGATACCAAATGAAAAATTTCCCTTATTCCCCCTCAAAAACAGCTAATTAAAGAGACAAATCTTTTTTATCCCACTTGATTATAAACTCCCTGGGGGTTGGAAGGTCATGTCTCTTGACTCTGTTGTATTTTCCCAAGAGCCTGTACAGTACTCCCTTATGCACACAATAGGTGCCCAGTAAATATTATTAATAATAATAATAATGACATTTATTAAGTGATTACTATGTGCAAAGCACTGTTTGGGGAGTGCTGGGGAGGTTACAAGGTGATCAGGTTGTCCTAAGGGGGGCTCACAGTCTTAATCCCCATTTTACAGATGAGGTAACTGAGGCACAGAGAAGTAGCGTGGCTCAGTGGAAAGAGCACGGGCTTGGGAGCCAGAGGTCGTGGGTTCCAATCCCAGCTCTGCCACTCATTCATTCATTCATTCATTCAATCGTATTTATTGAGTGCTTACTGTGTGCAGAGCACTGTACTAAGCGCTTGGGAAGTACAAGTTGGCAACATATAGAGATGGTCCCTACCCAACAGTGGGCTCACAGTCTAGAAGGGGGAGACAGAGAACAAAACAAAACATATTAACAAAGTAAAATAAATAGAATAAATATGTACAAATAAAATAGAGTAATAAATATGTACAAACATATATACATATAAACGGGTGCTGTGGGGAGGGGAAGGAGGTAAGGCGGGGGGGATGGGGAGGGGGAGGAGGGGGAGAGGAAGGAGGCGGCTCAGTCTGGGAAGGCCTCCTGGAGGAGGTGAGTTCTCAGTAGGGCTTTGAAGGGAGGAAGAGAGCTAGCTTGGCAGATGCGTGGAGGGAGGGCATTCCAGGCCAGGAGGATGACGTGGGCTGGGGGTCGAAAGCGGGACAGGTGAGCACGAGGTATGGTGAGGAGATTAGCGGCAGAGGAGCGGAGGGTGTGGGCTGGGCTGGAGAAGGAAAGAAGGGAGATGAGGTAGGAGGGGGCGAGGTGATGGAGAGCCTTGAAGCCGAGGGTGTGGAGTTTTTGCCTGATGCGTAGGTTGATTGGTAGCCACTGGAGATTTTTGAGGAGGAGAGTAACATGCCCAGAGCGTTTCTGGACAAAGACAATCGGGGCAGCGGCATGAAGTATGGATTGAAGAGGGGAGAGACAGGAGGATGGGAGGTCGGGGAGGAGGCTGATACAGTAATCCAGACGGTATAGGATGAGAGCTTGAACAAGCAGGGTAGCGGTTTGGACGGAGAGGAAAGGGCGGATCTTGGCAATGTTGCGGATGTGAGACCATCAGCTGTGTGACTTTGGGCAAGTCACTTAACTTCTCTGGGCCTCAGTTACCTCATCTGTAAAATGGGGATTAAGATTGTGAGCCCCACATGGGACAAGCTGATCACTTTGTATCCCCCCAGTGCTTAGAACAGTGCTTTGCACATAGTAAGCGCTTAACAAATGCCATCATTATTATTATTATTATTGCTCGAAGTCACACAGCTGACAGTTGGCGGAGCCAGGATTTGAACCCATGACCTCTGACTCCCAAGCCCGTGCTCTTTCCACTGAGCCACGCTGCATATTGCTTGATGACTTATAGCCTCGGTGCCTCAGGACCATGGTCTAGGCCAGCTCAAGCCTGCAACTAGAAATCCCGCCCCTTGACTTCCCGCCCCTGGACTTCCTTTGGATTTTTCTGCCTCTTCTGCTCGAGGCCTCCCCATCTGGGGGTTGCGGGGGGCAGTGGGGCTGGGGGTGGCAGTCTTCTGTCTTGAAAAAGCAAGTTCCCCAGTTCTTTTAAAGAAAATTACACCTGGGTTTTCTGTAGAATTGGTCTCCAAGAAGTCCCCGGAGCTCTTGGACTCTGTGCCTGCGCTGTTTCAGATTTCCATTTCCAGGTGGGAGGGGTTACCCAGCTTCCTTTCTCACGGGCCCCACGGCCCAAGGTCAAGCAGAGCCAAGTCCCCGTTGGTGGGAGGCGGTTCCACCCGGCCCCGAGTAGCCTCCCCAGCCCTATCTCTTCTGGCCCCGCACCAGCTGAAGAGGAATCATCTTTAGCTCCCTCCTGCCTTGCTTGTGACCAGCTAAGGGCAGCATGATGGGGAGGAAGCAATCTGGGACAGGAAAAAAATATCCAGAAAGGCAGGGACTGGGTGTAATCTCAAACCCTGGTTTTGACCCCAGCCCTTAGCAGACAGTAATCAGTCAGTCAGTGGTATTTATGCAGAGTTTACTGTGTGCAGAGCACTGCTCTAAGCCTTGGGAGAGTACAGTACAAGAGTTGGCAGGCATGTTATCTCTGCCCACCATGAGCTGTTGCCCTTCCCCTCCTCTTTCCTTCCAGTCCCTTCACCTCCTTTTCCCTTCCCTTTCCTCCCTTCCCCCCTTCCCTTCCTTCCCTTTCCCTCCGCTCCTGTCCCTTCCCTCCCTGTCTCTTCATTTCCTCTTCCCTTCCCCTCCCTCTCCTCCTCTTTCCCTCTCCTCCCTTCACCTTCCCTTCCCCTCCCTTTGGAGAAGCAGCAAGGCTCAGAGGAAAGAGCCCAGGCCTGGGAGTCAGAGGTCATGGGTTCTAATCCCAGCTCCACCACTTGTAAACTGTGTGACTTTGAGCAAGTCACTTAACTTCTCTGTGCCTCAGTTCCCTCATCTGGAAAATGGGGATGAAGACTGTGAGCCCCACGTGGGATAACCTGATCACCTTGTATCCCTCCAGTGCTTAGAACAGTGCCTGGCACAGAGTAAGCGCTTAACAAATGCCATCATCATTATTATTATTATGAGATAACAGCCTAGATTGAGCAGTAAGTGCTCAATCAGTGTTGTCATTCATTCAGTCAGTCAGTCATATTTATTGAGCGCTCATCGTGTTCAAGTCACTGTACTAAGCACTTGGGAGAGGGCATTATAACAATAAATAGACATATTCCCTGTTCAAAAGGAGCTTACAGTCTAGAGGGGGAGACAGAGATTAATATAAATGAATAAATACATAAATAAATTAGAGATATATCATTCATGTCTTTAAATCCAGCTCCCGTGGGAGAGAGATGGGCAAGCTCAACTTTTGTCCAGGGGAGAATCTATTGTTCTCTCTGCCTTGAATATGCTAAGGGAAACAGTTACCACCACCTTTCTCATCAGGCAGTCAGTCGATCAAATTTTTGAGCATTTACAGTGTGCAGAGCACTGTACTAAGCACTTGGAAGAGTACAGTATAGCAGAGTTGGTGGACATGTTTCCTGGGCACAAGGAGCTTACAGTTTCAGGGTCTCATCTGACCTTGGATTTTTTTGTAGCGGGGAGGGGTGCAAGGATGGAACATGACTTTGAAGAAGTTGTGTGTCAGCTCACCTCCCTCAGTGATGGCAATCTCTACTTTCCTGGATAGCAAGCAGCCTATTCTTCCTCCCTCTCGATAGACTGTGCCTTGGCTTCTCTTCCAACTTGGGACACTTTGATTGTGATGGTCTCTTTCTTGGCTGTTGCAGACTTCTCACAGCTCTTGCACACAGCACGTGGCCCAGGGGTTTGGGGCTCATGGCAGCACACAGACAAGGCCTTCCACTGTGGGCTGGTGTCCCAGCTATTAG